>NC_045542.1:143105055-143803388 GCF_009769535.1 Thamnophis elegans | reverse complement strand
CTTTATTTTGAGTTCGGGTCTCCCTCTGTAAAGCTTCCACCCATTCTTGCCCTATGCAGGAAGGAAAATATGGGTGTTAGTAATGGAAGTGTGTTCTGACAATGTTCATATTCAGTGGTGGTATTCAGCCAGTTCAGACTAGTTCAAACAAATCGATAGTGGCTACCTGTGCCCAGCCGCCCACCCACCCCGGCGCTATGCCGTCCTATTTAGCCACGTTTTCTAAGCCATGTGCAGACATGCAAGCCGCGCGTGCAAGCAAAGTGCATGCGTGGAAGCCTACGCGCATGCGAAGAAGCTCACATGCGCATGCACGGCGAACCAGTGGTAAAATTATGTGAAACCCACCTCTGTTCATATTGTAATAATTGGTTTGGAGGGGCAGGGGTGAGGCTGGTGACTGGTGACTAGATGAGCATCAAAGGCCTGTGCTTGTCTCCCTAGAGGAAGGTGCCGATCCAGAGAGCATTGAGCTGGTGGCTCAGCGGGTCCTGAACATTCCCCAGCCCATCAGCCAAAGTGAGATCGACAGTCTGATTAAGGAGATCTGGGACAGAATCGGCCAGCTTAACAGAGTGGACGTTATCCTCAACTGTACAGTGCAAAACCTAACTCTTGCTAGGGATTTGCTGACAAAAGCAGAACAGGCCAGGTAAGTGTCTCTGGCAGGAACAAAACCAAACCACTTTATTAATTATTATTGTTTTCGGTAAAGAAATAACCATGTCACATATTTTGCAGGATTGGGTCATTTAACCAGGATCTAAGCTTAAGAGCCAATGAGAGGATGTGACCTTGGGTAGGATGGGTCCCTCTCATCTTTTATTATCCTCTTCTGAAGTTCAAAGGTTGACACTGGACCAAACTGCACACGTTGTGGTTCACTATGTTGTGAGGATGCAGCCCTCATTTTAGCATATTGCAGGGGGTGTCAAACTCAAGGCCCACAGTTGATATGTTAGTAACACAGTTGTTAAAGTGAATCTGGCTTCCTGGTTGACTTTGCTCGCGAGAAGGTTGCAAAAGGGGATCACATGATCTCGGGACACAGCAACGGTCATAAGTATGAACCCGTTACCAAGCGTCTGAATTTTGATCACATGATCGTGGGGATGCTGCGTAGGTCATAACTGTGAAAAAGAGTCATAAGTCATATTTTTCAGTGCCGTTGTAATTTTGGTCACTCAATAAACTTGTGAGTTGAGGACCACCGGTAGGTATCTCTGTAATACCCACCTTCCTGCCCATGCTCTCTAGTGGTCCCCGCTGGTCTTCCTGCATTCAGTACCACATGCCTGCTATCCTCACTAGCTGGCACACACTAAGTCGTGCCCACCCCTGGCCCCCACCGGCCAACTCACATTCATTTGCACTCCCCAGAGCTCCTCACCCTCTGGCCTGCTTGCCTAGGACTCTGGTCACGTAGTGTTTTCTCTTAACAAGCGGCATGGTTTTTGGTTATGATAGCAGCCGGGACTGTTGGGATTGCTCTTGCCTAAAATGACGTGGTTACATGTCATCATCGTGGTTTATAACTGCATTGCTTAGCAACAGAAATTCCACTCCAGATGGCCATCATAACCTGAGGACTACCTTTAGTTTCTTTTTTTCCCCAATAATTTTTATTAAATGTTTTGATCTTTAAAAACAATAGGAAAGACACAGCAAAGAAAAAAAACACAATAAGACAAAACAAAACACAGAACATACATAACGATATACAGTAATTTTACAGCTTTCTATATCGGTTTTCCTTCTTAGCTTTTATCATTCTCCCTTCTGCGTTGCCTTCCTCTCCCTGTAACCTTTAAAAGTTGTTACTTTTAAAGCCCTACATGGTATCGGACCTGGGTACTTGAGAGACCGCCTCCTACCAATTACCTCCCTGCGACCAATTAGATCCCACAGATTAGGCTTCCTCCGGATTCCATCAGCTAGCCAGTGTCGACTGTCGACCACCCGGAGGAGGGCCTTCTCTGTGGCTGCTCCGGCCCTCTGGAACGAGCTCCCCGTGGAGATTCGGACCCTCACCACCCTTCAGGCTTTCCGCACAGCCGTCAAGACCTGGCTGTTCCGGCAGGCCTGGGGCTGAGAGTTTCCAGCTCCACTCAAACTGTTGCGGCTGTTGAGATGTTTTTAATTTGTCTTTGTACTTGTTGTTGTCTTGTTTTGTCTTTTGTATTGCCCCCTTTCCCTATTGGTTTGTCAGCCGCCCTGAGTCCCTTTGGGAATAGGGCGGCATACAAGTTTAATAAACCTAACCTAACCTAACCTAACCTTGTCCTATAAAGTAACAAACGTAATATTAACACATATAATAGTATTCATTATTTATATCCCCGTATATTTGCATTCTCTATTTTCTGTCTTGGCTTCCGTTTTCTAGCCACTTGCACATTTTATTCCATACTTTATAGAAGTCCGATTCTTCTCTTTCTTTTAGTTCTATTGTCATTTCATCCATTTCTTTGCATTCGAGTATTTTCCTGATTGTAGTTTCATCTGAGAGTGTATTGATTTTTTTTCCAGTTTTGTGCGAAGGCAATCCTGGTGCAGTGAGTATGTGTATGATTATGTATTGAGATTGTTTGTCCATTTTTTGATCCAGTAGAGGAAGTACCTGTAGTTTCATCCCCAAAGCTTCATCTGCAATAACCGTTATCTTGGTGAAATGCGATGAAGTTCTTTGGTTTTGTTGCCCACAGGGAAAAAGCAGAAGGTGTACAGGAAACGGTGGCGGAAACCTCTGGAGCACTGGACAGCGCCAAAAACAAAGTGAAGGCAGCCAAGGAAGCTCTGAAAAAGACAAAGGAAGCCATCCAGAGTGTGGAAGGCAAAGTCAAACAGGTGAAGTGCAGAAGGTTGTAATTTTTGGAAGGAAGGGAGTTGTGATTTAATCAAGACCCTGGATAGCTTTTCAGATATTCTGTGGTGGTGCAGTGGTCAGAGTGCGGTACTGCAGCCTACCTCTGCTGACTGTCGGCTGCCTGCAAATTGGCACATCGACTCTCACCAGGTTCAAGGTTGACTCAGCCTTCCATCCTTCCGAGGTGGGTAAAATGAGGACCCAGATTGTTGGGGGCCATAGGCTGACTTTATAAACAGCTTAGAGAGGGCTGTAAAAGCTCTATGAAGCGGTATATAAGTCTAAGGGCTATTTCAGTGGACAGCTCCAAGTATTTTCTGTACCCGGCCTTTCATTCTGCCCCTCCGTGATTCTGCAGGTAAGACTCAAACTCAGTCCCTCCTGTTTTCAGGGATGCATGCCATTTCCTTGTCAACAAAGTAGCTGCTGCCTTCTCTTGGGTCTTGTATTTGTACTCCCAGATTAATTTATAGCCATCTCCCATCCAGGGATTAATCAGATGCAAAGCACTTTTGGACTCTAGTTCAGTGGTGATAAGTGTGTTCTGACCTAGGCTTCCTTAACAAGCAATGAAGCAGAGCCTTGGTCCCGGCAAAACCGCTTTTATTTACACGACTGTGAATTCCTTTCATTCACAGTTAGCAAGGCTTGGCAAACAATCTTTCAGAGGAATATTTATCAACACGAACCTTATCTCGCTTGACGAGCTGCCAGATAACTAGTTTCCAAATGCAGGACAAGACAAAACTTGGCACAGAGTCTCTTATAGTCACAAACAGAACTTTCCACTCTTGAAACGACTGAAGGAATGAATTGTTTCCTGCAAAAACCCCTCCACATTTGCTTCGCTTTTGTTTCCTATGGGAGGGGCCAATCGCCTCCGAGGTGTGGCTTTACTCCCAAGTCGACTCTGCTTCCTTAGTTGTTCTTGTCTTCTGGCAATTCTGCGCATGCACTCACTGGGAACAGGCTCCAGCTGTGCCTCTGCCTTACTGCTCTCTGGCTCCCTCTATGCCTCCGACACAGAGCCCTCGTCTGAGCTTTCCTCAGCCCCCAGGAATGGCCGGTGTTCCCCCCCAACCTCCTCCTCACTGTCCAACTCTGCTGCCAGCTCTACTGGCCGCCGGCTGGTCACAACAAAGTGAAACCTTTGAGAAACATGAAAGACAGGTTACAATGTCCCGGAAAAACTCTTATTTAAGTGTTCTCTAGGAGTTGAAAACAACTTGATGGCCACGTAATGAATGAATCAATCCCTTTTTTTTTCCGCTTTTCAGCATCACCCAAGACTGGCATTTAAGGAAATGTTCTTTAATGTCACCCCAAAGCTGAAAATGTAATGGCTATTTCCTAAGAGCAAAACCTCTTTAACGCAGATAGTGCTTGACTTATGACCACAATTGAGCCACCCCAAAATTTTTGTGGTTAAATCAGACATTTGTTTCGCCCCATTTTATGACCTTTCTTGCCACAGTTGTCAAGTGAATCACTGCAGTTGATAAGTTAGTAACATGGTTGTTAAGTGAATCCGGCTTCCCCTTTGACTTTGCTCGTCAGAGGGTTGCAAAATGTGATCACGTGACCTTGGTACGCTGAAACCGTTATAAATGTGAGTCAGTCGCCAGGTGTCTGAATTTTGATCACATGATCATGGGGATGCTTCAAAGTGTGAAAAGTCACTTATTTTCATTTTTGTTGTAGCTTTGAACGGTCACTCAGTGAACTGTTGTGAGGATTACCTGTATTAAGCCAGTGGATTATGATTCTATGAAGTTTTAATTAACATTTATATTGTCAGGTTCCAAGTAATGCATCCATCACAAATTGAACTCCGAGGCATTCTGTTTTCTCAACGTACAAATGTAATTAGATACACCATATTTAGATACACCAAAAGGGACGCAGTGGCTCAGTGGCTAAGACTCTGAGCTTGACGATCAGAAAGGTCGGCAGTTCAGCAGTCCGAATCCCTAGCGCCGCATAATGGAGTGAACCCCCATTACTTGTCCCAGCTTCTGCCAACCTAACAGTTCGAAAGCATGTTAAAAATGCAAATAGAAAAATAGGAACTACCTTTGGTGGGAAGGTAACAGCGTTCCATGCACCTTCGGCGTTTAGTCATGCCGGCCACATGACCACGGAGACATCTTGGCACAGCGCTGGCTCTTTGGTTTTGAAACGGAGATGAACACCGCCCCCTAGAGTCGGGAATTACTAGCACACATGTGCAAGGGGAACCTTTACCTTATTGGCAGTACTGGCTTTTCACCAGTTAGGGAACCATGACATATATACCTAATAGCAGTATTCCTCAACCTTGGCCACTTGAAGATGAGTGGATTCCAACTCCCAGAATTCCCCAGCCAGCACACATCTTAAGCTTATCAGAGTTGGGGAACAGTGCCTAGTAGTACCAAGCTCATTGAAGGAGTTACACTTCCCTCTCTTAAGTATCCGTTGTTGTTTGTAAGTTCACTTCACCATATATCAGCACCCTTTTCAAAGGCCTCTGGTTAATGCATTAAATATAGCTTATCTCACCTCCACAGTATCCCTGCTTTATCTGGCTCTTCTAGTCCATTTTTAAATGATCTTGGCATCAGTCTACATACCGAATGTCCACCAATCTAGCCTTAGCCTGAATCGAATATGTATTGTACATGCCCCCAACATTATGGGGTGACAGTTAATACATGGTAGAGGTATTTGCAATACCAAATTCGTAATGCTAAAATGTCATATACACACAAACATAAATATAAATTTAGGCCATTATGGTGCCGCCAGACAGTTACTTCTACTACAAAATCCTATCATGGCTACTATGAAATGGTCCCAGTAATCCATACTCTCTATCAGTATAATCTGTCAAATATATATATACCGATTTTGCCAGTTTATTTTTATGAAATAATTAAAATAAGCAAAATGGTATTGCACTAACTAAAACTTCAGACTGAGGGGTTGTTTATGAGATGGAAATGAGATGGTTACTTTTCTGATTATGGAAGATTTTTAAAAAATTCTCTGACACCTTATTATTCTTAAACACCAGAAGGCAGATTTAGCAGAAAAATAGATACAGGTAATCCTTGACTAGTGACTGTTCCAAGTTACGACGGGACCACCTTGGGGCTACTTAACAGCCAGATTTGAAGTTCTGATGGTTGCCCTCATCATCATCACATGATCAAAATTTCAGGCCCTTGGGCAACATGGTCACTTTTATAGTCATTTGCAGCCTCCCACAATCATGTGACTGGATTTTAGGATGGTTTTGCAGAACATTGACAGTTAGATCTGTTTGGCAAAGCTGTGACCCCTGCAAAAAAAGGTCATAGAATTATTTTATGACCAACAGGATTTAGGACTGTAATTCTGGCCTCAAAGACTATAGAGCAGTGATAGGGAACCTTTTTGGCACTGAGTGCCCAAACTGGAATGTGCGTGTGAGCCCCGGAAACTTGAAGACCAGCTGGGCAGTGTGCATGCACTTGCCAGCTACCTGGTCTTCTCGTGTCCGGCACGCGTGTGATTGCATACACATGCTGGAGCCCTGGAAACTTGAAGACCAGCTGGCCAGCACACACATGCACACCGCCCAGCTGGTCTTTGGCTGTTTGGCGCTCCGGCACGGACATGTGCACGCCAGACACCAGAAGAGTAGCTGGCGATGGCGCACATGCCCACAGAGAGGGCTCTGTGTGCCACCTCTGCAGTGATGGGTTTCAAAATTTTTAGAACCTCTTCTGTAGGTGTGGCCTGCTTTGTGGGAGTGGCTTGCTGGCCATGTGACCAGGTGGGAGTGGCTTGACAGTCATGTGGCTGGGTGGGTGTGGCCAACTTTTAAAATGTGGTGAAACTCACTTAGCAATGCTCTTGCTTAGCAACCAAAATGTTGGCTCAGAAACTGGCATTGAAGTGTGCAAGTCTTAAAGCTGTCAAGTTACAAGACCCTTGCACCCCTAAACCTTTAGAAAAAAAAAACCCCAGGGGTGTTCAAACTTGACAGCTTTAAGACTTGTGGACTTCAACTCCCAGAATTCCTCCTCTCACTCTTCATCTTGATGATGTGCGGACGGGCGGGGGGAGGGAGCTGGAACTGGTTCTAAACAGCACTGTAGATTTGTGTAACCTCTTCTATAGAAGAGATTAGAACTGGCAGGAACCCACCTCTGCACCTCTGGCATGCGTGCCATACGTTCTCCATCACGGCTATAGAGATTCTCAGTCATCCAGGTCATGGTTGTCCCAAAGGTGTTTTTTTTCAGGAGGCAACTGGACTTTCTTGTTTTTTCTTTTGAAAACATTTCGCTTCTCATTTAAGAAGCTTCAGCTCTGACAGCCAGTGGGGAATAGAAGGATTTATATTCTTTGCAGACAGCTGGTCATCTGCATCTTTTTGGACTGTTGCTGAAGTACAGTCAACAACAGTCTAAAAGGTTTATCTGTGTCCTCAGGGTGACCTGAGCAGTGCTCCTGGTTCCTGTAATCTGCCATTTTTTATCTCTGGAAATCCATTCCTACTCCCACACCATTCAAAGGGCGTTCGTCCCAAATTGTATAGCTAAAAGTCTGTAGAGAATCTCAGTCATCCAGGTCATGGTGAGAAGCGAAATTTCTTCAAAAGAAAAAAACAAGAAAGTCCAGTTGCCTCCTGAAAAAGCACCTTTGGGACAATTCTGCCCTCAATGACGTTTGTAAGTCAAGGAGTATCTGTGCATCCTTTGCAACTCATTTCATTGCCCTATATATTATACAGTATCTTTCTCTAATTTGTTGCATCACTCATTTTCTTCTGTTCAATTTTTCTTATCTACAACTTTATCCTTCCAGCAAGCATTCTTTTTCATAGTTCATATTAATGTCATTCTACAAACTCTCTGTCATCTGCAGCTTAATTCTTATCATTCTGTTCCACGTAACTTCCAAATCCCCTTTCCTTACACTCATTTTCTATTAATCCTGGCTCCTCCTGTATTAGGAGATTAGTCTATCTTCTAATGCTGCTTCATGCTAGGCTCATGCTTTCTCTTGCAGTTAGTATACTTTTTTTTTCTTTCCCTTCCTTCCTTCCAAGATGATTTTTCTCTGATCCCCTCGTGACGTCCCACATTCAGACCTTCTTACTATACTTGGACTTTCAGTAATTCTTTCAAGGCTTTCATCATAGACAATCAAATCAATCAGGGTTTTTTTATGCTTGCACATGAATAGATTGATGGTTAAAGCCTTCTTGGCTATTCTAAAGAAACAATTAATTATGAAATGTATTTGAATATAAGTAACTCGGGTTGGTAGTTGGGCTGTTGAGCTGAGCTCCAAGCTTGGCAATTTGGTTGCAAGTATTTCATCGCTATTAGAGGAGACATCGTCAGTGCACTGGATGGACAAGCACAATTCAAAGCGCACTGACGATGTCTCCTTTTTTAAAAAAATATTTTTTTTATTTTTTATTTTCAAAACAAACATAACACATAAAACCTTCTTTCTTTACATACTGTAGAAAGTGTATCAGTTGGTTACAAAAGACTTTCGTGCATCTCTTCCACCGTCATCAAGTATAGTTCATATTAACTCAAGTATTTTAACTCCAATGTTTATATATGTTACCATCATCATACCTCCAGTTTTATTTGCCTATCATTGTTTAAACGTCCTTCATCATCAAATATACCAACATTTCATACATAACCACATACTGGCCTTTCATTTACTATTTCTAAAATCCTCCAATAGTACTGAGTCCTTATGTCCTATTCTAGCTAAACATCCATAATATTTAGTAACAAAATTTTCCAATCCTCCTTTTCAAAACACTGTTTACAATTTACATCCAGTTTACTTATGATGTACCCATACCTATATATAAACTATTTATCATCCCTTTATTTGACTATATCCTATATCATAACATTTCCCCCCTAATGGTCAAAACTTGACTCTATCTAATTTACTTCTTTTTTTTTATTGACCTTAATATATAATCCAAAAGGTTTTCTAATCTTCCCTTCATGGGTATCATTCAATATTCATATCCAATTATTGCATATCATAACACCAAACATTGTATACATTATTATCATTATCAATTTTTTATTTAACTATACCTATTATCACTAAATTTCACTAAGTTTAACTAGTTTTAAATTATACTCTTCCATCTATCAACCTGTATCTTTCCATTGACAAAACAGTCTCATGTCTTCTGCCATTTGTGGTATTAATCTTCTAAACATCTTCTTGATCAGCTTTGTATGATGATGTCTCCTTGAATGGTGTTGAAATGTTTGCAACCAAATTGCGAAGCTTGGAGCTCAGCCCAACAGCCCAACATATAATTATTTCTAAACCACAGTTGCCAGACTATTCATTTGTAGGTTTCTGAACAACTGAATCACTTTTTCTGCGGTCTCACATCTCATCTATGCCTATGAAATCTAATGAAATCCTTTTTTTCTATAGGATCACATTGATTTAAAATGCTGTGTATGTTCTCCCAAAGTCACGTTTGTTTTTTCTATTATTCATTATTCAATGTACTGCAGCTATTATCAACCTACGAATTCTGACTTCCCTATATAACCCAGTTGACTAATTAATATTTTCTGACATACATTTGGATATAACTTTCAGCTCCTACAGGTAGTCCATAAGCAGTCCCTATGACTGCTCACTTAGCAACCATTTAAAGAAACGATTGACCTCCCTCCCCAAAAAGGCAGGACACAAATAAAATGGACTTAAAGTCAATTTTAGGGACTTTCTTGGGATAATGAAGAAAAACATTTGGGAAGCATCCCAAAGGTGCTTTTTCAGGAGGCAACTGGACTGTCGTGTGTGTGTGTGTGTGTGTGTGTGTGTGTGTGTGTGTGTGTGTGTGTGTTTTTTTTGCTTCTCATCATCCAAGAAGCTTATTCAGCTCTGACAGGATAGTGGGGAATGGAAGGATTTATACTCCTTGATCACAGCTGGTCATTTGCATCCTTTTTAGAGGGTCGTTGAAACCCTTGGAGGTTTATTTGTGTCCTCAGGGTCACCTACGTGGTGCTCTTGGTTCCTGTACTCTGCCATTTTTTTCTCTCTGGAAATCCATTCCTACTTCCACACCATTCAAAGGGTGTTCATCCTGAATTGTATAGCTAAAAGTCTATAGAGATTCTCAGTCATCCAGGTCATGGTTCTCCCGTGGTGCTTTTTCTGGAGGCAACTGGACTTTCTTATTTTTCCTTTGAAGACATTTCACTTCTCTTCCAAGAAGCTTCTTCAGCTCTTCTTGGATGAGAAGCAAAACGTCTTCAAAGAAAAACCGGAAAGTTCTTTTGCCTGTTGAAAAAGCATCTTTGGGACAACCATGACCTGAATGACCAAGAATCTCCATAGACATTTGGGAAACATTATTTTACTGTATTAACTTTTGATTAATTGCAATCTTTGTGTGTCAGAGATATAATGGAGGAGTCCCAATTCCAAAACTCATTTTTGCGTGGATGTGCCCTGAATGTGGATGTAACCTTTCTCAAAAGTCAACCATGCTTTGTGATTTTCTTTTCTTCTTAGGCTGTGAGCCAGCTTGAAACACTCCTCAACAAGGAACTGCGACTGGAACGGCGTCTGAAAGACTTGGCTCAGGATGTGGCCACCTTACAAAAGAAGTCCCAGGACAATCAGCGCCAGGCTCAGCAGGCCACGGGAAAAGCTGAGCGTGCCACTAACATAGCTCTCCGGCTTAAAAATGTGAGAGACCCATTGGCGTCATTGCTTTCATGACAGGCAACTGTTTTCCATGCTGGGAGTAACGAATTGTGGATTCACACTCTAGCGCAGTGATTCTCAACCTTGGAAACTTTTAAGATGTGTGGACTTCAGCTCCCAGAATTCATGCTGGCTGGGGAATTGTGGGAGTTGAAGTCCACGTATCCTACAGCTGCCAAGGTTGAAAAACAGAAGACTTCCAGAACTGCTCCTTGACATGTTTTCCCCGCCTTGTTGTATCTTCTTCTTGGTAATGGCCTCTGCCTTCATCTCCTCTTTGGGATTTCCTATATTTCTCCCTCCTTTGTTGTCTTTCTGCACAGGGTTATGTGCAGACTGCCCCCCCCCCCACACAAATGCATGTGCAACCCCTGTTTTTCACCCTCCCCAGAAGGGTTGGGTTCCTGCCAGTTCTAACCTCTTCTATAGAAGAGATTCCACAAATCTACCATGTTGTTTAGAACCGGTTCCAGTTCCCTCCCCCCGGAAGGTCTGGAGGGTGGTGAGGGTACGAAGCTCCACGGGGAGATCGTTCCATTGGGTCGGGGCTACCACCGAGAAGGCTCTCCTCCGCGTGGTGGCCAGTCGGCATTGGCCAGCGGATGGAACTCGGAGGAGGCCTAAACGATGAGATCTAATGGGTCGTGTGGAGGTGATCAGCAGTAGGCGGTATCTCAAGTACCCAGATCCACTACCATGAAGGGCTTTATAGGTGGCAAGTAGTACCTTGAAGCGTATCCGGGGATCGACAGGTAGCCAGCGCAGCTCACGGAGGATAGGTGTTACGTGGGTGAAGCGAGGTGCACCCACGATCGCTCGCGCGGCTGCATTCTGGACTAGCTGAAGTCGCCGAATACTCCTCAAGGGCAGCCCCATGTAGAGCACATTGCAGTACTCCAGCCTAGAGGTCACAAGGGCCCGAGTGACTGTTGTGAGAGCCTCCCGGTTCAGGTAGGGGCGCAACTGGTGCACCAGGCGAACCTGGGCAAATGCCCCCCTGGTCACAGCTGACAAATGGTGTTCGAAAGTCAGCTGTGGGTCCAGGAGGACTCCCAAGTTGCGGACCCTGTCTGAGGGGTATAATGTTTGACCCCCCAGCCTGAGAGATGGAATATTTGCCAAATTGGCGGGAGGGAAACACAACAGCCACTCGGTCTTATCCGGGTTGAGCACAAGTTTGTTAGCCCTCATCCAGTCCCTAACAGCTTCAAGTCCCTGGTTCATCACGTCCACCGCTTCATTGAGTTGGCATGGGGCGGACAGATACAGCTGGGTATCGTCCGCATACTGGTGGTATTTTATCCCGTGCCGCCGAATGATCTCGCCCAGCGGTTTCATGTAGATGTTGAAAAGTAGGGGAGACAGGACCGAACCCTGCGGCACCCCATATGTTAGGGGCCTAGGGTTCGATCTCTGCCCCAACGTATTGCGTGAGGCTGCAAAAAGGGGATCCCACTGCAACTGTCATCAATGTGAGTCAGTTGTCCAGCATCCGAATGTAAATTACGTGACCTGCAATGGTCATAAGTATGAAACATGGGTCATGTCCCTTTTTTTCAGTCCCATTGTAATTTTGAATAGTCACCAGGCAAACTGTTGTAAGTCGAGGACTACCGTATTGTTGCCACAACCTCACAGTGCAGCTCTTACCCCTTACCTACTGTTGTGCATTGTCATCACTCAGCCGTGTGGCAGCATTCACATCGTGATATCACAGCACAAACATTATTTGGGCATCACCATGGTTAGGAATGGAGAGTGCCTGCAGGGCTTAAAGAAGGAGGTGTGCCCATTTTCTCTCTCATGAATCTTATTCTCAGGTTTGAAGAACAGTTATGAAAATGCTAATCAGTCCCTGATGAGAAAATAGCTAAATCTGCCTCTGAAAAACAACCCAAAAGGCAACAACATCATGAATTTGTGGCACATGATAAGGATTACCAAGGCCTGTTTGTATCAGTTTAGGGAACAGAAGCACGAGCTCACAATTCAATTAATCTCCGTGCGTGTATGTTAATTCTGCCAGATGTTACACACTGTTTGTATGCTTTACATCTGTTTATTAGAATATCTGGGAAATGGAGATCAGTAGGACTGCAGGAGAAATATTGGTCACTGCTACAAAATATCCCAAGTGCCAAAATTAAGGCCTGCAGGCAGAATAGAAACATGGCAAATGACAAGCTGTGATCAAGAGAAAAATGCAGAACAGCTGCTGACTTGGATAAATTGTGAGAGAGGCCACGGTTTCATTTGATCTGTCTTGAAGTTTGTAAATGGCTTGCAAAGTCCACTAACGGTTCTGAAGGTGGTATGGAAACCTAGATACTGTTCTTAATTTCTGGGACCTAATTTCTTCGTCTGCTTGGTTTGCTGGAAATAGACTAGCGGTTGGCTCAAAGGCAACCGCCTCACCATTCTTCACATATATTTACTCAGGGATTGTGTCAGGGTTCCTTGTCAGGGTTCCTTGTCACCTCAAGGCTGGATTATTGCAACATGCTCTACATGGGGCTACCCTTGAAAAGCGTTCAGAGACTGCAGTTAGTCCAGAATGCGGCCGCGCGAGCGATATTGGGTGCACCGAGGTACACTCACGTGACACCTGTCCTCCGCGAGCTGCACTGGCTACCAATTTTTCTCCGGACGCAATTCAAGGTGTTGGTTATTACCTTTAAAGCCCTACATGACTTAGGGCCAGCGTACCTTCGAGACCGCCTACTGCCACATACCTCCCAGCGGCCAGTAAGTTCCCACAGATTGGGCCTCCTTCAGATGCCCTCAGCCAGACAGTGTTCGTTATGTGTCTTTTTTTTCTCTTTTTTGTAAGCCGCCTGGAGTCCTTCGGGATTGGGATATCCCGAAATTTTATAAATAAATAAATAAGTAAGACCCCCAATGAAAGAAGACTCCAAGACTTCAGATTCCTCAAAGCTCCATTTTATTAGAGATGTCATATTGGCACATCAGGGAAAACCCAAATCTGAAAGCTTCTAGGTTTCCCCCACCCAAATGAAAGTCCAAGCCCCTGCCCAGCACCCACATGTCCATCACGTGGTCCAATCGGGCACCATCCAAAACTGGAGATGGCTCCCAGTCACGCCACTCCAGGTGCAGGGTAGGGTGACCTTGACTCTCTGAGAAAGGAATGCTATTTTGATTATATCTACCCCACTCCATATAATCCCAGTTTCCAACAGCAATAATTGTGGCAGGCCTGAGGGCCCAAGACAAATGATGGCTTCCAGGCCTGACAGATTGATTGCCAACTTCTACCCATTTGCTCTGTGATGATGTTTTTCCCTTTGTGTCCAGGAGGTAGACGAGGTGAAGCAGAACTACCAGAAGCTGCAGGACGAATTGGGAAAACAGCCCAAGGACGTCCTGCTCAGGCTGAAAAATCTTAAGGAGGAAGCCCAGAACCTCCTAGATAAGGCCAACAGCAGCAAAAGAAAGCTGGAAGGTGAGAATGCAAGAGGAGAGTTTGGCTAAATCCCAACCTCATGTACCTTCTCTGATTATGCAAATATATTCAAAAAATAAACATTGGTGGTGATGATGGATATTTACTAACAGGTGGTATGGGAACAGAGTTACATTGTCCGGCACAAAGTCCACATTCTGTATAGAGAGGACCATTGGTTTGAAAGAGAGGTAAACACAGGTAGTCCTCAACTTATGGCCACAGTTGAGCCCAAAATTTATGTTGCTAAATGAGAAATTTGTTAAGTGAGTTTCCCCCCTCCTTTTTTTACAACTTTTCTTGCCACATGGGTTAAGTGAATCCCTGCAGCTGTTAAGTGAATAACATGGTTGTTAAGTGAATCTGGTTTCTCCATTGATTTTGCTTGTCAGAAAGTCGCAAAAGGGGATCATCTGACCCAGGTTGACACTTCAACCATCATAAATGTGAGTCAGTTGTCAAGCATCTGAATATAAATCACCATGACCATGGGGATGCTACAATCGTCTTAAGTGTGAAAAACAGCCCTAAGTCACTTTTTTCCAGTGTTGTTGTAACTCCAAACAGTCACTAAATGAACTCTTGTAAATCAAGGATTACCTGTAATCCATCTATGAACACCCCTCCCTCAACAGAGGGGGACAAGTAAGATACCACCTATTTCTAGTTTACAATGCAACCCTTGTGGCTGTTCCAAGAAGATTCCACAAACAATTACATCCTGATTCAGGTGACCCTGAGGATAAAGATAAACCCCCAAGTGGCCTCAGGAGGTCTCAGAGAGAATGCTAATGACCAGATGACTGCAAAGAAATACAATCTTTCCATTCCCCCCCACCCCCCTGCATCCTATCAGAATCTATCTTTCCATCACCACCCCATCCAATCTCAACTGTCAATACCTATCCTATCCCCCAGTGGTGGGTTCTGGATCCCGTCGCAACCGGTACGCTGCGACAGGGCTGGGCATCCACCATGTGCGCCCACCACCCGTGATGCTCCAGCTGCGCAGCAGAGCATCGCGCAGGCGCCGTACACTCCATGGGCGTGTGCAAATGGTCCGGTTGGGTCAAATACAGGTAAGGACGGCGGGCGGGTGGGTGGGCCCTCTGGAGCACTGTACTAGAATGGTACCTGGTGCTCCCAGCAGGTATCGGTACGCCTGTACCAAGGAGTACCGTCCGTAACCCACCACTGCTACCCCCCCCCCCAGTCTTCAGAAGTGATGAAGCTTCTTGGATGAGAAGCAAAATGTTTTCTTCTTCTTCCACAAGGGAAAAAACAACACTCCAGTTGCCTTTTGAAGAAAAAAGCACCTTTGAGACTACATAGTCCAGTGTGCCACTACCCCAGGCTAAACAACCCACTGAACAATAACAGATGATCATAAATATCCTGACTGTTTAAGGAGTTAGGGAACCTCGTTAAGCATGCCATGCGAACGTAACACAATAAGTTGCACAATGAAAATTGTCTTGCGGCTTTTAGGAAATACTCAAAATGCAAAGAAGCTAGGAATTCAAGGGAACTCTGACATGGAATACGGTTTGCAGGTTACTTTAGCAGATGCGGGGATATTTAAATTAATAATAGTGCAGCTATTCAAATCAAGGCAGGTTTTGTAAAAAAAAATAAGTTCAGGGCCATTATTATCACAAAAGTACTGCGTTTTGAAGTAGCAGTACGATCAGAATCCATCATTTCTTGGTTCATAATTGAACTGCTTGGCATTTTGATTCATACATCCACACTCCCCTTCTTAAAAGGGGGGGAAAAAAACCTTGCTATTTCAGGACAACATTTCCCAATCTGGGGCCTTTAGATGCGATGGAATTCCTGGTCTGCATCTTAGTGTAACCAAAGTTGCATCTTTGCCAAGCTGGATAGAAATTCTGGATGTTGCAGAAGTATAAATCCTATGATTCTGGAAGGCACCAGAGTAAAGAAAGTGTTCCATAGACTGCAATGTCTCAATTTTTTAAAAAAGAAATCTGTCTATTCTTTCAGAATTGGAGAAGCGCTTTGAGGACAATGAGAAAGAAATGACCAGCAAAACCACAAAACTGCAAGAGTTGGAGAAAACTGCACTGGGATTACTGCAATATATCCAAGACAAAGCCACTGCCTATGCTACCTGCTAAGGTCAAGGTTTCTGTGGACAGCCCTTTGGGTTGGCTTCCCGCCAGCTCTGGACACAACTATGGTATGGTGCTTTCTACTGATGTCAATAACTGGCTCTTAGAGATAAGACGTTGGCAGTAAATCCAGAATCTTAATGTAACCCAGATCATTTCATCCTCAACTGATTGTAGCACTTAAATCTACCTGGGATCAGGTGTTAATAGGATGATTCTACTGTGAATGTTTTGTAGAAACAATATGTCTAGTCTATGTTTTGACCCAGGATCCTGGAACATAGGCCAGTTTCTGAAGGTATCAGCTGGAGAGATAGAATATTTCCCCTGTAGACGTAGAATGGGAACCAGTTTGGTGTAGTGCAGGGGTCGGCAAGAGCCACAAAGGTCCTAACCGGACGCTCCCCGTTCAATTCTGGAGCCAACCGGAAGTTCAGTTCTCCAACCATAGAGTCTCCTCCTAGCGCGGCATCCTTTTTCCTCTGCTGACCAGAAGCCTGTTTCCCCACCACAGAGTCTCCTCCTAGCACTGTATCCTTTTTCCTCTACCTGTCCTAACTGAAAGCCCTGTCAATTGTAGAGCCAACCAGTGACAGGAAGCCGCAGCAGAGGGATGAAAGAGCCACATGCGGCTCCGGAGCTGCTGGTTGCCGACCCCTGGTGCAGAGGTTAATGCACTAGACTAGAAACCAGAAGATTATAAATTTTAGTCTTGCTTAAGGCATGAACCACTTAGGTGACCTTGGGCCAGTCACTCACTCTCTGCCCTAGAAAAGAGTTAGGAGCAAACCGCTTCTTCAATCTTGCCGAGAAAACAGCAGAGATTTATCCAGGCAGTTGCCACCAGTCAACCATGATTTGAAGGCCCCAAATTGTTATCCTAGTCATGGAAATACTTCCTTTTTCAACACCCTCTTCTTATCATTCACTATGCTATTTTCATTATGGTTTGGAAACAACCATAATTTCTGTATCACCCAGGCTGCCGATGTGAATGCCATAAAAGCTGAATTTCACTTACTGCCATTCCAGATTACTGATCTTTCCCGACATCTTTTTAATTATTGGTGTCCTTATTTTTTTAAAAAAGTAATGCACATATACTCAATAAACAATAATTTTCTAAGAGATTTTCCTATCCTGGTTCCCTCAATTCCCATAGCCATCAATTAGCAACTAGGTGTTGGTTACAGCAACACAGATGCAAACTCAAAATTAGAATAATTTTCCTGACTGTGACAACTGTTAAGCAGTGAAAGCCCTGCTGGAGTCAGGGTTGGACTAAAAGATCTCCATGATCATTTTCAACTTGCTATTGTATGATTTTAAGTCCAACACCGCTAGTTTGGAGAAGATTGCAGGCCATGACACAAAATTCACCTCCTATGAATACTTACTGAAGGTCTCCTGTATCCCACTCCAGATGATGAACTTCCAATAGTGAATTGTCAGTCATGATTATTTTAGGTTACCAATTGTAGCCATCAGCATACATTAATTTAAAAAAAAAAAAAGTGATGCTCATATGGCTTCTAGAATTCTTTCCAAGCCTTATTCTGGGTCTATTCTGGGTCACCTGACCAGGATAACTGGAGGCTTAAGAATAGAGCAGCTGTTATCTTATAGGGATAACAGAATAACAGAGTTGGAAGGGATCTTGGAGGTCTTCTAGTCCAACCCCCCGCTCAGGCAGGAAACCCTATATCATTTCAGACAAATGTTTGTCCAATCTCATCTTAAAAACTGCCAGTGTTGGAGCATTCACAACTTCTGGAGGCAAGTGGTTCCACTGATTAATTGCTCTGTCAGGAAATGTCTCCTTAGTTTTAGGTTGCTTCTCTCCTTGATTAGTTTCCATCCATGGCTTCTTGTCCTGCCTTCAGTTGCTTTGATGAATAGGTTGACACCCTCTCCCTTAGATATTGAAACACTGCTATCATGCCATACCAACTCCAGCAACTATTCTTTATATATTCTAGCCTCCAGTCCCCTAATGCATGTTTCTGAACTTTATTATTTTCCATCACATCTAACCCATTTTCTAAGTCCATTTTTCTTTTCTTGATTTCTCACCCTGCACACACACACACACCCTTAAATATCCAATTTGCATCAGTTTTGCTGATAGAAAGACACCCAAACCAACTAATAGGCAGGCATAATCCTAAATCCCTTTACATAATTTCTTTCCAACATTCTGTTGGGCTGGGAAGAATAAAAAAAGATTGAAATAAATTCATACCCCTTGTAACCTTAATAGTATTGCAAAATCTCCATTCCCATCCCACTCTGGGGCCAACCAGCGGTGGTATTTGCCGGCTCTCTGAACTACTCAAAATTTCTGCTACCGGTTCTCCAGAACCTGTCAGAACCTGCTGAATTTCACCCCTGCATTGAAGGCAATCTAGATTTCATGAGGTCTTTGCTTTTTCTTTCTTTTCACTTCCATCCATCATTCCACTTGATTCCCTCTGCCATTTTCTTTTAACCTATTTGCCTAGAGAAGGCTGTGTTTTAGGTAGATATTTAACCCAATATAGTATACCCTCCTCCATTTAATGTTTTTCTGTTACAGATGTAATTATCTGGAGATTTTTAAAAATGCCTCCCTACTCCTACGGGTTTTCCTAACTTAATGGAACTAGACGTCTGTGTTCTGAATTCTTCCCTGTTTTATTGGCCCAATGGGCCATCTCTAATTCAGCCGCAGGATGGAAAATGAGGGTGCCACCTCTAAAAAAGTAGAATTTTAAAATGTTCTTTCCTTGTAGTAATAAAGCCTTTGACCTTTCTGGTTTTCTGGTGTATATGTATATATCTGTGCCTCTTGATACACTAATCTTATTTATGTTTCAAGGAATTCCTGTGAACCTTGAATTCTGAAACTGCAGCTAGATATATTTCGGCTTTACCTTATCTACTTGCGATGGAAAGATCTTTGGGAATCCCCTTTTCTTTGCTGAGGCAATGTTTCCTGCCCTAGACTTTTAATGAAGACTTCCCTATCCTAGTGTTTTCCAAATATATTGGACTCGAACCTCCATTATTCTCAGCCAACATGGGGAGAAAATGTGCTGGGATAAATGAATAACTGGGTATCAGACAAAAAGCAAACACACTCTATGTCTTTTTCACACCAATATTAAATCTCTCTGCCTTTATCACTCCCACAGTATTCAGAGGAGGGATTAATAGCAGAAGCTAAACATGGTCTGTAAATAAAAAGAACGAACAGTGCTTCACTTATTTCCAGATAGAGGCAGGGTAGTCCTTGACTTACGACCACAATGGGAGTCAGAATTTCCATTACTAAGCAAGGCAGTATCGAAGTGATTTTACAACCTTTTTTGCCCCCGAGAAATGAATCCAGCTTCCCCCACTAATTTTGCTGCTCAGAAGTCATCTGGGAAGATCGCAAATGATAATCACATGTTCCTGGGATGTTGCCATCATTGTAAATGCATGCCGGTTGCCAAGCACCCAAATTCAGATCACAGATAGGACTGTGGGAATGCTTGTTGGGTTATACAGTAAATATGAGGATCGGTTGCAAGTCGCTTTTTTTCAGTGGCTGTTGTAATTTTGAATGGTTGCTAAACGAATGGTTGTAAATCAAGGACTACCTGTAAGAGAAAGAAAAAACAATGTGTTTTTGTGGTAGTTTCTCCCATAGTTGACTTATAAGCTAGAAAGGAAAAAGAGATGTGTTATAAGAAGTCTTCAATGCCATACAAAAGTCTAACACCCCCCCCCCCCCAATTAGGATACAGTGATACTTTTTCATCTGTTTCTCAACAGGTTGGATAAATTTGAGGCAAATGAAATCTGTCACCTAACCTGCATGGCAATGATTTGATTTTTCATACTCATTCATCTGTGCTCATACTTCGCTAAATTTTATCAATAAAAATGTGTTTTTATAATAAAAATACCTACAGCAATAACTACATCATAGGGATATATCCAGTATGTTGTTGCTTCAGTCTGTCACTATATTATTATTAATTATTAGAGAGAGACAGAGGGAGGGAAACAGAGCGAGAGAGAGTGAGAGAGAGAGAGAGGCAAAGGGGGAGAGAGAGGGAGAGAGACAGAGAGAAAGACAGACACAGACAGAGACAGACAGACACACACACACAAACACACAGAGACAGACAGACACACACACAGAGAGAGAAACAGAGACAGAGAGAGGCAGACAGACAGAAACAGAGAGCGAGAGAGAGAGCGAGGCAAAGGGGGGAGAGAGAGGGAGAGGGAAAGAGACAGACAGACAGACACACACACACACACACACACACAGACACACACACAGAGACAGAGAGAGACAGACAGACAGACACACACACACACACACACAGAGAGAGAGAGAGAGAGAGAGAGAGAGATGATTGATCAATTGATCAAAAGGAATTAGTTCTTATTTTCCAGCTAAGAAATACTGGCCAAGATTCTAAATGTTCCTAGTTCACAAAACAGATAAACAGCCTTTGTATCATGTAACCCTGAATTTGTTTTCCTCACAACACATAGCTGTATCTGGAAACGACTTGCCGAAATTCATGGAGCTTGGCAGATGAAGGGAAGTATCTACAGTATGTCTCCCGAAGCAATGCCTAAAGGCTTATTCCTAGATCGACACTAGAAACAAGATACATTCTATGACTGGAAATAAGATTTGCCCTTTTAGAATGAATCAGCTGATTGAAACAGGCAGGATCGCACCAGTCCAGACTGTTGGGTCCATTGGATGCGCAGTGCATGTTTTGACAAATAGCCCTTGGCTTTGGGTGGAGAAACTTTGTTGTGTTGTCCCTTCCCATCGTACAGCATCACAGCAGTAACAACCAGCACCGGCAGAACTTAATAGATGTTTTTCATTTTGTACCCTCCAAGGAGAAGGTCCTTTTCTGGAATCTTCGGTTGCCAGTATAAAGATCTCTCAAAAGTGGGAGGGGGGGGGACACTTCACGTAAAAAGGAGGGGGAGACACGCCTAACTTGCTTTAGAGAATTCAGAACTCCGCTCAGCTCTCTGCATGAAAAGCAGCAAGCTAGGAAAAGCACATTCCAGTCCGTCTGGAAGGCCAGCCCACTTTGTGCATGAGAAAAGCTGGAGCCTGCTCTCGCTCTCTCCTTAGCAGGGATGGGAGTCTGTCCACCCACTGCACGGAGGAGGCAGAAAAATGGGTACCTACTGTATTAAGGAATAGGCAGACATGCCACTGGCAAGTCAACTAGTACAGATTATATACTAGCCAGCCGTCTATGTGTGGAAGATCATTTAAAACCAGATTATACACCTATGGAACAGCTGTAGAAACTGAATTTTTGAGTTTGGAGCCATAGGAAGTGGAACTAAACTGACAAACTGGAATGCAGACAATCCCTTCTCTTTTTGAAACGCCAGGACAACATAACAACCTAGTTGTGGAAGAGTTTTGTTGTGCTTTATCTCTAACAACTGGAGCAGGTCCTCTCCCTGCACCTTGCTCTTCCCTTGCAGAGTCTGGAGGTGAAATTCAGAAATGGAGAGTTACATTTCTGAGAACATCCGAGGAGGTCAGCTTAGGGAAAAAAAGGGAAATCAGCCCATCCCTCCCGCTTCCTGAGTGTTATTTTTCCTGTAGAAAAAAAAATGATTTTAATTCTTAGACATTTCCGATTCGGAGTTACATAGTCTTTGGAAAACTTACAGGCATGCTGTTTAGAGAATCAGAGCATAATGCGTGGACTTGATGGAAAAGAAAAATCATTTTCCCCACATTTGCAGCCATGCATGACACAAACATGTCCTTTTGTGACAGGAAACCATGATCTTATTCTCAACGCATACTAGCCTGTGAGTGAGATTTATTTATTTATTTAGTTTGTCACTCATGTACAAGATAACAGGAATAAGAATAAACAGGAATAAGAACACAGGAAATAGGTACAAATAAATGGGGACAGTAGGACAGGGACGTTAGGCATGCCGGTATGCTTATGCACCGCCCCTACTTACCTCTTAGGAATGGAGAGAGGTCAATAGTAGACAGTTTAAGGTTAAAGTTATGGGGGTTTGAGGATGTAACAACAGAATCAGGTAGTGCATTCCAGGCATAGATCACTCTGTTGCTGAAGTCGTATTTTCTACGATTGAGTTTGGAGCGGTTTACCTTGAGTTTGTATCTATTGTGTGCTCCTTGCAATTGAAGTTGAAGTAGTCATTGGCAGATAGGACGTTGTAGCAGACAATTTTGTGTACTACACTAGGTCAGACCATAGTTCTAGGTTGTCCAAGCCCAAAATATATCCTTGGCCAAATGAATAACTAACTACCCAATTCTAGAATGGAGATTTACCAGCCCTTAAATTTAATGTCTTCTTCATGTGGTTTTCTTAAATTCCTGATTATCCTTACAATTTAATTTTTTAAGTATATATCCAGATTGTTCCTTGGCCAAACTCTCCGAGAATCGGAGATAAGAAAGATCTGAAAAATACTGTAGATTGTTGCATTTCAGGACAGGTTATGATGACAAATAGGCCTTCTTACTATGGTACCATTAAGAAGGAAAATCATTTTTTTCTTAGTATATGTTGAGCATCTTATACAATCTTAGATAACCGAGTCTTTTAAAAAAAAGCAAAGATACATTCTTACACATGTCAAAGAAAAATTTGCTGTTCATATAAGGATGTGTCCCCTTCCCTTGTAAGTCTGCGCTCACCACTTTGCAATTATGTTTAAAACAATTTTAAAGTACCATAAAACTCTGTAAAATGACATTTAGAGGCTTCAATGAGGCTTTTAGTTGTCTGCCATAATAACAATACTCCGAGGAAGACATTTTTAAATCCTCACTATGGAAACAAAATACTGGAATAGAATAGAGAAATCCAGCAATATTTCATGAACATTCATATGGGTTGAGAACAGCCCATATCAAACTGTTACGAGCAACAGTTCTCAGTTCTATAAATTGAATTGCTATATGGTTGTACCATAGCTAAAATTAATATCCACGTTCTGGGGTAGCATTAATCATTACGGACATTACACTGAGAAGTTTATGTTCATGTCTAATTTGTAAACTTCCCAGAAATAACTGGCTGCGATTAAAAGCAAAATGGCAGTCTTATTTATCCAGGAGGGTTGGTTGAATTTGTTGAGACCCGTCAAAAGCATGAACGTCATAAGCGCACCGACAACACCGCAGCGCTAAAACCGCGATTTCAAAAGCACGCCGACAACAGCACGCCGACAACAGCGTGCCGACAGAAGCACGATTTCATTTAAGGTAAGATTTACCGTTAGGTTTAGGGTTAGGTTTAGGGTTAGGCTGAGGGTTAGGTTGAGGGTTACGTTACAGCGCGCTTCTGTCGGCGCGCTTTTGTTGGCGCGCTTTAGGGCTAATTAGTCGCTCATTCGTCGTGCGGTTTTGTCACCGCGCTTTAGACACCGCGGTTTAGTCAGGCGCGCTTTTGTTGTGCGCGCATTTGTGGTGGAACTGAATTTGTGTGTCCTACTAATTGGAGTCTCATCATTGTGTGGCTAAAAGAGCAGTTCCAGACAAACCATGGCTTTCTTCCAAGCATGTGTACCTCCCCCCTCTTAAATCCATAAATTGCAAGTGGGATTGCAGCTGATTTTCCATGCTCTCTGGGTTATTGCACTTATTTTAGTGTGACTGTCTTACTGATTTTATTCTCCATCCGGGATAGTGACATGGGGCCTATAAATGAGAAAAAAAGAGCCTGACTAAGGATAGTCCTCAACCACTGGATCAGAATTTCCATTGGTAAGCACGACAGTTGTTAAATGAGTCACGCCTGATTGTATTGACCCATTTTGCTGCTGTTGTTAAGAGAATCACTGCAGTTGTTACGTGAATTATGCCATCGTTAAGTAAACCCGGCTTCCCGATGGAAAAGGTTGCAATCAGGTGACCCAAAGGATGCTGCAACCATCATAAATACATGCTGGTTGCCAAGTGCCCAAATTCTGATCATGTGACTGTAGGGATGCTACAATTGTGTAAGTGCGAGGAGGGTTTTAAGTCACTTTTTTTCAGTGCTGGTGTAACTTCAAACAGTCACTGAATGAATGGTTGTGAGTCGAGGACTAACTGTTCCTGAGTGTCAGTGGTGGGATCCTGCCAGTTTAACAAACTTGAACATTGGACACTATCTAACAAAATGAAATTCAATGGTGAAAAGAATAAGGTTCTATATTTAGGCAAGAAAACCGAAATGCACAGGTACGGTATAGGTGGTACCTTGCTCAATAGTAGTAGTAACTGTGAGAGGGACAACCATTTAAATAGGAGCCAGCTGTGGGCAGCAGCTGCCAAAAAAGCCAACACAGTTCTAGGCTACATAAACAGAGGGATAGAATCAAGATCACGTGTAGTATTAATACCATTTTATAATGCCTTGGTAAGGCCACACTTGGAATACTGCAGTCAGTTTTGGTCGCCACGATGTAGAAAAGATGTGGAGACTCTAGAAAGAGTGCAGAGAAGAGCAACAAAGATGATTAGGGGACTGGAGACTAAAACATAAAGAACGGTTGCAGGAACTGGGTACGTCTAGTTTAAGAGAAAGAAGGACTAGGGGAGACATGATAGCAGTCTTCTAATATCTCAGGGGTTGCCACAAAAAGAGGGAGTCAATCTATTCTCCAAAGCACCTGAGGGCAGAACAAGAAGCAATGGGGGGAAACTAATCAAGGGGAGAAGCAACTTAGAACTGAGGAGGAATTTCCTGACAGTTAGAACAATTAATCAGTGGAACAACTTGCCTCCAGAAGTTGTGAATGCCCCAACACTGGAAGCCTTTAAGAAGATGTTGGATAACCATTTGTCTGAAACGGTATAGGGTTTCCTGCCTAGGCAGTGGGTTGGACTAGAAGACCTCCAAGGTCCCTTCCAACTCTGCTATTATATTGTATTGCATTAACAACCAGGCTCGGTGATTGCGTGCTGTTCAGTGTACAAAGTTTTAACAAAACTTATCTTCCATGTTACTTCTGGGGAGTAACACAGCTGAGGAGCGACTGAATCAACTGAGAGGATATCGGTAAGTAAAGTGCAAGGGCGGGAGGCCAAACCCATCTGATCATCGGAACGAAACGGTTCACTCCCCAGTTGATCATTGGAGCTACCGGTTCGACCGAACCGATATGAAGCAGCTGAATCCCACCCCTGTGTGAGTGTTCCTTGTGAAAATATCAGTTATCATAAAGATCTGTTTGGTGTAAAACAGCCACTTCTTACTGATTTAAATCTCACCTGTTGCCACCCACAAAAGCCCCCCCCCCAAAAAATCTAACTGCATAATGTTCTTTTGAATCAGAAATGGCACCCTTCTGCTGAAGCAGTGTTTCAGAATACTTTAATACTTATAAACATATTGGCAGAAAATACTTAGCATTCATTACATTTTTAAAAAAGGATTATAAACTGCTACCCAATGCAAGGGTTATAAACAACGTGTCTCTATCGATTTTTGTTAGGTAAATCTACCTGATGTCTTTGGTCATATCTGCGGATCCTTTCCCAAAAATTTTGATTCGTGTGTGTGTGTGTGTGTGTGTGTGTGTATGTGTGTGTGTGGTTAAGACAACAATTCAGAAGAAAAGCAACACTAAGAGAATTACTAAGGTAAACGTTCTCCTTGCACATATGTGCTAGTTGTTCCCGACTCTAGGAGGCAGTGCTCAACTCTGTTTCTAAGCTGAAGAGCCAGTGCTGTCCGAAGACGTCTCCGTGGTCATGTGGCCGGCATGACTAAACACTGAAGGTGCACGGAACACTGTTACCTTCTCACCAAAGTTGGTCCCTATTTTTCTACTTGCATCTTTTACATGCTTTTGAACTGCTAGGTTGGCAGAAGCTGGGAAAAGTAATGGAAGCTCACTGCATTAAGCGGTACTAGGGATTCGAACCACCGAACTGCCAACGTTTTTGATCAACAAGCTCACTGTCTTACCTACTGAGCCACCACGTCTGTTCAGGAGGATTACTAATCAGATCAGAATAGAATCCCTTTTTTCACTTGTACATAACCATGGCACAAACACACCATTACACACGCAGCATTATGAAGAGCAGGTGGCAGCTGTCACAAAGATGCTTTGCACAATTTCATATTTCATATTGTGTGCTAGTTGCACCATGGATTGGGAGGACCTGCTCACTGTCACATCTTAGTCACCTCCTGGCTGGATTACTACAGTGAACGCTACCTCTGGCTGCCCTTGAAAACCATCGGGAGCTACAACTGCATTTGTTTGAAAGATTTATATAGCTTCCCATCTTACATATAAGATGTCTGTCCTACACACCTGAGTGGCCATGCTTTAGATCCTTTCATGAAACAATCCTATTTGATGGGACCCAAAAGGTGCGACATTTTCTGCTGTGCTTGTCTGTAAATCATTCCTGACCTCCTCAGGGATAGAGCTGCTGGCCTTCAAAAAGGCAGTCAAAACTTGACTTTTACTTCAGACTTTAGGGCTGAGATTATTGGGTTTCCCATCGAGAAAGGGATATAATTTGGATTTCCTGGTTGTCTGGATTTTAACAGAATTCTCATTTTATTTTATAATGTATATGCATCACTTAGAATCTTAAGTGTCCAGACTGGGCAAGTTTATCATGTTGCTATGACATGGTCCTAACTTTGTCCTCACACTATGACGTGAAATGCAGTAGAAATAAGAAGGGATTGGCAGTCCAAAAATGTGATGCTGGGGAGTTTTCTACCATCTTAAGAATAGATGTATAGTACAGCACTTCTGCTCAGCAGTGGGGGCAGACTCTAGGCCTAAACTCCAGAAAAATTGAGTGAACGCAGACATTTCACACTTAATTCTTCGTGTGGTATCCATCTGAGGAATATGTGTTTTTTTTTAACAATGGATACAAACTGATTCTCAAAGAATACAGCAATAGCACTAGCACCAGTGATGGGATTCAGCCAGCTTGTACCTATCCGGGAGAACCAGTTGTTAACTTTCTAAGCAGTTTGGAGAACCGGTTGTTGGAAGAAATCTCATTTGTTTTTTTAACACTTTACAGGGCTAATCCTGTAAGGAAGGCAGGAAGGAAGCAATCTGGTGTTGTTTCTAGCCTAATCTTTATTGCCCTGCTTACAGAAACTGCCTCTCCAGTTAACCCTTATTACATCGTAACAATTAAAGTGAAGTGCCCATTAACATGAGTGATGTTGCATTGGCCACACCCACCAGGTCACGACTACTGAGCCACGCCTACCAAGCTGGTCATTAGGGCAGAGAACCGGTTGTTAAATTATTTGAATCCCACCACTGACTAGCACTTAGACTTGGATACCATTTCATAGTGTTTTTCAGCATTCTCTAAGCAGTTTACAGAATCATCATTTTGCCCCAACAATCTGGTTTCTCACTTTACTGACCTCAAAAAGAAGGAAGGCTGAGTCAACCTTGAGCCCATCAGGATCGAACTTCTGGCAGTGGGTAGGGTTAGCCTGCAATACTGCACTCTAACCAGGAGTGAAATTCAGCAGGTTTTGGAGAACCGGTAGCAGGAATTTTGAGTAGTTCAGAGAACTGGCACATACCACTCTGGCTGGTCCCAGAGTGGGGTGGGAATGGAGATCTTGCAGTATCCTTCCCCTGGAATTGGTGGGAATGGAGATCTTGCAGTATCCTTCCCCTGGAATGGGGTGGGAGTGGAGATCTTGCAGTATCCTTACCCTGGAGTGGGGTGGGAATGGAGATATTGCAGTATCCTTCTCCTGCCACGCCCACCAAGTCACGCCCACAGAACCAGTAGTAAAAAAAATTGAATTTCACCACTGACTGTAACCACTGTGCCAATATAGTCCACCCATAGTTAAATTCCAGTTTCAATAGCCAGGTACCCCAAACATGGAAGTCCCATTGAGATACCATATCAAAGAACCAACAGATGGATACAGCCCCTCTATTCAGTGGCCTTGTACAACTTAGTCAAAGTGGTGTGACTTTTAAGAGTGGCTATTAATCTGTTGCAAAAAACAAAACAAAACCCCACAGCACTTTAAACACTGATTTATTTATTCTGAATGAGCTTTTGAAAGTAATGTAATCCATGCAAGCCCACAACAGAATAAATGTGTTAGTATTTGAACTGCCACAAGTTTATCTTTTCATGTTTAGAGAAGAAATCCTTTTGTGTTTGTACAATGCCTGCCACAAGCCAAGAAACCAGAGAAGATTTGGCTCACAATGTTATTCTTGAACCTGCTCCTTTTCTGAATTTTCTTAACCAAGCAACATTTTACCAACCAGCAAAGACCACCGTCCAACTTTTCAAAAACCTGCATCTTCACGATATGCCAATACAGGTAGTCCTTGACTTACGACCACAATTGAAACCAAAAATTCTGTTAAGTGAGACATTTGTTGAGTTTTGCCCCATTTTATGGCCTTTTTTGGCCACAATTGTTAACTGCAATTGATAAGCTAATAACATGGTTGTTAAGTGAATCTGGCTTCCTCATTGATTTTGCTTGTCAAAAAGTTACAAAACCTGTTCACATGATTTTGGGGCACAGCAATGGTCATAAGCAGGGGTGAAATTCAGCAGGTTCTGGAGAATCGGTAATGGAAATTTTGAGTAGTTCAGAGAACCCGCATATACCGTCTCTGGCTGGCCCCAGGAGTGGGGTGGGAATGGGGATTTTGCAGGATCCTCCCCCTGCTATGCCCACAAAGCCACACCCACAGAACCAGTAGTAAAAAAAAATTAAATTTCACCATTGCTCATAAGTATGAACCAGTTACCAAGCATCTGAATTTTGATTGCATGACCCTGTGGGCGCTGCAAAGGTTGCAATTGTGAAAAACGGTCATGTCACTTTTTTCAGTCCTGTCGTGACTTTGAATGGTCACTAAATGAACTGTTGTAAGTCGAGGACTACCTGTATCACAGTAATCCATTTGAGTTGCTTCTATTAATTTCAAGTAATTCCTTACAAACACCACTTCCTTTACTGTAACTATGCAGAAAGGCTAATTGTCACAAATGGCTTTAAAACACTACTGTCAAGGCCGCATTTTCCTATAGGCTAACTAGGCTTCAGCCTAGGGCCTCAAGATCAAGAGGGGCCTACATTCAAATTGTTAGCAAAATTAAAATTACACTATTCTAAAAACAGTGAACACTAAAACACTGAACCGAAAATAAGGAGAAATTCTACGCGTATGACTAATAAACAAACATAAAAATGTATTGATTAAGATCATTCCAGCGCCACGGCAGTTGGGGAGCCTATCCACGTTCCCGGCACTGGCGGTCGGGCGAGAGGCGCGGCCGCTCCCAGTAGCCACCCCGTCGACGCGGAGCCCACCAGCAGCCAGGCAGGTGAGGGCGAGGGGGCCGAGCCGGGCAGCTGAGTGCAGCAGGGGAGGCGGCTGGCCTCGCTGCCTTTGCCGCAGAGCAGAGCCCCCCTCTGTCGGGAGGCCAGCTATATATATTGATATATATTGATATATATCACAGTAATGATGTATTTTATTGTCTCTCATGTAATTTACAAACTTAAAAATGGGAGGTGAAAGAGCCTCGTAAGTGGAATAGCCTAGGGCCTCTTTTCATCTAAATCCGGCACTGACTACAGTACATTGAAAATTGCTGGCCAAATATATATACAATTCAGATATAATCATATGAGCACCCTGGATCTTCGGAAATAAAAACCCTCCCAGCCTGACAATTTGCTAAGTAAATGAGGTACACGTTTTGGAGATGCGAATAATAATTGACATGTCAGTATCCAGCCTGCTTCTCAAGACAGTGGTATCCATACCGTTTTCTGCTGGAAAACCTGCAGGGCGGGCGGTGGGAGGGAGAGAAAGATTTTAAATCGGCAAAGCTGTGTTGCTTTAAAAAAAATTAATTGCTGACACTGAACTTGAAGTAAGTATTTTCAGCCGCAAAGGGCTTAGCAGCACCTCCCCTGGCATGCAGCCAACAAATAAACAAACCCTCGGGGGTCCCGGCGGAGTTTTCCAAACTTAGGACGGTGCAGACCGAGTTTGCAAACGCGCGCGGGCCTCTTTTGCACTTTCGGGCACGCATATACCCCACCCCACCCCCCGGATCCCAGCAGAATCCGTCCCGCGCTTTTCCTACGGCCCTGTGGCTAACTTTTTCCGACCAAGTTTTAATGTTTGGAGCAGCCGTGAGGGCGGCGTGAAACGAGCTGCTATTTTATTTCCCCGCAGCGCGGGGGAAGGTGAGCGCCCGTGGGGGGGTGGGCAGCGGCTGCTGGTGGGACGCAGAAGGAAAAAAAAAACGGGTGACCCTGCAGAGGCGCCGCCTGGGCGAAGCGAAAGGCTGGGCCACCCTGCCCTGCCCTGCCCTCGGGATCTCCGCCTTGGGTTCCCCTTCCTAGCATCATCTTTTGGCTGCCGCCTGTGGATCAGCTCTTCTCGCCATGGCTCCGTCCAGGCCGACGGCACCGGGCATCAGAGTGTGGGCTTTCCTCCTGGCAGGTGAGTCTTCCTCGCGTCCACCTCTGCTCCCTCTCGGAGATGGGGGAACCGCCGCCGGCTTGGCCTGTCAAACCCCGCCGGACATGCCTGGTTGGTGGGAAGAGTTGGTTCCACATTGGAAGAGAGGAGGGTGCAAGCTCCGGATTATTGTTTGATTTGATGTGTCAATCGTTTACAAGATAATAAGTATAAGAATAAACATGAGTATGAATGAAATGGGGACCAATAAATGGGGACCGTAATACAGGGACGGTGGTGTGCTTATATATGCCCCTCTTAGGAATGGGATGAGGTCAATAGTAGACAGTCTAAGGTTAAAGTTATGGGGGTTTGAGGATGTAACAGTAGTCAGGTAGAGCATTCCAGGCATAGATCACTCTGTTGCTGAAGTCGTATTTTCTAAAATTGAGTTTGGAGCGGTTTACATTGAGTTTGTATCTGTTGCGTGCTCTTGTATTGTTGCAGTTGAAGCTGGAGTAGTCATTGGGTAGGATGTTGTAGTGGATAATTTTGTGTACTACACTTAAATCCGCCCCTAGGCGGTGTAGTTCTAGATTGTCTAAGCCCAAAATTTCAAGCATGGTGGTGTAGGGTATTCTAGCTAGGGAGGAGAGAGGAAGGAGCAGAGGCAAAAGCATTGGGGTGCAATAGTGCCAATGTGGTTTCAGGTTTTCGTTTTTCTTTCCTGGGGTTTTCAGGCCCCATTGAGTAGGGCCGAGGGGTCTCGGGGAGATATCTCCTGTCCTGTCCACAGGAAGGCATACCAAAGGGTTTTGAGTCCAGCTTTGGGGGTTTCAGTGTAGCAATCTGCTCCAAATAGTGTAGGTGTCTATGGGGGGGGGGGGGTTGAGATGCCAATAGGAGAGTGATCCCTCTATTTGGGGGATGAATAAAGGTGGGGGTGCCGCAACTATAGCCCTCAATTTACAATCCCAATTGAGCCCCAAATTTCTGTTGCTGAGGGAGAAATTTGTTAAATGAGTTTTGCCCCGTTTGGTGACTCCTTGCCACATTTGTTAAGTGAATCACTTCAGTTGTTAAGTTAGTAACATGGTTGTGACAACCATGTTACCAACGTAACATCCCCATTGACGTTGCTGGTCAGAAGGCCACAAAAGGGGGGAATCACATGACTCTGGGTAAAAAAAATGGTCTTAAGTCACTTTTTTTTCAGTGCTGTTGTAACTTCAAACAGTCAGCAAATAAATTTGTAAGTCAAGCATCTTCTAAGTCCTCAACCTTTCCTTCACCACGGACCCCTTTAAAATACCTTTTATGGCCACGGATCCCCAAAGACTTAATTCAAAATTTAAATCATAACATTTCTTCAAGCTTTTATGGACCCTTTGTGACAACATTGTGCCCCCCCCCCCCCCCCCGGGTATACAAGTCACAGATTGAGAACCATTATTCTAAGGCTGGGATTTAATGTTCTAGGTTCGGGATGGCCACTTTTACTCTGAATAGGCTAGCCTGCTTTCATATTGCGCAGAGGGCAGAAAATCAACAAGTAGCCCTTTCCAAATGCTGTGATATGAAAGCCCGACTGCCTGATTTCCCCCCTCTGCTCTGATAACCAGCATTTTGGTACTATGACTATTTGCACAGGAGAAACTCTCAAGGAGTGAGGGGGATATTGAAGTAAGTGCCGGACTGGAGATGCTGTTGCTGAGAGCCAAAGGGCTTGCATCATATCCTCTGTGAAGATAAATATCAAGAAGCACCGTCTGTCATAGGAGCAGGGAAGAAAGCCTCCCCTTACCTATAAATGGCACATGGCATGTAGATTTTTAATCCTGGATCGCCTTGATTCAGTCCTCGTATTAATAATTGGGAGAGACTCATTTATGGTGCATTACCAGCGGGATCAGAGTTTTATACTTGTGAATGCGAGTTTATGGAAGGTTCCCTAACTGTAGTAACTTTTCTCGAGTCAAAATTTTGACTTCCAGACTACCTATCAATTCTGAGAGTTGTAATCCAGCTGTTATCCATTAAATAATCATGTTAGTTAGTTTACTTTATTGTTATTGTACATGGTACAATGAAATTAAATGCCGTCTTCATTGTACATTATAACTATAAAAATGAAAACACAAACATACATCCTTTACATTCTATAAAATTGAAATTGAAAACCTGATTTTGTACTATACCATAGAATTTAGTATGGTTACTGTCCTGGGATAGAAGTTGTTTTTCAGCCTATTCGTCCTTGTTTTGGAGGTGGGTCTATCGGCTACTTGTTTTCAATCTGTCAATCACTTTAACCTCCGTATCTTCGTATCTATCCCCCCCAGCCATGCCTTTGGAATCCACTTTGGAGTGTGTGGTCTGTGCATTCCTGATTTCTAACCAACCTTGGTTGTGGGGAAGCTTCACACCCATTTCCACCAGCTGGAGCCTTTGTTCCCGATTCCCTTTGAAGTTTTGGCTCCAGAGGATTTGAGGCTCGGGGAGTTGGCCGGCTGCCTGGAAGCAGCATCGCGATGCGAGAGGCTGGTGGGGAGATGGAAAGCTCCCACTTGCCGCACCTCCCTGGCAGCTGAGACGTCCCTGCTTGGAGGGGGGGACGGGGGACGGGATTTAGAAGAAGCAGGTGGATTGGAAGAATGCTTTGCATGCCATCCTGCAGGAACAGCCTGGGTAGGGTGGACAGAAAGTCATGCCCGTGGCATCCAGCGGGACCCCCCCACTCACACGATGGTGATCCCTGCTTGAGGCTGTGCCATCGCTTCCCCACCGCAGCCTCTTGAGAGGGCAGGCGTTCTCTGAAACTCAGCCATCGTTCACAAATACAACTCAGCCCCCACGTCCCTGGCCCAGGGCCAGGCTGGCCGGTCAACAGAGCCAATCCCCGCTAGGGTTATTTCTGGCAGTGCTGCAGCTTCCGCTCTCAGGCCTAAAGAAAGGGGAGGGGAGGGGAGCTTTGACATTTCTCTTTTCCAGCCCCACCCTTGCATTGAGCCATAGAAACAGGTGGAAGGATAAAGGATCTGGAAGAAGGAAGCCTTGGTCTGGAAGATCCGCTAGAATCCTTGTGTCTGTGTGAGGATCACCGAATAGCAGCTTCTCTGGGGCAGAGCATAGATAGATGGAGGATCGTGATGACAAAAAGCTACTGTCAGTTCTTGAATTTTCAGAGCATGTTGGAATCTGTCCTCCACCTTCTTCTCACTGTAACATCAAATAGTCTTGAGCTTCGTTTCGCAGATGGGGAATGCGACTCACTCACTCACCCCAAACCAAATTGATTTAAATCCAGCTCTGGATTGATTACAGGTAGTCCTTGACCTCCAACAATTCATGTAGGGACCGTTTGAAGTTACAGCCTCATGGAAAGTGACGGCGAAAATATAACCAGGTTTCACACAATGACTGTTGCAGCATCCCCACGATCGAAATTTGGGTCCATGACAACTGTTATTTACGGGTAGTCCTTGACTTATAACAGTTCATTTAGTGACTGTTCAAAGTTCCAAAGGCACTGAAAAATGTGACTTATGACCATTTTTCATAGTTACGACCTTTGCCGCGTCCCCATGATCATGTGATCACTATTCAGATGTTTGCCCCCCCCCCCATGGCCAAACGGGTCATAAATATTTATTTTCTGCGTCCCAGGATCATGTGATCTCCCTTTGCGCCCTTCTTACAAGCAAAGTCAACGGGGAACTCAGATTCACTTAACAACTAGGTTACTAACTTATCAACGGAAGTGATGCGCTTAATAACTGTGGCAAGAAAAGTCGTAAAATGGGGCAAAACTCAGTTAACAAATGTCTCACTTAACAACATAAATGTTGGGCTCAATTGTGATCGTAAGTCGAGGACTACCTGTAATTTATGACAGTTGCACTCTTCCGGGGTCATGTGATCACCATTTGTAACCTTTCCAGCCGGGTTCTGACAAGCAAAGTCAATGGGGAAAGTCAGATTCACTTAACAACAGCATGATTCATTTAACAACTATAGTGAATGACTTAACCACGGTGGCAAAAAAAGGTTGTAAAATTAACAACTATCTTGTTCAGCAATAGAAATTTTGGGCTCCATTGTGATAGTAAGTTGAGGACAACCTGTATTGCTTTCAAGTCAGTTTTGACTCCTGGAGATGGCCTGAACTAGTTCCAGCTGTTTTCTTGCAAATTTCAGTGGTTTTCCCTTGGCTTCTTCTCATTAATGGGTTTCACATTTTGTTACCACCGGTTCGCCATGCACATGCGCCTGGCCTTCCGTGCATGTGACCAGCCTCAAAAACATGCCTAAATAGGACAGCAATAGGATTTACGCTACTGATTCGGCTGAACCAGTCTGAACCAGCTGAAGACCACCTCTGCTTCTTCTTCCAAGAGCTGAGAGATTCTGACGGATCCAAAGTCACCCAGCTGACTTCTTGTTTAATGCGGGATTAGAATTCACCATCTCCCAATTTGTAGCTTGGTGCCTTAACTACCGCCCCAGTCTCTGGATGTTTATATATTTATTGCTTTTTTTTTTTAAGGAACATTTTGAGTGGCGCTCTTGTAAACTTTTATCCAAGGCAGTTTTTCAGTTCACATCTGCTTAAGACATAGAGTTTCAATTCATTGGAGTCTTGTATTAAAACCTCAGGCTTTCTTTCTAAAGATAAAATGAGGGGGAAGAGAACAATTTGAAAAGCATCTCTTAAATCCGAATAATAAACAGCCAGACTGAAGACCACCCTTGTTCTGTCTTCATGGAAGCCCAAAGCTTAGATGCAGTAGAATTTTTTTTTAAAAAAATTGTATTTGGAGGGAACTTTGGTTCGGAACAAAATGATTTGGCTCCTTCTTCTCCCTCTCTTCCCCCATTAGACTGAGAAAGACATCTCTGGTATGATGGTATGTGATGATGGATGTTATTTGGTGGGGGGTGGGGGGGTTAGGCGTATTTAAGTTAAAAACAAAACTTGACTGGGGGCCAAGTGCTATGGAATGCATAAGACTGTGGAGTGTTTGCCAATCGCTCCCTGTATATTGTCAAGAAAGAAGAAAAAAGTTAAAGCAGCACATCCAATAGAAAATAAATTGTATTTACAGGAAGACCCTGTAAAAAAAAATATTACAGTAAAACAGGTATTCTTTGCATAAACTATTTCTTCAGGAGTCCGGGGAAAAATACTTCTTTCCTGGTAAGAAATAGAATGCATTGAAGATGAGTTTTCTTTAATTTTGATATTACGCAGTCAATAAAACACTCTGGTTTCAGGGGAAAATAACATACACAGTTACCTGGAAATCATTTCCATTTAGCCTCCAGAAAATCACCGCTTGGTAAATATACAAAGAATTGAGCCATACATTTATTTATTTTTTGATTACATGTAGTGAATTTTGTTGAATTATTTAGCTCTACCTACTCTGCTGTTTTTATTGGTCTTCTTCTTTTACTTTCAGAGGTGGTGTTAGACTTCTAAACCAGGGGTGGGTTCTGGCAGGCACTACTGCTGGTTTGCTTGTGGGCTCGCATGCGCTTGATGCGCGCTCTGCACACATGTACATCGCAATAAAAAGTGTTCTGCACATGCGCAGAAGCAAAAAAAACCACCCAAGATGGCAGCGCCAGGAGAGCCAGTTTGGTGGCGTGGCAGCAGGCCTGGGTCGCTGCCAGTTCCAGCGACCCTGCCCGCCAAACTGGGCCGAACTAGTAGGAAGCCCCCCACTGTTCTAAATGGCTCACACCCTGGTCAGCACTTCTTTACCCTCCTACCATCGGGAAGGAGATATAGAAGCATAGCCAGCCACACAAACAGGCTGAAGAACAGTTTTTATCCATGGGCCATCAGACTCCTGAAAGCGAAAGAATATCATAACTAAGTAGTACTGTGGACTTGCAGAGCCGGCACAACATGTAACATGTTCACACTGGTGCAATGGGATTCGGTGTTTGTTAATATGATTTATTGGGTTACGGATATTTTTTCTTTTTGACTACGCTGTAAGTTGTATTGTCTTGCGGGGGGGGGGGGGTGCACTGAGATAGCTCAACCAATCTCATTGTATATATGTTGTGCACTGACAATAAAGAATTATTATTAAATCCTTCCTTTTCTTCAGACACCTAGTTTAAATGCCCCAGGGTGTGCCACTTCCACAGCAAAGGGGAAACACAATGGTCCTTGACTTGTGACCGTAATGGAGCCTGGCAATTATGGCCATAAATCCGAATAGCATGTTATCACACAAATGATTCAGTTTTACATCCTTGTTTTCTGATGATCATTAATTGAATGCCCTGGTCGCTAACCAAACCCATCATTAGCCGTGGAGCGTTTTTAATGACAATTGGAAATAAATGTGTCCCCCCCCTTTTTTCCCCCAAAAACTTTGTAAATTGTGGTCACATAACTGCAAGATTCTGCAAATGACTGTAAATGCAGGCCAGTTGCCAAGTGTCCAAAAATGCAGTCATGTATCGAAAGGCGAAGGGGGGGGAGGCGGGATGGAGAGTATTTCATTTATTTCATTTATTAAATTTATAGCCCGCCCAATCCTGGAGGACTCCGGGCAGCTTACAACAAAGAAAAAAAAGAAAAAAGAAGAAAAGCAAAAAAACATAAAAGATAGTTTAAAATTCACAACACACATACGTTTTAATTGGGGCTGGCCCTTAACACTAAGGTCAACAGCCCCAGGCCTGCCAGAACGGCCAGGTTTTAAGGGCTTTCCTGAAGGCCATGAGAGTGGGTAAGGTCTGGACCTCTGGGGGTAGCTGATTCTACAGGGTCGGAGCAGCCACAGAGAAGGCTCTCCTCCGGAGGCCCGCCAGCCGACACTGTCAGGCTGACAGTATCCGAAGGAGGCCCACCCTGTGGGATCTTATCAGCCATTGGGAGGTGTGTGGCAGTAGGCGGTCTCGCAGATAGACTGGTCCTAAGCCATGTAGGGCTTTAAAGGTAATAACCAACACCTTGAATTGCATCCGGAGACCAATTGGCAGCCAGTGCAGCTCGCGGAAGACAGGTGTAATATGGGTGTATCTCGGTACACCCAATATCGCTCCCGCGGCTGCATTCTGGACTAGCTGTAGTCTCCGAACGCTTTTCAAGGTTAGCCCCATGTAGAGCGCATTGCAATAATCGAGCCTTGAGGTAACAAGGACCTGAGTGACAGTTTGAAGTGCCCCCCTGGCCAAGTAAGGCCGCAATTGGTGTAGCAGGCGAACCTGGGCAAAGGCCCCCCTGGTCACAGCCGACAGATGGTGTTCCAGTGTCAGCTGTGAATCCAGGAGGACCCCCAAATTGCGGGCCCTCTCTGAGGGGTGTAAATTTTCACCTCCCAGGATCAAGGACGGACTGTCTGAACTGTCCTTCGGGGGCAACATCCCAAGTCACTCAGTCTTATCGGGATTAAGTACCAATTTGTTCATCCCCATCCAGATCCTGACAGCTTCCAGGCATCGGCACATCACGTCTGCCGCTACACTGAGCTGGCACAAGGCAGATAGATACAATTATGTATCATCTGCATATTGATGGTACTTTATCCCGTGCCGTCGTATGATCTCACCCAGCGGCTTCATGTAGATGTTGAATAGGAGGGGGGACAGGACCGAACCCTGTGGCACCCCACATTTGAGGGGCCTAGAGGTCGACCTCTGTCCCCCGACCAACACCGACTGCGACCTACCGGAGAGGTAAGAGGAGAACCACCGTAAAACGGTGCCTTTCACTCCCACCTCCTTCAGACGTCGTAGAAGGATACCATGGTCGATGGTATCGAAAGCTGCTGAGAGGTCAAGAAGCACCAGGATATAGAAGTGCTCTCTATCCCTAGCCCGCCAGAGATAATCGATCAGTGTGACCAAAGCGGTTTCAGTGCTGTACCCAGGCCTGAAACCAGACTGAAAGGAATCCAGATAATCCGCTTCATTCAAGGTCCGTCGGAGTTGAAGCGCCACCACCTTCTCAACAACTTTCCCTAGAAAAGGAAGGTTGGAGACAGGACGGTAGTTTTTCAGGACGGGTGGATCCAGGGAAGGCTTCTTGAGGAGGGGTCTCACCACCGCTTCCTTTAGTGGTTGCGGGAAAGACCCCTCCTGCAAAGATGCGTTGGTAATCGCCTGGAGCCAGCCTCGTGTCACCTCCCTGCTGGTCGAGACCAGCCAGGAGGGGCAAGGGTCCAGTAAGCAGGTGGAGGCGCTCATCGCTCCCATGGCCTTGTCCACTTCCTAAGGGGTGACAAGTTGTAACTTTGAACAGTTACAACTGTTGAGGACTGCCTGTGTAGCAATTTTCCACTTTGTTCCCATGATGTTTTCTGCGTCTTCTGCCCAACTTTAAGCTTAATTTATTTTTAGCTATAGAGATAATATTAAAAGGGGAAAAAATTCCCTTATTCCCACACCATCCAGTGCTAGCTTTATGATGTGGAAAAATGGTTAGGTTTTACCAGCCTTCACATGGGAGCCAAAGTTAGGTGTTCAACGGTGGGAAACAGGAGAAAACAGGCTGGGTTTTCAAGTTGAACGTGACCACGATTTTGTGGTCACTTCTGGTCATTTTCTGAATGGTGCCATTCTGCTTTTTGCTCCCTAAAGAGCTGGACATAGATAGCTCTTTCAGGAAACTACTAGGAGTCTGGAATAACATAACAGTGAAATAGTATGCTAGGTGAAATAATGTAGCTATATAGTGCTATTGCCAGCTCGGGCCTTCACTGTGCCTCAGCTCTTAACAGGAAGGAATCTGCAGATCAGTGATTGGGGACTGGAGGCTAAAACATATGAAGAATGGTTGCTGGAACTGGGTATGTCTAGTTTAATGAAAAGAAGAACTAGGGGAGACATGATAGCAGGGTTCGACTATCTCAGGGGTTGCCACAAAGAAGAGGGAGTCAAATTATTCTCCAAAGCACCTGAGGGTAGAACAAGAAGCAATGGGTGGAAACTAATCAAGGAGAGAAGCAACTTAGGACTGAGGAGGAATTTCCTGACAGTTAGAACAATTAATCAGTGGAATAGCTTGCCTCCAGAAGTTGTGAATGCCCCAACACTGGAAGCCTTTAAGAAGAGATTGGATCACAATTTGTCTGAAATGGTATAGGGTTTCCTGTCTAAGCAAGGGGTTGGACTAGAAGACCTCCAAGGTCCCTTCCAACTCTGCTATTGTATTGTATTAGCAACTACAGCAGAGGTGTTATTCAGCAGGTTCTGACCAGTTCTGGAGAACCGGTGGTGGAAATTTTGAGTAGTTTGGAGAGCCGGTAAATGCCACCTCTGCCTGGCCCCGCCTCCATCTATTCTCTGCCTCCAGAGTCCCAGCTGATCGGGAGGAAATGGAGGTTTTGCAGTATCCTTCCCCTGCCACGCCCACCAAGCTTCGCCCACAGAACCAATAGGAAAAAAAATTAAATCCCACCACTGGACTACAGGTAAATCTCAACTTACAACAGTTTGTTTAGTGTCCGTTCAAAGTTACAGTGGTACTGAAAAATGTGACTTATGGATGTTTCTGACAACCATTACAGCCTCCCCCCAGTCACATGAATGGAAATCGGACACTTGGCAACCGTCTCATATTTATGGCGGTTGCAATGTCCCGGGGTCATGTGATCCCGTTTTGCAACCTTCTGAGTAGCAAAGTCAATGGAGAAGCCAGAGTCAATTAACAACCGTGTTACTAACTTGACAACTGCAGTGATTCAATTAATAATTATGGCCAGAAAGGTCGTAAAATGGGTCAGAATTCACTTAGCAACTGTCTTGCTTAACAACAGAAATGGTGGGCTGAGGTGGGGTTGTAAGCTGAAGGCTACCTGCATATAGGGAAAGGAAATGAAGGGAAGGAGAGAGGAGAGGAGAAGAGAGGAGGAGAAGGGAAGGAGAGGAGAAGGAAGAGAAGGGAATTCCTGAATCTGTCCCCTCCTCTCAAATGTTTTCGGCAACTTCGTTCTATTAGTAGTGATACTTACTGTCAGCTTCTGCCTTGCTGTTGCTTCAGCTGTCATGAAACGGGGAGGGAGGGTTGGTATTTGGGAGGGGTAATTCGATGTGCTGGAGGAATGTTCTAGTATGTACCAGATGGTTGGATTGCGCATGCGTGAGTGCTTCCCGCCTGGACCAACGGCCTCGACATTCCATCTTCGTGATGTCTTTGAAGTTATCTCACACCTGACATTTGAAGGACTTATGATTGGCCTGAGGCTATGGTCCCAAGGGGTGGGGAATGGACTATTCTATATATCAATCGCTTTCGCGCCTAATTAAGCAGACTTTGCTTTGCAACTGCTTGCTTACCATTTGTAATTAGTAAAAGTACTTTTGATTTCCAACACATGGAATCTCTTAGCCTTTCTTTCCTAATTATATAATGGAGTGATGCTGACACTTACATTTTATTCAACTTGTGTTGTTTATTTTGGGCTTTATTAATTTCAAAAGCTTTTAAGGCAGTTGGGTTTTAGGATTAGAGAAAAGAAGGACCAGGGGTGACAAGATAGCAGTATTCCAGTATTTGAAGGGTTGCCACAAAGAGGAGGGAGTCAACTTGTTTTCCAAAGCATCAGAGGGCAGGATAAGTACCAATGGATGGAAACTAATCAAGGAGAGAAGGAAGCAACCTGGGATTAAGGAGAAACTTCCTAACAGTGAGGACAATTAATTGGTGGAATGACTTGCCTTCAGAAGTTGTGGATGCTCCAACACTGGAGGGTTTTAAGAAGAGACTGGACAGCTTCTTGTCTGAAATGGTATAGAGTTTCCTTCTTGAGCAGGGGGTTGGACTAGAAGACCGCCAAGGTCCCTTCTGGCTCTATTCTGATTGACTTTACGACACAATGGAATCAAGGAAGAGGAACAGCTGGTGAAGAAGGGAGCAGAGCCAGAGGCTGCTTTGCCTGTTCTGTGCTGCGCACACATAATCACTAAAAAATAAATCGCAATTTCTGACAATAATCCCTTAGCATCTGGATTAATATCACTATTCCAATTTCTCAATATAATTATTTTAGCCATCTGCCATGGTTGATACAACCACAATTCCTGATAAAGAGTCAGATTCCAATGTTTAAATACATAGTTCAACATCACACCAACATCATGAACATTTAGAGATTTTCCCGTAAGCATCTTTACATACATTAATACACTGTTCTAAAATAATAGCAAGCTATCACATTTCACATGGGTCAGTAAGCCTGCAAATTTCTTTGATATGTGTAATGACGTCCAAAATTTCAAATACATTCTTTGGGGAATCTAGTATATCTTAAAAATATTTTTTTTTGTTTAACTAACTTTTATCTCCAGATCTGAGATTTCTTTTTTGGTGGATACTAAACAGATAATGCCCTGATCCAGTAATTTGCTCTTGAATAATTATGCAGTGGAAAAAGTTTCTCTTCCAATCATTTTTCAGTTGGAAAACCACTGTTTTGTGTTAACCTGAAACTCAGACTTTGCTTTTAACAAATCCAAATACTTCTAATAGAATCTTATTCTTGGCTTGTCATTCGGATCCTGATGGGTCAGGGCTTCCTAGGGCTCTATCCTGTCTCCAGGATAATATTTTCTTTTGGTACCTCCTGTCTCCACAGTGCTGGGAGGAGTGTTGTGCCAGGAACCCGAACATCCCCATGGCTGTTCCCACGGCAGCTGCTACCCAGCCACTGGAGATCTGCTGGTAGGCAGGGCTGATCGACTCTCTGTCACTTCTACCTGTGGCCTGCGACACCCACGTCCTTACTGCATTGTCAGTCATTTGCAGGTGAGTATTGGATTGCAAAGGTAGGTAGAGATGATGATGGTGGTGACAATTAGTTTAATTTAAGTTAAATAATATTCATTTATTCATTATTACATAAATAAATAAATATAATAATATTATTAGTTCTAATAATAAACAGAAGCATGGATTTCATGTTTAATGAATAAAAGTAAATAATCTACTATATACTTAGATGTTAGTTCTTTTGTCCTTGGTTAGGACTTGAAATGTTAAATTTTTATCAGTCCCAAGATGTGAATTGAATTGAATATTAAATAACAACAACAACAACAACAACAAAAACAAAACAGTGATACCCATTGTCATCGGGGCACTTGGTACCATGTCCAAGAATTTTACAAAATACATAAAGAAATTGCAGCTTCCTGCAATAACATCAGCGGAACTGCAAAAAACTGTGCTACTCGGAACATTGTACATCTTAAGAAGGTACTTGGTTGATACCTAGGACACTGGCAGCAACTCGTATCAACCATTAGCACCAATCAATGGTATTTGTGATGCATTTTTGAATATTCAGTTGACTGAGTTTCCTGTTTAATTAATAAAATATATCACAACAAGAACAACAACAACAACAACAACAGCAGCAGCAGCAGCAGCAGCAGCAGCAGCAGTAGTAGTAGTAGTAGTAGTCACCTTAGGTGCAATCCCAAAACACTGCAGCACCATTTGAACACCATCAGCATTGACAAATTCACCATCAGTCAATTGCAGAATGTGGCTTTACTTGGAACAGTTTCCATCCTGCAACAATATCTCTAACACTGTCAACCATCCAGATTTGCCTATTCCAGGTTCTTGGTAAGGACTCGATAGGTAAACAAAAAATGCTGAACCCAGCCTGAACATGCGTGATTATAGTTGTTGTTGTTTTGTCCCTTCAAGTCATTGTTGACTCCTGACAATTGGACAGGTCCCTGAAGTTTTCATGACAAGATTTCAGAAGTGGTTTGCCATTGTCTCCTTCCTGGGATTGTGAGAGAGTGACTGAACCATCCGCCTACATTTACAGCTGCTTGCAGTGTCCTATGGTCATGTGGCCATCATGGATTCACTTAACAACCATGCTGTTGCTATTTGACTGCAGCATTTTCTTAACAACCATTACAACAAAACGTTGTTGAAACACGGCTCCAGGAATTGGACTTCCATTCACTAGTAATTCTACCCTGCAGGACTCTGAGCTAATTTTTTGCAGTACAAAAGCTAATAGCTCCTTCTCTATCTGTTTACATGCGATAAAAGTTTCCTTCCGTATGAATTTCTCCCCTGAATCCATTTTTATAGGGAGAATATCCTGTATGTGACTCCATTTCTTTAACAGGATGAGAAAAAGTGTTTTGTGTGCGACTCACGTCGACCTTATGATTCAGTGTCCAACCGTAACAGCCATCGCATTGAGAATGTCATCACTGCCTTCGCTCGCTATCGGAAGAAGACCTGGTGGCAGTCAGAGAATGGTAAGAAATGGAAATCTCCATACATAAATGCCAGGATGACAAGTTTTTGAGGAGTTGTACAGGCAATCCTCAGTGCAAATCAGTTGTACAACCTGTAAGGTGCTGATGATGTTACCTAGTTTGGTAATGAAACGTCTGCAAGAAAACAATCAAGCTCAGAAAATATCAAGGACCCCTCATGCAGTATTGTACTATAACAGTGATGGTTAACTGTTTTGGTACTGAGTGCCGAAACTGGAGCACGCGCTGGAACCTGGAAGAGAGCAGCTGGCCGGTGAGCATGGACACAGCAGCCAGCTGCATTTCCAGGTTCCACCCTACATGCGTGCACAGCTGATCCGTTGTGCATACACAGTGGGCAGATGCTTTCTTCTGGGTTCCAGTGCATGCATGTGCGTGATGGAACCCGGAAGAGCAGCTGGCGACGGCGCATTTGCCCACAGAGAGGGCTCTGTGTGCCACCTCTGGCACGCGTGCCATCGGTTTGCCATCACAGGACTATAAAGATGTTTGATCTAGCACCTGCCGGGAAGGGTGTATTTTATGGATGGTTGTTGCCTAGAATCATTGTATGAGATAGGTCACCATGTGAGTCCTATAAATCACGAAACAAATGGAACCATCTTTCAGAGTAGAGCACCATAAATGTCCTCGAGTTATCTTAGCCACCCTGAGATGCAGATGGGCATGGTTTGTCTGTCTCCTGAAGCCTCCGGAGGGCCTCCGGGGGAGGTGGGGGAAGCTCTTTTCACCCTCCCCAGGCTCCTATAAAGCCTCTGGAGTCCGGCGGGGGGGGGGGGTATGCCTTTAAAAAAGGTTGAACTTGCGTGCCCTGACAAATGGCTCCGCGTGCTACCTGTGGCCCGTGTGCCATAGGTTCGCCATCCCGGCTCTAAGATTTATTGTTGAATACAGGCATGTCCTTAAATCTTATGACCTGTTGCTGAATCATGAGTAAAAGCTTTCCAAGAAAGGTGCTTTAAGGCCTTTTATACGATAACAAGGAAAATGGAAAGTCCCCTCAGGCTACTCAATGTCTGGTGTTCGGGTCTCCCTTTGGATGCTCTACCATAATGCAGAGCGCTGTGTGTAGGAGAGATGAGGCTGATGGGAGATGGGATGGCCTGGTCCCTGCTGCACCATCGCAAGGGTGTTGTAAACTGTCTACCAACAGGACTCCTAAATAGGCATAGCCATTTTCTTCCTTCTACCGTGTGTTTCTCTGCAGCAGCAAGCCAACCTCACCCCCAGGCCGGCCTGCCTTGGATCTGCCTGTTCTTTGTTCCGAGGCAGAGTAGGAGAGAGGGCTTCCCCAGAGTCCCGTTGCTTTCCTTTTTCTCCCACGCAGGGGAAATGCTGAATCATGTACCACCAAGTCCCTTCTTCCTCTGATTTTTGCCAGGTGGGGGTGGGGGCTCCTACAGGAAGCGCCAGCTACTCAGAGAGGAACTCAGCACCAGCAACTGGCAGCCAGACTGTCTCTCCCTGGGTCCAAAAATCACCCACACAGCTTAGAGCTCAAGTCTCCTTAAGCAGGTCTTCTTCTGCTGGTTCCTTGAAGTTCCCAGGTGCTCCTTCTGCCTAGATTCATCTGGAGTTGCTCTTCTCCTTTGTTCCGGATTGAAGAGGGTGGACAAGGGGATGAATCATTTCTTCCCCATTCTCAGCTTTAAAAAAAAAAAAAACATCAGAGAGGCAATTTGCAGCCAAGCAATCAAAACAACAGTTTGCTTAGAATATTTACACCAGAGCAATATTTTATCTGCCCAATACAATGTGGGGTGGGTTTTTTTTAATATAAAAACAATTTTTATATATTGTTAAAAAGGAGTAAGAGCAGATTGTTTGGATCAATTTAAGAAAAATAATGCACAGTTCTAGGGGAGTGAAACTGACCTAACTTTTTGTTAGTTTTAAAAACCACTGTGAATAACCTGTTCCCCCCAAAATAAGCCCTCCCTAGATAATAAGCCCAATTGGGCTTTTGAGCACAGGCGCTAAAATAAGCCCTCCCCTGAAAATAAGCCATCCCCAAAAATATTGCAACACAGCAGCAGCCATGAGGTGACCACGCTCATTGCCTCCTGTACCTCAAAAATAATAAGACCTCCCCGAAAATAAGGCCAAGCGATTATTTCGGGGGTCAAAAGGCGAAAGATTTATACGATCTGAAGAGAAACCAGAGTATTTCGGGGGTCAAAAGAAAATAAGACCTTGTCTTATTTTCAGGGAAACACGGTATATGTATATCAGTAATTTAAGTTGTCCCTTGCTTAGTATATTTTGTTTTATTTTTGAACTACACTTCCTAAGAAACTAGCAAACTCCATTATAAAAAGTCATACATAAAATAATCCAATATATTATCTGGAATTACATTCTTGTATCATTAATGCGGAAATGTGTTTATTTCTTTATAGTTCAACTCTGTCTGACCTAATGGTAGAATCTTATAAATTCAGGAACTCTTTCCTACTACCTGTATGGTTTACAAGACATATTGAGTGGTGGCGAGGAGGTTTTGTTAAAAGAGGCCTGCCTTCCTTGTCAGCTGTTGGTGGTGGGATTTTGGCAGCTGCTGGAGTTAAAGTGTCCCTGCATGTTGTACATATAGAGGGGAGGGGAATTTACTATGATTCTTAGTAGTGGCTGATTAAGGCTCACTGGTGCTCTAAGCACTGACAAATGTTGGTACCCTCCTCCTTTGTACATACAGAACAAATCTTCATTGGGTTTTTTTTTTCTTTCTCAATTTTGCGGTGCCACCTTTGGGTCTGGTGTCCTAAGCAAGTGCTTAGCCTGCTTAATGGTTAATACACCACTGGTTCATAGATTTCTCCATGGCTCATAGAAGATACCCAACCACAGTGTTCCTCAACCTTCTCAACTTTAAGATATGTGGATTTCAACTCTCGGAATTCCCCAGCTAGCCATGCAGGCTGGGAAATTCTGGGAGTTGAAGTCCACATATCTTAAAGTCATCAAGGTTGAGAAACACTGCTCAATGTAATTTGAAAGGTGGAAAAAGAGCAACAGTGAGCCAGCTGTCATTTAGAAAATTGGGTCATCGCCATTATTCTATAATCAGAATCCCAATAGATTTCTGAGGAATCTTGGATTCCCTTCCCAAATAGCCGCCTAGAGTTGCTTCAAACAGCGAAGTGGTGGTATATAAATTTAATAAGTAAATAAAATTAGGTCAGAAACCATTGCCCTGATATTTTTCTGGGGTCCACTATCACCCATTTCTTTATTTCTTTAGGAGTGGAGCAAGTCAGTATCCGCCTGGATTTAGAGGCTGAATTCCACTTCACGCACTTAATCATGACTTTCAAGGTATGTTCCATTTGACCATAGCAATAGCAATAGCACTTAGATTTATATACCGCTTCACAGTGCTTTACAGCCCTCTCTAAGCAGTTTACACAGTCAGCTTATTTCCCCCAACAATCTGGGTCCTCATTTTACCCACCTCAGAAGGATGGAAGGCTGAATCAACCTTAAGCCGGTGAGATTTGAACTGCTGAACTGCAGCTAGCAGTCAGTTGAAGTAGCCTGCAGTACTGCATTCTAACCACTGTGCCACCTCGGCTCGACCAAAGACCATAGGGGAGGGTTCCCACGATGCCTTTTTCTTTAAGAAGCATGAATGCGTTTCTCTTTGGGGAGCATTTGTTGCCTTATACAATTCTTCACAGGGGAGGGCCTTTATTTAAAGTACAGAACAGACGCCCATTTCAATGCCGATTTTCCTGTCTGCAGAATCTAAAGGCAACACCTTTGTATACAGTTTCCTATAAGACTGAAACTCCATTGTATACAGTGATACAAATGATTTTTCTTATGAAATGTGGGGGGGAAGCCTTATAAAACTACTTTGTAAAATATCTGATTAAATCTGTTTCATCTATTATGTAAACATGTATAATTAACACTTGATTTGATATATTATTGAGGGGAGTAACAGAATAACAGTTGGAAAGGACCTTGGAGGTCTTCTAGTCCAACCCCCTGCTTAGGCAGGAAATCCTGGACCATTTCAGAAAATGGTTGTCCACTCTCTTCTTAAAAACTTCCAGTGTTGGCGCATTCACAACTTCTGGAGGCAACTTGTAAAGATGACTTTGTTAAATTTCGTTTGCTTCCCTTCCCTAAAGCCAATATTGCAGCATAGCATAGCCTTGTTAAACTGAGGTTCTTAAAATAAGGGTTGACTGTATCCCTGATAGTGTAACCAAAAGAAAAATCTAGGACCATGTGGATGAATACAGAGATGACCTTGGAGAAAATATGTGGTTGTTGTTAGTTACAAAGTCGTGTCCGACCCATCATGACCCCATGGACAGCGTTCCTCCAGGCCTTCCTGTCCTCTACCATCCTCTGGAGTCCATCTAAGCTCATGCCGACTGCTTCAGTGACTCCATCCAGCCACCCCATTCTCTGCCATCCCTTTCTTCTTTTGCCCTCAATCTTTCTCAGCATTAGGCTCTTCTCCAGTGAGTCCTTCCTTCTCATTAGGTGGCCAAAGTATTTGAGTTTTCTCTTCAGGATCTGGCCTTCTAAAGAGCAGTCAGGGTTGATCTCCTCTAGGACTGACTGGTTTGATCGTCTTGCAGTCCAAGGGATTCGCAGGAGTCTTCTCCAGCACCATAATTCAAAGGCCTCAATTCTTTGGCACTTAGCCTTCCTTATGGTCCAACTTTCACAGCCTTACATTGCAACTGGGAAAACCATAGCCTTGACTAAATATGTGGTAACCATTCATAAAACCTAGCCCAGCCAAACAGAAAATTTGAGAGAGAAACTCAGGATTGCCTCACCTTGATTCTCTTTGGTTTAAAGTGGGAAGGAAAAATATCATCAGACTTCCACGATTCTATTACGGAAGTCTGATATTTCTTCCTCCCTCCTTAAACCAAATAAAATCTATTGATAGCCTGTATCAATAAAGTAAAACTCTTTTGTGATGTCTGCTCCTTGACCTGACCTACATTGAAGGGCTGATAGGCCTTTAACACAAAAGTTATAGTACAGGGCCTGGTTCACCCATGTTTATATTTTATTCCTTTTTCAATATCTCATTATTCTATTTATTGGTGAAATTTATACACTTCCTCAACCCAGCTTAACTCCAGGCAACATATAACACCAACAATTAATGATGATGATGATGATAATGATCAAGATGGTACTGCTACTATTAATAATAATAGCAATACAGTAATTTTAAATGTAGACAATGTAGAATCATAATGAAAACTAAAAGCTGAACAACACTTCAGATGGTAACCTGAAGACCCCGAAAGTGATCCCTATAGATCTCCAGTCCAATTTGGAGTGATTTGTTGGGTGACCATTTCTACCCCGCAGACTTTCCGGCCTGCAGCCATGCTGGTGGAGCGCTCGGCAGACTTTGGCCGCACCTGGCAGGTGTACCGCTACTTTGCCTATGACTGTGCAGCGTCTTTCCCCACGGCCTCCACTGGCCCATTGAGACGTGTGGATGATGTGATCTGCGAGTCGCGATACTCGGACATTGAACCTTCTACAGAAGGGGAGGTGAGTGTGACTCCTGGCTTCAGGGCTCCAAAGTGGAGAATAAATAGTCCTTAACTTATGACCAATCACTTCGTGATGTCATGACCAACCTGAAAAAGGGGACTTAGGACCTTGATTCGAAATTCCGAAGCTGGACCCTCTCTGCAGTCAGGTGACCACATTTTATGACACTTTTGCCAAAACCTGGCGTTTTTGGTTTTCAGCAAAACCTTCCCCATAGTGAACCACTGGCTCACTTAATGACCAGTGCAAGCAAAGGTTGTAAAATGGGTAGGTCATTGGTCAGCAAGCTCCATAAGGGTTGTAGGTAGAGGACAACCTGTAATCAAAGCTACTGCATTCAACCAGGTTTTTTTTTCTCTTCTCTACATTATGTCTTTCTTCTTTCTTCTAGGTCATCTATAGAGTACTGGATCCAGCTATTCCAATCCATGATCCCTACAGTGCAAAAATTCAGAGTGAGTTTTTTCAATGGATTCTGGGGCTGAAAAGAGTAGAGTAGTTTACCTTGCCAACTTTAAAATATTCAGCTCTCAGAATTCCCCAGCCAGCATTCTGGGTGAGGAATTCTGGGTGCTGAAGTCCAGATATCTTATCATTCTCAAGATTGAGAAACACTTGAGTAGAACATTAGTTTGAGGTATAGGAAAGATTTAATATATCCCACTTCCCTTCAAGATTTTCAGAGCTGGGCCGTGTCCAAAGTATTGCAAATTCTTTCCTGTTCCAGATTTATTTCAGGAAAAACCCAAATAGGTTGACGTGTTCTTGGGGGTGTGGGTGGAGGAATAGAATGGTCCAGGAAACAATGCGACATTCAAGGAATGGACTTTTGCTTTTTTAGTAGCATCCATATGTGGTAAGACTACTTCAACTTCTAAAATTCTCGGCCACCACGGCAATAAAGATAAGAATACATTTCAAAGTCATCTCTCTGGGGAAGGCCATTTCTTTATTCTCAGTTGCTAAATCTCAACCTGTTGACGAGAATGGTTTCCAAAGGCAGGCTGTTCCATATCGAGAATACTCCACTGGTGTATTTTAAGCAGAAACTGCAGAGCCGTTTATCATGGGTGAAAAATTATCCAGGGATTTCTTTTGTTGGCGGTGAAGGGGATTATGAAATTACTTTTCCTCCTTTTCCAGTTCTTTTCCAACCCGATGATTCTTCTGAAAAATATATATCCCCCAGTAGACTCAAAATCCTAGGTAAACATGCTGTTACCACAAGAATCTCTTCCCAACGAGAAAATATCCTATACCAGTCTATGTAGCACACAAACACACACACCCATATAAAGGAGAGATTTATTTAACTAGTTAGTTCACTCTGTTTGCAGTCCAGTCTGCAGCTGGCCTTGTCTTTTGCCCTATTTCAGGCTAGTTAATTTTGGCCCTCCATGTATTTTTTGCTCTAGCAATTACTCTGTTGGCTCCAAGGATCTGTCTGGGCATTTACTATCCCTTGCCTTCCCTCCTCCCTAACGTGGTGCATATTTTTCTGATTCTAGCTGATACTTCGTACAAGCCAGTTAATCCAAAATGGTCAAGCTTCTTGCTTTCTCACCACAATCTTGAGGGGTCCTTGGTGCTCTCTGAGCTTGCTTGTTTCCTTGCAGACATTTCATTACAAACTAGGTAACATCATCAAGGGCCAGTAAGGAGTGCTGTCTGCTGTCAGTTTATATTCTAGTGGCTTGCCTTTCAGTGTTGGTGGGAGCTGTCTTAGAGATTCTTTGGTTGGGCTGTTGGCTGTTGGCTGCAATAACCACTATGTAGGCCAAACAGGCAGAACGCATCCACAAACACCAACTAGCAGTCAGAAGACATGATGAAAATTCTTTAATTTTACAACATATAGATAGATTTAACCATAGTTTCCATTGGGAAAATGTGACCATCCAAGACCAAGCCAAGTCCAAAAAACGCCAGGAAGAAGGCGGGCTAGAAGCCAGGCACTCTGATAAATCAACCATCAACAGACACATGGACATTAACCACATATATAGACTATAGTTGGGGGATGCGGTGGCTCAGTGGCTAAGACGCTGAGTTTGTTGATCAGAAAGGTCGGCAGTTCAGTGGTTTGAATCCCTAGTGCCGCGTAACAGAGTGAGCTCCCGTTACTTGTTCCAGATTCTGCCAACCTAGCAGTTTGAAAGCATGTAAAAATGCAAGTAGGAAAATAGGCGACCTTTGGTGGGAAGGTAACAGTGTTCCGTGCACCTTCAGCTTTTAGTCATGCTGGCCACATGACAATGGAGACGTCTTCAGACAGTGCTAGCTCTTTGGCTTTGAAACGGAGATGAGCACCGCCCCCTAGAGTCAGGAACGACTAGCACATATGTGCGAGGGGAACTTTTACGTTTACCTATATAAACCAGTGGTGGGATTCAATTTTTTTACTACCGGTTCTGTGGGCGTGGCTTGGTGGGCACTCCATTTCCTCCCGATCAGCTGGGACTCAGGAGGCAGAGAATAGATGCAGGCGGGGACAGCCAGAGGTGGTATTTACCAGTCCTCCAAACTATTCAAAATTTCCACTACCCATTCTCCAGAACTGGTCAGAAACTGCTGAATACCACCTCTGCTATAGACTATCCAAAAGATACAATCACCCAACCCAAAAAGGAACAAAAAGACCCAAGCACCTCTCCACCAACAATCAGCACCCAATCAGAATGATTAATTCCAGGGTTAACATCAAACCAGTGGTGGGTTTCAAAAATTTTTAGAACCTCTTCTGTAGGTGTGGCCTGCTTTGTGGTAGTGGCTTGCTGGCCATGTGACCAGGTGGGAGTGACTTGTGGCCATGTGACCAGGTGAGCATGGCCAACTTGTAAAATGTGGTGAAATTCACTTAACAACGCTCTTGCTTAGCATTCAAAATGTTGGCTCAGAAACTCTGGCATTGAAGTGTGCAAGCCTTAAAGCTGTCAAGTTACAAGACCCTTGCACCCCTAACCCTTTAGAAAAAAAACCCAGGGGTGTTCAAACTTGACAGCTTTAAGACTTGTGGACTTCAACTCCCAGAATTCCTCCTCTCGCTCTTCATCTTGATGATGTGTGGACCGGCGGGGGGAGGGAGCTGGAACCGGTTCTAAACGGCACTGTAGATTTGTGGAACCTCTTCTATAGAAGAGGTTAGAACTGGCAGGAACCCACCCCTGCATCAAACCAACAATCAAGTAAACAAAATCCCAATCAAGAAACACTCAAAGAAACCAACAGCAAACAGCCCAACCAAAAACCTCTAAGACTGCACCACCCATCTACACAGGCAAGCCAGAATATAAAACCACGAGCAAACCCCACTCCTTACTAGAACGGATGATGTTACTTAGTTTGGGTAATGTAACATCTGCAAGAAAACAAGCAAGTTCAAGAGCAGAGAGTTACAACTATTCTCCTTTATTAGTCACCACAATCTTCTTACGATCTTTTTGCATCTCATGATTTCAATGCCCAGATCTCCTGAAAGTCACCAACCTGAGGATGAACTTGACTAAATTGCACACTCTGGGAGACAACCTCTTGGATTCACGTCGGGAAGTCAAGGAGAAATACTACTATGCGGTGTATGAGATGGTGCTGCGGGGCAACTGCTTCTGCTATGGGCATGCCTCGGAATGTGCCCCTCTCGCTGGCAATCCTGCTGATGATGTGGAAGGCATGGTAAGGCATCCTGGCACAACAACAAATATGCTGAGGCCCTAGGAAAAAAATGCAGAGTGCCAAAGATGATGATAAGGGGCCTGGATATTCAATCATAAGATGAATGGCTAAAGGCACTAGGTATGTTTAACTTAAGGGAAAATCTTAGGGGTCACAGTTTGGCAGTTCGAATCTCACCAGACTCAAGGTTGACTCAGCCTTCCATCCTTCCGAGGTCGGCAGAATGAGGACCCTGATTGTTGGGGGCATTAGGCTGACTCTGTAAACCGCTTAGAGGGAGGCTGGAAAGCACTGTAAAGCGACATATAAGTCTAAGTGCTGTTGCTATTGCTATGCCCAATGGTGACACTAGTCAGATTTAGAACCATGGAGTTTATTTTCTTTATTTATTTAGTTTGTCAAACATGTATGAGATCACAGGTATAAGTGTATAAATATGGACATGAACATAAGAAATGGGTACAAATAAAGGAGGTCAATAAGGCTCAATTGTGGCCGTACTTAGATTTGGCTATTTCTGTGTTTCAGCTGCAAAATGTGTGAACATTTTGTCTTTCGAGGCTTTCCATGCTATCTTAAGAGCCACCATCATTATTTTTTTCCAAAAGCCTTTTCACAGGAAGCCACAGTTCATACCAGAAATAAAAGGCCCTGTTTTTGCATGGGGCTCTTCCAAACGTACAGAATTGGGCTAGCCCAGGGGTCTCCAACCTTGGGCGCTTTAAGCCTTGCGGACTTCAACTCCCAGAATTCCTCAGCCAGCTGGGAATTGAAGTCCGCAAGGCTTAAAGCGCCCAAGGTTGGAGATCCCTGGGCTAGACCACATGACCCTTGTGGATGCTCTCTCCTCTGCCATTGAGGTGTGTGTTGCCTCTTATGTTTGCCTACCAACAGGTCCACGGTCGCTGTGTCTGCAAGCACAACACCAAAGGGCTGAATTGTGAGCTGTGCAACGACTTCTACCATGACCTGCCCTGGCGCCCGGCTGAGGGACGCCGCACAAATGCCTGCAAGAGTGAGTGTGTGTGAACACTGTTGTGCAGAGTCCCTGGCAGGGGAAGGGGGGGAAAGAAGGTATGGTTTTGTGGGAGGGGAAAGGTGTGCACCTGCTGCTTGTGTGAGTGAGGCCATGAGCACCTGCAATGCTGCTCTCATGAGTGGGGCTGTGCATGTACATGCACCAGCCAGCCACTCAGGAGGCCCGGTTGAGAATAGGCCACAGATCGGGAATGAGCTGCAGCCCACAGATTGGGGACCTCTGCTGCAGTGCCTCTAAAGACAAATTGGGGGAGGCTGTGGGGTCAGAAATGACACGTGTCCTCCCAAAACATTTATGTAGATGACCTTAGAGTAGAGGTGTTGATGGTAAAGACATATACTCTACCAATTGTTTAGAATAGAATAGAATAGAATAGAATTCTTTATTGGCCAAGTGTGATTGGACACACAAGGATTTGTCTTTGGTGCATATGCTCTCAATGTACATAAAAAGATAGGATACATTCCTCACAAATCATAAGGTACAACACTTGATGATAGTACAAATAAGCAGTCAAATCATTCTAAGAAACAATATAATTATTAGTGTAAGGCATTTATCACACAGAAGGCTTTCTTCCCCTGAGAGATATAGTAGTCTGAAGCCTTCCAGATATTATTGGACAGAGCCATTCTCAAAACTATGATGAGTATGGCCTACAGTAAAGGGATGCTAGGAGTCTTTAAGTGTAGCAGCATCTGGAAGATCACAGATCTCTTCCACATGTTCATTAGGATGCAGCAAAGCAACCTGTCAATTATTTAACATAGTATTTTATACACAGAGAAAGATTTATGTTTCAAGCCGGAACAGTGAATGAATGCTTATGTGGTAGCAGGTCCCACAGAACTTGGGTCAAACAGATCCCACGGGATTGTTGACACAAAGACATGCAAGAAAATAAATTACATGCAGAAAACTCTTACGCGTGAAGGGGTTTAGAGAAGGGCTAGCTCAGCTCTGGGACAGGCCTCAGCAGCCATGCTCTGTTGCAGGCATAAAATGCTGGCTGGGGCCGGCTTCTGTTTTGCCACAAGGGTTCAAACAAGAGTAAGGAAGAGCCTCTACGTCCTAGCCAGGTGATTCAGGGGATCCATAAAGAGCCAAGGTGGCACAGTGGTTAGAGTGCAGTACTGCAGGCTACTTCAGCTGACTGCTAGCTGCAGTTTGGCAGTTTGAATCCCACCAGGCTCAAGGTTGACGCAGCCTTCCATCCTTCTGAGGTGGGTAAAATGAGGACCCAGATTGTTGGGGGCCATAGGCTGACTCTGTAAACCGCTTAGAGAGGGCTGTAAAAGCACTACGAAGCGGTATATAAGTCTAAGTACTGTTGCGATCCTTGTGGTCTCTTGGATGCTGCTTCTGGTGTGGTTGAAGGGTGGGAAATGCCATTGGCTGGTGGAGTGTAGAGGGAAGCACCTGTATGTTCTTGCCCTCCTCAGAATGCAACTGCAATGAACATTCCCACCGGTGCCACTTCGACATGGCTGCGTACCTGGCCACGGGCAACGTCAGCGGTGGGGTCTGCGATCAGTGCCAGCACAACACCATGGGCCATCACTGCCAGTTCTGCAAACCATTCTACTATAAGGATCCCACCAAGGATATCCGTGATCCTGGCATGTGCAGAGGTAAGAGAGGCAGCTGAGGGCGGGCAGAGAAAAATGGACTCTCAGGATTGAGAATCTGCAAGAAGAGAGGAATTTTCTTGAAGACAGGCTCCAGTTTTCACCACTGGGAGAGCTGGAGGACAAGAGCACAGGTAGTTCTCAACTTACAACCATTCATTTAGTGACCATCTGAAGTTGGAGAGTCTAAAGTTACAACGGCTCTGAAAAAAAAGTGATTTATACCGTTTTTCATACATACGAGTTGTTGCATTCTGATAATAATGGGATCAGAATTCAGACAGTTGGCAACTGACAGGTATTTATGAAGGCCGCAGTGTCCCAGGGTCACATGATCACTTTCTGCTACCCTCTGAGAAACAAAGGAAGCCAGGTTCACTTAACAGCCATGTTACTCACTTAATGACCGCAGTCGTCCACTTAATGTGCAAGAAAGGTTGCAAAATGGGTCAAAACTCATTTAACGTCTCGCTTAGCAAGCAAAATGTCAGGCTCAATTTTAGCCATAAGTTGAAGATTACCTAGGTGAAGGCATCTAACCCCTGATATTTCTAGGTCCTATCTGCCCTTTGAACCTCTGTTGAAAATTAAATCCTAAAGATTAAGGAGACACATGAAATACCGTGTTTTTTTCCAGAGTATAAAAACCCACCAAGATTTTGAAGAGGTAAATTAAAAAGAAAAGTTTTTGCCCTCTGCAGACCTCCCAAACCCTCTGCATGCCTCATTTTTTTGTGAAAAATGGGGCATGCAGAGAGTTTGAGAGGCCTGCAAAGTGCTCCTAGGGATGGGGCAAAAATGAGCAAAAAACGCCCCATTTTTCCTGTTTTTTGCCCCCCAAAAGGGCTCCTGGGGGCTCCTGGGGACTGGGGGGAAGCAAAAACTGGGCCGGTTTTTGCCCTAAAAAAAGGACATGCATAAGGTTTGGGAGGCTTCTGGAGTACTCTGTGTGTGTGTATCAAAAACAAGCCAAAAACAGCCCATTTTTCACTGTTTCTTGCTCTCCCCAGTCCCCAGGCCTCCCAAACCTTCTGCACGTCCATTTTTGTGAAGGGGGCAGGGTTTGGGGAGGCCAAAAACGCTGTATTCAGTGTATAAGACGCATCCAGATTTTCACCCTCTTTTTTGCGGGAAAAAGGTGAATCTTATACTCCGGAAAATACGGCATGTGGCTGTGGGGATGCGTGCAGCCATTGGAACTCTGGAACCAGACTGCACATAGGTTTTGAGAGTGTCCGTCGTAACTTTGAACCAACAGTGTAATCCTCTGAAGTCTGCTACTGGTTCGGTGAGTCTGCTTCCGAGCACACACACATGTGCACTTGAGGTGCGCCCTTGCAGCGTTAAAAAAGGAACATTTTGAAACCTTCCGAGTTTGCAAAGTTAAGTAGAACAATTGGGGGGGGGGGAATCCACCGTGCCACGTGATTTAGATTAGCTAGAAAGCAGGAAATCTGACGATTCTAGCTAATATAAATTGCCCGTCATAGCTGATCGTCGTAGCATTTCCCCTCTGCTTTGAACGCTTGATAAACAACTGGTCTTTAAGCAAGGATTACCCGTACTTAGTTGAAAAGTAAGTAAGGAGATACATACATAATTATTCTCTTTTTATTCAGTTATCTCACTAGGGACAGCAGCCTTCTGGCTTCCCAGGCTTCAATGAAATCCCTAAGGAGAACATAGGGAATTCCCCTCATGGGGTATTTTAGGAGCAGAACTTCGGTCACTGCTGAGAAAAATTCCTGAGGAGAATTTCTTCTTCCTCTGGAGAAAGTTAACCTATCCTACTGCTTTATTTCTCCCCTAAAAAGGTGGAGAATTTTGAAAAGCCATTTCTCCCCAGTGCTAACCACAATGCTTCCATCCTGTCATGGAACAGAAATCAATGGAAAATTACGCTTAGATTGTTCAATAATTGACTTCAGTGGTGTTTCTGAGGACTGAGAAATACCTTCTGCCTGGAGCATTTGAACAAGACAAAAATATCCTTCTTGGGAATGGCTGGTTGTGTTCCCCTTCTCACAGCCACAAAGTGTCTTAGTGCCCCTGCTACTACTGCAGCTTTGTTTCCCTGAACATACAGACCTGTGGTGGCGAACCTCTGTCACGAGTGCCAGAAATGGCACCCAGCACCTTCTCTGCAGGCACGAGAGCTGTCGCATCAACTCAGCTCTGCCGCATGTGTGTGCACACCTCCCACCAGCTAGCTGGTCTTTGGGTCTCTGTCATGCATGCATGGGGGGGGCAAGGGGCATGCGGGGGTTGCGCACACATATGCGGGGCAAGGCACATGCGTTGGGCCGCATGGGGGGTGGGGCACATGCAGGGGGTCACACTTGCATGCGGGGAGCGCATGCGCGGGGCCTGCACGTGCATTGCATCTTGGGGTTTGGGGCGTACACTTTGGGCATTCAGTCCAGAAAATGTCACTGGTATAAACAGAACCCTGCAGATCAACAGCAGCACAAAGCACTAAGTGACAATCTGCAAAAGCTAGATTGGAGGCTTTGGAACCAACGTGTTCGTTGCGCATTCAGTGAACGTTGTTCTCTGCATCCATCTACACTGGCAGTGGTAGTCAACCCGGTCCCTACCGCCCACTAGTGGGCGTTCCAGCTTTCATGGTGGGCGGTAGGCGTTTGCCGTAACTCTGCTTTGTAAATTTTATAAAGTAAAGTTACTTCCCTACTTTATAAATCACCATTACTGTGGAACCGGTAGGCGGTCAGAACATTTTACCACTAACAGAGATAGAAAAGTGGACGGTAGGTATAAAAAGGTTGACTACCCCGATCTACAGGTTAGGCTGCCTGTTTCTTCATAGCTGAGCTAGCAGAGTGGAGAATTCAGCCTTGTGCTTTTCAACCTTGGCAACTTTAAAACGTGTCCACACATCTTAAAGTCGCCGAGGTTGAAAAAACGCTGGCTTAGCACAATGGCTCCGCACAATGATGGGAACTTAAAAGGGCCATGTTTCCACTCAAGCTTGAAATAGGAAAGGTAAACTACAGGCAGCCCTCGACTTAGGACCATAAATTCAGCCCAGAATTACAGTCGTAAGTCGTGCCAGTCATTAAGGAGTCACCAGGTGACCATGTCCGATTTTACAACCTTTTTTACAGTAGTCATTAAGTGAAGCAACACTGCTGTTAGGTGAGCTTCATGATTGTTAAGCGGATCCATTATCTGCAATGGGCATTTTTTGCTGGAAACCACCGTGTTTCCGCCCAAATAAGACTCTGCCTTATAGTTTTGCCACCAAAATACCAGGTCTTATTTTAGGCCGGGGGGGATACTCTCCACTGACTCACCTCACTTGTGTGCATCAACCCCAGCCTCTTCTTCGCTGTCAGAACTTTCTCTAGCAAGTCCAGCAAAACTTTCCTGAAGGCCTCTGCAGCCGATAACAGAGCTCTGGGTTGATCCGGAGCTCTGCTATCGGCTACAGAGGCCTTCAGCAAAGCCTTGCTGGCTGCAGAAGAAATGGGCCGAGGTGTGCAAGGCAATGGTTGCAACTATCCGAAGTAGTAGGGCAGCACCACACAAACCCCATCCCTACTCTAGCTTAATTTTTACCAGTGCACCTTGGAGCGGGCGGGGTCTTAAATAGGGCTTATTTTGGGGGGTAGGACTTATAATTGGTGTACGTGTAAAAATCAAGCTAGGACTTACTTTCTGAGTAGGTCATATTTTCAGGGAAACACGGTTAGAAGTAAATGCTGGTTTCCAGCCAAAAAATAATAATCATAAAGAGCAACCATGTCAGTGTCGGGCACTGCAAATAGCCATAAGTATGGACTGGTTCCTTAGCACTCAAAAAGTGATTGTGTGACTATGGATGGCCGACAAAATTTCAAATCCAGGCCGCAGGTAGCCCTGAGGAGAGGTCTACCATAACTTAAAATAGTCACTAAGCCACTGGTCGTAAGCTGAGGACTACGTGTAGTATCTCACCTTTTCTTTTAGCAACATTATTAGCCAGTGATAATCCACGAAAAAAAGATAGGGTGGTGTTGTTGTTTTCTTTTTAGTTTGGATCTGAAACCATTTGTGTGTTAATTGTTCCCTGCTGGTCTTTCTTTTTTTAACTTTACTTTAGTTTACTTTATTGCCATTGCACCTTGTACAACGAAATTAAATGTGATCTTCAGTGCGCAATGATAGTTCGGCTTGTGGTTGTTAAGGAATCATGTGCAGTCATTAAGTACAACATCATGGTGGCTGGTTTCCTCACTGACTTGACTTATTGGAAGCCGGCAGTGAAGAGCAGAAGTGGGGATGATGTGACTGTGGGAAATTCTTTCTTTAGAATCTGAATTTGTGGCCAGTGTTCTCTTCACCACAGCTCCATAATTCCCCCCCTCTTCTGCCATGTAGCTTGTGACTGTGACCCTGATGGGACGTTAGACGGCGGAGTGTGTGACACACACGATGATCCAATGCTGAGGCTGATAGCCGGACAGTGTCGGTGCAAGGAGCACGTGGAGGGAGCCCGCTGTGACAGATGCAAATCTGGATTCTCCGGACTGAGTGCAAAAAACCCACAAGGATGCCAGCGTAGGTACCTTCCTCCTTGAAGGGTTCCCCTGGGCTTAGATGGGGTTTTCCACTAGGGAACCCCACATGATTCTAACCCCGGCTGGTCTCTTGGAATGGATTCCCTTAAAGTAGGGAAGCTTATCAGGGGTTGCCACAAAGAAGAGGGAGTCAAGCTATTTTTCAAAGCACCCGAGGGCAGGACAAGAAACAATGGGTGGAAGCTAATCAAGGAGAGAAGCAACTTAGAACTGAGGACGAATTTCCTGACAGTTAGAACAATTGATCAGTGGAATAACTTGCCTCCAAAAGTTGTGAATTCTCTAACACTGGAAGTTTTTTCAGAAGAGATTGGACAACCATTTGTCTGAAATGGCATAGGGTTTCCTGCCTGAGGAAGGGGGTTGGACTAGAAGACCTCCAAGGTCCCTTCCAACTCTGCTATTCCATTCCATTCCAGGGTAGCATAAAATGAAGGATACATTTGAAACTCCGGCCCTAAAGCTTAGTGGCTAAAACTTCAGCTTATCTCTCAAAGCCAAACCAAAAAAAAGATAAAAGGAATGCTGTAGGGCTTCAGTGGCCGTCCTCTAAAAGCTGCGAATAGCAATAGCACTTAGACTTATATACCGCTTCATAGTGCTTTACAGCCGTGGGCCATGTGGGGTTTGCAACTGAGCCATGGAAACGGCCAGCAAGCGCATGCATGCGCATTTGCATCCTCACTTGTGTGAGCAACAGGCAAGCATGTGCGCATTCCATTTAAGTGTGCACATGCCTGCCGGCACCTCACACGGAACCATCTCCTCTCTCCCCTCCCCATCGGCCTGCAAAGCCAGAAATATTGGGGAACTCTGATTTACAGGCCTCTCTAAGTGGTTTACAGAGTTAGCCTATTGCCCCCCCAACTATTGTTGTCCTCATCTTACCGAACTTGGCAGGATGGAAGATTGAGTCCACCTTCAGCTGGTCGGGATCGAACTCCTGACAATGAGCAGGGTTAGCCTGCAATACCCAGACTGTGGGGAGCGATATGTTGACTCTGTAAACCGCTTAGAGAGGGCTGAAAGCCCTATGAAGCGGTATATAAGTCTAACTGCTATTGCTAATACTGCATTCTAACCACTGCGCCACCACGGTTATCCAGTGGGGAAATACATTCATTGTGGTTCGATAAACTGGGAAATTCTTGAGACTGGAGTGAGCTTGCCATGTTTGACTTAACAGGCTGCCAGTGTGATCCCCGAGGCACAGTGCAAGATGGCCCCCAATGTGATGCTATCACAGGCGATTGCTTCTGCAAACGCTTGGTTTCTGGGCGCAGCTGTAATCAGTGCCTGGTAAGTACTAGACAGTTAATTAACACTTGTCCTTTGTGCATTGTGTTTCTCTTGAACTAATAAACCCTATGTTGCTTTCCAGCCAGAACATTGGGCTTTGAGTCTGGATCTGTATGGCTGCCGTCCTTGTGATTGCGATGTAGGGGGTGCCTACGACAACCAGTAAGGAACTATGGCTACAGTTCTGTGTGCAAATATGGAGAAGCTGGGTGCAGGGGAAAAAATGGGTGCAGTAACCGCCATGCAATATCCAGGATGAGAAAAAATGAGATGGGATGGCGAAGAATCAGATTGCTGTGGGAGGAAAGGCGAACTGTTCTGATCTAGGCTTCCCAAGAGCGTGGAGCAAATTCCTTGTCCCAACCAAAAAAAAACCCTTTTATTAATGTACTGTGAATTCTGCTCATTAACATCCAGAAAAGTCTTTCAAGGGAGGATTTCCAGTCACAGACCTTATCTGGCTTGGAGAGCTGACAGGCCGATAACTTCAAAACGTGACAAGGAGTCTCAGAGAGTCAGGAACCAATTAAGCGAACTAATTGTCTCCTGCAAACTCCACTCCCCTTTCGCTCCTCTTTTATTTGCTCTGGGAGGGGCCATTCACCGTCCACCTGTGGCCTTACTCCCAAGTTGACTCCTGTTCTTTAGCTGTTCCCTTCGTCTGGCAACTCTGCGCATGCACACACTAGGAACAGGCTCCAGCTGTTCCTCTGCCTCTCTGATGTTTGACTCCGAAGGCAGCCAATAACTGGCATATAGCTCTAGCCCCCATCTCTGCCTCCGATGCAGAGCCCTCCTCAGAGCCTTCCCCAGTCTCCAGGACTGGCTCATGTTCCTCCCCCACCTCCTCACTGTCCGAATCTGCTGCCTGCTGGCGGGCCACAACACAAAGGAGAGAGAACTCTGTTCTTATTTACCCCATCTTTCTTCCATATAATTCAGAATAAGATGTGTGCACCTGAGACAGAAGCACTGACTAAGCCTGAACCTATTTAACTTTAGTAAACCTCCAGAAGACCAAAGCCAGTTTTAACCCTGGGGACAAGGCGTACAGCAATAGCAATAGTTAGGCTTATATACCGCTTCATAGGGCTTTCAGCCCTCTCTAAGCGGTTTACAGAGTCAGCATATTGCCCCCAACAACAATCTGGGTCCTCATTTTACCCACCTCGGAAGGATGGAAGGCTGAGTCAACCTTGAGCCTGGTGGGATTTGAACAGCCAAACTGCTGAACTGCAGTCAGCTGAAGTAGCCTGCAGTGCTGCATTTAACCACTGCGCCACCTCGGACAGTCCCGTTCTCACTTAATTGAAGGAAGAGAATATTTGTAGCTCAGAGTTGAACAGCATCTTTGCCTACTCCACATCCATGTCCTCACTACTTCCTATCTCAGATGAATAAAGTTCTCCCCAATATACTTTATGCACAGAAACTAGAGTAGTCTTCCCTATCTTGATTTGTGGGGTCCTTGGTGCTCTCTGAACATGTGTTGGAAGAAATGTCCTCCTGGGTTCAGCTCCAAGTGGGGAAAAAGACACTGGAAACATGGAGGCTGCTTGGAAAGATGTTTTGATGGTGGACAGGACTACATGTCTTGAGTTCGTGAACAGAAAAGGGGGAATCACATGCTTCCAGATGCTGAGTGAAAAGAGGCCGAGATGCTGAAAGTTCCTCATTTTATGCCCTCTCTGGCCTTTGACCTGGATCTTATATTCTGATTAGTTGTCAGACTCCCATGGGGCCATGCGGGGGCAACTCTGTCCAAGTTTGGTTGCTTTGCTGGCTGATGTAATTTTCCCAGGTGCCTTGTGGTGAGTTTCTGCGGAAGGCTAATCCTACCTTTGTTATGTAGAGTAGACTAGCTCAGGCTTTAATGGCTCATTGACAAAGGGGGAGGGGGCAGGAAGCTGCAGGGAGCTACTTTGTCTTTAAAAACATGTTTCTCTCTTTTCACACCCAGGGAAATATGATATTCTGTCTTTTTAATATTTCCCAGGATATTTCATTTTTGTAGGAGAGGGGTGGGTTTTAACTTCCTACACTTGGTGATTTTCCTTGCAGACATTTCATTACCAAACTTGGTAATATCATCAGTGCTGGAAGGGAGTGGGGTTTGCTCTTATTTTTGTATACAATGTCCTTTCAGCATTGGTGCGAGTGTTCTTGGCAGTTCCTTGATTAGGGAGATGTTTACTGTTAGCTTATTTGTCCAAATTGTTTCTTAATTGCGGTATTGTTTCCCTTTTGGCCTTTTGATTGTCTCTTTTGAATGGCATGTAGATGTTGGTTAGGTTTGAGTGTGCCATGCGGTAATGCTGCCACATGGATTCCTAAGCAGAGTTTAACAACAAGGTCAATACTAATACTAATGTTACCTAGTTGGGAAAAGAAACATCCCAAGGAAACAACTAAGTTCAGAGAGCACCAAGGACCCCAAACCTGGGAGAACGCTTTGCTTATTTTGAACCTGGTTCCTTTTCTTTTAACAGATGTGCCAGAGAAACAGGACAGTGTCGCTGCCGTAGCCATATGGTGGGCCGGCAGTGCAATCAAGTTCAGACTGGCTATTATTGCATCGTGTTGGATCATTATACCTACGAGGCAGAAGAAGCCCGCCTCCACCAGGTGAGGAATGGCAAAGAATTACCTGGGAGTAATTTCGTGTGTGGCCTCAGGCTACCCTCTGGAACGAACTCCCCGTGGAGATTCGGACCCTCACCACCCTCCAGTCCTTCCGCGCCGCTTTAAAGATCTGGCTGTCCCGGCTGGCCTGGGGTTAAGATTCTAACCCCACCCGAATTGTGTGACTGTTGTGTTTTCTTTTTAATATGTTGTATTGTCTTCATGTTGGAAAATTGTTTGTCCTTCCCCCCCCCCCTCTTTTTGAACTGTGAGCCGCCCTGAGTCCCCCCAGGGAAAAGGGCGGCATACAAATAAAGGGAAACTAAACTAAACTAAACTAGCTACAGGGCAGTGGCAATAAAAGCAGGTAATTGTATATTTCATTGCTAAATGACCCGGTGAGGACAAGAAGCAGGGTAAGGACTTAGTTCTGATTGGGGGGAGAGGAGGCTGTCAGTCTTTACCTGTTGCCAGATTTACTTGCATCCACATTTATAAATTAAATCCTAGGCACAATCCCAAATGCCAAACTCTGTTCACTCACTCACTCACTCACTCACTCACTCACTCACACACACACACACACACACACACACACACACACACACACGTTTTGTTCTAAGCAGCAAAGGGGAAGCCTAGTAGAGACCAACTGCTAAGAAGCACAGCTTTTTAACACTTAGTGGAGTTTTAACCCTGGAAATACATATGGCAGTTTTGAAGGGATGCTTTAAAAAGAAAGAGAGAGAGAGAGAGAGAGAAGAGAAGAAAAGAAAAGAAAAGAAAAGAAAAGAAAAGAAAAGAAATATTAGGGAGAAGGCTTTAGAATCATTCTCCAAAAGGGGCTTTGGAATGTTTGGGCACACAAACACAGCGGTGTGAAATTCAATTTTTTTTACTACCAGTTCTATGGATGTGGCTTCGTGGGCGTGGCAGAGGACAGATACTGCAAAATCCCCATTCCCTCCCCACTCCTGGGGAAGGATATTAGAAAATCTCCATTCCCACCCCACACTTGGGCCAGCCAGAGATGGTATTTGCTGCTTCTCCGAACTACACAAAATTTCTGCTACTCATTCGCCAGAACCTGTCAGAACCTGCTGAATTTCACCCCTGATTTTTTTTTTTGCAGCATCTTAAAGCAGTCGTGTCTTTTCCTTGCGATTGTGCTAACCAAAGCTGCAAGAGCCATATAACCTTTGCAAGAATCTCTGGGGAGACTATTTCCTTATTGCTATTTTGCATCCACAAGCATTGAAATGCATCATGTTCTGTATTGTACAGATGTAGTATCTGCTGTGTTGCAGCTAATTCTAATTGTACTTATTGCTTTTTAATTTTTTTTCTGATCCTATTTTATTATGAGTTTCTTTGGGAACAATTTCAGGACTGGAAAATTATGTTTTATATGCAGATCTAGGTAAAGTGGAAGTTTTCTGATTCCGTTAAATAATTATGAATTGATAAGTTTGGTAATGTTACAGTTAATCCTCGGCTCATGACCACAATTGAGCTCAAAAGTTCTGTTGCTAAGCAGGACTATTAAGTTAATTTTGCCCCAATTTAAGACTTTTTTTGCCTCGGTTGTTAAGTGAATCACTTCAGTTGCCAAGTTAGGAAAACGGTTGTTAATCGAGTCTGGCTTCCCCATTGACTTTGCTTGTCAGAAGGTTGCAAAAGGTGATCACATCTGCAACCGTCGTAAATATGAGTCGGTTGCCAATCATCTGAACGTTGATCACGTGACCTTGAACATGCTTCAGTGGTTTTGAGTTGTAAAAACTGGTCAGACGTCACTTTTTTTTCAATGCCATTGTAACTGTCACTAAATGAACTGTTGCAAGTCGAGGACTACCTGTAGAGATGTCCTTCTGAGGAAACGTTAACTGCTTACCATTCTTTCTGTTGGCAGGGAGCTGAAGTTATACAGAGAGTATCCCTACCTGGCCGTCCAGTCACGTGGACCGGGCTGGGCTTAGCTCGGGTGCTGGAAGGCAGTGTGGTAGAATTCCATATCAACAATGTGCCATTTTCTATGGAGTATGATATCCTGCTGCGCTATGAACCTCAGGTAAGACCCCTTTGACTTTCCACTTGTCACTCGGCTGCTGCTTCTCCATTGAAATACATCAGTGGTGGGATTCAAATTTTTGTACTCCCGGTTCTGTGGGCGTGGCTTGATGGGTGTCATGGCTTGGTGGGCGTGGCTTGGTGGGCGTGGCAAGGGAAGGTTACTGCGAAATCCCCATTTCCTCCCGATCAGCTGGGACTCGGGAGGCAGAGAATAAATGGGAGCGGGGCCAGCCAGAGGTGGTATTTACCGCTTCTCCAAACTACTCAAAATTTCCGCTACCGGTTCTCCAGAACTGGCCAGAACCTGCTGAATACCACCTCTGAAATACATCCTTTGGGAACACAACATTTTTATTAATTCTGCCCTTCATAATTTAAAACAGGGGTGTCAGACTCAATTTCATTGAGGGCCGAATCAGGGTTGTATTTGACCTCAGAGGGGCTGGGGGAGGGCATGGCCAGGGTGTGTGTGGCTAGCTCGACTCACCTGTGTTGGGGGCGCCTGTGGTGGCCTAAGCACTCTGTCTTTGGTCCTCCCGAGCTCTGTTTTCAACGGCAGAGGCACTGTTGCTGTTTCCAGACCGGCCCCATGGGCTGAATCTAAGAACCCCACGGGCTGGATCCGGCCCACAGATCTTGAGTTTCATACCCCTGATTCAGAGGTGAGTTCCTACCAGTTCGCACCTATTCGGTAGAACCGGTTCGTCAAATCTACCGAACCGGTTAGAAGAGGTTCCACCAGTGGACCCGGAAAGCAGGCCACACCTACAGAAGAGGTTCCAAAAATTTTTGAAACCCACCACTGGTCCTTGGATATGATTATTCTACACTATCATGCTCATATTTATAAAACTCAGTGCCTCTGTGAAAGGTAAGGAGGACTACTGCGTTTGTGGTGCAATCAGAACATTGCGTGTGTTGAAGTTGTTTGAACGCAAACCAAAGATGCCTTTTAAAAAATAAGTTTACATCATATTCTTATGCATGCCAGTGCTGTGTGTGAGGTAATTTAAGGTGGTTCTGACAAGTGTCGTCAGCATCTTCATATCCGGTCAGATGGGCGGCAAGCCACTCCCACAAAGGAGACCACACCCACAGAGTAGGTTCGAACAATTTTTGAAACCCACCACTGCCCTGATTTAAAATGTATGATATACTGTACTCATCAGAAATCAAACCTTTAATAAAATGATTAGGGATGTATAAAATGAAGGCATCAGCGTAATAAAAGCATGTTAGTGACAAGACTGCAATGTGCAACCTTTGCCGTTTTCTGGCAAACCCCCCCACCCATTTGGAAAAAATGGGGTTCACTTAACAACCATTCTTTTCACTTAATGGCCACGTGATTTGTTTAACGACTGCAAGAAAAAATATTGAAAAAAATGGTCTGGACACAGGGGTGCCTCTACTTATGATTTCTAATTGAGGTCCTAAATTACCTGCAATGGTTACTTTAACAGAATTCCCTAAATTTTCATTGTCACTAACTATTTAAAATGGTGAATTTCAACTTCATGAATGTAAAGTTTAACTGGCACGGTTGTTTTGGTTTGCTGCTAAGTTTCATCTGCAGCATTCACGAATTTTGAGCTTCTACTGCAGTCTTTTTCAATCTTGGCAACTTTTGTATGGATTTCAACTCCCAGCCAGCATGCTGGGAATTGAAGTCCATGGATCTTAAAGTTGTCAAGTTTGAGAAACATTTCTCTATCTACCGTATTATTTCAACTTCTCTACCTGCTGTGAGGCCTCCACTTCCCAAACTATTCCCTTTGATTTTGTTATTTTACAGCAACCTGCTGTACAGAAATAAAACATCTGGAGGCCATTGCATCACTTGGTCCTCATGCCAGGAAAAAATGTGTCTGCTGCCCAGAAAATCCCTGTTAAAGGCCTAAGTATAGAGCCTGTTTTCTTTTTTTTTAATTGGCAATCACCAAAACAATACTCTTAACAACTCATGTCATTGTCAGGGAGGAACTGATTCCAGAACCTGTATCCTCAATTGCCTCTAATTTTTTGTCAGGTTATATGTTTAGCTAGCAGATTCTCAATGATCCTTATAGCAGGGGTGTCAAACTCAAGGCCCGTGGACCAGATCAGGCCCTCGGCAGTGGTGAAATTGGAAATTTTTTACTACGGGTTCTGTGGGCGTGGCTTGGTGGGCGTGGCAGGGGAAGGAAACTGCAAAATCTCCATTCCCACCCAACTCGGGGGCCAGCTACAGATGGTATTTGCCGATTCTCCGAACTACTCAAAATATCCGCTACTGGTTCTCCAGAACCTGTCAGAACCTGCTGGATTTCACCCCTGGCCCATAGGGTGCTTAGATCTGGCCCGTAGGATCATCCTGGAAATAACGGAGGACCGCCCTGCTCTGTTTTTGCTGGCAGAGGGCTGCAGGAGGATTCTCTCCCCCCCCCCCAAGCACTGCCCGGGCCGCCACAGGTGCCCCCAACATGAGTGACATTGAGCTGGCCACGCCCACCATGGCCATGCCTACCCAGTCCACAAGGTCAAACACAACCTTGTTACGACCCTCAATAAACTCGAGTTTGACACCACTGCCTCACAGGATCAACGTATTTCATTTCTCCGTTTATTTCTCCCACTTCTGAGCAAGGAATTCAAACCAAGTCTTCCCATTTTTGTTTAATAATACGTGGCTTGGAAAGATTTCTGCAAATCTGCCCCAGGGAGAAAGTTGTGTTGGTCTAAAATTGTCTATGGAAAGCTAACGGGGAAAATCAATCCTCTTTGCTGGTGTTGCCTGTGGAAAATCCTCCCTTGTCCCACCCCACTTTAAATTTCTTCATGCTCCCATTCCTTTTGTCTTAATTCCATTTAAAGCCCTCAAAACACGGTCTTCTCATTCATATATAAGTCTGAACAGTTTTCACCTTACTATCTGTCCCTTATTCTTGGCCGGACTGGTACTTGGCAGTGTTTCTCAACCGTGACCATTTTAAGATGTATGGACTTCAATTCCCAGAATTCCTCAGGCTGCATTGCTGGCTGAGGGATTCTGGGAGTTAAAGTCCAGCCATCTTAAAGCTGCCAAGGTTGAAAAACACCACTATGTGGTTTTAGTCACTGTCTGCCCATCCAGCCACGTTACGCCATGGGCAATGCCATTTGTTCCCCTCTTCTTTCAGTTTGCAGGAAAATGGGAAAAAGTGAAGGTGTCTGTGGTGCGACCTGGGCCTGTCCCCAGCGGTAGTCCATGTGGAAACATCATCCCTGCTGATGACTTGATATCTACTGCTCTCTTACCCACATCCCGGTATGTTTCAGTGAAAAACTAGAAAATAGGGATACCTTGACTTTATTGCTGGGAAAGTGTAGTTCAAACTGACAAATACAGTAGTCCTCGACTTACAACAGTTCATTTAGTGACCATTCAAAGTTACAAGGGCACCGGACAATGTGACTTATGACCGTCTTTCACAGTTATGCCCTTTGCAGCATCCCCATGATCATGTGGTCAAAATGCAGATCCTTGGCAACCGGTTCATATTTATGACCGTTGCTGTGTCCCAAGGTGAGGTGATCCCCTTTTGCGACCTTCTCCCAAGCAAGTCAATAGGGAAGCTAGATTCACTTAACAACTGGGTTACTAACTTATCAACTGCAGCAATTCGCTTAACAACTGTGGCAAGAAAAGTCACAAAATGGGGCAAAAATGTTAACAAATGTCTCACTTAACAACAAATGTTGGGCTCAGTTGTGGTCGTAAGTTGAGGACTACCTGTAGTGGTATTTTAATTGCTGAGAAAGGGAAATATTAAGAGGGATTCTATAGAGATTCTCAGTCATCCAGGACGTGGTTGTTCCAAAAGTGCTTTTTCATGAGGCAACTGGACTTTGTTTTTTTTCTTTGAAGACATTTCACTTCTCATCCAAGAAGCTTCTTCAGCTCTGACAGGATCAGTCAGAGCTAAAGAAGCTTCTTGGATGAGAAGCGAAACGTCTTCAAAGAAAAAAACAAGAAAGTCCAGTTGCCTCATGAAAGTCCAGTTGCCTCCTCTTTGGGATTAAGAGGGATGGATTTTGAGGCATTTATTGGCAGGATCAACTCAACTCAGTTCTCCATCCTGTTTGATCTAAGACTGTCCGGGCTTGTTTTAACTATAAAAATAATGGTTTGGGGGGATTTTTATTCTGTGTGCTGTGTCTATATTGATTCAGTAAATAAGTAAATCAGGAGACTGGGATGTGTAATATTTTAAATACTCAAATGTCGATTCAAGAACGAGGATGGATTGCATTTTTAACAGATTCTTAATCTTCAAAACAGCATGAAGTTTTTTGTCTTCTTAAAAAGATGGAACAGACAGTAAAGAACTGTGCCAAGACATATTGAATAACTCCAGTGTGTTTGCATGAATTTTCTGTCATAATTTATTCTGCTTCTGTAGCTGAAATTTTTTAAAGCATAAGAACCAAATATAAACAGCATAATAAACCATCTTCACTAAGGTACCAGAAATCTCTTGAGTGGAAAAAAAAAGGATTAGGGGTTAAGTTGGCAGCAAATAACAAAGCCTTAGTCAATTTTTCCTGGAAACCATGCTGTATTCTTCTGCTTGAAAGTCTTAATGACAATCTTTAGACAGACTTTTCTCTGTAGCCATGATACCTGGTGCATTTAAAATGCACATAATATTATTTTTGTGTATGTACCAAAATAATAAGCAAGTGAGATTTCACAGAAGCCTAAACTATTTTAGAAGTTTATAGTGTATGATTAGAAGTAGCACCAAATTATTTTGCTTCTCCTCCCATCCAAAACAGGAGGCAGAGATTCCTTGATAATGCCATTCAATTGCCTCTATAGTACAGGGTGCAAGAAAGCCATCTTCTGCCCATTTAATAAAGGTAGTCAATACAATACAATACAATAGCAGAGTTGGAAGAGACCTTGGAGGTCTTCTAGTCCAACCCCCTGCCTAGGCAGGAAACCCTATACCGTTTCAGACAAATGGCTATCCAACATCTTCTTAAAGACTTCCAGTGCTGGGGCATTCACAACTTCTGGAGGCAAGTTGTTCCACTGATTAATTGTTTTAACTGTCAGCAAATGTCTCCTCAGTTCTAAATTGCTTCTCTCCTTGATTAGTTTCCACCCATTGCTTCTTGTTCTACCCTCAGGTGCCTTGGAAAGTCCTTGCTTAATGATGGTACTTGTACCCAAAATTACCATTGCTACGTGACAGAATCATAAATAGAATAGAATAGAATAGAATAGAATAGAATAGAATTATTTATTGGCCAAGTGTGGTTGGACATACAAGGAATTTGTCTTTGGTGCATATGCTCTCAGTGTACATAAAAAAAGAGATACATTTGTCACAAATCATAAGGTACAAAACTTGATGATAGTCATAGGGTACAAATAAGCAATTAAATCCTATTAGGAAACAATCAATATAAAGTGTAAGAATGCAAGCAACAAACTTACAGTCATACAGTCCTAAGTGGGAGGAGATGGGTGATAGGAACGAAGAGAAGATTAATAGTAGTGAGACTTAGTAAATAGTTTGACAGCAGTGAGAGAATTATTTGTTTAGCAGAGTGATGGCATTCGGGGGGGAAACTGTTCTTGTGTCTAGTTGTCTTGGTGTGCAGTGCTCTAAAGCGTCATTTTGAGGGTAGGAGTTGAAACAATTTTTGGCCAGGATGTGAGGGATCTGTAAATATTTTCACAGCCCTCTTTTTGACTCGTGCAGTATACAGATCCTCAATGGAAGGCAGGTTGGCAGTAATTGTTCTTTCTGCAGTTCTGATTATCCTCTGAAGTCTGTGTCTGACAGACAGTTATAGAGGTGCAAATGACAGACTCAATAATTCCTCTATAGAACTGTATCAGCAGCTCCTTGGGCAGTTTGAGCAACATCATGTCACTGCACTGCTTAATGACCATAGTTGTAGCAGTCCCCGGTTGCCATCATTAAGGCATCATCATTAAGCAAAGTCCTCTCGTAACCAATGATAGAAGGTGTTGAAGCCACAGGAACCCTGGGGGCAAGTGACCATGCAATATTGGAATTCTACATTATGCAAACTCAAGTAGTAGAACAAAGTGAAACTAGAGTCTTGGACTTTAAGAGAACTAATTTCAATAAACTTAGAGAGAGGTTGGAAAAAATTCCATGGATGAGAACCCTCAAGGGGAAAACAACTCAAGAAGCTGGGGAAATTTTTAAAAAAATGAGATTACAAAAGCCCAGTCTAACACAATACCAGTGAAGAAGAAAATTAACAGCTACCAAAAGAATCCAGCATGGCTGCATAAAGAACTCTCTGACAAATTGAAAGACAAAAACAATAAGTATAAAAAGTGGAAAGGGGGGACATAACTAAGGCAGAATATCAGCAAATAGCCCGAGCATGTAAAGATGAAGTGAGGAAAGCTAAGGCTCACAATGAAGAAAGACTTGCCACAAAAGTAAAAAATAACGAAAAAAGCTTCTTCCAACATGTTAAAAACAAGAAAAAAGTTAAGGAAATAATTGGTCCATTGCTGGGAGAAAGTGGCAAGAAGGTGACAAGCAACAGGGAGAAAGTAGAACTATTTAACTCATGTTTTGCATCTGTCTTTACACAAAGGGATAAAACAGTCCAACCTATCAAAAACAGCACCACAAAAATCAGATTAGGAACACAAATTGAAATAGGGAAGAAAATGGTAAGTGAGCACCTGTCTACCCTAGACAAGTTCAAATCACCAGGACCTGATGGATTGCACCCCAGGGTTCTGACGGAACTGGCAGACGAAATCTCAGAAGCACTGAGCTATATCTTTCAGAGATCCTGGAGCCCCGGGGAACTGCCAGAGGACTGGAAAAGAGCTGATGTGATTCCCATCTTCAAAAAAGGGGAAAAAACAGATCCAGGAAACTACAGACCTATCAGCCTGACCTCAATACCAGGAAAGATTCTGGAAAAGATAATCAAGCAACGAATTAGCGAACACCTAGAAGCAAACAAAGTAATAGCCAAAAGCCAACATGGGTTTGTCAAAAACAGATCATGCCAGACTAATCTTATTGCATTCTTTGATAATGTGACAAAATTAGTGGACTAGAGGAATGCTGTCGATATAGTTAACTTGGACTTCAGTAAGGCATTTGATAAGGTGGACCATAACCTACTACTAGATAAAGTAGAAGAATGTTGGTTAGACAGCATCACCACCAGATGGATTCATAACTGGCTGACCAACCGCACTCAACGTGTAGTCCTCAATGGAACTAGATCTTCATGGAGGGAAGTATGCAGTGGAGTACCGCAAGGCTCTGTTTTAGGCCCAGTACTCTTCAACATCTTCATCAATGATTTGGATGAGGGAATAAATGGGGAATTCATCAACTTTGCAGATGACACCAAGCTGGCAGGAATACTCTAGAAGATAGGCTAAAGATATAGAAGGATCTTGACAATCTTGAACATTGGGCACTATCTAATAAAATGAAATTCAATGGTGAAAAGAGTAAGGTTCAACATTTAATAACAAAAACAAAATGCACAGGTACAGTATAGGTAGTACCTTGCTCAACAGTAGTAACTGTGAAAGGGATCTTGGAGTCCTAGTGGACAACCATTTAAATATGAGCCAGCAGTGTGCAGCAGCTGCCAAAAAAGCCAACACAGTTCTAGGCTACATAAACAGAGGGATAGAATCAAGATCACGTGAAGTGTTAATACTACTTTATAATGCCTTTGTAAGGCCACACTTGGAATACTGCATTCAGTTTTGGTCACTACGATATAGAAAAGGTGTGGAGACTCTAGAAAGAGTGCAGAGAACAGCAACAAAGATGATTAAGGGACTGGAGACTAAAACATATGAAGAACGGTTGCAGGAACTGGGTATGTCTAGTTTAATAGAAAGAAGGACCAGGGGAGACATGATAGCAGTGTTCCAATATCTCAGGGGTTGCGACAAAGAAGAGGGAGTCAAACTATTTTCCAAGGCACCTGAGAGTAGAACAAGAAGCAATGGGTGGAAACTAATCAAGGAGAGAAGCAACTTAGAACTGAAGAGAAATTTCCTGACAGAACAATTAATCAGTGGAACAGTTTGCCTCTAGAAGTTGTGAATGCCCCAACCCTGGAAGTCTTTAAGAAGATGTTAGATAGCCATTTGTCTGAAACGGTATAGGGTTTCCTGCCTAGGCAGGGGGGTGGACTAGAAGACCTCCAAGGTCCCTTCCAACTCTGCTATTGTATTGTATTGTAACCAGGATGCCTAACTTCCTGCTGGCTTCCTTGTTGACCTTGCTTGTGGGAAGCTGCAAAGGAATCCCAGAAATCTGGAGCAGCTGTGGGTTGCTGAAACATTTGGAAATACGGGCCATTTACCAAACACCTGGTTCGTGATCATGTGACAACAGGGGGCACTGCAAATGCGGTAACTTTGAGGGTACGTGAGGTAGGTGCTGGAGACCTCTGTGAAGTGAATTGGCATTCTCATTCCACAGGTACATTGTGCTGTCACAGCCAGTCTGCCTAGAACAAGGAATCAGGTATACCATAAGGGTGGAGTTTACCCATTACGGAGGGCGTGAGCATTTGCAAGGCGCTGCTGTACTCTTGGACTCTGTAAGTACTGAGATTGGTTAACCCTGGCACCCCTAGTGGAGGGAGGACCATAGCTGGAGGAACCAGTTGCAAATACCCAACCATATCCTCTTCTTTCCCTCTCTCCTTCTCTTCCTTGGAAGTTGGTTCTGGTGCCACGTTACTCCTCCTTGGAGATGTTCATTGCCGGGGATGCCGCCTCTATTGCTCGCAAAGAGACCTTTGAGCGCTACCGCTGTGCCCAGCAGGCTCACCCCGTGATTAAGGGGCCCACCCCGGAAGCTTGTGCCAAGTTGCTCACCAGCATGTCAGCCATCATTCACCAGGGGGCACTCCGTGAGTGTTAAATTGCCCAGATACAACCGCAACCCAGGGGCTCGACCCAGAAGAAATCATTCATGCACTAAGGGAGGCTTTCCCACTCACTCAGAGGAAGACGGGGAAAGTTCAAAGTGAAGCCCTAATGGGATGGGAGAGACAGTTCCTAGAGACTCTAGACCAGGGGTGCCAAACTCAATTTCCTTGAGGGCTGCATCAGGGTTCTGTTTGACCTCGGGAGGGGAGGGAGGGTGTGTGTGGCCAGGGTGGGTGGTGGCTTACCAGCTCCATGTCACTCACTCCATTTTCGGCTGCGACCACCCCCTGCAGTCCTCTGCCAGCGAAAACGGAGCCCAGAGGGTGGGGCCACGCATGGGTCGGTCCTTTGCTGATTCCAGGGTGGTCCCTCAGGTCAGATCTAAGCACCCCATGGGGCCCTTGATTTTGACACCCCTGCTCTAGACCCATGATAGAGAACCTATGGCACACATGCCACAGGTGGCAACGCTGTCGCCATTGCCCTAGCTCGGCTCCTACGCATTATGTGCGTGCTGGCCAGCTGATTTTCAACTGCTCCACCTACGCTGCCCTTCCCTTCCCAGCAGTCTCCATGTGATGTCAGGTAAGTACAGGTCTCATGCAGAGGCCCTGGGAAGGCGTTTTCGGCCTCCCCAGGCTCCCAAAAAGCCATGCCTGGGGCAGCAGGGGGGGTCACATACACATGCACGGGGGGCACAGTATGGGGGGAACATTAAATTATGAGTGTGGGCACCCTTGCGCATGCGATAGCGCGTGTGTGCATCCTTTTGGCACCCGAGGCGAAAAAGTTTCACCATCCCTGCTCTAAGACTTCCCCCACATGTATCTTAGCAAAGTGTGAATATATCCTGGCAATCCCTTTTATCTGAGGTCTCCATGAGGTTGCTTTGACCTTGTTCCCAGCCTATATGTCTGTAATCCCAATGTTAAGAGTTTTCCTTTTAGCAGCCAATAGGTTGCAGTAGCTTTACTGCGGCTGCAATCCGAAAAGCAGCTGACCAATGGCGGAAGGATGGCTGTGTGGTGAAATAAGGGAGAGCAAACTGGATCTCAGCTGTCTCAGATGCGCACCCGGTGCCTGCCAGCTATTGTTCAGGCTGCCTTTGAACACGGGTCTATGGCTTTTCTCTGAAGCCCGGAGGAATGTTAAAACTGCGTTCAAAGTCAACCTGAACCATAGCTAACGGGAACTGCGGGATTGCATTATGAAACAGCAGCAGAGATCCATCGGGCCCAGCACCCTGACAGCTGTTTTTGTGGGCAGCAAGCCAAGGCAGAGACCAGCTCAGATCTGGCATGCAACTCACCTGCTACCTCTCCCAGGTGGCCTTCCAGCTGGGAGAGGCAGGAAGGGAAGCAGGGACAAAACAGGTAGACTACAAATCCATATGCTGAGCCGCCTCCAAATCTATTGCCAATGACAGTGGTGCTATGATTGGGACTTGCTTTCCTTGATGATATGGAGAAGGGCTTGGGGCTTGGGGAAGGCAAGACCATCAAGTCAGAATAGAAACCTTTGGGACTGGTAATGGGATATACTGTATTTTTCAGAGTACAAGATGCACCTTTTTCCCTCAAAAAAGGGTAAAAATCTAGGTGCAGTCTTATACACTTATACAGCATTTTTCGCCTCCCGAAACCCCACCCACTTTGCAAAAATGGCCATGCATAGCTTTTAGGAGGCTTCCAGAGTGCTCCTGGGGGCTGGGGAGGGGAATAATGAATGAAAAATGGACCTATTTTGCTCATTTATCTCCCAGCCCCAGGAGCACTCTACAAGCCTCCTAAAGGCTATGCATGCCGTCTTTTTTTTTTGAAAAATGGGCCATTTTTGGGAGGTCTGCAGAGTGCAAAAACTTTTTTTAAAATTTAACTCTTCAAAATCTTGGTGCGTCTTATACTCTGAAAAATACGGTAAACTATGCCTGTTTAGCTTTCTGTTCTTTCACAGCCAAAAGGCGAGTGGTCCAAGTGAGTGAGCTAACTGAGCTCAGGGAGAAGAATCCTGGCTGCTCTTGTGCAAGCACAGACAGGGCTGACCCTGGCAAAACACCTTCACATTTTCCCCCTTACATAATGGAGAGAGGGGATACAGGGTCACATGGGCCTCAGGTCCATTTCTGTGCCAGTGGGAAGGAGAAACGAAGGAGCTTATCACCAAAGAGCATCAAGTCCTTTTTCTCTGCTGCTTGTTCTTTCCTCTGTCTCCAGCCTGCCAGTGTGATCTCCAGGGATCTCTGAGTCTCGAGTGCAACCCAAGTGGCGGACAGTGTCAGTGCAAGCCTCACGTCATGGGCCGCCGCTGTGAACGCTGCGCTCCTGGCACCTTCGGCTTTGGGCCTGGGGGATGCAAGTGTGAGTGAAACTCAGCTTCCTTTCTCCTTTAAAGCACAGATCCGTCCCTGCCAGTCCAGCTCATGTGCTGCTGGAGACAGTACAGAAATATTGATCTGCTTTTGCTGACTGAGCGTTGACTGGAAGTACTGTTAGAGGTGATGGAAATTGTTTAGGTGGGGCTTGTTGGGGTGAAGAAGCAGCTTGCAAGGACAGGATGAAGTTCACCCTCCTATCTCCATCTCTATTTTTGAAAATGTATTTAGTGGGAACTGGTCCTCTATGGAAACTTCAGCCCTTTTCTATGTAAGATAAACATAAAGGTTCCCCTTGCACATATGTGCTAGTCATTCCCACCTCTAAGGGGGGGGGGGTGCTCATCTCCCTGTCAAAGCCGAAGAGCCAGCGCTGTCCGAAGACGTCTCCATGGTCATGTGGCCGGCATGACTAAACGCCGAAGGTGTACGGAACGCTGTTACCTTCCCACCAAAGGTGGTCCCTATTTTTCTACTTGCACTTTTACGTGCTTTCAAACTGCTTGGTTGGCTGAAGCTGGGACAACTAACGGAGCTCACTCCGTTAAGCGGCGCTAGGGCTTCAAACGGCCAAATTGCTGACTTTTCTGATCGACAAGCTCAGTGTCTGAGACGCTGGCGGATATTTTTTATCAATCAATCAGAATAGAGCTGGAAGTCTTCACCCAGCTGGCTTTATGCCTAAGACTAGAACTCAAACTGTGCACACAGTGAAGCGCGTGATCACCGAACTGGGTGTTAAACCGGTAGGATCCCACCACTATGTATAAATAAGCCTACATGCTATTCAGTGGTGGGTTCCGGATCCTGTTGTAACCATACGCTGCAACGGGGCCAAGTGTCCACTTCGGGCACGTGCGCTGCACATGCAGGAACACCCACCACCCTGCGATGCTACAGCTGCTTGGCGGAGGTCACACAGGCGCCGTGCGCTGCGCGTACGTGCGCAAGTGGCCCTGTTGGTTTAAAAACAGGTAGTGAATGCAGCCGACTGGGTGGGCCCAACAAAACACTGTTCCGATACCGTGGCTGCTGATCCCAGCTGCCACCAGTACACCCATACCGGGGCGTACCCGCCAGAAGCCACCACTGATGCTATTGTTATTGTTATGATTCACTTCTAATTTCCATCTGTTTTGCTTTTTGAACCATTGGGGTCTGTTCCGCCTTCCTTCATCCCATAATGGAAACTCCCAAGGGCTTGCCATGATGTGATTTCTCTTTCCCCTTCCAGCATGCCAGTGCAGCAGCCAAGGGTCCCAGAACAGCTTTTGTGACAACTTCAGTGGGCAGTGTCCTTGCCGGGCAGGTGTTTTTGGGCTTCGCTGCGACCACTGCCAGGCCGGTCACTGGGGCTTCCCAAACTGCCGGCCATGCCAGTGTAATGGCCGAGCAGAAGAATGTGAGCCACGGACAGGCAGCTGTTTACATTGCCGGGGCCACACGGAAGGAAATCGGTGTGAGAGGTAAGGCAGGAATGGTTGGGGGTGCTGAGAGCTGGCCATTAGCTAATAGGCATAAGTCCATCTGTGACCTCCTGCATGGATTTCAAGAGTAACAGCAGCCTAGAATACAGATAGTCCTTGACTTACGACCACAATTGAGTCAGACAGTACACTACCTTTTAGTTGTGAAAGATAATTTAGAAAATCTATTTGCAAAAAAAGTATGCATAACTGTTCTGACCCCACCCCCTCCGTACGCTAAGGCATTCCAAGACAAGATTACTGCTAGACAATTTATTTATAGTAAATTAACACACCGACAAAACTTTGGCAGCAATCCAGACTTCCAAGATAAGAAATACACACAAGAGCTTCTCCAGCCTTGGTATATTAGTTGAATCCTGCAAACAGCCTCCTCCCAAAGTCTCTCCTTATATACTGTCTAGGGAGGGGCCTAATTACAACCACCTGAGTCCAATTATCTTCTGTATCTGCGTAGTTGCTCTCTACGTTTATCTGCCTGCCTTTGCCTGGCGTCCGGGACCAACTCCCTTTGGCTTTCACCGCTGCTCCACGCCTCAGGTGCCTCATGGTGGCCAACCAGTCCCTGCTCGGAGTCTGAACCCTGTCCAGGGTCCTCCATATCTTCCAGAGCCGACTCATAGGGCCCCTCGCTGTCGGGAGTCTGTTTGCAGCTCCAACGGCTCCTGCTGGGCCACAACACATAACTATGTATACCGTGAATGATTCATCACAATCCTGCCATTTGCCTAGGAGTTATCATCCAATGGCTCTCTCAGGCTCGGACACTAAACAAGGTTGGGCTTCTTTAATAGTTTGATTGTTAGATGACAAACCTCCTAGATAATATTATAGCTGAAGGCTAATATGTAAGTTGAAAAACACACACTTTAGGGGAAGGTAAAGATAAAGGTTCCCCTCGCACACATACTCTACGGGGCGGTGCTCATCTCCGTTTCAAAGCTGAAGAGCCAGCGCTGTCCAAAGACGTCTCAGTGGTCATGTGGCCGGCATGACTAAACGGCGAAGGCACATGGAATGCTGTTACCGTCCCACCAAAGGTGGTCCCTATTTTTCTACTTGCGTTTTTACATGCTTTCAAACTGCTAGGTTGGCAGAAGCTGGGACAAGTAACAGGAGCTCACTCCGTTATGCGGTGCTAGAGATTCAAACCACTGAACCACCAACCTTTCTGATCGACAAGCTCAGCGTCTTAGCCACTGAGCCACTGCTCAGTATTTTGGCCCCAACCCCCCCCTAATTTTTTTTAAAAAAAACTAAAAAAAAAGAAACTACATACAAAACTATAAAAGCACCAGAACTTGACCACCATTCAAATTGATTTTCTTGTAAGAGGTGAAAGCTTCGTATACAATCATTTTTCCTTTTCAGTCCTAAATAAATACACTAAGTACAAATAGCACATTGCCTCTCGTGTAGTAGAGATCAAACGAGTAGACCTTGCTGAGTAAAAGCATTGTGTAGTAAGTATCAAAACTAGATCTTAGGAACAAATGGATATGGGAAGAAGAGGAAAGAAGCGAAAGAAACCAAACCGGAAGTAGAAATCTTGTATGAAGATGTAATGGAGGAGAGTTTTAGTCCCATCTTAGCCGTGAAAACCAACTGGGCGACTTTGGGCCAGTCACTCTCTCTCAGCCCAATTCACCTCACAGTTGTTGTTGTTGTGGGGAAAATAGGAGGAAGGAGGTGTGTTGGGCAGGTATACAAATAAATAAATAAAGTAGAAATAAAATCACGTGTTCCTAAAACAATCTCTTCCCTCATGTGCAGATGTGTCAGTGGCTACTATGGGAATCCAGCACTGTCCTTGGGTGGCCAATGCCGTCCTTGCCCTTGCCCTGAGGCTCCTGGCTCCGGGCGCAATTTTGCAGTCACTTGCCATCAAGACAACCCCTCCGGAACTGTGAGGTGCAGCTGCCTTGGAGGTTATACAGGCAAGTCCAGCTTTGGGGCACCTTTTATTAATTTACTGTGATTTCTGCTCATTCACCGCAAAGTCTTTCAAGGGAGGATTTACAGTCACAGACCTTATCTGGCTTGGAGAGCTGCCAGGCTGAACTGCAGAGCTGCAGAACTTAGCAAGGAGTCTCAAAGAGTCACAAAGCAATTAAGCGAACGAATTGTCTCCTGCAAACTCCACTCCGCTTTCGCTCCTCTTTTATTTCCTCTGGGAGGGGCCATTCATCGTCCACCTGTGGCCTTACTCCCAAGTTGACTCCTGTTCTTTAGTTGTTCCCTTCGTCTGGCAACTCTGCGCATGCGCACACTGGGAACAGGCTCCATCTGTTCGTCTGCCTCACTGAGGTCTGACTCTGAAGGCTGCCAATAACTGGCTTGCAGCTCTGGCCCCCTCTCTGCCTTTGACACAGCGCCCTCATCAGAGCCTTCTCCAGACTCCAGGACTGGCCCATGTTCCTCCCCAACCCCGTCACTGCTGCCAAATCTGCTGTCAGCTTTGCTGGCTGCTGGCGGACCACAACAGCAGGTCTTCATTCACCTTGTGGCGAGGTTGGGGGAATGGCTCATTACACCAGCTGCATTGAAAGAGCGGAACACAAGTCTGGAAGGCTTGAGAGGCTGGAACTGTGGGAGGTGAAATACATTTTGTTGGGGAGACAAGTGAGTTTGCTCCAATAAAGGAAAACATTTGTAGCTCGGGGTTGAAATGAAGGATCCTGGTGGTCTCTGAGCTTGGTTGTTTTCTTGCAGACGTTTCATTACCAAACTAGGCAACGTCATCAATGGTAGGGGGTGGTGTTTGCTTAATTTATATTCTACTGGCTTGCCCTGTCAGTGTTGGTGGGAGTGACCCAGAGGTGGGTTCCTACCGGTTCGGTGGAACTGGTAGTGGAAATAGTGACTGGGTCGCCGAACCGGTAGAGACGGCATGCTCACCATGCCACGAACCAGTTCCCTGGTTGCCACGACATCTTTTTCCCCCCACATTTTTAATGTTCTGCGCATGTGCAGACCTATTTACAGGCAACTGCTCAAGCGCAAGGAGCAAATTGCACGCATCCCGAATCAGCAGTAATGCTGGCAGAAACCCACCCCTGGAGTGACCTTGGTGGCTCTTTGGTTGTGCTTGCTGAGTTTGCTCCTGTTTGTCCCAGCCGTCCCAACTGGCACTCTTCTTTCACACAGGCCCGCGCTGTGACGAGTGTGCTCCTGGTTATTATGGCAACCCCTGGCAGGTTAGAGGACGATGCCAGCCCTGCACCTGTAATAACAACATTGATCTGGCAGACCCCAAATCCTGCGATCGACGCACAGGCCAATGCCTTCGCTGCCTCTACCATAGCGAGGGAGACCAGTGCCAACACTGCCAAAGGGGTTACTATGGCGATGCCACGCAACACACCTGCCGCCGTAAGTATCTGCTGCAAACACTGCCTCCCTGGATTTTATTTTATTTATTTTATTTATTTTATTTATTTTATTTATTTTATTTATTTTATTTATTTTATTTATTTTATTTATTTTATTTATTTTATTTATTTTATTTATTTTATTTTATTCATTTTATTTACTTTGTTTATTTTTTATTTTTTATTTATTTTATTTGTTTTATTATTTTATTTATTTCATTTATTATTTTATTTAATTATTTTATTTGTTTTATTATTTGTTTTGTTTGTTTTGTTTGTTTTGTTTGTTTTGTTTGTTTTATTTGTTTTATTTATTTTATTTGTTTGTTTTATTTGTTTTATTTGTTTTATTTGTTGTTTTATTTGTTTTATTTATTATTTTATTTGTTTTATTTGTTTATTTTTATTTTTTATTTTAGAAAAGTCCCCAGGCTCATTGGCACAACCATGTCTTCATGGTCTTGCAAAAGAGAGTCACAGCGGAGGTCAATCTTATCTCTATGTGTGGATGATGCTCCACAGGAAGGGAGGGAGCCACCACGGAGAAGGCCCTTCTTCTGGTTCTTGATAGATGGGCCTCCTTAGGAGAGGCGACTCATAGCATTCCCTCACTCTGGTGGGTTGGGTAGATATGACTGGGAAAAAGACAGTCCTTCTTATTAAAACATTTACTAAAAGATTGTGCAGACTGTCTTATTAAAAAGACAGCCTGTATTCTGACCTAGGCTTCCTGATACAGTAAAAAGCACACTTTTAGTCCCCAAAACCCTCTTTTTATTTCAAAGGCTGTGAATTATGTTCATTCACAGCCCGTAATGAGTCACAAATAGTTTGTAAAGAGTCTGACAGTATTCTGCCACAGTCCTTCGGGATAAGGCTGATAAGCACCCACCTTTATCTTCCTTGAAACTCTGCCAAAGACCTAACTGGCAATTAGCTTGCAAGGCCACATGGAGCAAAGAGTCAAAACAGAGCTTCAGAATTTAAACTGACCAGCATGAACAAAGTTGCTTCCTGCAAAAAGCTCATGTGCCTTTGCTCCTCTTTTATGTCCTATGGGAGGGGTCAATCACCTCCAAGCCTTACTCCCGAGTTGTCCCTTTTGTCTTAACTGTTCTTGCCTTCTGGCAGCTCTGTGCATGCGCGCACTGGGAATAGGCTCCCCCTGTTCCTCTGCCTGGCTGATGTCCAAGTGTGGAGGCTCCTGAGGCAGCACATAACTCTTAGATGGCCCTAGCCCTCTCTCTGCCTGTGACGCAGAGGCCTTGTCCGAGCCTTCCCCAGACTCCAGGACTTGCCCATGTTCTTCCCCAACCTCCTCACTGTCTGACTCCGCAGGCTGCTGGCGAACCACAACAGTCTGCACAATCTTATCATTTCCCAGCCATCTCCAAACTAAAAAGGTTTAGTTTATGGTGCCCAATGAGTTTGGCTTCTTTTTAATTGACATATTTATTTACTTCTCTGTAAAGATGGTTTGGCTTACTAATTGCGGTATCCTTTTTCCTTCAAAGAAGTGGGCTGAATATCATACATTTTTCCCCCCTGCAGGTTGCTCTTGTAACTATCTGGGTACTGTGCAGAACAAATGCTCCTCGCAAGACCAGTGCCAATGTGACCGGCACAGTGGGCAGTGCCAGTGCCTACCCAATGTCCAAGGACAGAACTGCGACCGTTGTGCCCCCAACTTCTGGAACTTAACCAGTGGGCAGGGCTGCCAACCCTGCGATTGCCATTCCTATTACTCACTGAGCCCCGCTTGTAATCAGGTCAGTCTGAGCTCTGGGTGGACAGGCATAGGCATCTTGATCAATGTTGTGCTGAAAACTGGAGAGCTTCCAGTGTAGAAGAACAGTGTGGGACACAACCAGAAGTGGCATTCAGCCGGTTCGGACCGATTCACCCAAACTGTTAGTGGAAATCGCGAGTGGGCCTGCCCACCCGCCCGGCTCTATGCTATTTAGGCAGGTTTTCAAGCCGAGCGCATGCGTGCAAGCCCGCTCGTGCGATTTAAACGCATGCATGGACGGGGGGAGGGGGGCGTTAAGATTTGAGAACCGGTAAAGAAAGCAAATGAATACCACCCCTGGCCATAACCTGGAAGACTGCAGCTTGCAGGAAGCCCTTGACTGATAGGCTGGGAGAAGGTGAAGAGAGTTTAATTCAGTTGTATTTCGTAGGCTTGATAAGAGGCTAAAAAGTGGGCTGGAGCCGTGATGGTGCAGTGGTTAGAATGCAGTACTGCAGGCTAACTCACTGCTCACTCCAGAAGTTCGATTCTCACCAGGTCAAGGTTGAGTCTGTTTTCCATCCTTCCAAGGTGGGTAAAATGAGGACCCAGATAGTTGGGGGCAATAGGCTGACTCTGCAAACCACTCAGGAAGTGCTGTAGGCATTATGAAGCAATATAGATAGTCCAGTGGTGGGTTTCCATTTTTTTACTACTGGTTTGCTTGTGTGAATGATGCTTCTGCGCATGCGCAGAAGCATCCGGGCGGGTTGGCGGAGCCTCCCACCGCCGCCACTACTGGTTCGCCCGATCCAGGCCGAACTGGGAGCAATCCACCTCTGAGGTAGTCTTCGACTTACAACAATTCATTTAGTGACTGTTCAAAGTTACAGTGGTACTGAAAAAAGTGACCTTTTTCACAGTTACAATCTTTGGAGCATCCCCAGGATCATGTGATCAAAATTCAGGTGCTTGGCCACTGGGTCATACTTATGACCGTTGCTGTGTCCCAAGGTCATATCATCACCTTTTACATCCTTCTGACAGCAAATTTCCCTCCACCGTCAATTTAAATAATTTTTGGGCAGGAAAGCCATATTGTCCCAAGCTGGCTGATGTCCATAATTTTACACCTTATCTGCTGCATAGGTTTGTTGTCATTTCTTCCACCTTGGTAGTGTTCAGATATTGTTAGTCGTTCAGGAAACCAAAACAATGAGTATTAATGCTACCCCTATTGTAAGATTACAGTAACAGAATTTTGCAAGTCTGAAACTACTCCTCTCCTACCTTGCCTATACTTCGCTGAGAACTAGGGAGGTCCCTTTTGAGATGTTTTCTCTACTCCCATCCCTTCTTTGGACTAAGTTTTCTGTTATTAGACTATCATCTATACTGGAGCTCTTCCTGTTCCCCCAAGGTTATTCTCACAAATTTAGATTCTATTGTAGCTCCCATTACCTCTATTGGGAAGTGTTGTGGCCTGCCAACAGCCACTGTCAGAAGAGTCAGACAGTGAGGAGGTTGAAGAAGAACATGGGCCAGTCCTGGAATCTGGGGAAGGCTCTGATGAGGGCTCTGTGTCGGAGGCAGAGAGGGGGCCAGAGCCATATGCCAGTTCTCAGCTGCATTCAGAGTCAGACATCAGTGAGGCAGACGAACATCTGGAGCCCGTTCCCAGTGTGCGCATGCGCAGAGTTGCCAGAAGAAGGGAACAGCTAAAGTACCGGGGTCGACTTGGGAGTGAGGCTCCAGGTGGACGATGAATGGCCCCTCCCAGAGGAAATAAAAGGGGAGTGAAGTTTGCAGGAGACAATTAGTTCGCTTAATTGGTCCCTGACTCTCCGAGATTCCTTGCCAAGTTTTGCAGATATCAGCCAGTCAGCTCTCCAAGCCAAATAAAGTCTGTGACTGTAAATCCTCCTTTGAAAGACTTTGCTGGATGTGAATGAGCAGAATTCACAGTAAATTAATAAAAGTGGTTTTTGTTGGGACCAGGAATTTGCTTCATGCTCTTGGGAAGCCTAGGTAGAACAGGAAGATACCAGGAGAAGATAATCAGGCTTTTCAGAGAATTAAAACTTCAGTATGTTTTAACATTATGTACTATTATATTATTCTTACTGGTATTATTAACATTGTTATTGATGCTGCCCTTTCTTCCCGCCTCTCTCCCAGGCCTCATATTGTATTTCTACCTCTGCCCTTGTTAGCAGCCTTGGATCCTCTAATGGCGCCTGTCTTTGTAGTTCACAGGGCAGTGCCAATGCCGCCCAGGATTCGGAGGCCGCACCTGTTCCGAGTGCCAGGAGAACCATTGGGGTCAGCCGGGTCAGCAATGCAGAGGTAAGAGAGAAAGCAAGATGTGAGACTCTGTCAAAATGACAGACTGCAAAATTTAAATCTATCGGGGGTGGGGGAGGCGGTAGGATAGGCGGGTTGCTTTTAAAAGCAAAGTAAATGTCTTGCATCTACTAGAGTCTTAATATTTCTATTTAAGTTCATTTTTAAAAAAACCACCAAAAATTTCATCAATGAAAAGTGGCTGTCAGAACCTCTCCATTAGATAATTAGGAAAGAAGACCACGAGACTCCATGTGTAGAAATCAAGTGTACTTTTACTAATTATAAATGATTAAAGGCATAGCGCAGCGAAGTCTGATTATTTAGGCACGAAAGCGATTGATATATAGAATAGCCCATTCCCCACCCCTTGGCATCACAGTTACAGTCCAATCATAATTCTCTCAAGTGTCAGGTGTGAGATAACTTCAAAAGGCATCACGAAGATGGAATGTCGGTGCCGTTAGTCCTGGCGGGAATCTCCCACGCATGCGTAGTCCGATAGGCAGCTGAACTCCAGAACCTTCCTCCAGCACAATGAGTAACCCCTCCCAAATACCATGCCCTCCCTCCCTGTTTCATGGCAGCCGAAGCAACAGCAAAGCAGAGGCTGACAGTGGCATTTTAGCATAGTGTTGATTTATTTATTCCAAAAACTGAAGAAAGTGTGGAAGAAGGTAAACGAGTCCTCCACAGAGATTGTGACAGCCAAATGGGCAATTATATCCCTGAAAGCATGCAAGCAGTCAAGTGGATGAAATTATGAAACAACAGTCCTTCTTTTAAAACAATCCTGCCTGAAATAAGGGCACCCACGCTGAGATTATTGAACTTTTATTATTGATTGGAATAGATAGAACGGAAGCATACAGGTGAAATCCTCAACTTACAACCACAATTGTAAGTTTGTGTTTTCGTGGCTGTGCAAGAAAGTTAAATGACTTGTACCCAATTTTATGACCTTTCCTGCAAATAGTTAGGCAAATAACTGCTTAATGACCACGTGATTAAATAAATCATGTGGTCATTAAGCAAGCCAGGCTTCCCCTATTGACTTTGCTTGTCGAAAGCTGGCAAGAAAGATGAAAAAGTGATCATGTGTCCTGGAATGCTGCAATCGTTGTAAATAGATGCTGGTGCGTCCAAATTCTTTTTTTTTTTTTTTGTAAAAGTTTTTTTATTTTTGGGCAAACAAAAGACAAACAAAACATAAAACCTTCATCAATTTACATAATTCTGATCATATGACTCTAGGAATGCTGCAGCAGTCATAAGTGTGAGGACTAGTCATTTTTCAATGCCATTGTAACTGTGAATGGTCACTTAATACATGAGTTGTGAGTTGAGGACTGACTACCTATTTGCAGAGGAGGGCGGCAGCCGGTTCAGACTGGTTTGGGTGAACCAGTTGTTAAAATTCTGCCCAGTTCAGTGAACCTGCTAATCCCACAAATGGCTGGCCCCGACCCCAACCAAAATACAGCCTGGAAAATGTCCTGAAAAATGGTCCAAAAATGGCCCAGAAAATGGCCTGAAAACAGCCTGGAAAAAGTCCTGGAAAACAGCCAGAAAACAACCCAGAAAATAACCTGAAAAACTCCCTGAAATCAGCCCTGAAAATGGCTCCAAAACAGCCTGAAAAAAAAGCCCCCCCAAAACAGCCGGAAAACAGCCCAGAACACACTCTCAAAAAGGCCCTGAAAACAGCCCTGAAAATGACCTGAAAAACAGATGGGCGGGGCCAGCCAGTGGTGGGATTAGCCCGAATCAGCCCGAACCGGCCACACCCAACCAGCCACACCCAGCCAGCCAGTCATTAGTGTAGAGAACTGGTTGTTAAAAAATTTGAAGCCCACTACTGCAAATATGCAAAATGGGAAAATGGCTTTGATGTCTGAGGTTCAGTTCAACTTGTTAAAGGAATTATTTCTGGAATAATGCAGCCCTGCTGAATTTAGCTTGCTAAGGGGCACTGTGTAGAAGAGCAGAGATGGTGGGCTAAGCTTCTTGTCTGTTTTTGGCAGCCTGCGATTGTGATCCACGTGGGATTGAGAAGCCGCAATGTCACCGGACTACTGGGCACTGCTCCTGCCGCCTGGGGGTGTCTGGCGTGCGCTGTGACCAGTGCTCCCGTGGTTTTGCTGGTGATTTCCCTGCCTGCCAGCCCTGCCACCAATGTTTTGGAGACTGGGATCGCATTGTGCAAGATCTGGCTGCCCACACTCGCAACCTGATGCAGAGGGGTCAACAGCTCCACCAAACGGGGCTTGCTGGCGCTTTCGAGGGTCCCTTCCGTCGGCTGCAGGACAAACTGAGTGCCATCCAGGCTGTGGTCAGCGCTCGCAATGCCACCGCCACTGCGATTGCTCACCTCTTGCATAATATGGACGATATACGGTAAGTCAAAAGGCAGCCCAGCCCCAACTTCCACTAAACTGAATCAGAATGGAGTTGGAAAGGACCAGGTCCAGGCCCCCGCTCAAGCAGGAGATCCTATACCATTTCAGACAGGTGGCTGTCCAGTCTCTTCTTTAAAACCTCCAGACTCGGGAGGCAGAGAATAGATGGGGGCGGGGCCAGCCAGAGGTGGTATTTACTGGTTTTCCAAACTACTCAAAATTTCCGCTACCAGTTCTGGGCACCTTCAGTGTTTAGTCATGCCGGCCACATGACCATGGAGATGTCTTCAGAAAGTGCTAGCTTTTTGGCTTTGAAACAGAGATGAGCACCGCCCCCTAGAGTCAGGAAAGACTAGCACATATGTACGAGGGGAACCTTTACCTTTACCTATAGACCAGTGGTGGGATTCAAGTTTTTTACTACCGGTTCTGTGGGCGTGGGTTAGTGGGCATGGCATGGCTTGGTGGGCATGGCAGGGAAAGGATACTGCAAAATCTCCATTTCCTCCCGATCAGCTGGGACTCGGGAGGCAGAGAATAGATGGGGGCAGGGCCAGTCAGAGGTGGTATTTACCGGTTTTCCAAACTACTCAAAATTTCCGCTACCGGTTCTTCAGAACTGGTCAGAACCTGCTAAATACCACTTTCTGGATTTATATCATCTACCACCAAAATAATATTCCTACTGGTGGTAGCTCTTCCAAGACTGATATGCATCTGAAGAATTTCTGGATATAAAGCTTTCTTGTCGTTCTCTATTTCAATGTTTCTCAAACTTGGCCCCTTTAAGGTGTGTGGACTTCAACTCCCAGAATACTACAGCCAGCTTGGCTAGGAATTCTGGGAGTTGAGGTCCACACATCTTAAATTAGTCCCTAAAGAAAAAGCATCCCATTGGATTAACAAGTCTTGTGGGGGAGGTATTTCATGTCTCCCTCTTGCTCTGATCAGGCAGGAGATAGCTGATATAACAGAAACACTGACCCAGCTGGAGGGATTGCTGACAGCCACCCAGGACAAGAATTTTAATGCCAACCACGGGCTGGGCATCCTGGAGCGTGGAGTTCGGAGCCTCAATCTCAGCCTAGCAGACCTGAAACACCAGCTTAACATTCTCATAAACACCAATGTGTTGGGTAAGTGTTTTCTTCATTTTGTTGCGTCTAGAAAACAAAGCAATCCACAGCTACAAATCCCTTGTTTATATACAGGTAGTCCTTGACGATCAAAATTGAACCCAACATGTTTGATGTTGATGTTGATGTTTATTGGTCTTGTATGCCGCCCACTCCCGAAGGACTCCGGGCGGCTTACAATAAACAAGGGAAGGGGATAAATAAACAAAACAACACTTTAAAATACACAACAATCACAGTTTCCGTGGGGCTGGATATTTCGAAAGCCCCCCAACCTGCTGGAGCAGCCAGGACTTAACGGCTTTGCGGAAGGCCGGGAGGGTAGTAAGGGTCCGGATCTCCACGGGGAGATCGTTCCAAAGGGCTGGAGCTGCGACAGAAAAGGCTCTCCCCCAGGGAGTCGCCAGCCGACATTGGCTGGCAGATGGAATCCGGAGAAGACCTAACCTGTGAGATCTAATCGGTCTATGGGAGGTAATTGGCAGGAGGCGGTCTCTCAGGTACCCAGGTCCGATGCCATGTAGGGCTTTATAGGTAACGACCAGCACCTTGAAGCGGGTCCGGAGACTAATGGGTAGCCAGTGCAGCTCGCGGAGGATAGGTGTGACGTGGGTGTACCTGGGTGCACCCACAATCGCTCGTGCGGCTGCGTTCTGGACCAGCTGAAGTCTTCGAACACTCTTCAAGGGCAGCCCCATGTAGAGTGCGTTACAGTAATCCAGTCTTGAGGTCACAAGGGCGTGAGTGACTGTCTGAAGGGCCTCCCGATCCAGGTAGGGTTGCAATTGGTACACCAGGCGAACCTGGTCACAGCCGACAAATGGTGTTCTAAAGTCAGCTGGGGATCCAGGAGGACTCCCAAATTGCGAACCCTCTCTGAGGGGCATATAATTTCACCCCCCCAGCCTGAGAGATGGAATACTTGGCCAATCTTTGGGAGGGAACATCAGTAGCCACTCAGTCTTGTCTGGATTGAGTGCCAACTTGTTTACTCCCATCCAGACCCTAACAGCCTCCAGGCACTGGAACATCACTTCTACTGCTTCACTGAGTTGGCACAGGGCGGACAGGTACAACTGCGTATCGTCCGCATATTGGTGGTACTTAATCTCATGCCGGCGTATGATCTCACCCAGCGGCTTCATGTAGATGTTAAATAGGAGGGGGGACAGGACCGAACCCTGCGGCACCCCGTAATTGAGGGGCCTTGGGGTCGACCTCGGCCCTCCGACCAACACCGACTGCGACCTGTCCGAGAGGTAGGAGGAGAACCACCGAAGGACGGTGCCTCCCACTCCCACCTCTCGCAACCGTCGCAGAAGGATACCATGGTCGATGGTATCGAAGGCCACTGAGAGGTCAAGGAGCACAAGGATAGAGGGGTGCGCCTATCCCTGGCTCGCCAGAGATCATCGATCAGCGCGACCAAAGCAGTTTCCGTGCTGTAACCAGGCCTGAAACCCGACTGAAAGGAATCCAGATAATCGGTTTCATCCAAGGACCGTCGGAGTTGAGAGGCCACCACTTTCTCAACAACCTTCCCAACAAAGGGCAGGTTGGAGACTGGACGATAGTTGCTCAAAATGGCTGGGTCCAGAGATGGTTTCTTCAGGAGGGGTCTCACCACCGCATCCTTTAGGAGGAGCGGGAAAATTCCCTCCCGGAGAGAGGTGTTAACTATCGTCCGGATCCAGCCGCGTGTCACCTCCCTGGTGGTCGAGACCAGCCAGGAGGGGCACGGGTCCAGTATACAAGTGGAGGCACTCACCGCTCCCATGGCCTTGTCCACTTCCTCAGGAGAAGCAAGTTGAAACTCAACCCATAAAGTATGCTCAAGACTTTCCCCCGGTACCTCGGCTGGTACCGTGCAATTGGAGTCCAGCTCTGTCCGAATCCGAGCAACTTTATCCGTTAAATACTGAACAAATTCCTCAGCTCTACCTTGTAAAGGGTCATCCGCATCCCTCCCTTTCAGGAGGGAGCAGGCTATTCTAAACAAGGCGGCTGGGCGCGATTCAGCGGATGTAATAAGGGCGGCAAAATGCGAACATTTTGCCGCCCGTATTGCCACGAGATAGTCTCTGATAAAGGCTCTCATCAGTGCTCGGTCTGACTCAGATTTACTGGCCCTCCAGCGGCGCTCTAGGCGTCTCTTTTGGCGCTTCATCTCCCGGAGTTCCTCGGTGAACCAAGGGGCCCTCCTGGATCCGCTGCCTCGGAGAGGTCACAAAGGCGCAATCCGGTTTAGAGCCCCCCGCCGCCGCTGTATTCCAGGCAGTGACTAAGGACTCGACCGGATTGTGGACGAGAGTGTCAGGTATTTCTCCAAGCGCCGTCTGAAATCCCATAAGGTCCATCAGGCGCCTGGGGCGGAACCACCTAATCGGTTCCCCCTCCCTACAGTGCCATTTATGTTGCTGAGTGAGAAATTTCTTTTAAGTGAGCTTTGCCCCATTTTATGACTTTACTTGCTTAATTTGTTAAGTGAATCGCTGCAGTTGTTAAATTAGTTACACTGTTGTTAAGTGAATCCAGATTCCCACATTGACTTTGCTTCTCAAAAAGTCGTAAAAGAAGGTTAGGGTTAGAGACCAGAGGTAGAATTCTGCCGATTCTGACTGGTTCAATCCAACTGGTTGTGGAAATTGTGGGTGGCTCCGCCCACCTGCCCCAGCTCTACGGCCCTTTTTTTAGGCAAAGCGCATGCACGGAAGGTGGACCACTCACATTTGTGAATCGGTCACCGGTAAAACTTTTGAGGCACCGAACCAGCAGCAATGCCAGCAGCATCCCACCCCGTCTCCTAGCCTAGGTTTTCTCAAATCCAACAGAGTAAACCGATTCTAATGAGAAAGAAAGGAGTATTTCACCTAGTTTGAAACTGGTATCTACAACTGTGCTGTGGAAACAAATCATACTCTGTACTGTCTCTTTCCCGCAAGTGGGAATTTAGGAAACGCGTAATGATTCTAGGAGCATTTCTGGCAGGTCTAGTGAGAGAGGTTTTACTGCCCAGGGGGAGTCCCTGGGATGCTTATATTAAATAATTCCTCCCCTGGCAGGGGTCTATGACAGCGTCCGCCAGTCCTTTGTGCAGTCACGCGAAGCAGAGCACCAGGCAAATGCCTCGACCTTGGCTGTGCCCAGCCCCGTCAGCCAATCAGCTGCTACCAGGCGTCGCACAGAACACCTGATGACGTCCCGAAGGGAAGCTTTCAATCGGCAGAATGCCGCCAACCGCCGAGGGCTGGTGGACCTCTCGACGCGCACCCGAGGGCTCAGCCTGGATCTGATTAATGAGAAGGTGAGGGAGCACGAAAACAGGATGTTTCAAGTCTGCTAAGACAACATGGGAAATATTCGTGTTAGTTATTTTATCCCATCTTTATTATTTTATAAGTCACTCAAGGTTTGGTATGCATGCCTAATATTCCTTCCTCCTCCTATTTTCCCCCCAAACTCTATGAGGTGGGTTGGGCTGAGAGAAAGTCACCAGCCCAAAGTCAACGGGCTGGTTTTCATGCCTAAATCAGGATTAGAACTCACCGTTTCCTGGTGATTGGCCCAAAATCACCAAATCAGTTTTCATGTCTAAGGCTGGACTAGAACTCTTTGTTTTCTGATGATTGAAGGTGGGGCTAAATGATATAGATAGATGATGGATGGATGGATGGATGGATGGATGGATGGATGGATAAACCTTTATTGTCATTTTTTTACTGTGCGCTCACTGGCCACATTAAAAATTAAATTATGTTGCCTGCTCTCAAGAGAAAGTGTATACCCAAACACATATACGACACACATATACACATGCTATTTACCAGGGATGGGTTCCGGCTTCTACTGCCAGTTTGCTCAGGGATGCACTTTGGGGGCACATGTGCTTGATGCGCACTATGCGTGCATGGTTTAAAAATGCTTCTGTGCATGCAGAAGATAGAACCGGTTCGGGGGCATGGCTGGCTGAGTTATTACTTACTCGGCCGAACCAGGCCGAACAGGTAGGAACCCACCTCTGCTATATACAGGTGAAACTCGAAAAATTAGAATATCGTGCAACCTTTGCATCTCATTTGGAAACCACGGACCCAGAGTATGGAGGAAGAATGGAGAGGCCAATCAAGCACAGTAATCCCACGGTCATTGAACCAGCTTTTGGTGCTTTTGGCAAAAGTTGCTCTCATCAAAAAAGAGGACTTTGGACCACTGAGCAACAGGACTTTGAACCACTGTGCTTCATTAAGACCAGGGTTAACGCAGCCGTCTACCAGGAGATTTTGGAGCACCATAATCTACTACTAGATAAAGTAGAAGAACGTGGGTTAGACAGCATCACCACCAGATGGATTTGTAATTGGCTGACCAACCACACTCAACTTGTAGTCCTCAATGGAACTGCATCTTCATGGAGGGAAGTATACAGTGGAGTACCCCAAGGCTCTGTTTTAGGCCCAGTACTCTTCGACATCTTCATCAATAATTTGGATGAGGGAATAAATGGGGAACTCATCAAATTTGCAGATAACACCAAGCTGGCAGGAATAGCCAACACTCCAGAAGACAGGCTAAAGATACAGAAGGATCTTGACAAACCTGAACATTGGGCACTATCTAATAAAATGAAATTCAATGGTGAAAAGAGTAAGGTTCTATATTTAGGCAACAAAAACGAAATGCACAGGTACAATATAGGTGCTACCTTGCTCAACAGTAGTAACTGTGAAAGGGATCTTGGAGTCCTAGTGGACAACCATTTAAATACGAGCCAGCAGTGTGCAGCAGCTGCCAAAAAAGCCAACACAGTTCTAGGCTGCATAAACAGAGGGATAGAAGCAAGATCACATGAAGTGTTATTACTACTTTATAATGCCTTGGTAAGGCCACACTTGGAATACTGCATTCAGTTTTGGTCACCACGATGTAGAAAAGATGTGGAGACTCTGGAAAGAGTGCAGAGAAGAGCAACAAAGATGATTAGGGGACTGGAGACTAAAACATATGAAGAACGGTTGCAGGAACTGGGTATGTCTAGTCTAATAAAAGAAGGACTAGGGGAGACATGATAGCAGTGTTCCAATATCTTAGGGGTTGCCACAAAGAAGAGGGAGTCAAACTATTCTCCAAAGCACCTGAGGGCAGAACAAGAAGCAATGGGTGGAAACTAATCAAGGAGAGAAGCAACTTAGAACTGAGGAGAAATTTGCTGACAGTTAAAACAATTAATCAGTGGAACAGCTTGCCTCCAGAAGTTGTGAATGCCCCAACACTGGAAGTCTTTAAGAAGATGTTGGATAGCCATTTGTCTGAAACGGTATAGGATTTCCTGCCTAGGCAGGGGATTGGACTAGAAGACCTCCAAGGTTCCTTCCAACTCTGCTATTGTATTATATATACACATCAGAAAACTCCATGCACCATCAGAGAACTTGGGCCTCTTGATATCAGTGTAATTGAAATAAATCCACCATTCAGGTGTGAGCTGCTTTGGGAAGGAAGTGTTTCCTTGCCTTAATTAGCTAATTGTAAATCTGGCTGGAATTTATTGTCATAAATTTTCAAGATTTGTTTTTTTTTACCACAAACTGGCCAAAATCCATGTGGTTCTTGTTTCTTTGGTTTGTCAGCTTCCGGGAGCTTGGCAGGAGCAGAGTTGACATTCATTACAAAATTTAACACCAATTCTCATATATGAAACAAAGAAAAGGTTGCTTTGCGCAGGTTAACTAGCTTGTCAGTGCAAAGAATATCTGTCACATTGAACTGCTTTTCTCTGGGAAGAAAATTACCACTATTTTCCACCTTTCCTTTAATTATTTCCTTTCCCTTTCTCTGCTCCTTCCCCAATGGTTGCTGTGAGTGTGCTTCTATGAATAAATATGAATACCAGTAAATCCACTTTTTTCCCCAGACCTGCAACTAATCAAGTGAACTGTGTTCCCTAAAAGTTTATTTATTTGTCTCTAGGGTGCCATAAACCTCTTGCATGCAGAATGGAGCCAAAATCAAGGTTTATGCAAATTGCCAGTGTCAACTGAGGGGAAGAAGAAGAGTTTGAGAGGAGCTGTTGTGAAAAGCACCCAGGGGAGTGGGGGGGGAATAGAGTGAAAGACCCTGCAGCTTCAGCAGTAACTCTTCCTCCCCCCCACACTCCTCTTTAGATCTGTGGGGCCCAGGGAGACACTCCCTGTGCCATCGATTCCTGTGGAGGGGCCGGTTGCTATGACGAAGATGGCAGACGTCACTGTGGAGGCCTCCACTGCAACGGGGCAGTGGCTACCGCTGACAACGCTCTGGACCGAGCCCGGCATGTCGAAGAGGAGCTGCACAACGCCGTCTCTGAAGTGGAAAGTCTGCTGCATCAGGTAGGGAGGGTTGCTTGGCTGACATTTGTGGAAAGCAAATCCGAGAACAATTCGATGCCCTGCCTTTCATATCCCATCAGATGATCCCAATGGGCTTCCTTTCATTTTGGGAAGCAGCATTAATTCTGGGGAGCTGCAGCAACTTCCCCATCCCTGTGTATCTGCTGCCCCCTGCTGGTTGACCAGGCCCTCAGATTTTGATTTTTGGGACAGGTCTCCAATGCGAAGGCCCGTGCAGCTGAAGCAAAGCAGAGGGCACAGGCAGCTTTGGATCATGCCAATGCCACCAAAGCTCGGATGGAGCACTCAAACAAGGAGCTGAGAGACCTTATCCAGCAAGTCAAAGAATTCCTTAATCGTAAGTATGAGAGCTGCGCCACCACCCCCTCTCTTCTCTTTTTGCTATGTTTTATTAAAAGTATATATTCTGCCCTCCATGAACAGGTGTCTTTCAAGACAAGTTGTGTAAAACATTCCAGGTATAGTCCAAAACGTTCAATCAAATCTAATAAGTATAAAACAAAATGGAAGGACATAAATGTTCTGACCAAGGCTTCCCCAGCAACACAAAGCTGAGTCTTCATCCCAATAAACCCCTTTTATTTAAGCAATAAAAGCAAAGTCTTTCCTCTCCCATAGTCTTTCAAGAGAGTTCACAATTACTGACCTTTATCGGGCTTGGAGACTGGCCAGGCCAATATATTTCAGACGTCGCAATACTTGGCAGGAACGCAGGAATGAACTAATTGTCTCCTGCAAAATCCCCTCCCCTTTCATCCCTCTTTTATTCCCTATGGGAGGGGCCATTCACTATCCATCTGTGGCCTTACTCCCAAGTTGACCCCTGTTCTTTAGCTGTTCCCTTCTTCTGGCAACTCTGTGTATGCACACACTGGGAACAGGCTCCAGCTGTTTGTCTACTTCACTGATGTCTGACTCTGAAGGCAGCCGATAACTGGCATACGGCTCTGGCCCCCTCTCTGCCTCCGACACAGAGCCCTCCTCAGAGCCTTCCCCAGACTCCAGGACTGGACCATGTTCCTCCCCAACTTCCACCTCACTGTCCGAATCTGCTGCCAGCTCTGCTGGCCGCTGGCAGGCCACAGCAGAAAAAAATTTTTTTTTTAAATCCTAGCCTTCGTGCCATCAATATCATTCAATTTTGTGACATCATTCCTAAGGGATAACAGCTAGCCATCTTTTACTGATTTCAAAAACCTAAACAGGCCCAGTTGTGCTTGGATGAGAGCCCACCAGAAAAGAGCAGGACTGTGGGAGAGCCAGTGTGGTTCACGATTCAAATCTACCCTCAATCCTAAAACCTCCACTCACTCTCTTTCGTCCCAAGTTACCTCACAGGGTTGTTGTTGCGGAAAGGGAATTTAATATTACGTCTTGAAGTCCTAGATCTAATTAAGGAAAAAAAATGTACCGTGTTTCCACAAAAATAAGACAAGTGTGGTCACCTCATGGCTGTTGCTGTGTTGAAATATTTTCAGGGATGGCTTATTTTGGGGGGAGGGCTTATTTGAGTGCATGCGCTCAAAAGCCCAATTGGGCTTATTATCCGGGGAAGTCTTATTTTGGGGGAAACAGGGTATTATTGAATAAAACTTCAAAGAAGACATTAGCAGGCCCTCCTCCCCCACTCCTCCCACAGTATTGCCTAGAAACCTGTCTAAACACAGCCATGATGTCTTTGGGAATCAAATTCAACTCTGATAAGTTTTATCTCTGTCTGACGCCAGAATGGCCTCTCTGAGATAAAATGTATTATAAAATCTCTGAATTTGGCAGAAACATCTTTTTAAAAAAATTAAAATATTGGGATTCAAAATGTGATCATGATTGTTCATATACTAACTTATTTTGCTTCAAAAATGGCGATTCTGGTAAAGTAGAAGTAGAAAGTACATGAAGATTTATTCATTTGTTTATTTATTTATTAAATTTATTAAGTGCATATGTTGCCCATATCCCTAAAATGGCAACTGTTAAGATTTAAGCATTAACAGAAAGAAAGAAAGAAAGAAAGAAAGAAAGAAAGAAAGAAAGAAAGAAAGAAAGAGAAGTCACTATTCCTGAATGTGTCCCAAATTCCTCCATGCTTTTCTCCAGATATGCCTGAATTAACTTTTTACTTCCTTCAGAATCTCTCTCTCTTCTCCCAGTTAGTAAAAACCAATCACTTGTGCAGCATTCCCCAGCCCCTCCAGATACATTGGTTTACAACTGCAATAATGGTTAACTAAATGCATAGAATGGATGCTGTGGCTCAGTGGCTAAAACACTGAGCTTGTTGATCAGAAGGTCAGCAGTTCAGCTGTTCGAATCCCTAGCACTGCGTAACAAAGTGAGTTCCTGTTAATTGTCCCAGCTCCTGCCAACCTAGCAGTTTGAAAGCACTTAAATAATGCAAGTAGAAAAATAGGGAACCACCTTTGGTGGGAAGCTAACAGAGTTCCGTGTGCCTTTGGCATTTAGTCATGCCGGCCACATGGCCACGGAGACGTCTTCGGACAGCTCTGGCTCTTCGGCTTAGAAACGGAGCTGAGCACCAGCCCCTAGAGTCGGAAACAACTAGCACGCATGTGTGGGGGAACCTTTACCTAAGTGCATAGATCATCAGTTGCCTCGTTGTGCCACAGCAACCACCTCCCTCTCTGAATCCAGCAACACAATCAGATCTTCTCAAAGATCTGGGCAGGTTCAGGCCATTTCCAAATTTTGGGGGCCTCAGCTCAAAATAGTAAAAAACTTATGAAAACAGAACAAAAGTATTGGGGGAGGGGGCAGTCAATGATGGTGAAAATATGCAAGTGGCATATTGAGATCTAAGCCTTGCCTCTTTTGCACATGGGTGCAACATCTGTGTGCCTGCCACTTGTCTTGACACCCTTGCAAAGCATCCAAAGAACAAACGGTGAGACGTCATTGAGCTGCTAATTTCTCAGCAAAGCACCCAAACTGTCTCCTAAATTTAAAAAGGAAAATATCTCAGTGAGAATATGTCTAGAGTAATATACCGTATTTTCCAGATTATAAGATGCACCTGACTATAAGACGCACCTAAATTTAGAAGAGGAAAACAGCAAAAAAAAAAAAGTTTTTGGCCTTCGCACACCGCATTTTCAGCCCTTTTGGGGGGTCTTTTTTCAGCCCTTTTCCAGCCATTTTTCTATTCATTTTCTAGGCTTTTTTGGGGCCATTTTGAGGCTTTTCTGGGCTATTTTTGAGGTTTTTTTGGGCTTTTTTTGCAAAACAAAATAGGCCAAAAATAGTCTCAAAAACAGGCTGAAAAAGCCTCAAAAATGGGCCAGAAAAAGCCCCCAAAATGGATCCAAAAAAGACTTGAAAAGAGGGTGTGCAGAGGCCAAAAAATGATCAGCGGGTGGCCGGGGCTTCAGCAATATTTGGTCTATAAGACCCACAGACATTTTCACCTCCTTTTGGGAGACAGAAAGATTCATTTTATAGTCCGAAAAATACGGTACTTTGGGGGAATTTGGGAGAACATTCGCATCGGGATGGGAGGCCTCAGACTTAAGGTGGGGCCCCTTTAAGAGCGAGTCCTGTGGAGAGCCAGGAAGGGGGCTGCCATTTACTTTTCCACAGCTCTAATGGATCCATCCTGCATACAGTCGAGGGGGCAGATCCTGACAGCATTGCACTGGTGGCTTCCCGTGTGCTGGAGCTCTCCATCCCAGCATCCCCCGTGCAGATCCACCACCTTGCCGAGGAGATCAAGGAGCGGGTCAGCAGCCTGGCCAATGTGGATGCCATCCTGGATCAAACAGCAGGGGATGTCCGCATCGCAGGGCAGTTACTGCAGGATGCACGCCGGGCCAAGTAAGTATGTTAGGGAGAGTAGAGGGAGCTCAGGAAAAGCAGAGCTAAGTCTCTTTTCACCTGGATTCTGATCAATTTCTGGAAGATGTTTGCATAGGAGCTGAACATGTTACGTATCAGAAATTGGAACTGCCTTTTCCATGAGTCTCTTCTTTCTACTGAATTGAAGTGTGCTCCAATAGCAATAGCCATAGCACTTAGACTTATATACTGCTTCATAGTACAGCCCTCTCTAAGCAGTTTACAGAGTCAGCCTATGGCCCCCAACAATCTGGGTCCTCATTTCACCCACCTCGGAAGGATGGAAGGCTGAGTCAACCTTGAGCCTGGTGGGATTTGAGCTGCTGAACTGCAGCTAGCAGTCAGCTGAAGTAGCCTGCAGTACTTCACTCTAACCTCTGCGCCACCTCGGCTCTTAATGCTTGATCTGACAAAAAACTATAGTGTTTCATTTAAACGGTCTGGGAAATTCACAAGCAAGCATAGTGCCGGCAACTTAACTCTCTGCTTTATATCCTGTGTCTTACGATTAGAGATACAGGTAATCCTTGACTTACAACTGGTCTCTTAGCAACCGTTTAAAGTTACAAAGGACCTCTTCAGGGCTACTTAGATTTGAAGTTCTGGTGGCCTCAACCACAACCACCATACATGCATGTAATCACGTTGTGAGTGCTTGGAAAACCAACTCACATTTACGTCCATTTGGTCACATGGACGTGATTTCCTTTTCCTTCCTTCTTTCCCTCCCTCCTTCCTTCCTCCCTCCCTCCCTTCCATTTCCTTCCTTTCACTCCCTCCCTTTTCTCGCTTTCTGGAAACCAATGTTTAGTTCCTGTTTATGGCAAAACAAACCCTCACATTGGACAATGTAGATTCCTTTACAAGTGCCGCATTCACGCAATAGCAATAGCACTTAGACTTATATATTGTTTCATAGTGCTTTTGCAGCCCTCTCTAAGCATTTTACAGCGTCAACCTATTGCCCCCAACAATCTGGGTCCTCATTTTACCCACCTCGGAAGGATGGAAGGCTGAGTCAACTTTGAGCTGGTGAGATTCGAACTGCCGGCAGCCTGCAGAAATAGCCTGCAGTACTGCATTCGAACCACCATGGCTCTTAATAATAATCTTGGCATTCACTTAACAGCTGTGGCAATTCATTTAGTGACTGCCACAAAAAAAAGGTCCTAAAAACCCTCCAAACAACTTGTAGTGACTGTAATTCCACTCCAGTCTCAACTACAAGTCAAGGACTACCTGTGTAAAGCACGTGCAATGGGAAGATTTCATTTAGTGATAATGGCCACTAATAGTTCTACAACCTCTCATTTGATGTTGATGCTTGTCGCATCAAATTTGCTAATGAGTTGTAGGCTTCTGTTCAGTCTTACTGAATTTTTCCTCCCTAGTGCTCGGGCAGAGAGTGTTAAAAACACAGCTGAAGCAGTGAAAAGGGCTCTGGATGATGCGAAACGGGCACAAAATGCTGCCGAAAAAGCCATCAACTCTGCAGACAATGATATTCAACACACCAACACAGTTGTTAACGAGGTAAGGCGCTGTAATGAATTATTTTTACCAGTCCAAAGAAAATAACGTGTCCGGATATATGTCGCATTAGATGTGTCAGATAAAGTATGCCTGGTAGTATTACTTCTTTTGTGGTTACAGCGAACATCTACCGTAACCATTAGTGGCAGAACAATTAATGATGATGCTGAAGGGCATCCTTTAGTTTTTCCATGTTGTGCTTTGGCATGCCCAAGTCTTCACACGTCAGCTTTTCTTTTTTACCCCAATGAAAATTGATACGGAATTGCAGCGCCGTTATTCAGCACTTTACCATCAGATTTGTCGCTCAGCATTTTACCATCAGATTTTTGGCAGTGCCATCTTGGTGGCTCTGGGAGCTTAAAAAAAATAAAGAGTTTCATGGCAATCAAGGTTCCAAACCACTTTCCTGGAACCGAGAGCACATCCTGACAGTCGTTTAATATTTATTTGTCTTTAATCTGTGAAGCAACACTAAATATGCTTGCGTAGTTCTTTCTAGCTGTGTTGCCTAGGTGTTGTGGCTCATGAGTGGCGAGGTGCCAAAAATTTCCTGCAAGGCAAGTTAACATGTAGTGATTTGTGAATTTTCCTGCTCGGTTAACCTGTATATGCGCAAGCTACCATGTTACTAGCTTCCCATACTTCGCTTTAACTCATGGTTTATGACGTAAAACCTTTGAAGTCCATGGTTGGAAATTTGTAACCTTTCCAGACTTTGCTTCCGACAAGCAAAATCGATGGGAGAAGCCAGGTTCACTTAACAACCGCATGATTCACTTAAAGACTACAGTGTTTTGCTTAGCAGCTGTGGTAATTTTGGGTTTAATTGTGATGGTAGGTTGAAGACTACCAGTATGTGAAAAAACAATCCTCATTTTATTTACATTTATATATCACTAAAATCTCCAAGGACACTCAGTAATTAACAATAAATCAAAACTGTGCAATAAAAAGATAAAATGGTAAACAAGGATTACCATTAATATAAAAGGATAAAAGGATATAAAAGGATAACAAAAGAGGACAGAGAAACACTGTTTTGGAAAGTTCCAAACACTCCATCCTACTAATAACCATCAAAATCTCCTGTCTAGAATCTCTAAACATTTACATGAAATCATTAAATTGAAAGACCCTTAAAAAAAATCAATCCTAAAGTCCAAGAAGAAGGATCACCTCCATTCATTAGATCCCTAAACCCAATATTAGTAGATTTATCTGCTCATTTCTCCCCAAGAGGGAATTGTTCCCCTCGCCAGAAACAAGGCTATGGCCAAATGCACACACCAACACAATGAAGTGAGGGATGCGGTGGCTCAGTGGCTAAGACACTGAGCTTGTCAATCAGAAAGGTCGGCGGTTCGAATTCCTAGCGCTGTGTAACGGAGTGAGCTCCTGCTACTTGTTCCAGCTTCTGCCAACCTAGCAGTTCAAAAGCACGTAAAAATGCAAGTAGAAAAATAGGGACCATCTTTGGTGGGAAGGTAACAGCGTTCCATACACCTTCGGCGTTTAGTCATGCTGGCCACATGACCACGGAGACGTCTTCGGACAGCGCTTGTTCTTCACCTTTGAAACGGAGATGAGCATCACCCCCTAGAGTCGGAAACAACTAGCACATATGTGCAAGGGGAACATTACCTTTACCTTTACCTTACAAATCCTTCACCTCCCTTGTCACCATAGGCTTGAACTTCAGCTTGTATCTAGGTTTCGCTGTGTTCACTTCTTGTATCTAGTTATCACTTCTGTCACTTCATCTCCTTGGTTCACCAAGGAGCTCCAGGATTGGCAAGCAGCCCTCACTGGACATGTCAATGCTTCCACACTTGTTTTCTCCTGTTCCCCCTCTTATCTTATCTTATTCCACCAGATTAACAGGAAGACTGCAAATGCTGAGGTTGAGTTGGCTGCAGCCAAGAAGCGGGTGGGCCATCTTGACCGGCAGGTGGACGTTCTCAAAATGAAGCGGGCCAGCAACATCTTGCAAGCGACCCGAGCAGAAGAGACAGCTAGTGCTGCCAAGAACCGAGCTAAGGAAGCTGAACAGGTAGGATTCTGGCAAAAATGGCAAAAATGGCTTGGGATTTTAAATATCTTTTCTTTGCTCGATTGTGGGGTCCAGAGCCATAACTTAGCCTGTTGGAGTCTTAACTGGTTACTTTTAATTCTAAAATATTTGCACCCTTTTCACATAGATCAGGTAGCTGACAACAAATAACCCAAATCGTGCATTTCTGATTTAAAACGGTACTTAAAACTCACCTTGTTCCTTTGTTTAAGACATACGGAAAACTATTTTGTTTTTTTTCTCAGCCTCTTCAGAGATTCAAGATTGCTGATTTTATTCAGATCTCAAGTGAATTACTACAAATACGTCCTGACAATTGTAACACACAAGTTTCTTGTATTTTATCAGGTGTTATCTAAAAATGATCTCAATTTGTTCTCACAATGATTTCCCGTCAGAACGGGGAAATTGTGTGGCCTAAGAAATGGTCAGCTAGTTAATGATCAGATGCTAACACATGAAGCTGGTAGCAAAAATAGCAATAATATTTAGACTTGTAGACCGCTCCATAGCACTTTATAGTACTCTCTGGGTAAGTCAGAGTGTAAGCATTATTTACATATTGTCCCCAACAAACTGGGTCCTGATTTTACCGACCTCGAAAGGATGGAAGGATGAGTCAACCTTGAGCTCTATCGAGATTAAACTTCAGGCTGTGGACAGAATATGCCTGCATTTTAACCACTGCCATGGCTAGTGCCAGGATACCGTCATCCATAAAAATGAATTTTTACTAGGAATAGGAAGGGGTGTGTGCACTGAAGTCTCCAGCAAAAACAAACATTCATCCTCCTTCTAGCCTCGTGGTGGTGAAGTTATATTTCATCAATATTTAGAGAGCTACAACGCTCAGCATCCTCTGCCACTGTTCCTCTGGAAGAGTGTTTCTCAACCGTGGCAACTTCCAGGTGTTTGGACTTTAACATCCAGAATTCTGCAGCCCAGTATGCTGGCTGGGGAATTCTGAGAGTTGAAATCCACACACTTCCAAGGCCAAGGTTGAGAAATGCTACTCTGGAAACCTCCAGACACTCCATCCTGCTAATAGCCATCGACTTCTCCTGTGCAGCATCTTATTTACATAAAATCATTAAATTGGAAAGCTTGATTTGATTGATTTGATTTGATTGATTACATACAAATTAAATAAATCAAATCAATCAAATCAAATTGGAAAGCCCTTTAAAAAAAACAAACACCAAAGCCCAAGAGGTGAGATCATCACTCACTATCTCCTGGTGTTTACTTCAGTTTTTTTTAAATCAAAAACCAGCCTATAGCAAACAAGGGGTTCATTTAGCAACCTAAACACCACAATGTTTGCTGAATCACTGGAGCATTTGCTTTATGACCTCTGCATCCGCTGAATCATCGTCATCTTCATTTAATGACCCCATAATCCCTTGTGGAGTGGAGTCTGAGCAACTAAATGGAGTTGGCAGTGTGTTTTACTGGCCGGATGCCCCTTCCTGTCACCAATGCGGAGTTTTGTTCAGCAGATATATTCTCAGAGAGAGAAATATCTGCTTCCACCCAGGATCAAACTCACAGCCTCCTGATTGTGAGGCGAGAGCTCTGCCTCTAGGCCACCGCACCACTCCTCTGCATTCGCTGAATGACCACCACAAAAAAAAAAGGTTATAAAATGGCCCGTTTTACAACCGACTTATAGCAATAATTGCTAGGCTCCATTATATTTGTATGTCAAATTATATTCATATGCTTTCTGCTGATGTTTCCTGCTGAATCTCAGGTACTGGAGGGACCGCTGGGGGATCGATACCGCACCATGCAGGAGTTAGTGGAACGAAAAGCCCAGCATGTAGTGGGGGCCCGAAAGAAAGCAGAACACCTGCGAGATGAGGCCAAAGGACTTCTGCGCGATGCTCACGAAAAGCTACGGCAGCTGAGCAGTGAGTGCCTAAGACGTGTGTGTCTGTGTGTTAGAAGAGGGAATTCCTGTCAGAATAAACAGTGCCGATTTACATTTTCAATGGGTCATGTGGTCGCCATGGGTCATGTGACAAGCAAAGTAAATGAGGGATACTGGATTCGCTTAATGGCTGCACAATTCATTTAACAACTGCAGTGATACACTTAACAACCATGGCCAGAAAGGTGGTCAAATGGACCACAGCTCACTTAAAAACGGCCTTACTCTGTTTGTATTTCCCCTCCCTGTTGAGTTGTGAGCCGCCCTGAGTCCCTTCAGGGAAAAGGGCGGCATACAAATAAATTAAACCATTAAACCATTAAACCTTGCTTAGCAACAGAAATTTTGGGCTCAATTGTAGTGGTAAGTCAGGGACTATCTGTATCTCAGCCAGAGGCAGTGGATATTTGTCTGGATTCTCAAAGTTAATATAGAACTAGCTTTTTCTATTAGAATCAGAACTGTGAATGCGCCATGAGCAAAGATTATTCTGTATACTGTTTGAATTTCCCGATCTTTAACCATCCCCTCCCCTTCCTTACTCAGAGCTGGAAGAAACCTATGAAGAAAATGAGAAGTTGCTACAAGAAAAGGCAGCCCAGCTGGATGGGCTGGAAGCCAAGATGAGAAGCATCTTAAGAGACATCAATGAGCAAATCCAAATCTACAACACTTGCCAATGATTCCCCATCAGGTGCTCCCACTTACTACCCCTGTCCATGTGCTTAAAGCAGCAACACTTTTCAGCTTAGCATGGCCCAGCTCCAAGTACTACACGGAGCACTGATTCTTACGGCCATTCCTTCTCAGCATCTCTCGATATATCGCCATCACCCTGCTCACAACCTCTATTGCAGTGTTTCTCAACCTTGGCAACTTGAAGATGTCCGGACTTCAACTCCGAATGCTGGCTGGGGAATTCTGGGAGTTGAAGTCCAGACATCTTCAAGTTGCCAAGGTTGAGAAACACTGCTCTATTGTATCACAAACACAACACTGCCCCGTAACCTGTCAGACTGCTAACATCCTGCCCAGCAAATGTCAGTCTGGCAGTACTTAAAAGCTTTTCTGGTTTTGTTATACTGTTTTTATTTTCAGCGTTTCACACGTGGCAATGTAGGACTCTCCTTTCAAAGCATGCGGGCAAAAGCAGAGAAGGATGGTCTAAGAATGGATCAGATGAGGTCTGATACACTGGTGTATATGTTTCACATGACCTGCCCCAACTGGAGTGGCTTACATTTGTGGGAAAATAAAGACCCAAAAGTGGCAATGCTTTTTGCAATATTACCTTGTTCCTTTGTCTGCTTAAAGCAAGTTTCGATACTCCCCACAGAAACTAGAATTACTGTATTTTTGGAGTATAAGACGCACCAGTGACGTGCGGTGAGGTTTATGGCTGGTGAGGCACTGACACAATTTTTTTTAGACTTGTGGACTCCCAGAATTCCACAGCCAGGCCTGCTCAGTTCCGATTTAAAGTGACAGCATTTGTTTTCCTCCTTTGTGAAATAAGTTTCCTTCTTTCTTTTTCTTTTTCTTCTCCCTTCCCCTCCTTCCTCCCTCTCTCCCTCCCTCCCCCCCTCTCAAACACACACACACACACACACACACAAAGTTGGATTGGAGGGAGTCAGGGAGATCACAGGAGGAGGCAGGAAGCCAGTCAAAGAGCCATACTGGAGCACACACACTTTCCCCCAGCCCCGGAAGGATCCAGCCCAGCTTCACTGATTACAGGTTTCAAAAGACAACGTGGCTCTGCCTGCAATTGAACTACACTTGGGGAGGGAGAACACTTCCCTCCAGCCTTTGCCCAAAGCCCCGCACCAGGAGGATGAAGTTTGAATGCCTCCCCCTCCCTCCGACCCACACGTACCTTTTCCAGCTGTTTCAGAGAGGATTTCAACTCTGCTCTTGCCTGCCATCATGAAAAGAAAAAAAATGTAAAAGGAAAAAGACAAGAGCTGAGGTCAGGCTGAGCTAGTTGCTGCCACAGTCACCGTGGATGACTCTGCTTAACTGTTTAAAAAAGCCTCTAAAAAGCACCCTCTACGGGAGGAGGCAGGAGAACGACGTGCCTCATCTACGTCAGGAATTTTTCGGCTTTTAACCCTTGCTTAACTCTGCTCGAGTGATCATAAAACGCCTAAAGTCAGACTAGATGAGGCACGTCGTTCTCCTGCCTTCTCCTGTAGAGGGTGCTTTTTAAGAGGCTTTTTTAAACAGTTAAGCACTAAGCAGAGTCATCCACTGTGACTGGCAGCAACTAGCTCAGCCTGACCTCAGCTCTTGCCTTTTTCCTTTTACATTTTTTTTTCTTTTCATGATGACAGTGGTGAGCCTCTGCCTCCCCTGCCTCCCCTGACTGCACGTCACTGAGACGCACCAAGATTTTGAAGAGGCAAATTTAAAAAAAAAAGTTTTTGCACTCTGCAGACCTCCCAAAAACAGCCCGGTTTTTGTCAAAAATAAAAAAAGGGCATGAATAGCCTTTAGGAGGCTTGTAGAGTGCTCCTGGGGGCTGGGGGAGGGGCAGAATTGAGCAAAAATTGGCCTGTTTTTCATTCATTTCTGCCCTCCCCAGCCCCCAGGAGTACTCTGAAAGCTTCCTAGAGTCTATGCATGGCCATTTTGGTGAAGGGGGCATTGTTTTGTGAGGCAAAAAATGCTGTATTCAGTGTATAAGATGCACCCAGATTTTCATCCTCTTTTTTTTTGAGGGAAAATTGTCCGAAAAATATGTCTTATACTCCAAAAAATACAGGTAAACTAGAAAATGCTGACACTATTAGTTCAGACCAGTGTTTCTCAACCTTAGCAACTTTTTAAGATACATGGACTTCAACTCCCAGAATTCCCCAGCGAAGGAGTTGAAGTCCACACATCTTAAAAAGTTGCCGAGGAGGAGAAATGCTGGTTCAGATAGTATGGGCTGGGTAGAATTGATGCAGGATATTACAGAGATGTTAACACTGAAATGTCAAACATGGCCATTATCCAAAATTGGAAATCGTCCCAAAGGGCAGAACCCAGGCAACAACAAGATAGGCAGTAGCAATAGGAAAGCAATTACAGCTTTGCTGCAGAAGAACCATCCCTATAAAAATTGAGCTAGATCAGATTAGTTTCCGAGAAGCCTACAAAAAAAAAAAACCAAAAAGCAAGAACTATTTTTTGTCAAACAACTGGCATCCAGGGGCACATTATTCCTAAAGATGAAGACTGTAAAAAGCCAGCCTGGCTAATCGTCATTGAGAGACCTTTCCTCCAAGATTTACTTTAGTTTTGCATTTTGGAAAATAATTTTGGGAAAAACATAAGGGGAAGAGGAATACGCCTTCATATTTTTCTGTAATTGCAGATCCATTTTTCATACCAGAATGGAGTCACGCAACAAAGCTACGCAGAAAAAAAAGAGAAAGTGTTTTGCTTCTAGAGATAAAATTCAGCTGGATCTTTAAACATGGTATGGCCATGTCTGTGACAACAGATCAGGGCAGAGGTGGGTTCCTACAGGTTCGGCCAAATAGGTAGTAACTGGACCCAACCAGTTCCATCGGCGGTGGCACCATCTTGATTTTTGGTTCTGCGCATACGCAGAACAATCTTCATTGCAAAAATGTAATCCCACCCCCCCCCCCTTTTCTAACGTGCACATGGACAGACCTTTTTAGGTGCAAATGTGCACACGGCCCCCAAACCGGTAGTATTGCCGGCAGCAACCCACCCCTCTATCAGGGGTGTTTAAGTAAAGGTAAAGGTTCCCCTCGCACATATGTGCTAGTCGTTCCCAACACTATGGGGCGGTGCTCATCTCCATTTCAAAGCAGAAGAGCCAGTGCTGTCGGAAGATGTCTCTGTAGTCATGTGGCCGGCATGATTAAACACCAAAGGTACATGGAACTCTGTTACCTTCCCACCAAAGGTGGTTCCTATTTTTCTACTTGCATTTTTACATGTTTTTGAACTGCTAGGTTGGCAGAAGCTGGGACAAGTAACAGGAGCTTGCTCTGTTCCGTGGCGCTAGGGATTTGAACCGCCGAACTGCCGTCCTTTCTGATCGACATGGTCAGCATCTTAGCCAATGAGCCACTACTTGACATACATAACAAAAACAACCACACCCACTGGGCTCATGTGTTGGACTTGGGCCATGAATAAAGTTGAATAAACCCAAACCTTGGGGTTTATAAATCATTGGTTATAGCTTTTGGTATTCTATAAGCCCTGTTAATTGATTCATCAAATCATAGTTAAAAAGCACAACGTGTTACATGGGTAGGAAGTTAGCACCCACCCGTCTCCTAGAAAAATGAAATATTTTAGGAAATATTAAAAGGGCAGAATATTTCCCCTAAAAGGGAGGCAGAAACTCAGCCCCTGAGCTAATGGCCCTTAATGGGCCATTAAGGCCTGGGTGTCTATTCTACATAACAAAGATCAACCTCCTTCAGGCAGAGCCATAATAGGAATCCCAAAGCCCTTTCATTGTATCATCGTCCAGCAAGAGTCAACCAAGCTTGGGATTCAGGACAGCCTATAGAGTTGCCCCTGCATGGCCCCATGGGAGTCTGACAACCAATCAGAATACAAGCTCAAATTCAAAGCCCCACAGAGGGTACAAATCTCTCTCTCTCTCTCTCTCTCTCTCTCTCTCTCTCTCTCTCTCTCTCTCTCTCTCCCTCTCTCCCTCCCTCCCTCCCTCCCTCCCTCTCTCTCTCCCTCTCTCTCTCCCCCCCTCTCTCCCCCCCTCTCCCATGTGCCTTTCGCCCAGGACCTCAAACCCTGTGGCCCTGTCCACCATTAAAACCATCTTTCCAAACAGCCATCATTGTTTCCAATATCTTTCTCCCCACTTGGAACTGAAATAGTGGTGGGTTCTGGCTAGTACAGCCATACCGGTAGTAGTCGGCAGCAGCGGCCACCGTACCAGTATGGTGGCTCATTTGGCCCACCCGCTCGCCCATGTTCCATACCTGTTTTTGAATCAACTGGGCCAATTACACATGCGCGCACAGCATGCGGCGCCTGCGTGACCTCCGATGAGCAGCTGGGTATTGCAGGGGCGGTGGAGTGCACATTCATGTGCAGCGCATACCAGGTGCATGAACAGCGCGCATACGGCATGTGCACGAACAGACCACAAGCAGCGTACCGGTAGCAACGGTAAGAGCAACCCACCACTGAACTGATCCCAGGTGGACATTTCTTCCAACACATGCGAACCCGTTCCTGAGAACCATACCTTAAAAGCAAATAGAGGGGTAGAATTTATTTAACTCCAGGGTTGTATTTTTATTTTTTACAATACAATGCTGTTTATCAGAAATCCTTTTAAAGATTTGTACCCAGAGCTACAGTCTTCTCTTTCTAGTAAATCTGCATTTCTCATTTTGCTGCATGCCCTTTATTGTAGTAATTTATTGCACATTGCCCTAAAACATCCCAGCATGTTCAAGAGTTTCAGGTTTCATGGATCAATGCAGTGTACGCTTAAAAGCCTTGTGTCAGAAATAATCCCCAAGTTACAAAATGATAGGAAATAATACATAGATTCTAGCACTTCATCACTAAATGCAAATCCCTTACGGATGATTAGAAAATAACTAGATGACATAAAATGATGTTTGTGAAACAAAAGAAAAGGAGAAGTGAAAGGAACATTTGGTTGTTGTTTTTCTCTTCTTTATCTAAAGAAGGAGCAGGCAGCTTTTTCATATAGGAGGCCCAGCAGTAATGAGTGAGGCAATGATGCAAATAGAGCAGGGTTGTAAAATCTGATTTTAGGCTGAGTGATTAGGGACTGAACCCTCCGTTTCTATAGCCATTGCCAAAAATGAGCATCAATGTTCTGCTTTTTTGAGAAGGAAACATGAAAATTGCTATGCATAATTGCGTCCTGGATTTCAGCTCTTTACCTTGTGGTTTATACTGCCTAAATCTATGGCATTCCAATTACAAGAATTTTGCCAAAACCATCAAGTTCTGGTTAAGAGCTGTCTGTTTGGATGGTGGCAGCAACAATATACTTTAGATTTTAGAGTACAAAGATGGATGGATGGATGGATGGATGGATGGATGGATGGATGGATGGATGGATGGGGAGGGAGGGAGGGTGAGAGGGAGAGGGAGGGTGAGAGAGAGAGAGAGAGAGAGAGTGCAGTATAGCCTTTATTGTCATTATACATTATGTATACAATGAAGTTGGTTTAGCCTCACTGGTGCAATCCATGACAACAAATACAAACAACATAAATAGTATAAAGAATAATCCCTATACAAGTAATTAGCAAAAGAAAAACTATTCCGCATGTGCGTGGAGTCATTGTGGTTGTGTTTAAGAGTCTGACAGCCCAAGGATAGAAACTATTTTTAAACCTATTTGTTCAGCTGGCTATGCTTTGATGTCTTCTGCCCGATGGTAGAAGTGTGAAGAGACACTGACCAGGGTGTGAATCATATCTGAGTATCTTCCTTACTCTGCTAAAGCAGCGAGATCTGGCAATGTCATCCAGTGGGGTTAGAGTGCAACCAATGGTGCCAGATTGATCATTTTCTGTAGTGTCTTTCTGTCTGCAGCAGTTAAACCAGCGTACTATAGTATAATGCAGTATGTGAGGACACTTTCTATCGTGGACCGATAGAAAGAGGTCATCAGCCGTTGTTCCACCTGATTTTTTCGCAGGACTCTAAGGAAATGAAGACATAACATTTGATTCAATTATTTTCCCTATATCTGAACTTATTGGAACATGGGGGAATTTCCCTTTGCATCATAAGAGAGAAATCTAAATAATCAGGAGCTTCAAAGGGACCTGGGAGGGACATATTGAGAGTTAAGCTATCTGCCTCGCCCAAGCCATCAGTTAAGCAGATACTAACAGAATCACGGGGTTAGAAGAGGACACTTAAGCCACAGAGTTCAACCTCTTACCAGGTTGAATCCAAATCACACCATCCTTGACAGATGGCTGCACTGCTTCCTACTAAAAGCATCAGATGTAAGGGAGCCCCCTCACCACTGCCTTGAGTAATTGCTGCTAGTGTTAAAGATATTTGTTTTCCTAACATTCAATCAGGATCTGTCTCCCTGTGATGGAAATCCTTTATTTTATATCTTACACTCTACAATGAAGAACAGGTCATGGCGACCTTCTGTGTCATATTGTTTCCAGTATTTGAAGAATGCTATTGTGTCCTCCACTCAGTTGTCTTTTTCCCAAGGCTAAACAGAACAACCTCCTTCAATCTCTTTTCCCCGGATTTATTTTCTAATCCCAGGATCATCTTGTTGCCTTTCTCTGATCCTGACTCCTTCTTAAAGTGTGCCATACAGAAGTGGACACAGGACTCAAGTGTTGGGATCCTGGTGTTTATTGAATTTGATTTTCTTCCTGTAAATGTTTCATGATCAAGCTGAGTGACACTGTCAGTGCTCTGATACAAGAGAGTTTGCTGGCATTTTTATAGATGGCAGTTGGGAGTTTGTGTGTCTGTTTCTGATTAGGCCAGAAGTATGAGCCATGGTGAGCTAGTTGGTTTGAATGGTTTCATCTTAGTTCAGGGGTGTCAGACTCAAGGCCTGGGGGCTGGATCCAGTCCACAGAGTGCTTAGATCTGGCCTGAGGGGCTGCCCTGGGAACAGTGAAGGATTGGCCCGTGGTACCTCTGCCAGCGAAAATGGAGCTCATAAGCTGAATATATTGACATATAGTAGAAATACACCAAAGGGAGGAGTAGCGGGATAGAAGAAAGAGGGGTAGAGAGGGTGGGAGAGAGGATTGGAGGGAGGGTGAGAAGGAAGGGAGGGAGTGGACTGGGAGAGAGGAGTGGTAGAGGGGGAGGGGAAGTAGGGTAGAGGGGAATGATGGAGGGAAGATGGAAAGTTGGAGGGGGGTGAAAAAAAGAGGTGTATGGAGGGTCGAAGAGGTATATTGGGTCTTTATTTTGGGGGGTATTGTTGACAAGAGGAATTGCTGTGTTTATTGTTTAATGTTGTATGGCCCCGGTTATGCACAGTATATATGTGATTGTATGAAAATGAAAAATGGAAAATAAAAAACACATTTTACAGACGAAAATGGAGCTCACATACGGAGCCCTCCCGAGCTCTATTTTTGCTGGCAGAGGGTTGCAGGAGGCCATTGGAACCAAAAACAGAGCTTAGGAGCTCATTTTCGCCATCGGGGCCAAAAACGAAGCTCAGGAGCTCATTTTCTCTGGCAGAGCACTCAAGCCGCCACAGGCGCCCCTGAGTGACATCAAGCTGGCCACACCCACCCTGACCACGCCCATTCCAGCACCAAGATCAAACACAACCCTGATGCAGCCCTCAATGAAATTGAGTTTGACAACCCTGTCTTACATGGTTCTTGCCCATTGTGTTGGTTCTCCCTGTTGTAGCCTGGGTTCTCTCTCTGTATCTGTTAATCTCTGGTCTGTCAGAATGCCAGGAATTCTCTAGGAATTTTATTGCAGTCTTGGATTTGGGTTGAATTAAAATGTTATTGTAACAAATTATTGGAAGCAAACGTAGTCCTAAATACATCCTCCCTTAATAAACACCCAGAAATCAACAGGTATGTAAGAATCCATACATTTCAACCTTGAGCTGCACACATTTCTTTGCTGTTTCTACAGTATGCAAGGTGGCAGACTGAACAATGTAGTACAGAGTTGAAAAATTACATCCTGTGATTTAGACATTATAGCAATAGCACTTAGACTTATATACCGCTTCATAGTGGTTCGCAGCATTCTTAAGCAGTTTACAGAGTTAGCATATGGCTCCCAACACACTAGGTCATCATTTTACCGATCGTGGAATGATGGAAGGCTGAGTCAACCTTGAGCCTGCCATTCTAATCACTGAGCCACCATGGCTCATACTTCTGTTGATGCTACCTAAAGTTATACTTGCCTTTTAAGCAGATATATCACACTGCTGGATAATTGATTTGCAACCAACTACTATTGCAAGACTCAACCCTTCAAGGTAGTCTAGACCAGGAAACCAAAATTGTGAATGCTAATAATCTCAAAAGTGCTTTTTTCAGGAGGCAACTGGACTTTGTTGTTTTTTTCTTTGAAGACATTTCACTTCTCATCCAAGAAGTTTCTTCAGCTCTGACAGGATAGTGGAGAATGGAAGGATTTATACTCCTTGCAAGCAGCTAGTCATTTGCATCCTTTTAAGAGGGTCATTGAAGCACTTGAGAGGTTTATCTGTGTCCTCAGGATCACCTGAGTAGTGCTCCTGATTCTTGTAGTCTGCAATTTTTTCCCCTCTGGAAATCCATTCCTACCCCCACATCATTCAAAGGGCACTCATCCCAAATTGTGTAGCTAAAAGGCTGTGGAGATTCTCAGTCATCCAGGTCACAGTTTTCCCAAAGGTGTTTTTTCAGGAGGCAACTGCCCTTTAATGATGGATGACTGAGAATCTCTACAGACCCAAATGCTAATAATATTTTTCACATAAAGTTGTAGTAACAGAATCTTGCAGGTTTGGATGCCCCTTTTCCTTTCCTACTTTTACACTCAAGAGAACTAGGGAGGATCAAACCTGAAATACTTTCTCAAATTACCTTCCTGCTCTTGGCTCTGTCTGTTGCCTCAGGTGTGTCTCTTCTTCTTGCTCCTCAAGGTTATTTTCACAGCCTGCGAAGTAACCATCCTCTGCTACCAAATGTGATGTTCCCGTGGTTCGTCCATGAGGCCAATGTGGAGAAAAGACACGGACACGATCCTTCTCGGGATGGAGCGACCAAGATTGGGGGTCTGAGAGCCCCTTTTATTGAGATAGGACAAAGGCAGGAGGAGCAATAGCATGTGATTAAAGACAGCCTGTAAAAGTACAATTTCTAATCTACTGCTCAGGGAAGTTCTGTCTATATATGGTCAAATCCTGGGCGTCATTGGTAGGGCACATCTCAGGATGTTATGTTATTCACTATCAGGATATTATGGAGTACTATCAGGATGTCAGGATGTTATGTTCTTTAGGAGTTTGTTTCTTCCTATGTGGTTCAGTGTGGCCGCGCATGCCCCGTTATGCACTGGGCCATGGGTGACGGCTACGCCTACACAAGGAATTATATTACAACAACAGCCTATATCAACATTTTCTGCATTACCATGCCAGGTATCTCCTGTCCTACACCCCTGCAGTCACCTTATCTTCTGTTAAATGTCATTGCATAACTTTTAGCCTGTCCCTCAAACCCATCAAGATTATTTGAATACGTAGTACTTATATTTTCTCAGCTATTAGCTGATGATAATATGAAGCCATGGAAGAAGAAAAAGTGCCAATTGAACTGTTGAAAGAAATGTCTTTCTGGGTTCGGCTCCAAGTGGGGGAAAAAACACTGGAGACATGGAGGCTGCTTGGAAAGATGGTTTAATGGTGGACAGGATCACATGGCTTGAGCTCCTGAACAGAAAAGGTGATCACATACTTCAATGTTGGTGGAGAAGAAGTGAAGGGCTGAAGGAGGGGCTTGCTAGGCTTTTTATAACCTGTTTAGTCCCACCTCTCTGTTTCCTTTTCCTGTGTAAGAAATGTATTTCGATTGGTTGTCAGACTCACATGGGCCGTGCAGGGGCTACTCTCTAGGCTGTGTTTTGAATCCAGGTATGGATGAGTTCTCAGATGCCATGTGGTCAGTTGATTAAAGTTCCAACATTATCATGCCTTTACTCCCATCCCCCCTGGGGCTGCAGTGGAGAAGTCTTTATTATGTAAAGTGGACTAGCCTGGCCTTCTCAATGGCCCATTGACAAAGTGGGGATGGGCAGGAAGCTACAGGCAACTATTCTGTCTTTTAAAACATGTTTCTTTTCATATCCAGAGAAATAGTCTGCCTTTTCAATATTTCCTAGGATATTTCATTTTTCTGGGAGAGGGCTGGATGATAACTTCCCACAGAACAAGATAAGTGACGATATGGCAAGCATGTAGTATTTGCTGCCATCATTCTACTATAAAATTATATATCAGTGATGGCAAACCTTTTCAGCACCGAGTGTCCAAACTGGAATGCGCATGTGCACACTGAAAGTCTGGAGGCTCGAACACCAGCTGTGCATTCCAGAGCGCTGGAAACCTGAAGACCAGGTGGCTGGTGCACAGCCAGCTGGTCTTCGAGCTTCTGACGCTCCAGCATGCACGCGGGTTCATTTGGACATTAGGGGCAGAAGAGCATCTGGCAACGGTGTGAGTGCCCACAGAAAGGGCTCTGCATGGCACCTCTGGCACCTGTGCCATAAGTTTGCTATCACGGTTATATACGTTTTGCTCCATCCAGCTCAGCTCAGTATTGACCCCCCAAGGCTTGATGCAATTATTCAAGCAACCGATTAATGTCTGGCTGGGGTGTGTGTGTCAAAAGATACTATGGAAGAGGAAAGATGTTTACCTAACGAGTGAGAGGCTGAGTTGAAACTGGATTTACATACAAGAAGCTACAAGAATGATATGGATAAAAAAATTACTCTGCACATAGAAAAGAAATGGGCTGATGGTTTAATAATTAAAAGATGATGAAAGGAATGTCCTTCTGGGTTCGGCTCCAAGTGGGGAAAAAGACACTGGTGACATGGAGACTGTTTGGAAAGATGCTTTTAATGATGGACAGGACGGTTCCACCACAAAACCGCGCTCGACTAAACCGCGTCCGACTAAACCGCGTAGCTGACGTCATCAACAGGGCAACAACAGTGCGGAGACAGAAGCACGCTGTAAACCCTAAACCTAAAATTAACCCCTAAACCTAAACCTAACCCCCCTAAACCCAATCCTAACCCTAACCCTAACCCTTAACCTAACCCTAAACCTAATCCTAACCCTTAACCTAACCCTAAACCTAACCCTTACCTTAAGTTGAATCGGCTTGCTTTCAAAGCGCTATTTAAAGCGCCCTTCTTTCTCTGCGCTGGCTGTTGTCGCCCTGTTGATGACATCAGCGACGCGGTTTAATCGGGCGCGGCTCAGTCGAGCGCGGTTTTGACGGGTCATGGGACAGGACCACATGGCTTGAGTCCTGAACAGAAAAGGTGATCACATGCTTCAATGTTGGTGGAGAAGAAGAGAAGGGAGGCTGAGATGCTGAGACCCTGGATTTATGCCCTCTGTGGCCTTTGATCTTGAGCTTGTATTCTGATTGGCTGTTGGACTCCCATGGGGCCAAGCAGGGGCAACTGTCTAGGCTGCGTTTTGAATCCAGGTTTGGTTGAGTTTTCAAATGCCATGTGGGGAGTTGGGTAAAGGGACAATATTATCATGCCTTGATCCCATCCCCCTGGAGCTGAAGTGGATAACTCTTTATTATGTAAAGGGACTAGCTTGGCCTTCTTAATGGCCCATTAACAAAGTGGGAATGGGCAGGAAGCTACAGGCAGCTATTCTGTCTTTTAAAACATGTTTCTTTTCACATCCCGAGAAATATTCTGCCTTTTCAATATTTCTTAGGATCTTTCATTTTTCTGGAAGAGGGCTGGGTGATAACTTCCTACAAAGGGACATACAAACTATACACCAAGATAATGACTTGGATAATTTTCCTGTATTGGTCTTACAAAAGAGACTTGTTAAAGCTTTGAAGAATCTTATGTGAAGGGACAAAAGTTATATTACCCTGGGGGTCCCTGAGCTTGGTTGTTTTCTTGCAGATGTTTCATTACCTAAACCAAACATCATTATTGTTGTTAGGGAGTGGGATTTGCTCTCCATTTATATTCTAGCGGCTTGCCCTCTCTGCTTTATAGGCTATAAAAAATATTGACTGTCGTTTGCATTACATTATTTGAATGTACTGAAGATAAATATTGTTAGAAGCAAAAGTTAGTTTACTTGCTCAAGATTAAAATTGATATGCTGTTATTTCCGGTGGTAACCTTTAATGGCCTGCTGCTGATACCAGGATTGAAATGCTTTATGGATTTGTTTATAGAGAGATGGGATATGGGAAGATCATCTGTTGTCATGTAAGAGGAAGCAAAACGTTCTAAAATTGTTTTTTATCTATTATGGTGAAGATTGTCACTTCTTTATATATTTCTTTTCATAACTATATTTTTGTTTCTTTTCTTTTCTTTTTCCTATTCTTTACTTCTTGCCTTTTTTTCCCTTTGCGTCTTTTTTACTATTTTTGTTTCTTTTAGCTTGCATTCGGTTTTTAATATTGCAATTGTAATCTTTAATAAAGAAAATGCTTGCAAAAAAAGAACAATGGCCTCCGTCTGTTGGATAGCAACGTAACAGAAAATCGGTAATCGAATTTCAATTCCGCATTATATTATGCTATCGGGTCGGACTGGTTGCTACACAGCACCCGAGGCCAATGAAGGCTTTGTGTTACCAGCCCTCAACCTAACAAGAACAGTTGCCATGGGAGCCCGCTATGACGTCACGAAGGCGGAGGCGTTCTCCCCTCCCTTCCTTTGCTCCTCCTCCTCCTTTTCTCCACCGACCGACAGCACAATTCCCGGCGTCACGTGATCCTTGCTCGACTGGGTGGGAGGGGGTAGGAAGCTTTCTCCGCGCGCCGCGGTAGCCCCCACCTCCCTCCGCGTCACGTGGTTTTTGCGGCGTTGTTACCGGTTTCCGGAAACACGTCACGGGGCGCGGGCCTGGCTCCTCCTGCGTCTTGCCCGTTCGGAACTTCGTTTCGAAACCAAAGCCAACCAAACCAACCGCGGGGAAGGGCGGGGGAGTCGCCGGGGGGCCTGCAGGGGGAGGGGGCCGGTGAGTGACTCCCCTCTCGGGACTGTCGGGGAGGGGAGGGGGGGAGAGCTCCGGCGAAGGAGGGGGGGGCTCTTGGGGATGAGAGGCGGGGGAGGGCGGGGCCTGGGAGTCCGACGAGAGGGGCCTTTAAACCGGGGAGATGTTTCTATGGGGACGAGGGGTGCAGGCTGTGGGGCTCCTGTGAGGGTGGAGGAAGGCCCGGCGGGAAGAAGCCCTTTCCCCGCATTCGCTTTGCCGGTTGTCGCTTCAAAGACGCTCAGCCTCCCTCGCGCTGCTGCTGGCCTGGTAATCCTTTCTCCCCTCCGTCTGCTCGCCGCCGCCTCCTCTCCTTTCGTTGCATGCCGGCGCTCGCCCTCGTGGACCCCGGCGCCAAATGGCGGGAGGCGACCTCGCGTTGTGGTCGTTGTGGTAGAAACGTCCCCCGCCGCTTTTTTGCCCCCACCCCCGTTGCAATATAGCGCCTCAGTTGCAAAGGAAGAGCCCCCCCCCCCTTTTTTAAAAAATAACGTATCCCGGCTAGAAAATCTTAACGGCCCCTCGAGAGGCGTCTTTCCTTCCTTCCTTCTGAGACAACCCTGACAGGTGCTGAGGAGATGTGACTGTCCCACACCAGCTTTTTGACGAAACGTGTTTGGCAAGTTAAATCTTGCAGATCTCAGACCTCTACTTCCATGTCTGAAGTTTTATTTGAGGCTTTAGAACCCCGTGGCTACAAAAAAAAAAGAGAAAGAGAAAACGGTGTCCCTCTGAAATGTTAGTCATTCTTTGAGGTGGCATGATGTCCATTACTGTGTTCTAAAGATAGGGTTTTAATGTGAGGCAAATTCAACCTTTATTAAGGCTATTGAGCTTCACTCCCAGATGCATTCTTCTTCCTTCATGGTAATTGCACTAAAATTGCAACTAACACTAAAATAGAAAGGGCAGTAGAGAAAGAAAGAAAACAAAAAGAGTGTGTGTGTGTGTGTATGTATGTATATGTATATATAAAGGAATGACTTCATTGAACACAAGTATAAACAGTTTTAACAACTTATCATCTTATCTTCAAGTACAACAAATGATTTCTTCCTATAGCTTATCTTTAAAAAATCCTTAAATCTTATTATCTACTTTCTGAGGCCTAGAAAAAAAAACTTTTCAAAGATTTTTACAATTTATTTTATATGATTTAATTAGCAAACCTATTTGTATTTATGTTTTGCTTCTTTCTCGTGAGCAACTTGGCTCATTGGAGAAAGTGATCTGGCTGTACTGGTTACATAAACATTTCCTGAATTCTGATGACATACTTGTCTGCATATCATAATTTAGATTTCATAGATTGGTATAGGGAAGCATAATATTTTCATATTGTCTAATGTTTTTCAATGGTGGAAAATGAAAAGTGAAAATGTATTCTAAAAATAAAATGGGCGCTCCCTGTTACATAAGTGTTAACAATATTTTTTTCTGATTTAATTTGCAAAAATGATATGCTCACAAGTCAGCATATTTTGTTTAGGTAGGTGTCATAGGCTATAAAATACCTTGGCTGGCAATTCTGGAAGTTTAGTTCTAACATGCAGGGAAGACACCATGTTAGGCCTGTATGTTAAGCTTGCATTTATATGTTAGATCAAAATTTGAAATTAAAAGCCAGATGTCTCTTGTTGGTTCCCTTGAATATTGATTGGTTCCTATATCTTATATTTCTTGGAAAAAGCATGGTTTGTCCCCGTCTTCTGCTGGTAGTGCCACCTTTTGTTCAGGCAAGGGTAAATTTTCTGCCTCCTGTGTTGTTAGCTATTGCCTTAAACATTCTATTAGTCTTTAGTCGCACACTCCTTGGGAGTGGTTTGGACATGTTAACCACAACATCCCACTAAATAGATATGCCAGTGCATTATTTCTTCTTGCTTAGTTTGGGATTGCATGTGCCATGTGGTTACTTCAGAAATTATCATTGTCAGTTTAAACTAATAGGGACAACTAGTCAGTTATGTTAAGGGAGCTCGGAAACAACTCAGAAATCAGTCCTTATTCACCTAGGAAATTCATAATTTGTTTCTTGTGGTTCTTGAGAAGTACTGCATGAATTTGAATAGCAATTTTTTCTTTGTTCATTATGCATAAAGAATGCAAAAATTGGGAGAAAATAACCTTTGAGGGCTCTTAATAGCTACATTAGCAGAATATAAATCTGGAAAATAAAATAGATGATTTTGGGTTCATCACATGGCAACCTGTTCTTTTCTCTTTGTTCTGAACAAATGCTGAAGGTTGAAATTGAAAGTGACATTTGACAAATAGACTCCTGTGCTGTCTAAAGGGATACCTGTACTATGGTGACAAGCAATGGGGCTAGACAAGTGTCTGCCTGGAGCTCAGCAAGAAGCTTGCATTGCCCACCTGAGCAATCTGAGATTCTCTGGGTACTGTTTCAGATATATTTGTAATGTGGATATTTAAGGTGTAGCTAACATATTAAATACATTCTATCACAATTGGGGGGATAGTAGGGGATTGCTATAAATAGACATCAAAGACTTTTTGTGATGTGTGTGTGTATGTGTATAGCCAGTTTCTGCTCCCATTCATAGCAACAATGTCCAGTGTAGAAACTAACTTGCATTCAGCTGCTCTGAGTTTAATACTATAATGGAAAGATATCAGATGACAGCAAATTGGCTCATGATGGCTGAGGCACCCATTTGTTCTGTTGCATTCTCTCTTAAGATGATTTTCTTGGTTGCCTGCTTTTATGGGGGCTGTACTCATACTCTCTCAATATAATTCTCATCACAAGTATTACTCTTTTGTAGTTATTTCTAAATTAAGCTAAGGCCTAAAATATTGCCTGCCTTAAGGAATATTGCCCTTACCGCTCAGTAGTATTAAAACCCAAGCATAAACATTATGCTTTGGTTTCTGTTAAAAGCTTGTTGTACTTATGGACCACATTGTTCATTTCTGTGCAGTTTTTTGGCTGCTTCACCTCAAAAGGAATGTAGGCTCAAAGAAGGGCAACTAAGATGATCAAGTGACTGGAAGAGCTTACCTATGAAGAAAGGTTGTGGCATTTGAGGATTTTTAGACTAGAAGAAGGTGAATGAGAGGGGACGTGACTGAGATTATGCATGGTGTGAATAAAATCAACAAGGAGCAGCTATTTCTCCTCTTCCCAAAACATTAGAACCAGAAGTCGCCCAATGAAAGTGAATCCTGGAATAATTAAAGTAGCCAAAAGGAGTTTTTTCTAAGACAATGCCTAACAAATTTCAGAATTTTCTTACCATGAGGTGTGCTGCTGGCTGCCAGCTTGGGTGGCTTAAAAAAAAAAGGGACAAATTCATGGGGATCAATGGCTAATAGTTTTGATGGGAGAGGACCTGTGTCTGAAGGCCATTTATTAGGGGACTACTGGGTTTCCATGTGTCTACTTGCAAAAGAGGGAGGGGTATGTGGGAAGTTTAACCTGACAAATTGCTGCCTGCAGATTGATGAAACTGGCAAAGTGGTAGCTGATCTCACTGCTGACTTGAGAAAATTAGTGCACGTGCCCGTACAAATGTGGACAGGGATTATGGATGATGCAGGGTTCTTGGGGGGCATCTTCCGGAACTGGAAGCAAGCCGCCTTTATGGCAGGCAGCATCTTCTTAGGCCTCCTACTACTACCCTGTTTTATCCCTGTCATCCGAAGTATAATCCAATCCACAGTGGAGGGCATGATGCAGAAAAGGAGTATCAATATGGCTTTAACAAGCCTTGATATGCAGCAACAAAAAGCACTATTGACAACTCTGGTAGATGAAGAGGAAGAGTCTTTTGACAAAAAGAAAATAAAAAGTAGGAGATGTTGTAATATAGTTCCTTGTGTAGGTATGTGTCCTCCATGGCCCAGTTCATACTAGGGCTTGCAGAGTCACGCTGAATCACACAGGAGAAAACAAACTCTTAGAACGCCATAACATCTTGATAGTGCATAACATAACATTCTGATATGTGCCCTACCATTGACGTCCAGGATTTAACCATATATAGACTGAGCAGTAGATTAGAAATTGTACTTTTACAGGCTGTTTTTAAGCACATGCTATTGCTCCTCCTGCCTTTGTCCTATCTCAATAAAAGGGGCTCTCAGACCCCCAGTCTGGGTCGCTCCATCCCGAGAAAGGTTGTCTCCTCTCTTTTCTCACCATTGGCCTCATGGGCGAACCACGGGAACTTTACACCTGGCTACTGCTGGATTAGATGGGCCAGGGGTTTGATCCACTGCTTATGTTTTTTTTAAAAAAATAAACTCACTATAGCTTCTACTACAGGGTTTTTCCTTTTTTAAATTTGCTATACTAATCTGATAATCCTTCCATATGTCTCCAGGCATTTGTTCCTTGCCAGAAAGATTGACCACAAAGAATCGCCAAGATAGCTGGCTCGGGAAGAAAACGTCACACCCCTGACCCAGAGTCTGTCACCGACCCCGGTGGGCTGTTTGTCTCCTCCAAACAGCTGAAAATGTCCAGCAGTGCCAGTGTCCCTGGACAGAGGAGAACAGCTCGGGGCGTAGATGATGCAACTAATAAGAAGAAACAAAAGGATCGGGCCAATCAGGAAAGTAAGGAAGGCGAGAAACCAGCTGGCAGTGACTCAAAGAAAGGTACAGATTTAAGCTATAGGTATCAGTGCATTTATAAATTTAATGGCATGTATTACGGAGACCTGGCTGCAAGGGAGGGATTGACATTTTCTAAAATGTGCCCAGCTGCGTTTCAGGTATGGCATCAACTGAGGCAAGGAGTTGTGCTGATTGTCATCATAGATTGTCTAAAGGCTTTAGGAGCTGCTCCACAAGTTGCCAGATGAGAGACCCTGTTCATTAAGTTGGCCTCCTGGAGTCAGTTGAGATTGTTGCTAGTTCTCTACACTTCTGTGGACTTTAATTTGCTTTCTTGAAGGTTGTGGTCATAGGCAGCTGAAGACTTCATGACTGCCATTACAACTATGGGCCTATGCCAGGTCATTCAGAGCCCATCACAGGTATGATCTGGTTTTCGGTCCAAGCAATGGCAATATGATCTGGAATTGGGGGAACTCTTTAGTGTCTCCCTTTCTCATGATCAGATATGCCTTGATTACCCTGGGTTTCTCCAGCACCATTGCACATCTCAGGGAGGCAGTCTGTCCTCAGCACTGATGGATCCTGAGGAGTTTCAGAAGAGGCTAACTAATTAAAACTGCCCAGGGAGTATCATGCGAGTGGGTTCTAGTGGTGATGAATTTCTTGGATAGGAGACTTAAGGGGGACTTGCTTTACCTCTCTTCAAGAAGCCATTACACTGGACAACTCTTAACCTCTCTTCAGGAACCCAGTACACTGGACAACTTTTTCCTACCCTGTTTCCCCCAAAATAATACCCAACTGGAAAATAAGCCCTAGCATGATTTTTCAGGATGCTCATAATATAATCCCTAGTCAAAAAATAAGACCCAGTTAAGATAGTTAACCGGACAGATGCATTTAGTACTGTATTTCCCAGAAAACAAGACCTAACCAGAAAATAAGCCCCAATGCGTCTTTTGGAGCAAAAATTAATATAAGACCAAAGACTTATTTTCAGGGAAACGCAATAGTTTCAAACCTTTCCCTTTTTAGGGAAGGTGGTGGAGAAGGTAGTCAAGTAATAAGTTCAAAGAAGTAGACTCCTTTTAGTCTGGATTTAGGACTGGGTATGGAATGGAAATGGGCTTTAACTCTCAACTTCTCAGAAGCCTTTGATATAAATAACCATGATATCCTGGATGGGATCCAGGGTTGGGGATTGATGGTGCATTATTGTGCTGATTGTGCTTCTCCTTTCTCTGGGGTTGATGTTAGTGGTGATTAGGGAAGAAAGATCCTGCCCTCAGCTCCACTGGATGGGGTTCCACAGGTTTTGGTGCTCTCTCTTGTCCTTTTCAACATCAACATGAAACCTCTGAGTAAGCTCATGCATCTCCATGAGCTGAGGTGTCATCAGTATGATGAAATCCAGTTATACATCTGCTCTTGGCAAATTAAGCATCGCTGTTGATGTTTGTAAGATTCTCAAGTCATTCAGGTCATGGTTGTCCCAGAGGTGCTTTTCAAAAGGCAATTGTTTTTTTTTTCCTTGAAGGCATTTCATTTCTCATCCAAGAACTGAAGCAGCTTCTTGGATGAGAAGTGAAACGTCTTCAAGGAAAAAACAAAGTCCAGTTTCCCTTTGAAAAAGCACCTTTGGATTGCTGTTGATGTGTTATTTCTGTGCCTGCAATGAGGGAACAACTGGATTTAACCGAACCCCAGCAAGACTGAGTGGCTCTGTGTTTTGGGGTTAAGGTTCTGGGACTGAGTTGAACTGCCCCATACAAACCTGGTGTGAATCTTGGAGGGGGGGGTTGTCCTCCTGCACTCATGTCTCCCCTCTCAAAGTTGCACCCATTTATGAATCAAGAATCTCTACTCACGGCAATTCATACTCTGACAGATTACTAGAATAGATTACATAAGGCTGCTCTTGAAGTGTAATCAGAAGTTTCCGCAAAATGCAATGGTGTGTCCCTAGAACAGCACATGTTACATCTCTGCTTTGTGAGCTGCACTTTACATCTCTGAAGTTTACTTCTGGGTCAATTCAGGGTTCTGTTTTTGACTTTTAAACACCCTGCATGACATGAGGCCAGGTTATTTGAGGAACCACTTCTTTCCGGTTACATCTGGCCAGCCCGTCAGCTTCAGCAGAACGGATGTGTTGTGAGTCCTACCTGTGCAGGAGTTACATCTGACAGGACTCAGCAGACGAGCCTTTTTCTGCCAAGGCATAGCCCTGTGGAATATCATATCTCCCCTAAGGTGATATTGGCCCCATCTATCAGCCTTCCAGAAATCTAAAACTTGGTTGTGTCAACAATCTTGGGGACTGCATGGGAATGGTAATTTGATTAGATGGCTTTATTACTTTTAAACTGATGCTCTGTCTTAGCCTTTTATAATAATTTTGTGTACTTTTGACTGTTTGCAAAATAGGTTTTTTTGTTTTTGTTTTATATGTTGCCCAGAGCCACATTGCATGTGACAGGTGACCAAAAAGGAAGGGAGGAGGGCTTCTTTGCTGGTATTGATCACATAGAGCCAGTGTCTCAGAAAATACAAGAATACCTAGTGATTAGGGCTGGAAAAATAGTTTTAATTTTCATTCCTCAGATATCACTATTTTGCACATTTATAAAATAAAGTTGCAATGGAATTCAACTTTAGGGTGATTTATGAGTCACCTATTTATGACTTCACATGTGCCAACCAGACCATTTTCATTTTCTTAACAAACTGGTCAAAAATATATATCCTAACTTAGCACTGGGTCTGAAGCAGGCCAGATATGGAAAATCCAAGCATGTTGTTTCTTTTTCTCCAAAAACTGAAGTTGGATTTCAGGAAAAAAAAATACCATAGCATTACCATGAATTGATTGATCAAGAATCACTACATTGGTCATATCATTGCCAACGTGCAGCATTGGAACAAAAAATCCCAAATCACTGTTAAAAGTACCATTTAAGACAGACTTTTCAATCTGGTTATAATTAGTACTGAGAATTCTGAAAATTGAAGCCTGCATATCTGGAGGGCATCTACATTAGGGTAAAGGTGAAAAAATGTGTGAAAGAATAGCTATGTTGTGTGAAATTGAATATGGAAATCTAAAAATAGAGGGAAGGTGCTAAAGGATGCTGTATTTGTCAAAAAAACAACAACCCACAAATCCCCTATTTCCTATGAAAGTTAATTTGGAAGAAAGATTGCAAGCAGGCCAGTGAGACTGTTCCCCACTACACATGAATGTTCTCCATCTTGGTTTATTTTTGCATTTTGTTTTGGGCAGTGGTCAAGGAGGGATCCACTTACAAATAAAGTTGTGCATCACACCATTTCATAAAAATGTTTTTAAGGGCAGAAAGCATTATTGAAAATAGACATTTTGCTTGAGCTAGAGTCACAGCATATCAGTGTCACAGCTAATTCATTGTAATTAAACCTTATTTTTCAAAACAAAATCAGGTGATCAGGAAGTCTGCCAAGGAAGATATTGGATGTTACATACATGCACAATTTAGAGCAATTTTAGGCAAGAAACAGGGGCAGGCATTAAACTATTTATTTATTTATTTATTTATTTATTTATTTTATTGCATCAAAGTAAGTGGCATCTAATGGATCTCACTTCCTGGTAGACTCCGGACATTCAGAAAACATGCAGCAAATACAGAGGATCCTCTGTTCCAGCAGCTCCAGGTTCTTGTTATGAATGAATGGGTGGGCATTTAGCCACAGGGGGTAGTTTGCTTTAGCTCAGTACATTTTGACAATACTTTTTTCTGCATAAAAGAAAATTTACGGCAGATGGAGATTTTTAGTTTGGAAAGGGGGTCAGTAAGGAGAGACAGAGAGCTATAGATAGAGCCATTTATAGTATGGAAAATGAATTCACAAATGTTTCTTCTGTCACAGTATTAGAACTCTGGGCTGTCTAGTAAAGCCAATGCAGAGAAAGTCCATCAAATAAGATTACAGATTAGTTTTGGAGTCTGCAACTTACAACTCTGATATTTTTTTCTGCTGCTTCCCTTCTGCTGCAAAAGGGGAAATCAATTTTAATCCTGGTAATACAGAGTAGACAACAAAATAGGATAAGAACAATGAGGTGAAAGGTTGTGAGTAAGAAAATAAGATTTCAGTGATTGCAACTGAAGGGAAAGACTTGAGTGGCACACTATGGCACACTAAGTCATAGTGTATTTTTATTTTTTCCCTATAATGTATTGATGAAAGAAATGTCCTTCTGGGTTCAGCTCCAAGTGGGGAAAAAGACACTGGAGACATGGAGGCTGCTTGGAAAGATGCTTTATTGTTGGACAGGGCCGCATGGCTTGAGCCCTGAACAGAAAAGGTGATCACATGCTTCAATGTTGATGGAGTAGAAGAGAAGGGCTGAAGGAGGGGCTTGCTAGGCTTTTTATAACCTGTGTAGTCCCACCTCTCTGTTTTCCTGTTCCTGTGTAAGAAATGTATTCTAATTGGTAGTCAGACTCCCATGGGGCCATGCAGGGACTACTCTCTAGGCTGTGTTTTGAATCCAGGTATGGATGAGTTCTCAGATGCCTTGTGGTCAGTTGAGCAAAGTTCCAACATTATCATGCCTTTACTCCCATCCCCCCTGGGGCTGCAGTGGAGAAGTCTTTATTATGTAAAGTGGACTAGTCTGGCCTTCTCAATGGCCCATTGACAAAGTGGGGATGGGCAGGAAGCTACAGGCAACTATTCTGTCTTTTAAAACATTTTTTTTTTCATATCCAGAGCAATATTCTGCCTTTTCAATATTTCCTAGGATATTTCATTTTTCTGGGAGAGGGCTGGATGATAACTTCCCACAGTATAAAACCAGCTAATTGTAATTTATTCAGTAACTGTGATTGACAAGTCTTAGTAAGGTGTATACAAACCATCACTGTGGCCTTGAGAAAATTTTTACTGATACTCTCAAGTAGGCAAAAAGGGTATGTTTAGAATGGATAAGGACCTTGGGCAGGATAGTGTTGCTAAGGTATTGGATCTGGAGTTTGCAAAAAGGTGCAGAGGAGTACAATTCAGGATGACTGAATTAGTGGTGGAAAGTTTAACTTTTTAAGCTTAATTTTATACTTGTAGGATTGATAAATGTTTTAAAATGAAAGTTGAATTCCTGTTAAATTGGTACAACCATTGTGAGGGAGAAAGATTTCTCTTATGGATAGAATGTTGTTATTTTAAAACATTGCAAGTATGGAAGAATATGCTAGGTAGACTAAATGTACAGTCATCCTCTTTGCTCTTTATGGCCTTCCTTCACAGCTATGTGATAAAAGAAACAGTGAGTGATTGTACTAGCTCCGTACTGCCTGTGTTCTTTATGAAACTGCAGCTTTTAGCAGGATGGTGGAATAATTGCAGAGGAGGCAGGTGACTGGTAGAGACTACAGTCCTGCCAAAGAACCCTGCTCTATGATCTCCATAATGCTTGTATCAGCCACCCAGAGAGACATGTTTCAAAGCGTACCTTTTTATCATGTTGCAGGCACTTTTTGTGCATGCGTTATAACTGGGCAGTGATTAAGAAGGAGATAAGGTTAAATTCTTTTGTTAAGGTGTTGATTTTATAATGTGACATGACATCTAACATTTGTTGCCATAGGTCAGATAACTAGCAAACGTGAAAATTCCTTAAGGCAGAGATGTGGCCTTCCACACAAGGCTGGATTAAAACTCCTAGCATTGCTCCTCATTAACCATACAAGTAATCTTTGACATATGACTGTAATGGAGTCTATGCATTACAGTCATATGTCATGACTGTCATAGGTTTTGCATCCTTTTTTAGGGCAGTCGTTAAATGAATGTGATGGTGAAATCATTGTTTTCTATACTGTGGTTTTGCCAAAAACTGGAAAAAACTTGGTTTTTAGCAAAATTGCTGTAAGACATGGTCACATGACTGCAGGACACTGCATCAGCCGCAAATGCATGATGGTGGGAAGAGTGAATCTTGGAACTTCAAAGCCAAGTCTAGGTAGCTTGATCGGTTGTAAGTCAAGGACTACCTGTATCCTGGGAGTGATAGAAGATTCAGTCCATAACAAGTGGGAAGACCGCAGAGTCCTCAAGTGTTGTCTGATTTGTTAATTTTTTCTCTGTGTTGCTTTTCTTACCTCCCTTTTGATCTGTGCAAGTCCCTTATTGAGGCAGCAATGGACAGTTCTGTGAAAGTGTTCTGGTTTAAATGTACATTGTAATGTACAAGTGCCCTGCTAGAAAAATCCTTTGTTCGCATGGTTGGTACCAAAACAGCACCCCTCTGTATTTGTTTGATCTCCAGAGACTTTTGCTAGCCTGAATCTGGTAGAGCCCCATTGGCACAGGGAATCTGTGGATGGTAAGTCAGAAGTATGCATAACTCAGTGAAGTTCAAGCCACCTACTTTGTTTTCATGTGTTTTCTTAACATCTTATTTCTCTGACATAAGGATTAACTCCCTAACAATCTCTGGAAGATTAACAGCCTGGCAAGCTGTAAAAGATGCATGAAAAAGAAATGGGGATTTGTAATCATAAACATAAAGCTTTGTCCCTGCTCGAAAGCATGTTCTAAGACCAGCTAAGGGCAAGGGCACATGAATCCACAAGAGAATCTGAACCCTCTCCTTTCTCCACCATGGATTATTTCCCATTGGATATTATTAAGGGGATCTTTTGTCTTTTTCCACATCAAAGTTTGGGTGTGATTGAATCAGGGTGCCACACTTTCTTGACAGATTCCATCTTCACATGATTTGAGCCAATGGCTAAGTAAATATTTAGTATTTTGGGTCAGTGTTCGAAGTGTTTCACATATATGATTTCTATAACACCCACAGTCCTATCTGGTGTTGACCTCTAGCAGTCCCTTCCAGTTAGGAGGGCATTGGAGGCTGGAAAGGAAGAGTCAACATGACTAGAAACCTATTGTGCGCTCTGGCACAAAGGAGGTAGTATTTGCTGTCATTGCCATGATTCCTAGAAAAGCCACCTAAGGGCATGACCATGACCAGTAGCCAATCAAATATGAGATAAAATTAGAAAAGTGATTTTCTAAAGACATCTAGTAAGTTTTTAGCTCTTCTGTGAGAAGGGCTGCAAAGGTTCACAACGGTCGCTTGACCGTTGAGTTGCAATAATTCCAACAAATTGTTTAATGTACTGTTATTGAACATTGGCTTTTACTTTTTTCCTGTGATGGTTTATGTAATTCCCATTGTAGCATTCTGTGTGATAATATTAATTATTGATCAAAATGCACCTTGTGTACCATGTCACTAACTATCTAGATTCTGTTTTGTGTTCCATTTTTCCTATTTTGGGAAGTTAGCTGTTAACTTATCACTCACAGATGAGAGATTGATGTTGTCTGTTTCCTAGACCTGCAGCTGGAATGGAAGCAGAATGCTGATGAGGTTATTGTGAAACTGAATTTGGGCAGCAGGAACCCAAAAGTGGAAGAAGTGGATTCGTCTTTCACAGACACCAATTGTCTCATCAAGTTACCTGGTATTAATGCAGACTTTCCTTCCTTATTCATAGAGTTCTTAATTAGCATGAAAAGAAGAAATAGTTTCTCCTTTAAAAAATATAACTTTTTTAATTCAGTTTAAATTTTTCAGTTTATTTCCAGCAGCAATAAATACATGAAAAATCATTTCCCAAAGAAGGAAAAATGGGAGATCAGCTTAATGCCCTTGATGTGGGGTCATGCAAAGCACTTGGGATTCCCAACTCTTCCAGAGATAAAAAGGCCATTTTCTAGTTCTTCCTGCAGTGTATGTCTAAAGTTTATATATTAATGAGTTATGAAAAAGCCAGCAGGAAATGTCATGCAAAATAAGCAGTTGTGAAAAGGAGAAGTTACAACTTTTCCGAATAATATTCTTTATTATACAAAGCTCTGTGTAAAGTGGATGGAGAATGCCTAGAATCATTGTTTACGTCAAAATGTGTTGACTGTCAAATTCAATGAGTTTCCAAACAGGTGAGTACCAAGGTACCACTACAGTGGTAAACTCATTGGAAACTCATTGGAAACTCATTGAATTTGATAGTCAACACATTTTGACGTAAACATTTTGTGCCTTTACTCATTGTTTGGTACTCAACACACAAGCTTGAACCTGTTGGTGTGAGATGCCTTGTGATTCACTACGTTATACCCCATGGGAAAAATATTTTTGGTACTCATCATTTTTGGTGCTGATAGTGCCTTCTGGAACCAATTAAGGATGAGTACCGAGGTACCACTGTATATGTGCCAGGGATATTGATAGCTGGCTAGAACAGCGGCCTATAACCTGAAGCCCTTGGGCTCCATCTGCTCTCTGAAATCTGCAGTTGCAGCCTACTTGTAACTTTTAATGTGATAGAAGAGGGAAATGGAAATTATTCATGAGTTGATTGATTATATGCCATCAGGTTGCTATTGATTTTTAGCAACCACATGGGTAGATTTTCTCCAGAAGGATCTGTTCCAATCTGATTCTTTAGATCTTCTAATGATGCACGCATCACTACTGTTATTGAATCCATGGATTTGTCAGTGGTCATCCTCTTCTTCTTTCACTTTTCACCTTTCTCATCATTATACATTTCTCCAGAAAGCTAGGTCTTTATATAATGTGTCTGAAGTATGATATAGTGTTTATATTATCTAGCTGTAATTTAATTTAAATATAGTTTTTATCCTGGCCCCGTTTACTTCTTTGTCTTTTTCCTCATGATTCAAAAGATAATGCAACCCTCAGCTTGACAAAGGAGAAAACCTCAAATTAAAAAAAAAAACATTTTTTTTGGTGCAGAGAAAAAACAGGAGTGAAGAAAAATCAAGGCTTTATTGTAGCCCATCTTATTTTTAAGTATCTTTAAAATTAAAATCTTAAGAGACATAACAAAGTATTTTAGTCTTTTTAGCTGCTTTCAAGCTGAATCCGTTAAAAAAATCATTTTTTTAAAAAAAAATCCATCATAGCAAATAAAGATAACATCTAAAGTCTCTGGAAGAAACTGAGATGTAATAATCATCAAGCATTCTAGAAACATAATTATGATCATACATGATTTGAGGAACAAAACACAGCTTCTTTATGTAACCTAGCAGTTTAGCAGGCTCTTGTGAAGCTTAGCTTTTCATTCATTAAAACAGTATGCTGTTGAGACACAAAAATAAGCCTTCATAGTGTTCATTATTTTTGCTATTAACACATTAACACATGTTCAGCACACAGAAAGTAACAACTTGTCAGTGTTCAAGGAACAAAATTTATTTCGCTCAGTTACTGTTACTGTCCTTTAGAAGTTCCAGTTAACCTCTCACTCCCTTACAATATGAATAAATAGCATTTGCCATAATATATCAGTGAAGTGTCTCTGCAGATGTTCCTTTCTAATGCAGAATGACACAATGGAGAAAGCTTGTATTTCACAAGGAGAGCAAGGCGCCATCCTATTTATTTCAAAATAAGTGTGATTTTATGTAGCATCTCATCAGGCCAAGTGCTGACCTCCCCTGCAGTGGTGCAGGACTGTGGTACATATTCCTTATTCTTTAACCATCGAAGAAGAATCTTATGCCCTGTCTCCTCCTTCAGATGGCCGTCAGTGGAGCTGTGAATTCTACGCGGAGATAGAAAGTTCCTGCACCAAAGTCCAGTTCAAGAAAGGCAATATCTTACAGTTGATGCTGCCAAAGAAGATCCCATTGCACAACTGGGCTTCACTTTCGGTAAGCTTCATCCCATTTCTGATATTTTCTTCATGCTTTCCTGAGACCTTGAACTCAGATTGGAGTTCAGAGCAAGATTGGGTCAAGCCATCCCTGGGCCACCTTCTCCCTGTAGGACTGCTCTAGAGATCCATCACTTGCTTTCAGGTTCAATGGTCTCTATAGTTATTCTCTGATTAGCTGGTGTTTATATGTTTCTTGTAAGCGTGACGAACTTAGTCTGATAGAAACTTATTGATTATTCAATATATTTCCTCTTGGGTTTGATTTATTGCCCATCTCTCCCCCCCCCCCCCGCCAGAAACGCCACAAAGACAGTTCAAGAGAACATCCAAAGAGGATTGCGTGTAAAGAGAATGGCAAAGAGAAGGCCCTTTCTGCTGGGGAAATTTCTGAAGAACCCCAGCTTGATAGTACTATGGAACTAATCAGAAGCAAACGAAACCCTCCTAACCCAAAGCGAATTTTGGGGAAAAATGACACTGTGGGAGGGAGGAACCCTATCAACCCAAGACTGCCAACTGGACCTGCTACCAAGGCAGTGTGTGTCAAAGACAGTTTGTCTGAGGAGGAAAGGAACAGTAGAAGCATGGGGAACGCTGGGCTATCTGGAATAACTGACCATCAAAGGACTGACCTGGTTCCTGAGGGGGCTGCCCAGTTGGACCTAAAGGTAAGAAACAAGGGGTGGGTTGTGCTGATTTTTGACTCAGGGTCCAGATCAAAAGTTTATCCTTGACGTTGCCTGCACATCAAAAAGAGACCCTGAGAGTCCTTGCTGTCAGAGGAAACAGCTTCCTCTAGCAAGGAAAAATTGGTATACTTACTAAACCTGCACACCAGCATCTGACAGTGGGTTTAGGTTGTTGTTATTGCTTAACTTGGAGAGCAGAAATACTATTGGGAACTTTCATAGCCTTTCTGCCAACAAGACTTCTTTTTATATTGGGAGAACATAGACTGGAAATTACTGTAGCCCAGATTTTCTATTTGATCTTGAAGAGAATTTCAAACTTGCCTCCTTGCTTCAACATGTTTAATTGCTCTGTGGAGTTTTATCATCTTGCTTATCCGGATAGGCTTTATACAACCTTTGCTGTGCTGCAGCAGCTCTGCTTAAGAGGAGGAGCCATGGATCTGGTTTTGATAGTTCCACCAAAGGAAAACAAATCAGACAAATGGGAGGTGGGGGAGTTATATTCATGGGTATTTGATTTCAACTCCCTGAATGAACAGCCGAAGCTTTTATATGTCATCTCACAATGTTGGATGCAACTTCCAGCAATTTAGAAATTGATGCTGATTTGTAATTTTCAGGGGTGATACCCGGTGAAGTGTCTTTGGATTTGTGCCTGACTCTTGCTGATGTCACAGTACTTGGCAAGAGTATTGAAGAGGTTTACAATTACTTTCTTCCACAATGGGGGTAGAGTGGGGGTAGGGTTTTGTTGGGGGGGGGGGGGGCTTTCCAGTATTTCTATTTCCTTACATTTCCAATCTGTAATCCTGCCAACCTTTTCAGCTAACCAGTGAGGGTATTTATTTGTCTGTTTTTATTTATTTTTTTATTAACTGCCCATCTCCCTCAAACAAGCAAACAAACAAATATACAGAGAGTAATCATTTCATGTGTTTAATTAATGAAATTAATATTCAATCAAATTTAATTTTTGGTGCGGCTTTTTCCTCTTTAGTCCTTAGCATTACCACTCAAAGGTTAAATAACAGCTTCCCCCTTCCCAAAAGAAAGCATCCTTGCCACTACTACACAATCTTTGTTTGGCATTTTGTAGCTAGTAGGCATGTTTGGGATTTTGAAACCTTAGGGAGATGGAAAGACATAGTAACATAATAACTGCTTTCATGGGGCCAGCCGGTCCCCAAACCACCCCAAAAAGCAAAACGATGATAAATAACTTGCCCAAGAATCTGAATATAAGGCAGGGAACACACAACCATTCCTTTGATTCTATCATTTTCTGCTCATCAGAAATTATTTTCCTAGCGGAGCAAACTCTTATGAGTAAAAGAGAACTAATGCCCCAAACCATGGTTAAAAATAAGGTAGTTCATAAGAAGGTCAAAGATAAAGGCAATTAGCAGAAAATTTGGGGGTACAAGTTGAGGCATTTATTGGTGAACAGTGGCTGAGGGCATCATCATGCTTACTCCAGTTAAGGGTGATGTCAATTGTCTGCTATTAGCAATATTTTCTAATGAATCATATGTATGTATGTTGAAATCTGCTGATATATTTCAGTTTAAATGTTCTGTCCTACTTCTACATTTGATTGTGGTTTTCTCCCTACATTACCAGATTGAGGGTCAGGAGAGGGAATCAGTATGCATGGAAATGCAAGAGCCTGCGGCCCCTCCAGATGCCTTGCCCAATCAGCATGGGCCCTCTCCCGAGAAGAGACTCCCTCAACCAGCCAGCTCCCTTGAAGCTTCTCAGGGACTAAACCCTGCCTCTACCCTTAGGGAGGGCCTCCCCTCCTCTCTGCAACCCAGAGATCCTGAGACGAGAGTCTGGTCCAAGGACAGTGACGCTTTAGAAGCTGTTAGTATTGGTGAGTGAGATCCTGAATGTTTATGTAGGTACACCATGATTGCCCAACTTTGTTTAAACTGAGTTAGGGGATTAAATGGATGGCAGCTCTGTGCCCAGACAACTAGGTAGATATTTATTCTGAAAAATGGGAATAATTGTTAGCTGTTAAATGGGAATTATAGAGCACCTGTTTTGTGTAAAAATTTCAAATTCCAGTAATGACAGATTTCACCTGAGAAAGTTGCCTTTCTGAAACACTCAGCAGCTGCTAGTCAGTAGAATAAGTTCTCTATGTTCTCTAGGTTCAACCATTGGGCTAAGATATAAATGTGATGTATTTTAAGTTTCTCTTACATTAATCTGAGTATTTGTGGTTTATTCAACAAACTGGGGAAATAAACTGGGCAATGTCTGAACCCTGTTATATTAAACCTCTTCCTGTGTTCCTAAACTTTGATTTTAAAATACTTGAGCAACCAATTAAGAAAGATATATGATTTCTGTTATTAGAGAGAGACGCTGCCAGTGGTGGGTTGCAGGCGGTACGCCCCGGTATGGGCGTACTGGAGCCAGCCCGGAGCACGGGATACCGTTCCGGTACGGTGCTCTGGAGGGCCCACCCGCCCGCCCGAGCTCCTTACCTGTTTTTCTATTCTTAAATGTTTTATTCATTTTCAATTTTGTACATTCACTTATATACTGAATATTTGCAATAATAATAATATAATAATAAAAAAAGAAAAACCCCAACCTAAACACATCGCTTTCATACACCCCTTCTTCTCCCCCTCCAACTTTCCTTTCTCCCCCCAACGATCACCCCTCTTACTTCCCTTTCCCCTCCTATCTTCCTTTCTCGCCTTCCTCCTTCCCCTCTCATCCTCCTTACATTCCCCTCTTCCTCCCTCCTTACTTCTCCCTCTTCCTTTCCTCTACTTCTCACTTTGGTGCATTTCTCTATTCCTTAATCTACGCTGAAAAGAAAAAAGAAGAGGAAAAAAAAATAAAAATAAAAAAAAAGAGAAAAATAAAAAGAAAAGATAAGGAACAACAGTATACAAGTGTATTCTTCTTATTCTATATATTGAAACTATATCTCCACCCACCCACCCCCAATGAACCCCCCCTCCCTAATCCCCTCCGACTTCCCAGGTCCCACACCCGGCACAGTTCAGTACCATTCACCTTCTAAAATATCTTATTAACAATAATAATGAAAATAAAATAAAAAGAACACTCCGAAAAGAAAAAAAAGAAAAAAATAAATAAATAAAAATTAAAAATCTTTTGCATTATGCTCAGCCTCCCATCATTCTTAAAATTTAAACAGTATAAATCATTCCATTTATATTTTGTCCTCGTCCCTTACTTCTTTGATATTTACCCCCATCTTCCTGTAGACTCTCCAGATAGCCTTTCTTAACCTTATATTCAAATATTAGTTTATACAAAAATCAATTTATCTTCAAATACAGAGCAGTCTAATCATACTTTCGCTACTCATCTTCCTACCCTTCGTTTCTCATCTCCATTCCTCCCAAGCCCAAATTCCATAAGATTAGGATTTCGCTCTTCACTTTAAAATCCTGAGCTGTTTATGTTATACTTCAAGCATGTAAATCCGTAAAATGTGTGCCCAAAATCCATACCACTTCATTCAATCCCAAGATCCCTTCATCAATATCCCGCTCCACCTTCCCTTCTGCCCCACTCCTCCCGACTCCATTCATCCCAAACCGCAATTCAAATAAATCTTAGTCCCCGTTTTCCTCACAGAAAACAATTCATGCGCAGTTTGGATTGAAATTCAAATAAGTCTTATAAAAGTCCCGTACAATATCTGTCCAAAATAAGCAATGCTTCTTTCCATTCCTCATCGATACACAGCTTTACCATTTCATCCCAAACAGAAATCCTAAAATTTTAATCAGTCCAAGAGCTTAGAAAGTATTTTAAAGACATTGCTGGATCTATATTCTTTACTCTTCTGCCCTTCCGGAAAGAGAAGGCAACCCTCTGCCTTATAACCACGTGTCCCGCTGCTTTAAAAATATGGCTAAATCCTCAGTTTCCGCTCTTCTGCCTCTCCAGTAGGGGGAGAACAACTCCCTCCATCTTGTAACCAAGTAAGTTGCTGCTTGTCTTTCCTTCACCTTGTCCTTCCGCATTTCCGAGTGAGTCAAGAAGCCCCACCTTCAGAGTTTTATAATAAAAGTCCCGAGCTTCCGAAACAGAATTAATACGAAATCTTTGATTTTCGAGTGTAACTGTGATTCCAACTGGAGCTTCCCATTTATACTGTATTTGACGATTTCTAAGTTCTTGGGTTAAAAAAGTATAGCCTCTCCTTGCTTGCAGCATCTGAAGCGGGATTTCTTTAAAGACAAACAAATCATGGCCATCGATTCGGAGCCTGTTGTTGTAAAACTTTTGGGTGATCGCATTTCTGGATTCTCTTGTGAAAAAGTATATAATTATGTCTCTTGGAAGCTGTCGTTGTTCTGCTACACACGAATTCTGGCGATAGATTTTTCGAATATTCCAATCAAAATTGAATCCCGGACCTCCCACCGCTTGGCTGAAAGCTTCTACAAACGTCTGTTTCAAGTTCTTTCTTTTCGGGCAGTCCTCTGACTCTTATTGCAAACGCCTTTCTGTTATAATTTATCATTATAAGTTGTGTTTGAGTATCTCTAATCTCTTGTTGTAATACTTGGATGTTGGAAGTCAAATTAGAATTAGCCTCCTCCAAGGTTTCCAGTTTAGTCTCCATTTCTTCGATATAATCTGTCAAAGTAGACATAGCTTCAAACATATCCACCTTTATTTGGGCAATTTTAGTCTGTATTTTGTCGCATAAATCCAGCACAAATTCTTTGATTTCTTGTTTAAAATCATTGAGTATTTGAAAAAGAAGCTCCTGTGTCAAGGAATCTCCAGTAGGGGGTGTAGGAGGCAAAGGCAGCGATTTACTAACAAGTTCTTTAAGCACATGCGGGGGGGATTTTTTTGCCTGCCTAGACCTGGGAGGCATTATAGATAAAAGCTGAGAATAAACAGATAAACAGTGTCTTCACCTAGTCAGTTCTCAATAAATTATTTGTAGATTTTGCTTGTTAATGAGTAGCAGTCTCCGGGGAGATAAAGCCGGTTAATTGCGTCATCAATCACCAACACAGTAAAAACGCCATCTTGTACTCGGTTGAACAAAGAAGTTTCAAAGGAAAAACAAGGCTGGTGTTTAGATAGTTATAAAAAAAGGAACATCACAGGAGTAAGACCCGCTCGTGTTAGCCTTAGGTTGCTTTAAGCAATTTATCATTGTCCTGAGGGGGGGGATCGCCTGTCTAGGGCTGCAAAAAGGCAGCTGCGAGGAACTGGCTGGAGATAAGAGCTCAGTTACGCTGGATCTCTTCTCCGTTCGCAGCCCCCCCAAAAAAAGGGCTGTGAACTACGAATAAATCCTAGCACCTGAGCTTCTGCCTCCCCCTTTCTGCCAAAAAGGGGTGATATCTATTGATCTTAATTAGGTATACAGACCAGAACTCTGAGAGGGGCTCCGTTGAGCTCCTTCGGCGACAGGCTCCGCCCCCAGGAAGCCTCCCTTACCTGTCTTTTAAGGCTTCTGCGCTTCCGTGCACGGCGCATACAGTGCCTGCGCGACACTCTGCTGAACAGTGGGAGTGATGTGGAAGCCTCGCTGACAGGTAGGACACATGCGTGCATCATGCGTCTGTGCGCGCATGCATATGGTTGACACCGGGGCCCGGAATCCGGGAATCCAGAACCCACCACTGGATGCTGCCCATTAGAGGAGGAAATAGTACATTATGGACCAAGAGTACAAGTCGGTAGAAGGTTCATGGTGCTGAATGGAGTTACAGAAGCTGTGGTAGAAAGGGGGCTAGGCCAAGGATCTTTGCAAGATTTCAGCCATTTTTAAAAATGGATTTTTAAATAATTAATTTTGTATTGTTTTGGAGAGTTGGAGTTGCTTTGCGGGGAGTCTAGTGGATACGTCAGCATATGCAGGTGCTATGTTGCTAACCTGCAGGCTTAACAATTGTCTGTTCTGGAAGGAGGGGAGAGTTTAGTTAAGTGCTTTGCATAGTTCTTGGGACATGCCTACCAGAATCATGTTATATACCATTTTGTCATAATTTATGTAGAATATAGCTTTTGATGCAGATACTTTAGCCCAGTGTTTTCCAAACTTGGCCAATGATTTAACCACTTCTGTCTTCTACAGTCTATTCTCAGAGATTGAATCACAAGGTTATTTCTCTGGAAATTTCTCTTTAAGATGTCCCATTGTCATTTTTGCTTTAATTTTTTCTTGCTAGAACCAGAGCCCATTGTGAATCTGACATTTGTGAAGAATGACTCCTATGAGAAAGGAAATGACTCTATGGTGGTGCACGTTTATGTAAAGGAGATTCACAAGGAGATGTCCAGTGTACATTTTCGGGAGCAAGATTTTACACTCATGTTCCAAACAAGGTATGGTGATTACTGGCAAAGACCAGCCCCTCTCCTTACTGTAGCCAGAAGTTAACTGGAATTGTTACTGAGTGAGAAAATAATAAAAATACATAATTTATGCCACTTTTTGCAGTGATGCCAACTTTCTTCGACTTCACCAAGGCTGCAGCACTCATTCAGTATTCAGGTGGCAAGTGAAACTCAGGTATCAAATTTGAATTATTTTTGCTTGATTAGTTATTTTCTTTTGCAAATATATTCTAGTGACCATCATGACATATTCTGTCTGATGCTGCTTCATAAATGGTCACCTTCTCCATTCTGTGACACAAGCACCAGCCTTTGATTATACTAACCCAGCTAAGACCTATTGATTCATCCAAGCTTGATTTTTATTGTTTTGACTCTTCAGGAAGCAATATTATTAATTTAAAGTCAGATTAATTAAACTCAGATCAATAGTCTGAGATAGCGAAATTAAGAGCCTTGCTTAGAGAAAAGCACTGATTAACTTTAATGCTAATTGGAAGCTCCTTGTAGACTTTTTGCACAATGGAAGAACATCAAATGATGATATATGGTTTTAACAATTACTATTATTAATACATTTTTAAATGGATGCGTTGTAACCATAAATTAAGAGTTCCGTCTAAGTTTTATTTACATTTGCTGTAAAACAAATAAGTCATCATTTTTTTGTATTTTTATTTATTGTTCATTTTACTACAACTCTGTTCTCTCTTTCTTCTGCTCTTTTTCTTCAATATTAGTTCTTGGTTTTTATCTTTTTGTCTTAAAATTTAATAACAGTATTTTAAAAAATCTAAACTTGGTTGAAAATGTATTACTCTACATAGCCCAGAGATTTCTAGCATCTATTCCTGTTAAACAAGGTGCTTTTCATCTGTATAAAGAAATAAATACAGCAATACAAAGATTCTTTCTTCCATAATGCAGAAGTTTATTTATTTATTAGATTTACTGCCCGGCCAGGATAGCTGTAAGTTCTTTGTTCTGTCTAATTGTGTCTGATGTTCTCATTTCTGTTGAATTGCCTTGCAGGAACCTTATAGAACCAGATCAGTGTACATATAATTTCACTACAGCCCGGATTAATATTTGTTTGAAGAAACGACACAGCCAGCGTTGGGGGGGCCTGGAGGCTCCCGCCACACGAGGTCTGCACCTGGATTTTTAAACATTCACCCTGTAGGGGTTTCTTGTATGTATTGATGGGGAGTGAGATATCTTTAAGGCTGAGGATATTAAGACCAGGAATATTGCTTTATTTCCATTGTTTGGCCAGCTTATAGATTGGACCTGAGAAAGAACCTGGATACTTCAGAGTCTGCAGGGATTTTTCTTGGTTCAATCATAGAGCATATTCTTCACCCCATCCTGTTTGGCATTCATTTCACTGTGGAAAAGTGGCACTCCATATTGCTAAATCCTGGGATGCACAGCGTAATTACCCTTGATTCTTTCTGCTGCTAACCATAAGCCCCCTTTTCCCTCTTTTTAAGGTGCAGTGGGTGGTGCAAAGGTTGCCATGCCAACCGGCCCTACCCCTCTGGATAAAAGCCAACCTGGGAATAACCAGCACCCTCTGTCCACTAAAGAAGAGGCCCGAGCAGTTGAGAAGGAAAAGCCTCGAGCAGAAGACAGTGGCCTGGATAGTGTAGCAGCTCGGACCGTATCAGACCACCTGCCTGTGAAACAGGAGCCACTTGTGCCCTCGGTGAGAATTTGTGCGGAGTACTGGCATATCATATTTCCCAATTATTGTGGGAGGAAATACGGGGGGGCTGTTTATATGGTCAGCATCTTGCATAAATAGGAAAAACAACTAGTCGGAATTGTGAGTGAGACTCTATTGCAAAACATTGTGGTGTTGGTAGAAGTGCTTTACTTTGGTGAGGTGAGACAATACCATCTTTTGATCTTCATTCTGGGTGAAGGGATCTAGAATATATGCAAATACTGGTTCCATTTAGCCTTGCATTTGGGCTCTTAAAAAGCAAAGTGATGAGAGGCATCTTCTTGTTATACCCAATTTCAGCACTTGGACAGATGTAGCCATTTTCTTTGTATGCAGACATCACTTCTGTTGTATGTCAGTGACCAACAACATTTACATCTTATCTGGTGTGAATTAGTTTTTCATGGGCTGAAAAGGGCTTGACCCGTTATACTTGGGTGAAGGAGCACCTTCTCTCCTGGGGCAAAAGGAAGCATGGCGTTGATAGAAACCAAAATACAAAATCTAGAAATAAACTTGACAAAAAGTAGAACCCTACTTCCTTGACTACTAAAAGCCTTTTTTCCCCCCAGCCTAAGCCAACCTGTATGGTCCCCCCAATGACCCACAGCCCTGTCAGCAACGAGAGTGTGGAAGAGGAGGAGGAAGAGGAGGATAAGAAGGTGTGTCTACCAGGCTTTACAGGACTGGTGAACCTGGGTAACACCTGCTTTATGAACAGTGTTATCCAGTCTCTCTCCAATACTCGAGAGTTGCGGGACTACTTTCATGGTAAGACACATCTCAAGTTAGGGAGGGAGAGGGGGGGTATCTGTATATATTCTGGTTAGTCTTCATATTTTATCTTTCAGGATGGTGACCTTGAGAAAGTGCCCTGATGCTCACCCCTTTCTCTTGTATGTGCCTCTTAGATCGCTCCTTCGAGTCTGAAATTAATTACAGTAACCCGCTGGGAACAGGGGGGCGCCTGGCCATTGGCTTCGCGGTGCTGTTGCGGGCACTCTGGAAAGGCACACACCATGCCTTCCAGCCTTCCAAGCTGAAGGTAAGGTCTGCCGTGCAAGCACACACCGGTTGTGTGGTATTCTCTAAGTACATTTATTTTGCCTTCATGGGATGTAACAAGAAGCTTAAGGCAGGCCTAGATACCTGAGTTAGACTTTATTCCAGGATTAAAGAAAATCCGGGAACAAAAACAGTTTAAATCCCACTTGCTTTAATTTCTTTTCTCCCCTATCACTTAAAGGGAGGGTTCAGAAGGAAAGACTCGACCAAATCTGCTCTTCCAAGTGGGTCCATTTATGAAGTTTTCCTGACAGTGTTTTCTGTCCATATACAGAGTGCTCGGGTGGGGGAAATGACAAAGATGAACTCCTGAGAAGTTGCAAAATCTTGGCACTTCAAGTAATGAGTTCAGAGGAACACTTGGCTTACTTCAAAAGTACTTCTACTGTTTTTCATATGCTGTTGGCATTATAATAGTGGATTGTTACCAATAGAAGCACTAAGCCTAGTCAAAGTTTGGTGTCCACCTTTTCCATACATGTCATTCAAATACATGTATTGGGCTTTCATGAGTTTGTGTTCTGCAGATGAATTTTAGTGTCCTGATGCAAGTTGGGAGGGTGTGGATTCCAGGAACTGCAAAAAAGTGATGGAGGGGAATCAAATGAGGCTTCCAATTATCATTTAAACTGCGGGAAACCCTAATCGTTCCATCTTTGTTATCATTCCTTAAGTTCCTCCCATGGTCTTCTGATTTAGCCACCTTAGGGAAGAGAAGGATATGATCCTGCTGGCAAATCCCATACAAACAATTGGTTGTTTCTGAATCCAATTCTTCCTGCAGGCAATTGTAGCCAGCAAGGCCAGTCAGTTTACAGGCTATGCCCAGCATGATGCCCAGGAGTTCATGGCTTTTCTGCTGGATGGACTCCACGAGGATCTGAACCGGATCCAGAACAAACCCTACACAGAAACGGTGGACTCAGATGGACGGCCAGATGAGGTGAATGCTTGTTGCATTATTACTGTCTATGCTTAGAGGGAGCACAGAAGGTACCATAGTTTCTCATCCTGGCTTTTATGATATTCACTGCTAGGTTGTTGCAGAAGAGGCCTGGCAGCGGCACAAAATGAGGAATGACTCTTTCATTGTCGACCTGTTCCAAGGCCAGTTCAAATCCAAGCTGGTGTGCCCTGTGTGCTCTAAGGTATGATTTTGTGGTTACTTTCCACACCTGGAGTGTTATTTAGATATATTTTCCAATAGTCACTGTGGGAGGAGCAGGGGTAGGTTCTGCTCCTGCAGTTAATACTCAGGCTGATTTTATAACAATTCTGTATAATCTTGGCCTTTGTTTTCCTTTCCCATGTCATTGTCTGGTGGGTGAGGCCTCTGCTGCTTTGTTCTTGTTAACACTTTTGCTAGACTGTTTCCTTCTTCTGAATAGTGTCCTTTAAGCCCGGAATAACTGTTTCTGTGAGATTTGCTAGTGCTTCCGATGTGCCTTATTTTATACCCAATAAAGGCTTTTATTGCTTATTTTGTTATTGCTGCAGGTATCCATCACTTTTGATCCCTTCCTGTATTTGCCAGTCCCACTACCCCAGAAGCAGAAAGTCCTGACGGTCTACTACTTTGCAAAGGAACCTCACAATAAACCTGTTAAGGTGAGAGAGAAAAATAAATATATACAGTATATATATATAGCATGAATAGCTTTCTTTCTGTTATCCTTCAATTTGGATTAGTGTTGATATTCAGGATATCCTTTACTTCTGAAATGTCCAGGGAGTTTTTTCAATAGAAAAGTCCAATTAGATTTAGTAAAGATAAAAGTTTCCCCTGTCCAGTCATGTCCCATTTTAGGAGGCAGTGCTCATCTCCGTTTCTTAGCTGAGGGAGCCAGCATTGTCCAAAGACACTTCTATGGTCATGTAACCAGCATGACTATATGCTGAGATGTATCAAACACTGTTACCTTCTCACCAAAGTGGGACCTATTTATCCACTGGCTTGTACATGCTTTCAAACTGCTAGGTGGGCAAGAGCTGGGGCAAGTAATGGGAGCTCACCCCATCACATGGCACTCTGCCTCGAACCCGGGCTGAGAGTTTTCCAATTGACAAACTCAGCATCTTAGGTGCTGAGCCATTGCACGCACTTAGTAATGGTAGTTCTATACATTTAAACTAAATATGTCCCAGTGACTTAGAAAGCAAGGGTGCAGTGGCAAGAGAATTAACGGTAAGAAAAAAGGAGCTTCTTTGATACAGGAATCTTTCCCTCAGGTCTGTTTCTGTCATACCTAATTAAACACCTAACTTATTAAAAATTAAGTCAGAAGTCAATATGAAAACAGGTGACTTTGGCATGTCTCTGACTCTAGAATTGAAATGCAAAATGAGAATATCATTGACAGAAAAAAATGTCACATTTATGATTAATGTTACACTTGGAGGAAATTGGTGCAAGATGTTCTGTCAAGGGTGTGCTACCCAGGTATTGATTGTGAAATTAAGTAGTTAAATAATCAAATAAGATACTTTTTTCATATTGTGAAACTCAAAAATATTGGAAAACAACTTATAATGGAAAGAAACACATTTTCAAGATGGCTTTCTCATTCCAGCCTACTATTTTCTTATAAAATAGTATTAAACCTTATGTTCCTACAAATAAAACAAGATTTGAACACAGTAACAGGATTCTTTATGTTTCTCATCGGGAATTATGAACAAACTCTTCCAGAAAGGAATAGCTAATTATGGTATGAGAGAATTATGCCATAACGAATTTCATATGTTAAAAAATCTGATGAATAAATTGTGGAAACTATTTTTGTATTAGAATCTTATAAGTGACAGCCAAAGTTTGTTTTTTTCCAATAAAATTTGAATACATAATTTTAATACTTTATAAAAATGCCATATTTTCCAGATTATGCAGAAATTATTGTTATGTTTGATTCTCAGTTTATAACTGTGAGTAATATTGGATAGTTATTAATTATTGTATATTAACTTACTTTTTATATTGGTCTTTAATACTAGTTTAAACTGAATTGATATATTTTAATAGATAACTATAAATTATAGTTATTTTTACATTTTGCCCCAAAGATATGATGCTTGTCAATATCCTTTCTATTTTTTCTTTCCTCCCCTTTTTATTCGCTCATGTCTTTTCTTTGATTAGGTTTTGTAAAATTAATAAATTAAAATAAAAACAATTGAGAAAGAGGATTAAAGGTTAAAGGAAATAACAGACAATGTGTTGTATGAACACAGCTACACACACACACACACACACACACACACAAACACTCACTAGTGGTGGATAAAGTTGTGTCCTCAGCAAGTATCTGGGGAGCCAACATGAGGTGTGGTAACTGCAAAGAAATCATCCCAAAACAAAGAAATAGCAATTTAGGGGAAGGATGTGTTGGTGAGGAGAAACTTTGGTCAAAGTCTGCCATTGGCACCATGATTATGGCCAGTGTAGCTAATGAAGTGAATTCCCATTTCCCGTTACTGTCACTGATAGCGATGAAAGAAGGAAAGTAGGTATAGCAGGCAAGGAGAGACAAAGGCTAACGTGCATCTGTGTCTTCCCCAGTTCTTCCCATATCATGTCTCCTTCCTTCTGTGCTGTATTCCCCAAAAGAAAGTTTAATAATACAGAAAGCAAGAATGAGCTGTGTCGTGCTATAAAAGCCACTCAACTTTGCCATCAGTAGGGCCTGGAGTCCTTTAATGGCATTTCATATGAAAAAGACCCTTTGTTCCTTGGAATGGTAGCTGTCAGAGGTGAATCAAATGGCAGTGAAGAAACAGATTAAGGGTCATGGTGTTACGACGTTACCGCTTTGAAAAATAAGGTGCAGGCGATGGAATTGGGAAAATCCCTGGCATGGCTGCATATACTGATCTGCCTAATATATTCTCTCTCCTAATAGTTCTTGGTGAGCATCAGCAAGGAGAATTCTACTGCCATGGAAGTGCTAGACTCCGTATCGCATAGTGTGCGAGTGAATTCTGAGAACCTGCGCTTGGCTGAGGTGATTTACAGATTTATTTATTTAATGCATGTATGTAGCTAACCATTTTGCAACCAACTCTGGGCAGCTCCCAGTCAAAGATTAGAACAAGTTTAAAATCATATTAAAACTATACAACTAAGCCAATTAAAACATTAAAAACAAGAAAAGTTTGTTCAAGAACAAAAACAAGAAAAACAAAGTTCTAATGTGTTCAAAAATAAGAAAAGCAAAGTTTTAATGTGCAGTTATTTAATTTTCTCCTAATGCATGGGGTGGGGGTGGGGGTGGGGAAGCCAGTTCTTTAAAGCCTTCTGGAAGGCTAAAAGGATGGAGGCCTACTGAACCTCAGGGGACAGAGGGTTCCATAGTGCAGAGGCTGCCATAGAAACACATGGCTTCCTAGCTCCCCTCAGATGGCAATATTTAACAGCTAAGACTGGGAGTGTGCCCCTCATCTGATGGGGTAGATGTCCGTATAGGGAAAACTAACTTTTAAAATGTCATAGATGGATATCCTAGAATCTGTTCTAGAGAAAAGGACTAAATAGGAATTACCTCCCTTCTCCCTTTACTAAACAGCAAGCAGACTCTGTCTACCGTATCTACTGGTTTTTCTCTACTTCCTAACCATTGTCACAAACACAGTGTTGCATATTCATGCTAAACTCATCCTCTTGCATTATAAAATCTTATATGAAGGGGCAATATCTCAAAAACAGAGTAGATAATACATTGTGGAAGGCACATCCGGTGAGGTTCTCAGGCCTCTGGGAATAAAAGTGCTTGCAGCAATATGGAAATCTCGGTCAACACAAGCCTTCTCCACAGCAGTGCTTCCTAAGAACATCAGTTTATTGGAACCAAGAGCAAGACTCCCACGGGCATCTATATAACCCCAATGAGTATATATGTTCACCCACAGGCTTTGCATTGCTAACCAACCTCCTACTAATGTAGGACTTGGCATGCTCAGCAGGTACGGCACGGTGAGCACCCAAGAGAAAAACAGAAGACCACGGATGGGGATGGAAAGTAATACCCTCGGAAAGGGGGCAGATGGAAATCTGAGCCGAACCCTACCACATTGCCACACCAACTATATATGATATGGAGTCAGATTAGCAACACTTTAGCTCAGCCTTCTACTTGAAAATGGCCAGTTAAGCAGTTCCCAGGCAGGTCAGATATATATTTGCTGTTTAGAGCAACCACAGTTTTTATGATAGTGGCTGTTGTTGTACTTCCACTTTTATTTTTTATTTATTGAATCAAATTTATACACCGCCCCCTCTCACCATCTAAGTGACTTTTAAGGGGTCTTCTGTTCCAATCTATGATATTACCCATACAACTTATTGTGATGGTCAAGTTTTTAGGCAAACTGTTTGGTGAAAACGTGTGTGTGTGTGTGTGTAAAGGATACTGCCAAAGGCATGACTCCAATTCTCTTCTCTTTGATTAGGTGATCAAGAACCACTTCCACCGCATATTCCTGCCTTCCCAGTCATTGGATGCTGTCTCTCCCACCGATCTTCTGTTGTGCTTTGAGGTGCTCTCTCCAGAGCTGGCTAAGGAGCGGGTGGTGGAGCTGCAGGTTCAACAAGTGAGTGGCCCCAGTAGAATGTAAGTCAAGAAGGGCAGGGGAGGTTGCAGTTTTATAACCAGCAGAAGAACAAGCTTCTCCATGCACGTTGGAGGGTTGAGATCATGGCAGATCCCTTTCGGCAAAGTTTGCACAGGTAGTCCTTCAGTTACGCCTGGAATTAAGACCCCGGATTGCCATTGCTAAGCAATGCAGTCCTAAAACACGTCACTCAGCCTCCAGAGAGTCCCAGTTGTCAAGGTAACTCAAGACATGATGGAGGGGGGGAGGGGCTATGCTTGTGTGCAAGCACAGGGTAATCTGGGAAGGAGAGCACTGGTACTTACACATGTGTGCGTGTGAGTGCGAACACAGGAAGTCTGGGGAAGGAGGTTGCAGGACGTAAGTGAGCAAAGGGGGCAAGGAGGGTGTGATGCAAATGAGTGAAAAAAGGCAGGAGAAAGTTGCCCAGGTGAATTGCAACCTTCCCTGCTGCCTTCCCCATTGCCTTTGCTTGCGTGAAGCTGGCAGGGAAGGTCGCAAAAGGCGATCACATGACCGTGAGATGCTGCAACTCGTCATCCGCAAACTGGTGGCCGAGTGCCTGAATTTTGTTCACAAGTCCCTTCATTCAGCGCCATCGTAAATCCAAACCGTGTGCTGGATGATCCCTGGAGGACTGCCAGGGTTTCCATCTGAGATCATTGCTGCTTTGACTTATCATGTGGGCCATCTTTCCTTAGCGCCCTCAGGTGCCCAGCATTCCCATCACCAAATGTGCCGCCTGTCAGAAAAAGCAGCAGTCGGATGAAGAGAAGTTGAAGCGCTGCACTCGGTGCTATCGGGTCGGCTACTGCAATGTGTGAGTTATCCTCTGGCTCTCTCTCAAAGCCAGAGAGAGACCCCTTTTTCTTCTTGACTGCTGGGGGGGTGGGGGGATGGGAAGAGAGTCATTAGTTTCCCCATGAGAGACCTATTGTGTCTTTGTTTTCAGAGGGTGTCAGAGAACACACTGGTCCAACCACAAAACCTTGTGCCGCCCCGAGAATATTGGCTTCCCCTTTCTTATCAGCATACCCGAATCCCGCCTCACCTATGCACGATTAGCTCAGCTTTTGGAAGGCTACGCAAGGTAAAATATCTGGGTGCCAGCAGTATTTTTGGACATGGGTGGTTGTCTGGCTCATTTGTAGGCTTGGGTTAGGCTAGTCTCATTGCCTTTGCAGGACTAGCTGCTTTGAGGGAGGGGAAAAGGGGAGGAGGTATTTTAAGACTGCATTCTGATCAGCTGCTCTACTACTCCTTTTCAGGTACTCAGTCAGTGTGTTCCAACCACCTTTCCAGGTGGGTAGGATGCCGTCCGAGCAAGGCCTGCCTCTTCTGTCTTCAGAAAAACAAGAGCCTCCGGTCAGGAATAGCTGCGCTACAATGGGGTCGGCTGCCGCCGCCTCTGCCACAACTGTTGAAACTAGCGCCATGGAATCTGGGGACGGAGCCAGGGCCCCACACCTCTTGCAGGAGCCCCAGACATCTTTCTCCGCCCCTGAGCTACAGCCTGAATTAGGGGATGCCAGCACAGTCAGAAGCAAGATCCCCACGGGGAGAAGCTCAGGCCTAAGCTTAGATTCAGGTTACTCTGAATCACCTGCGGAGTTGCCGCTTGAGAGCTGTCTGGAACGGGAGCTGCCATATGAAAGAATCCCCAGGCCAGAAGGTGACTAAGCGCAGATTTCCCAGCTATCTTTTGCTTGAAATTTGCATTCCAAGGGAATCCTGGTGATTTTTCAGTGCAGTTCTGACCCAGCTTTGCCTTATATTTCTTCTTTTATGTATTTCTGTGGAGGAAGTAAGGGATAAGCATCTGTGCGATTCCTATTCTTAACTCTTGTCAAGGAACCAAATGTGAAATCCATATCATCAGCTATTTGTATTGTTGTGTTTTTCTCCTGTCTTCCTATGAAGCATGACTTGGAGAGTTGGGGTCAGGATAACAATATGTTCCATGTACGTTCCAGAGGGGGGTTGGGGGGGAGGGCTGAATACAGCTGAGTGGCAATGCTCAGAGTGAATGACAAGGAGTAATGATTCTGACGCAGGGCCATTGAACACTTTGTGTGGTTCCTCATAGCTGAGACATGCTGAATGGTGCCGTTTTCTACTTACCTGCTTCTCGGGCTGTAAGAAGGGGATTTGAGTTTTGATCAGGAAAAAGAAAAGCTGGCTAGCTATGCTGTGTCACTGACTCTCCCTCCCTCCTTCTCCTCCCTACAGCTGCCATTCCCGGTTATCAGCATCCAGCTGAAGGGCTGAGTTCTCAAGTTACTCAGTTTTACATCAATAAGATTGATGCAACCAGCAAGGAGCAGAAACTAGAGGATAAAGGTGAGAGTGCAGATTAAAAAGAGCTTAATGTTCCTGAAGAAAATCAGCTTGAATGTTTGATTGGGAAATGTCAGACGGAACCACACAGATTCAAGCATAGATGGTTATCAGCTACACCTGGTCACCTGAGCCGAGGAATGGTGCTATTGAATCATTGGAAAGTAAATGAGGATGGATGGATGGTTGGATGGGTAGATGCATGCACGCTCACTTTATAACTCCCATGCTGATGTTATGAAGCTCTACAGCAAAGATGTGGCATATTTGATTAATGCAAGTAAGCATATATAAATTGGTATTGTATTGTGAGTTGTAATACAAAGAAAACTGACTTTTGGGAATACTCATGTTATCTCCTTGCTCTCATCCTTCAGTACAGCTGTTCATCAGCTCTTACATATGTTTAGCAAATACTGGCATCCTAAATATTCTGACTGATTGAATGTTGCCTTATCTGTCCAATATCAGACATGTAATATATACTCCTCAAGATTTCTCAAACCAGCACAAGTCTTCAGCAGGAAAGCACAATACTGAGAGACAGAATTTCCAATTTTTTCCCTACTCCTCCTACTCCTCTTCAGGCTGCAGAATTTGTTTTGGTTTTGTTGTTGTTGTTGCAAAATTGCAGAAACACAATGGATTGTGATGTGTCCTTTTTGACACATTTTAGATATCTGTTTTGCTCTCCCCTCAGTGGCATAATACTTACCCCATCCACTAACCTGGAGAGCCAGCAGGTAGCCTAGCAGCATATTAAGGCTTGTAAGTTCTTATTCAGAGTCGTGTTAAAAATATGGCTTTGCTTTGCTTTATGCAAGCAAGAAAAAGGGGAACTACTTCTTGAGTTGTTAGTTCTTGGGTGTTTGTTTAGGCCCAGCATGGAGGAATGAGCAACAGCACTTCTAACCTTTTCTGCCTTGTAGGAGATGCCCCCCTGGATCTGACTGATGACTGTTCTCTGGCCCTGGTGTGGAAAAACAATGAAAGGATGAAAGAGTTTGTATTGGTGGAGTCTAAGGAGCTGGAGTGTGTCGAGGATCCAGGCTCTGCCAGTGAAGCAGCCAGGGCAGGACACTTCACCCTGGAACAGTGTCTCAACCTCTTCACCAAGCCAGAAGTCTTAGCCCCTGAGGAGGCCTGGTAAGGAAGAGATTTGTGGGATTTTTGTTTAGGCTATTTCCAAAAATTGATTGGTAATAAAGTAAATAAAGAAATTTGGTGTTTAAGGTTGTATCCTGTCCCCTGTGCTGTGGTTTGTCACAGTTTTAATTAACCTTGATTAAAGCTCCCAATTAACATTTAATTCCAAGGAAGCACTAGGCAACCTTGAATGTTGCTTAGATGAGAAAGTACGATTTAGGATTGAAGGGAAGCTTACTTTAGATAGGGTTTTCCTCTCAAAAAGATCAGGTTTGACCTTTGAAAGTACTTCGTGATTCAACTCTCTGGATCCACGTACAATGGCTCTGATAAAGAGCATTTGTGTCCCACTTTCACTAGTACACCAGTGTGACAGTTCCTATGCTGATTAGACTTACTGATCGCTACAGTCACCTTGGGTATAATGGAATAGCAGAGTTGGAAGGGACCTTGGAGGTCTTCTAATCCAGCCCCGTGCTGTAGCAGGTCTTGACTACTGTTGTGTATTTTCTATGGAGCTGCATTTGAAAATTGAATTTGGTGCAAAAAAATGGTGTCTAGACTGCTAACTGATAGAAGAACTATGTGGTGTTAAGCATGATTGAACTTATTAATGCTGATGTTTAACATGCTGAATAACCTAGGACAGTGTTTTTCAACTTTAGGGGCATTAAGATGTCTGGACTTCAGTTTCCAGAATTCCCCAGCTAACAGGCTGGCTGGAGATTTCTAGGAGTTGAAGTCCACAAATCTTAAAAATTTAAAAACATTGGTTTAGGGCCTGCCTCTTTGAGGGCCCACCTCTTCACCAGTCAGTTTGCCCAGTTACTGAGGTCAGTAGGAGAGGTCCTTTTGATGATCACTACGCTGCCAAAGCCTGGACTATTTTTGTATATAGGAAAGAAAGTTCTCTTATATAGCTCTGAAATATGCTTCTCCTTTTTGCATATAGTTTTATTGAAAGTTTTGAAAAGGAACATAAAAACTAATGCAAGCTAAGGCAAAGTAAGAAGGAAAAAAGAAATTAAAGAAAAAGCCAAAAATGCAAGAAAATAAAAAAGAAAGAATGAAAAAAGATATGAAGAAGTGGCTTCCAATCTTCTTTATAGTTGTTATAAGTACAATTTTAAAATTTGTCCTTTCTCTAAAGTTACATCATGATTCTCTTCTCTATAATCTTTCCTGTCTAATAATCAAAACCATAAATTGTATTTTTTTTTCTGTTTTACACAAAAAGTCCATAAGGGGTTTCCAGTCAGCAATAAACATAAATGTTGTCTTTTCTCCAATCAAAGAAGTCAATTTGGCCATCTCAGCAAGTTCCATCATCTTCATTAAGCATTCCTCCATTATGGATAATGCTAAATCTTTCCATCTTTGTGCATACAAATAATCTTTCTGTGCAGTTATCATATACAAAAACAAACTTTTCCAACTGTTTGTCCATTAATCCCAAAAGAAAGAACTCTGGTCTCAATTGTATATTAATATATAAAATTCTCTGAATCAGTTTATGTCTTTGAATACAAAAATTTGTAGCTTTTTTATACATCCACCAATCTGTAGGGTGCACTTCCCACGTGATATCCCAGCCCCCCACTCTCCAAGTGACATTCTTTAGGAAAATGGCAAAAACTAATATCTTTTGTCAAGCATTTGGTTTTTAGCTGAATTGTTTGGATGTTAAATGCATTAATTCTAATTTTGCCTTGACTTTGAGTACTTTTTAATTTTGTTTTCCAATTTGCATTTGTAATTGCTATAATTCTTCTTGAGTGTTGCATAAACAGAGAAGCAAGATATGCTTTGTTTATTTCACACTATTTATAGGTCACCAGATTCATTTAATGAATCAGACATTCGGACACATTGTGGTTTTTTTATATTTTGAAGTGTTTTGACATGCTTTGTAAGCATGTCAAAACACTTCGAAATTATAAACATTTACGCTTTTATAAATTTTTAAAAATCCCCGTAGGCAGTTTATAAATGATAAAAAAAACTATGTGATATAATACAATAAAACCTGGTACATTAATACTATATTTACATTTAGCAAAATCTTGACAATGGAAGAATAACTTAATACAGTAAAATCAGCTTAATCGCAAAAGATATTATTTACTCTACTCAACTCGAGCAAATTGGACAAAAAGGTATTCAAACTCTGACTGAAATAAATAAAATCCAAACTTTGCTCTCTATTGGGAAGGAGGCCATCCTTTAAAATAAGCTCTGTCCTCAGTGACACACAGGGTGGTCAGAAGGTTTGCCAAACCTAATTTATGGAAGCAGTGTGTCTCTTTGTTTCAACGTGCATAATGCTTAAAAAGTTCAGCACCTTGAGTTGACTGAAAGAAAGTCTGGCATGAAAGACATTCAAAACTATTGCCACCATCTGTACTTGCACAGAGAGTAACAGCTTGCTGCAGACCAAGGATGGAGAGGCAGGAGGAGGAGTTGCCTGGTGGAGGGACCCATCTAAAACCAGTAGAATGCTTCCATTCAGTTTCAGATATTCCTTCTTTATTACGATGTTATCTGCATTAACGTCAGGTGCAAACAGCCGGAACTAATCCACAAATAGGACCAAGTAGAGACTTTATTGCTGATCACCTATATGACGAGAATCTCGCCAGGTTGTCTGCCTTCCTTTGAAAACAAGCAAATACAGACCTAAGGGTTGGACCTCAGGTGTTTCCTCTCCTGAACTGACTCCAAGCTGGAATGTCTCCTCTCCTTCAGCCGGTGATCCCACCACAATTAAATTTATTTTTCCCTTCATCCAGGCCTAAATATTCTCAGGAGTCATGTTTCAGGGTCCCTAAGTACTAATGAGCAATCTGTGATCTGCATATTGAGGACACCTTAGCCCAAACCTTCAGATGACATCCCCCAGCAATTTATATTGATATTAAGGAACACGGAGGGCAAAAGAGAACTTACGGCATCCCCCAGACCATGAGGTGAAACTAGCAACTTTCCACAGCACTAGCTGGCAAATAATCTAGGAGAGCCACCAGACCCTGTGCTTTCCATACCCAGCCTAGTTTTCTGATGTGACTATGCTTGGTGCTAGCCCAAATTGCCAAAAGGATTGACAGGCTTATGATCTGTCTCCCCCAGGCATTGCAGGAGAGCATTAACAAGATGGAAAGCTCTGCTAAATAGTGTAATTATTGGGATTGTCACTTAGACGTACCCAGCTGTCAAGGATAAATTACCTGGGCACATCATGTTGTTCACTAAATGATGGAACATGGAAATGTTCTTTTTTTTCAATTAAGAAGTTCAGGTTTTGTGCTCGGTTACTAAATTAGCTTCTTATATTTAATTGTGCCTGTTGTGATCATCTTTGAGTTTAGAAATTTTATTATTAGCTTTAGCAATAGGGCGAGCACAACTTCTGCCAGCTTGAGAGAGACATCAGGCTTTGTGTGACAAGTCAAGGACTGCATTGCAGGGCCCATTTTGGTCTGTGGGCTCTGAATTTTAAGGGATGGAATGGATGCATCTCTAAATCCCAGAATACAAAAAAGGGGCCCACACCTTTGGCCCCTCCTACTCTTGGGCTCCACAAAAGAGATATCCTATGGGACCACAGGATACCCACCCCCAGCACACTTTTTTCAGTACTAGCATTAGCTTGACTTCATCACTTAAAATATTTGCTATTTAAAAATATATAAAATTCTAAAATATAGAATTCACTACCGGTATCAATATAGCACATTCTTACTTGTATAAGGGTTAAGAACAAACCAGTTATCAGAAACCAATGGCAAGACCTTTCAGGTAGAACCAAGAAATAAATCCTTTTTTTTTTTTAAAGAAAACTCTCTAGTGCTAGACATTTTTCTCTCAAGATGGCTGTTCTGAGGGCCATCGTATTGGTTTCTCTTAGTGAGAATACCAGAACTCTTTAGCTTGACAATAACAGCCGGTGATGCTGAGGAACCTTCTTTATCTTTCTACCTGCTCTGTTTTCCACAGGTATTGCCCAAAGTGTAAGCAGCACCGTGAGGCATCCAAGCAGCTGATGCTATGGCGTCTGCCCAACATCCTTATCATACAGCTCAAGCGCTTTTCCTTCCGCAGCTTTATTTGGCGAGACAAGATCAACGACATGGTGGATTTCCCAGTCAGGTGAGGTTATGGCAAGGTGTGTCGCTTTATTCATCTCTTTAACATCGTGGAGACCCAAGCAGTTCTTTAGATAGGACCATTCTGAGCAACAAAGGATGGTTTATACTATTTGGGCTTTGTCATACATCCAGGACCAATTAACCTAACACATAAAGAGAGGGACAGTCTTTTGGGGAATTCTTTCCCCTTAATTCTGGGCCTTTGATCATTCTGGTATTGGAGGTTCTCTGCTATAAATGTGGAAAGAGACTCAGAGAGGATCTGTCTGCCCCTGGCCCACAGAGACCTTGCCTCTCTTCTTGAAAGCCATCTGAACAGGAGGAGAGAGAGCTATTGCTTCTTACTTTCCTTTGTATGGAGAAAGGCATTGCTTCCTCCATGTAGAGGGAGGAAAGAAGAGAATAGAGAAAGGGTAACAAAAAGGCAATGTCTTCCCATAGTCTGTTTCTGAGGTAACTGAGCCACAGGATTTGAGGAAACACTAATCTTTGCAGCTGAATTAAACTGCACTGTTGATTTGCTTCAGTTTATGGATGGGATGGTGGGGTGTATATCAAAGCTGCTCCAGGAATGGGATATATTTACTGTCTTCAGTGACCATTTATTTGATGAAAGAAGGCTCACTGTAAAAACAGCTTAACTCCTCACATAAACATTCTTCGTATTTGTAGCAGCAGTTCCTCTACTGTTTTGAATTAATCTTCTCACTTTGAAATAAATGAGCTGAGTTCATTTTTCTCATCATCACCATCCACTTGATTTTTCTCCCTCTGGGAATTAAATGGGGAGGTTTTGGAGCATATTTCATAAAGCGAGCCACCTCAGAAGTCATGATGTTGGTCACTCCAAGGCTTGCTGTGTCTGAGCATGATTGTGGAGTACACAAAACAGTCTGAAAGCAAAAAAGCCATATGCGTGTATTTATCTTTGGGCAACGGCGAACATTCCTCTTCGGGCAGAACATATAAACCATATAGTATAGTATAGCCTTTATTGTCATTGTACAAAATAAATACAATGGAATTGGTTATGCTGAATAAGGTCATTGGCTGTTCTAGTACTTTAGTCTCTACAGCAAGAGTGCGCAATCCTTTCAAGAGGAGGGCAAGCCCAAAGTTTGCCTGGCTTGTTGAGATGGAATAAAACCTCCACCTGGTTTTGAGAGACGGGAGTTTTAAAAGGCAAAACGGGGGCCTTGCATCGGCAGGACATAAGGGATCTATTTAGTTCTGAAGCTTCCAAATCAGAACATAGCGAAAAAGGGACCAACCCACTTTAAGGGTTATACTGAGAGCCATGGAAGGGATACTGGCAAATTGAATGGAAATGTTGAAAATGGATTTTAAAAAAATAATAATCTGTATGTTTAACAGATATATGAGTCATTTTACATTATAGTTTTTTCAGTGTATATAATAAGCTATCAGGAGTCTTTGTGGAGTCAGAGGTATAGAAATACTGTATTGTAATAAATACATATTTATTGCACTTGTTCTACACTTTTTTGATCATTAGTTATCTGATCTTTTAAACGGAACACGCCAAGCATGAAATCCCAACCTAACAGCCTAAATCAGAGACCTCTTGATTATAGGAATCTTAATTGGGTTAATGGGATAGGATTCTTTCGATCTCTTCCTTAAACAGTAATCAAATTCTGACTGAAATTCTAGAAGCAGAGGCGTCCACTAAGAACGTTGGGTTCCTTTTTCATTCTTCTTTGCTCTGAAAACAAAAACAAAACCGTGGATGTGTATTTGGAATAGCACAAAGACTCATCTTTTTTTCTTGGATTATTATGTGGATGATTATCAGACCATGCATGATTGTTCCAGAAAGAAGATACCTGCGGGGGTTTCTCTTTTTTAAAAAAAAAGTTGAGGCAAAGAAGCCATTAACCACTGAAAAGATGTGAATTCAAATTAGATTTTGGGCCCCGATCCATTTCAGATTGGATGGCCACTCCATTACAAGAGAGAGTTAAGTTCAAAGCAAAACTTGACTCCAAAGCTCTCAAAATTCTTTCATATATGCCCCAGTGGCTGCCTTCCTGTATTCAATCTTCTGTAATAGTATGGTTTGTATTGATCTGAGTTTAAGTCCAGCTAAAGATACAGGGAAGGCTGTCTCAGTAAAGAAGGCTAGCTGGTAAACAGGGTTGCCTCTAAGAAAGAAAAGATAGGAATGGAATTGGGTACAAAGTATGCAACTGTCTAACTTCCTCTATTCTATCCTCAGGAGCTTGGACCTGAGCAAGTTCTGCATTGGCCAGAAAGATGAGCAGCAGTTGCCCATGTATGATCTGTATGCAGTAATCAATCACTACGGGGGCATGATTGGTGGGCACTACACAGCCTGTGCCCGGCTGCCTAGTGACAAGAACAGCCAACGTAGTGATGTTGGTGAGTAGGGGAAGACTTTAGCTCCACTAATCTTCAACAGGTGAGCCAGGGAATTCATGTAGAAGAGGGATTTTCTGTTTCCTGCTAGAGGTTTCATGGAAACCTAGGATCAACTTCATATGACTTTTAAGATTGCACATCCAGTTGAAGGGGGGGGGGAGACCCCTCCTTTTCTGTTCCCAGTCCTTAGATCTTTTTGCTGTTGTTCTACAAGAAATGTGTACAATGGATGCAAGTCATTTCAGATCTCACTCCCCTCAGATGGCACAGTGCAGATCTAAATTTTAGTTCAGTCCTTCCTCCTAATTTAATGGATCTATCTGCAGAATTCAGCGAGATAGTGTTGTGCCACATGTAAGTAGTGTGATTGGGAAAATAAATATCTGAGGCACCATTAGTTGCTCTTAGCCTGCCCAACAAAATGGCCCCAGGCATATTTGTTAATTCTGTTCTGTTTCATGTTGTCAGGCAAACAGAAAGGTTAATAGATCAGGCAACCTTAGAGATTAATTTAGAATAACCTCAGTTCCAATTGAAGAAGTTCTCTGGCATTGACAGCCCTTAGCTGTTTTCCAGAGGAGGGATATTGAATTTTCCTCTGTGCTGCTCTGGGAGTGTTCTCACTTTTAAAAAAAAATCTTTCTTGGCAGAGGACAAAGAGTATAAAAAATAGAAGATAATTTGTCACAGATTCAGTGGATTCTGCCAATTTCTCATTATTCAGACTTAGGCAAGGCCAGAAATGAGAAGAATACTTAGTTGGGGTATTTGGCCTGGTGCTGCCTTTGAAGCAGCACATTCAATGATACCTTCCTCCGTTATAGAACGAAACATTGCTCGTCGGTGTTGTTTTGCCTGCTTTGTTCACTTTAAAGGAGAAAGAAACAGTCCCCTGTCCTTATTGGAACAAGCTTGGTACAGTGATAGATCAACTTGAAATATCCAAGAACAGCCCAGCTGCAAAGTAATAAGGAATTGGATAGTAGTTCAGAATGGCTGTTTATAATTTCTCTGCCCTCGGAGGTCACGTTCAATAAAAGTTCCTTCCACATTTGGGGATTAGGAAGATGGAGGGAAGAAAGCTGATTACTTACTGCATGTGCTTAGTAGGATATTGATACTGATGTCTTCTCCCCCACCCCCAAGAGTATTATTTGCTGGAAAAGGTCTAAGGAGGATTATTGTTGCTTCAGGTATAATTTGCTCAAGAGTCTGGTATCTAGTTACTTAGCCTCCTTGCTCTTAGAGAAAGAGGCTAGAGTTCTAGCATCTTCTGGTCAGCACAGAAGCTGGCAAAGTGGTCCAAATGAGGAATCTTTGAAAGGTTATATTTGCTATTTCCTGAGTTGCTACTACCCCCCCCCCTTTTTTTTCCTGTTAGCAACATTGTCCTCCTGATGCTTGGTTTAATTTATCGCAGTCAGAAAAGATAGTTGAATTTAGCATCATTAAATATTTCTCCATACACTGAATACATTTTAACAGGAGGATCAGTGGGAATAGCATCTCCTTTTAACTATGTAGCTGACCAACACTCCTTCCTCCAATATGCCACCACTGCCATGAAAGCAACATTCATGAGCTCAGTTCTGAAGGCAAGACAAAACTACAGAATCAGAACACTTAAGGTGCAAATTACATTTGAGTCTGTAGGTTAAAAAAAAAGGTATAACTTTTGAAGACGTGAGATGGCAGGAGCAGAAGTAGTAGGCCTCTGCACGAGGTGGCCCGTGCTTTGAAAGACTCCATGCTTATCCCTCTCCTCCCTTCTTTCAGGTTGGCGGCTCTTTGATGACAGCACCGTGACTACAGTGGATGAAAGCCAGGTTGTGACCCGATATGCTTATGTGCTTTTCTACCGCCGACGGAATTCTCCTGTAGATAGACCCCCTCGAGGACCTCCTCGTCCCTCAGATCCCCGAGCGGACTTGGCTCCATCTGCAGAAGCAGCAGCCAGTCAGGTGAGGAGTTCCTTCAGTCCACCTTGGGAAGACTGGACTGAACTAATTCTTTTTTTTTTTCATTGTTGGCAATTGAGATATCTGCTGGGCTCTGCTTGCAGCTGTGGCCGAGAGAGTGGGGAGCTGTGGGTGCTGTTTGTCCTCTGGTATATCCCAGTGAAATGCTGGAGAAAAACAAGTATATAAGATGGCAGGAAAAACATTGCAAAAATGAGAAATCCTTACAAGTGTGTGTGTCTGTTGGAATGGGGGAGTGAAAAGACGCTTTCTTCTCGGGAGCCAGAAGGGATACACCAGCTCAAAACTGTAGAGTTGAATTTAGAGCAATTGTGGAAAAGATATTATCTCTGGAAAATGTATTTCAAGAGATAATAGTAAATTGTTAGGGACGATGCAGCGCAACAGAACTCAAACAGCCAGCGGAGTTCTGAGGCATGAAAACTGGCTTGATGACTTTGAGCAAGTCAGTCTCTTCGAGCCCAATTTGCCTCACAGGGTTGTTGTGGTGGGGAAAATAGAGGAGGAATGAATACTGTATTAAGTATATATCACTTTGAGTTACTGATGATGATGATGATGGTGGTGGCAGGATATAAAATAAATTTCTTACGCACTCAGTTCTGCAGTTAGATTCCTCTCCCTTCTCTTTCTCCTTTATTTCCCACCCCCTAATATGGTAAGACTGGGCTTCTCTCAAATGTTGTCAATGATCTTAGCATAGTTAGCAATGAGGACTTTCAAATACAAGTGTAATTGTGGCCCCAAGTATACCCTAGGATTCTGTAGCCATGTGGTATAGTGGGATCCATGTGGTATAATGGCTTCCTAGGTGGAAAGTTAAGTTGGGCTTCATCCAAGGATATGAAAGACGGGCTGCATTAGCCTTGTCCTTTCTGAGCCTCCTACAGTTTGCTGACAGTCCATTTTGAGCTTGGCGTCTGCTCAGGCTTTTGGAAAACATATACCTGTGGAGGAGAAATAGGCCCAGAAAGACCTATTCAGAGGGTCTTTATGCTTAAGCCATGATTCCTTTTATGCCTATGGTCACTCGCAGCAGGCCCTTACATCAGTTCCAGCATTTCCTTCCCAGAACAAGCTTTAAAACTTGAGAACTTGGGAAGAAGCAGCGCCTGTCCACAAAACCCAGGGGACCAAATGGGGAAAGATGATATGGATGCTTTGGCTTTAAATATCAGTAGAAAATCGATGTGATTGGCTGACTGCCCGGAGTGGATCATCCTGCACATGAAAATATGGTCTATGACTGATTACCCTTTGACTAATTTCTCCTGTGCATCTGTCTTAATTAAAAAGAAAAGGAGATTACTATACTTACTTATCATCTCAGACTGGTCTTTATGATTTTTCACTTACCAAAGGCTTAGATTAGGCTTCTCATCCTTTAAAATTCTCACCTGCACACACTTGGATGCTACCGGTTTATCTTCAGTTCCTCATGTTCTCATCAGCAAGAGCTTGTCTGTGACTGGCTGTTCCCACTCAGTGTGACTGGTTGGCCAACCGAATGTCCTTTGTTCGCACAAGAAAGCATGAACAGTGATTATTTGGTGCCTGTGTTTATTGAATGGAATAAGTTGGCAGACTGGGAAGATTTCCACCAAGCCAGCCAGCATGTATGCCTAACTGATAGGTTTTTCCTCCATCTTCATGTGGCTTGTGCTATTCACTCTGTCCCAAGGAGGTCCTTGTTATCTAAACATGGCCTACTATTAGAATTGTAATCAGGCAGATATATAGGCTGTTTCAGAAAACTGGCAGTGTGAAGGGCAGGGTCTCCGGGATAGCCACATTATAAGTGAGATGGGCAGTTGTATAAATTACATAAAAGAAGCAGGACAAAGCATGGGTGATTGAGGGGTTTGCCATTATGTTCTCCTCAAGTGCTGACGCAGGTTTCCACATCGCAGGCTTCTCTGCTCTGGCAGGAACTGGAGGCTGAAGAGGATGCTGCCAGAAGGCTGATGAGGAACCCTTGGAGGTCTTGCAGCCAAAGGACAAGAAAACTCAGCTCAGAGTGTCCTGATGAAGGCCATGTCCGATACTTTGTCCTGGGCACCATGGCGGCCATTGTGGCACTCTTCCTCAATGTCTTCTACCCTCTCATCTATCAGACCCGCTGGCGGTAGCGGCAGTAGCAAGGCACCTGGAAGATGGCAGCCAGCTGCAGTGTTGTCCTCTATGGCATCTTTGTAGCTAAGTGGCTAGGATGCCAAGTAGCACAAGATGAAGCCCTAATGTCAGTCCTATGTTGAAGACACCAGGCCCAGTGCCTTTTCTCTCCAGCTGATTAATTACATGGATTTACAGTCACAGGAAGTTCTCATCTAAGCATCTAGATAGTTGATATTTCTCTGGAATAAATCTTTCCTAAATAGCTCTTGAAAACTACGTCATATGAATCAAGGGCTAGCAAATGACTGTAGCTCAACAGAGTCTGCAGATCCACAGATATTTTGTCCATAATGATGTGGTTGTAAGATTGACCTGACTGCCATCTATCCTGATAGAATTCCCCTAATTTGGCTGACACCAACATCCCCTGAGAGAGTTATTGCAAGACTGATCATTTCCTCATTGGCCCCTTGTTTGAAGGAAGTCAAAGATTTTTAATGACCATCTTTTCCATTATTGGGGGAGGGAAGATGTATCATTGACTTTTATAAACATTGGTGGGTTAGATTTCTTTACCATGCTGTAACCAGAGAGTTCAGCCTCCCCTGTTTTTTTTAAAAAGCATATTAGATATTGATCTAGCTATGCCACTGTATTTGGATACGAGTATAAAGGAACACTCTTTTCTCCTCCTTCTCCTTCCTTATCTTGCATTTTGCTTCTGTACATATTTTTGTGGATGCTTGCGTGCCTATTTCTGTGCATGCATAAAGTAAAAGTTAAAGTAAGGAGTTACTATTGATTGACCCTGTAGTATTTTAATCTGGCCCTGCAATCTGGGATATAAAACGTCTCTTGTGCCTTCAGACTATCAGCTCAAATAGCTTGACATAGGACCTCAGCTTTAGCCAGGAGTCAGAGTTGAGAACTCCTAGACTTGGAATGAGTCAAATTCTTTGTTTCACCCTTTTGTTATTTTTATTAATATTATTCATACGCAATCTAATTCCTAACATCTTTACAGATTCTTCCTAGTAGTAGTTTCAGAGAACCTTTTCAGATTCTTTAGGGAAGGAGAAAAGATTTCAGGTTAACCATTCCTGATGGCCGGTTATTCTCGCTGTGTCTCAAGGAATGAAAAGTTACTAACAATAGTAATGCCAACGAGCAGGGTCTGGCGGGAGCCTTTTCATTTTGGAGAAGGGAAGCCCCTCTAAACTATCCTCCACTGTCTTGGTGAATGAAAAGTTAGCATTGTGCAGAGGAAAAACTTTCACTGTATTTATTTATTTATTGTATTTAATAAAAATCAAGGTATTCTAAACACTGTTGATTCTCTTTCTTTTACTTTCAGCTGCTTTTCCATTCAGCAGCCACGTTTCTAAAAGTAACAGATTTCTTCCAATCCCTTTGGTCACGTGCATATTGTATTGACCTCTAAAGTTGCATTGGTGCTGGTGAAAAAAGAATAAGCTGCAGCAAAGCGAAAGCTATAGAAATGATAAAGCGGAAGGGGACTCCATGCTAGGAGAGAACTTTGTGTGTTCTATGATTTTGTGGCAGCTCAGAATTTGTTGTGTGCTGCTATGAAATTTAGTGTTGATTTAAAACAAGAATGGGCAGTCTTCAGCAAAAATTAATTTCCAGCGACTGGGTAGTGCTTTGGATTTGAAAGCAGAAAAGTGGAGTCTTTTCCAATGCTTCTAAAAAAAGTTGCAGCTGTCTTAAGGAGTTAATAAGTTTTGCAATGCTACAGATTTAACAGCAAAATTACTATCTGTAGGGGTTGCATTTGCTCCCACAAGGATTCCAAACCTTTTTTTTTTTTTTTGCTATCAAATCAATAGCATTGCACACCTTAATAATTACATGCAGGTGATCTCTCAGAAAGCAAATGGGGAGGAATTTGGGTGCAGAATCCCTAAGAAGAATGAACCATCGATCTTGCTCTAGATGACCAGGAGAGTGAGAAATGGAAGAGAGAAGAAAAGGAGAGCAAAATATGTGGGCACTCCCCATTGTTGTATTAAAGTTAGTTTAACAAGTAGTTGCCCTGCCCACATAATGGAATGTGGCTGTTGACCCCAAGGTAGTTCTCTTGTTTTAACCTAAACAACCAGGCTTGGTTTGCCTATATTGATTTAAGAACTACAAAAATGCTTTTAAATCTAGGAGGGTGAAAAAATTAAAGCTGAATCGTTTATAGGATTTTACAGTCAGTAGGTAAAGTTTTAGCTATTTGCCCTTCTCTGCTAGTAGTAGAATATCTTCAGCATAATGTCTAGGAAATTCTCAGTCATCCAGGTCATGGTTGTCCCAAAAGTGCTTTTTTCAAGATACAACTGGACTTTCTGGTTTAGAAAGTCCAGCTGCCTCTTGAAAAAAGCACCTTTGGGACATCTTCAGCATAATAACTACCCCGTAATTTGTATAATTCATACAGATTGCCTCATTCCAGGTTTTTTTTTTTTTGGGGGGGGGGGGTGTTATAGAATTAAGTTTGGCTTAGAGTTTTCCAAATTGTACAGAGTAGATGAGACAACCCTAGATTAATAAGTGATTATGCAGGAGTTATACAGAAGCAACTTATTGGTAAGGCTGTGGGTGCGTCTGTTTGTATGTGAATACCATATGTAATATAAACTGAAATTAAATTATATTTCACAGACAGATTTCACAGGCTTCTAAGTAATAGTCTGGTCCTTGTTCTGGAACATCACACATCTTTCAAGACTATAATTATTTCTACCACATTCTGTTTTAATAAAAGCATAACTTTGTTTGATACATAAATATGTATTTTGTGGCTTTTGATCATTTCAGATTTTAATGGAACAAAATGTTTTTGTTTGAATCCCTCTGGGAAGTGAGGTGGGGGGGAAGGGAATAAATAACTTTTGTGGATCCTCTGCGGTTTTATCGTTTCTGTCTAATCCTTTGTTCTATTTGCAGGGCATTAGCTCTCCTTCCTTTGGACCCAGCCTGACAACTGATGTTGCTCCTGCTCTGGCACCAGAAGGGGTTGCAGAGCACCCCGCTCCATCCTACAGCAACATGGAGGAAATTGACTAAAAGCATGGTGTGCTGGAGGAGGGCAGTGTACATACGAAGGCTTGGTTTCGTGGCTTCCCCCACACCACTCCCTGGTGCACCCCTGCAGTGGGAAGGAGGAGGAGGAGCTGCTGTGACCTTTTTTTTGAGCACACAAGCACTTTCTGCTCCATCCATGCCTCCTCCTCTCCTGCCAGATGGAAAGGTCCTTTTTGTGTCCCCTACCCGAAGCTGCTCTGTGCCGGCATGCAGGGGGGAAATTTTGTGAGCCCCCAGTGCAATCCCCGAAGCTCCTGTCCTGTCCCCCCCCCCCCCCCAACTTCCTTCCGAGCTCTGGTTAGGTTCATCCTGCACAGAGAAGCAGCAGATGCGCTTCCACATGCTCAGCCTGCCCTGCTGTAAGCCAAGGGGGAAGGGGCCATTGGTCTCTGCCCCTAAGAGATCTTCTCCCACTTTGCCATACCACCGTGCCTGCTTCACAAGCTTCCATGCCCTCGCTGCCTGTTCCTCTGCTCTCCCAGATCTCCTCTTCCTCAGCAGCCTGAGCTCAGGACACCATCTTGGCCGCAGAATCGGCCTGTGGGAGAGAAGCAGAGCTCCCTCTTTCTCTCGGTCCCTTCACCAGCATTGTGTCATCTTGTCAGGGAGAAGGAGGCTGGTGGTTGGCACCTGCTATTCCCCCTCTTCCTTCACAAAGGCTACAGAGTGGTGGCTGCCCTACTATTTGGCTATCTTCAGTAATTTTGGATTTTTTAATCCCTCGCGGTTTCCTTGGGTTGAAAAGCCACTGCCAGCACTATCACTATTTAAATATTTGGCTCCTTCTCCCTTTCACCCACCCTCAGAATTGCTGTAACCAAATGAGGCTGTCCGGGGCCTTTCCCTAGGAAACCTTTGTCTTGCTCTCCGTTTGTATAAAGTTGGTGTTTGTCTTGGGTCCTGAGTCATTAAATTTTACTTAATGCTGCTTGTTTCTGTTTTTGTGTGCATTAAGTCTGCTGCCATGCCACTCTGGCATAGATTACCAGCCTGGTTACCAGAATTAATTACAATTCTCTAGAATTAATTACAACCAGAGTTAAAACTTTCGTTCTATCGCTTTGGTAAGTTTGATATTCTTAGCCAAAAAAAGTGCTATAAATCAGGGTTTTCAGGATATCCTTGTTGTTTCTTATTATAAACTGAATGTGTTTCTGCTACATGGTTTGTTCCTCTATGTGTATTTACAACACGAAAACAAAGCAATAGCAGCAGTTAAATGGATGGGCTGGTACAGGGGCGGCTCAGAGTCTAAAATTCATCATCTTCAGCCATGGAAACTCATTTATGATACAATTAAGACTCTCAGTGGTTGCTGTAGGAATTTAATGTAAGAAGATCCCTATTGCCTGCTACCTTCGGTTAAATGGCCAGGACATAAATATCATCAGTAATATGTTGCCTATTTGCAGTAGTGAATGTATATTATAACATGGATCTTAACCCAGCCTTAAATCTCAACACATTGTATTATGGCATAAGATTTAATTCAGGGGTGTCCAATCTTGGCAATTTTTAAGACCTGTGGACTTCAACTCCTAGAATTCCACAGCCAGTCATGTTGGACACCCCTGATTTAATGAACAGCTCAAGCTGCCATCTTCCCACTCCAGTTCATTTTGTACTTCTCCTTTCTCAGCTGCTTCTGATTTCTAGTCATTCTTGCTATAAGAATTAGGATTTTAAAATGGGCTGAGGAGAGAGTGACTCTCCTCAGCGTTTCCTTTCCTCAGGGAAAGGAATGGAAAGAATGGATGATATTTAAACAGGTGCTTTTTTTAACCCTAAATACATCTACTTTCTGTTTTGCCCATACTCACTTTCATCCATGCAGTAGAATCCATCGTATGCAAGTATACTATAAAGTGCTTGAATAATGATAACTGGAAGACATCCCTTTCCCCCATGATTTATGGAAGGAGTATGAATAATGCAAGGTTCTTACCTTGGGGGTTTTCCCTTTTGCTTTTTGGCCATCTTATTACAAAGCACAACACATTGGTATGTAAAAGGGTTCCCATTCTCCATAGCCGTTGTGAAAGTGTCCCAAACTCCAAAATTGTCAAATTAGCTAACATGTTTGAAAAAACTTTTTTTTTCTTACTAAGTAACAATTAAAACTTCACGTACAAGACATGTTTATGGGAAAGTACTGCTTTTTAAACAGTATGTAGAAGTTTGAAAAAATCCAATTAAGGAACAAGAAGAGGCCTTTGCTTAAGAAAAAGTAAAGATTCAGAAGAGGCTCTTTCAACGTATATGGATAGACAAATAGCAGTACTAGAACTCTGAAAATTTGCCAAGCTGTAATTTATACATTAAGAAGACTACAATCTCAGAAGTCTAACTGACTTTCTGAGTACTTCTACAGAAAGGCTTTTATCGTTCAAGTGCCCTGAGTCACTTGCAGAATCTTTTGAGCTGCCCATAAGTTTTGTAATTTACTATTTGTAATCCCATTACTTTTTGTTTGTCTTCCCTGCCCCACAATGTCCTCTGATTGGAACCATCCCCAATGTACATTTCCTGCATTGATCAAGAAGCAAAGGCAGGGTTAGAGCAGCCTTTCCCAAACTGGCACCTTTTAAATGTGATGGTGTAAATATTCCATTGCCCCCCCCCCCAATCAATATGGCTGGCATCCTAATAATGTATGTGGGTTCAAAAGAAGGAAGAACTAGCAATTAGGGAATGGGGGTGGGGGGTAGATGGAAGCTGAATTAACAGTGAAGAAAACCAGCTTGTTGGAATTGATAGTTTGGAAGCGATGAGAAGACTTCACTGCCACTCCGGTTATTTATGTTGGCTCATAGAAATGACAAATAAGCCTCCCTTGAAAACGCATGAGGAGAAAGTGCAAATTGGAACACAAGGATAGCTATTGGGAAACGGGGGGGCATATTACTCAGATGGTTTGAGATTGCTGCCATTGGACTCCTGCTTTGTTGCTCATGTAACTTGTCCTGCCAAGCACCCCACTCTGCCGACTGAGATTCAAAGGCCTAGTGCAACACGGAAGTAAGAGACAGAGGGCTTCATCCAACCCTCCACAAGCGAACTAGTATGCCATCTGCCTGAGTTCCCACAAGGGGCCAGGGAAACAAATGGGGGTATACAAAAAGCTTTATTTGTACAGGTAGTCCTCGACATATGACCACAATTGAGCCCAGAATTTATGTTGCTGAGGGAGAACTTGAGTTTTGCCCCATTGTATTACTTTTCTTGCCATATTTATGAAGTGAATCACTGCAGTTGTTAAATTAGTAACATGGTTATTAAGTGAATCTGGTTTCCCCTTGGACTTTGCTTGTCAAGATGATCACATGACCTTGGGACATAGCAACCGTCATAAATGTGAACCAGTTGTAAAGCATCCGAATGTAAATCACGTGACCATGGGGATGCTGCAACGGTTCTAAATGTGAAAAAGGATCATGTCACTTTTTTCAGTGCCATTGTAACTTCGAACGGTCACTAAATGAACGGTTGTAAGTTGAGGACTACCCTTATAACAAAGTTTGGTGCCAATCTTAGTTGTGGGAAGCTGAGTCCTTATGTTGTACAACTCGAGCTCCTTTGTCTATGGAGATTCTCAGTCATTCAGGTCATGGTTGTCCCAAAGGTGCTTTTTCAAGAGGCAACTGGACTTTCTGGTTTTTCTTTCTTCAGAACTGAGGAAGCTTCTTGGACAAGAAGGAAACGTCTTCAAAGAAAAAAACAGTACATTTGCCTCTTGAAAAATCACCTTTGGGATGTCCAGCTCCTTTGGCTAATTTACGGCTGAGTGCATTGTGTGAATCCCAGAACATGGGATAACTCTGTAATTGGGTCAAATAATTGTGTGGGCCATGCCTCTGAAGTTACAAGCAGGAGGAGATCTGCCAACTTTGCATGCAATGTCTGCCCCGGGACCCTTCCCAAAATCCCCCTGCCACATATGGATTCCTCAGCAGAGCACTAAAGGCAGTAAGTCAGTTCAATTCCTGGAAGCCCCAAAATATGAAAACTGCCCAGCCTCACATCTTTGGGCAGCACCCAAGGCCTTTGGCCGTGCCTGTGGTTCTCACGCATTTATCTGGCTGCCCTGTGATTGATACATTGTGTTTGGAAGTTAGCCACCAAGATATCCTTGGCCTCTTTTCCTCGGGACAGCCAGATCAACCCATAGCCCTCTTCTTCCTCCCCCTCCTTCAAACCATGGGCTAGATGAGTGCTCAACCTAGAGAAGGAGCCACGTCTTTGCCCTGTGAATGCGGCTGCTGCCTGTTACATGGAAACGGACCCTGGAGTGGATGTATTTGCTCACTGGACACCATGGCAACAGGGTAAGGCATCTGTGGGAATGTGGCTCCTGGTCATAATTCCCCCCTGAGCTTTAGGGGAGGGTGCTGGCCATATGGGCCAGTGTTGCCCTGGCTGACAAGAAACAGGGTTTGTTGTCGGGGTCGAATGATGCTGCCCCAATAGACCTTCATTCCTGGATTGCTTTTTCTCCTCCACTATTAAATGAGTCCTGAGGGAACACACCCCCCCCAATCTTTTGCAGGAGCAGCAGATTTGGGGGCAACTGAGATATGGAGAGCTGTTCATAAAACACTCTTTATAAAGGGCTCTAGTGGTTGGTCAGGATAAGTAATGCAGGAAGAGGCTGCCTGGCGAGATGAAGCAATACCAACTTTAGCTAAGGCCTCGGTTCCCCTTCCAGTCAAAGAGGCCACAAATGTGACCAACCTATATTTTTTTTAATTTCCTCTAATCTTCCACGATGTTGCCTTCGAGGGGAGGAGGCTGAGAGGACCAAAGGCTTTTTTGTCAAAAAGACAACGGCAGGGTTGCATCGCTGTAATGCAAGTTGCAGCCTTTTCTATATTTATATTTATTTACAGGTGCTCCCCATTTAGAAATCGCCCGTCTCCCTCAGAGAAAGACTGGGCGGTATAGAAGTGCCATAAAATCCTTTTTTAAAAAAACCCACCCATATATGTGAATATTAGGTTAAGAGGCAATTAAAACTAGAAATAAATAAAAATCAGCCGTTAAAAAGGCCAGAGAAGGCCTTTGAGACGCTAACCAGCCTCATGGCTGCGTGCTTCTCTGAGGGCCCCAAATGATTGCAGAGCCAGGCCTTTATAGATATTTTGGAAAAAGAGAGTGGGGGGACAGCTTCACTTTTGGGGGAGGGGCAAGGATGCCCCAAAGGGTAATGGCAGATAAGGCTCTCTTCTGGACCCTGCCAGTCATTTTTTTTTAACTGACAGGGTCCGTAAATCACAACATGTACTGCATACACAAGACAAGGAGCTTGCACTGTGATAACATGTTACTTCCTTCCATCACCCCGCTCTCCCCCTGCCCCTCTATAAATGCTACCCTGCCTGTTCCGTGAGAGAGAGAGGCTTATAAATCTAATAAACCTAAACCTTATCTCATTAGAGGAGAATATTTGTAGTTCTGGGTTGAAATGTAGGCTTTTGGGGCTGAGCTCGGTTGTTTCCTTGCAGACGTTTCATTACCCAAAGTAGGTAACATCATCAGTGTTAGTAGGAAGAGTGCTTATATCATCCTCGGCGGATCCAGAGTTAAAACTGCATTTTCCTTTATTCTCGCACTGCCCAAAGACAACCTTGAGATGCACCTAATCAAATATGTTTATCACCCGTTACCTTGGAAGGAAACCAGGGAACTTGATAGAGATCACCATAGCAGCCAATTTTGTTCTAGTGTGTAATCCTCTGCCAACCCAGAGTTGGGTGGACAACATGATAATATGTAATTGAGGAAAGGCCACCCATTAAATTCATGACTAAGATGTAAAGATTTGTTCAGCAGTTTACAATAATTTAATGGATTTTTATAGCAATGATCTGGGTCTTAATTTGTGTCCTAATTTACTTTAATTTGCAAGAGCTCTCTCCCTTCAGTAGAATCTGTCCTAACGTCCCCATTTACCTGAGTTCTTTCTTTCCTGTAGCATGAAATGTGGTACAGAATGGTGTTGAGTTTTAAAAACACAAAAGCAAAAAAAATATGAACCAACATGAGTTTTAAATGAATGTCAATAGCATACAACAACGTGAATGGTTTTTAACAGAACCCTGGAGCTCAAATAATCTACTGAATTCATCAGTACTGAATTTGAAAATAAAAAAAGGCAAATTACTGAAAAGGGTCTGAGGATCACAGTTTTTTTGGGTGTAGACGGGAGTTACTCCCGTTGCATCAAGACTCCTAGATTTTAATCTTCCCAAATGTGGAACTTCAGAACGGTTTACAAGTAGTCCTTGACTTACAACCATTTGTTTAGTAACACTTCAATGTTCCAATTACTTTAAAAAAGTGACTTTTGACTGGCCCTCACACTTATGACCATTGCCACATCCTATCATTAACCAGTATGTATTTATGATGGTTGCAGCATCCCAAAGTTTTCTGATTGTCACTTGAAACCTTCCCATCCAGCTTCTCATGAGCAAAGTTAATGGAAGGAGACATTTGCTTAACCACCGTGTATTCATTAACAATTGCAGCCCTTTAATTCACTTAATGGTGGCATAAAAAGGTCGTAAAATTTGGTGTGGCTCACTTAACAACCATCTTGCTCAGCAACAGAAATTCTGGTCCCGACTGTAGTTGTAAGTCGAGGACTGCTTGTACACAATCTTTCATCCGAAGGAGTAAGCTAAAGCTACAGAAAAGTCTATTTAAATACACACTTAACACCTTTATTTATTTATTCCCAACAGATGCACTCTAAAAATACCAGAGCAGAAATTTTCTAATTTTCACACAACATTATTAAAAAAAACTTCTCTTCTCTTAGAGCAGTTATGGAGTTGATTTTTTTTTTAATATAGTGCCTCCAACTTGCGGCATACTGTATATCTTACTAGAACTTTGAAATCCAGTTACTAATTTTGGCATAACCTAATGCGTGAATGTTTGTGGAATTCCTCAGTCATCCAGGTCACAGTCGTCTCAAAGGTGTTTTTTTTTTCCAGAGGCAGCTGGACTGACTGATAAATCTTTGAAGATGTTTTGCTTCTCATCCAAGAAGCTTCTTCAGAGCTGAAGAAGCTTCTTAGATGCGGAGCGAAACATCTTAAAGATTTACCAGAAAATCTAGCTGCCTCTTGAAAAAGCACCTTTGGGACGTGTGTGAATTCATTCCCTGAATCCTTTTTCATCAGGTTTAGCTTAACTTAGTTTTAGGTCACAAACCATTCAGTTGCTGTGTTCACACAGAGGCTAGGTCAAAATAGAACAACCCAAATTACAATTTAGCCTGCTGCATGAGAGAGGTCTCAAAGCAGCAGCTGAGAGCAAAGATTGTGATTTGGAGAACAAAGATGAACTCACAAATAGTGCACAGAAAAGTTTTTTTCTGTCTCAAATGTGCTTTCTTCCATAAAGTAACTTTTTTTATTGCTGTTAAGCAATCCACAGTTAGGAACCGTTGCAAATTCCCCAGAAAACAGCTATTAGTAGCTTCATTTCTATTTCCTGCCTTTTGTCAACCAGGATGACGTTTAAAATTTCTCAGCAGATGCAAACTTAAAAACAACATTTAGGAAGGGCATCTATTGAAATCACTCTAATTAAGGAGGGCAGGCTATCTCTGGAAACTACTGGGAGGTGATTTAATCAGTTATCTCACTGAGAAACTATTTCTTTTCTTTCCTTTTCTCTTTCTCTGTTGTTGTTTTTTTGTTCTGAGTAGCTTCTTGGAAATAAAGAATTCCCCGCCTGTAGCATTCAATGCCTTCTTATTTTGTTCCTATATTTAGTGTGCAAAGGCCTGCGTCTACCAAGCCCGCATCCACCTGTTTAGCTTCATCCTAAAGCATCTCCATGGTACCCAGTAGCAAAGTGGACTCCATTTCCCAGAATGCAGCAGGCACACTTGCTGCAAGAAGCAGTGGCCAATAAGATGCCAGCTGGGAGGGGAATAGAAGCAGATGCAATTGCCTTTCACTCTCCATTCTCTTCAGAGCAGCAGAACTCAGAATCAGTGCTGAGGGATGGAGCACATGCTCTGCCTGGTCTGTGCTGCCTGCTTCTGAGCTCAAGGCCCTGCCCAGACTCTCACCCACTGCCCGTTTCCCTGGTGTAAATCCCCATCAATGAGGTTCTTTCGCCTCACCTTCAAGTGCTTTGTGGATTGCTTCTGAGATTACATCCTGATTCCCACCCAGACCCAGAGCCAGCTTCCCGACCCAGCACCCATCTCAGTCTTCCATCGCAGAGCCCTGCCACCAGCCTCGTGTCATGGCTCCAGTGTCTGCCGAAACATCTTCAGGTAAGGGCCCTTGCGTGGACGAGGGAAGAAGTAAAGTGCTGCGCTGAACTTGCTGAGGAGGCAGAGGGGGAATTCTGTCCTGCTCACCTGTTCACCCTGGGGAGGCTTTGGGGAGGCCACCATGCTTGCCTATTGTGTGAGAAGAAAGATTTTGCTGCCAGGGTCTCCTGGAATGCAGGCAGAGAGCCTGAAGAGCTTCTGTGGGGATCTGCCCAAGTGAATTCAGGTAAGGAATGCAATGCTTATACTTTAATTTTGCCGGGTGGGGGGGGAGGAGTGTGAGGGGGGTGGGAGAGAGTTAGGACAATAGTACAATAGCCATCACCCCTTCCAAAAGCTGCTACTCTGTGGTCTCCTCTTCAGGTTCTTTGTATTCATTGTTAGGCAGCTCAGCTATCCCCTGCTGAGCTATCTAGTGTAATGAAAAGAAGGACTAGGGGCCATACGATAGTAGTGTTCCAATATTTGAGGGGCTGCCACAAAGAAGAGGGGGGTCAACCTGTTTTCCAAAGCACCAGAAGGCAAGGCAAGAAACAACGAATGGAAACTAATCAAGGAGAAGAAGCAACCTGGAATTAAGGAGGAATTTCCTGACAGTAAAAACAATTAGGCTGGGCCAGTGGAAAAACTTGCCTTTAGAAGTTGTGGGTGCTCCATCATTGGAGGCTTTTAAGAAGAGACTGGACATCCACTTCTATGGAATGGTATACCGTCGTCTGCTTGAGTGGCGGGTTAGACTAGAAGACCTCCAAGGTCCCTCGCAACTCTGTTATACCGTTCTGTTCTACTTTCTTTCCCTCCCCCCCTCTGTCAGAAGTGCACATCTTGCTGATATTCTTTGTTCCACACTGTCAGCCCATCCTTCCTTGATATTTTTACATTCTGCTCCCTTGTTTGCTGGGGCAGGGAGAGTTATGGATCTGAGCATTTCTATGGTAATACCCTCAAATGTATTCACACTACAGTGTTTCTGTGATCTTCCTAAGCTGGGAAGAGGGATACTTTACAGAAGGATGATTGGCTTTGGAATGGAGGATGATGGCAATTATTCCAGGCTCCTTCATCTAGAGCCAGCGGGGTGGAACTCCGTCTATGTGGCGTACATAGTACGGTTGAGCTTTGATACCTCAGGGGCATAGAGTGCTCCAATGCCAGGGGCACAGCTGGTCCTTCCAAGTTGTGTGAAGCTAAGGAAAGGCTTTGGAGGTTCTGGGCATTTAGCTCCATATAAGGCAACAACTCAGCAGGAGGAGAAGAGCAGGGGGGGGGGGGGAACTTGCTTGTACGAAACATGCTACACCATCACTCTCGTGGCTACCTTCTGCTGCTTCCTCCATCTCTTCCGCAATTCTTTCCTGAAGAAAGCACATGCTTTTTATATAGCCCTAGCCCAAGAGAAGGGCCCTCTGCAGAGCCAGCCAAAGAGCATCCAGACGATTCAGCCCCAGAAAATGGGGATTAGCCCAGTCACATGCTGGGCCCAGGCAGCATGTGAGCTGTGGGGGGAAGGGAAGCCAGACAAGGGAAAAGGGGCTTTGTGTCTGGAGCGTAGTCTTGCTCTGCCCACAACTCTTGATGTCTTTGTTTTGCCCAAAGCGGATTCCTTTTCCTTGGTTTCAGAGATGCTCGTAGGCGCAAAGGGGATTCCTAGTCAGATTCTTGGGAGGGGAGGGAAGCAAGTAGAACCTGGAGGGAAATTGGCACCAGGAAGCAACTTGTTGTGATCAGGCTACTAACCTACAAGAAAGGGCACAGCGTTTTTTATTAGTAGCTTTGTGTCTGGCTGGCCCAGTGTTTCCTGGATGAGGAAGGGGAGGGGCGATTCAGTTTGTCTTTGTGCTATGAAACAAAAATCTTGAAAAACCACAGCAGCCACATCTCCAAAGCCTCCCTCCAGGTCCCAGGGGGAGAGTAGATAATCCCAGGGAATGGTGGTGAAACAGCCCAAAGCACAGTCTTGGGCATATGTATGTGTTTGTACGTGTAAGTACATTATGAGCATAGGAACTGCTGCGTGAATTCATGTGCTCTCTGTGTCTGTCTGTGTGTATGTGTGTGTGCATGTGTATTCAGCATCACTGCCTACTGGGTGACTCACCATCCTGCATTGTGACATCAAAATTGCAACTCTCGAAGCAGAAAGAATGAAATTTGGTGTCTGCATTCCAAACATTGCACATTACATAAAAGGGGCCTGCAAAATTATTACATTGCCAAACGATTTCGGCAAGGTACGGCCCTCAAAGGAACAAGGAAGCAGGGACGGGCCTTGGATGCTGTGATGCCAAGGAAATTCCTGAGAAGGAAATAAGTTATGTATTTTTATCTAGGTCTTAAAGGATGGACAAGGGGTGCTCATAATATTGATATGGGCAAAACATGTTTTCAAGCATGCATATCCCCCACCAAAGGTTTATGCAAGCCTTTTTACCTGTTAGGGCTTTCCCTAACACATAAGAGAAAAACATAAACAAATGGCAGTTTCATATGGCCTCGTAACAAAAATTAGGATTGCCAACACCTGTAACCGTACTGAAAGAAAAATTGGGTGATAGAATGGAATCTGGAGGCCCAACCCTTCAACGTTTGCCCTGCTGCCAATTTATGGTAGCTTTCACAGTCCTGCAAAATCTAGTTAAGAATAGGCTGTGTTCTGTTGATTTTTATCTAGACAGCAAAATTATACTGGAACACTCATTTAAAAAGAAACATACTTTATAGTTCGTTGTTGTCATCGGCACAATTCAGACAATCTGAAGAACCTTGGTTGAAGTGGGGGGGACTGATTTTGCCCATCCAGAATCCTTGGCAAGGTTATCATTAGAATAGTTTTTTTGCAGTTTATCTGTACATTCCCACAAAACAGCCCATATATGAAGCCGTGAGAGAAAAGTGGCCTTGAATCTTTGGCAACATTATTAAGAAGTGTTATACAACAGGTGCTCTTCCAAAGCCTAGACTTTGACTCCTGAGCCCTTCAAAAATTGTGATTAAATCATTACTTTTAATAGAACTGAAATATACAAAGAGTAATTCTGTTCACTTTATGTAATAAATTGGGTTAAATGAAATCAACTTCAGATTTTTGCCACGATCCAATCCCCTTTCTGGAACATAGCCCTGACATGCCTCAGTAGCCTCCGCCAATTATAGATGTTGTTAAGGACAAATCCCATTCTTGCATGACTTGGGGAAAAAAAGTTTTTAAATCAAAGGGTAAGCCACTTATTTGAAGCAGCAAAATGTCACAAGCCAGTTCTTTTGTCCATGTAAAAGAATAGTTTATTCATATTAAATGATGCAGCACATAACATTGGGAGGGGGCAAATTCTGTGCCTTTTCTGTAGCCACATCTGTCCTGTGGAATAATATTCTTCCCAAGACTGCAGCGGTGTTTAAGAAAACACTTAAAATGTGGCTCTTTCAACAGATTCTGAGCCAGCCCAATTTGATCTTGGGCTTTTATTCTTTGGTTCTTGGTGATTCTTTTCCTGGTAGAGCAATACTTGCTTATTTCATCTTTCCATATATTTATTGTTGTAGCTGCCCAGAATTCTCTTTAATGAGGGAGATGGACGATTCTTCAATGCAGCTATTCTCTACTAACAACCATTCATTTAATGATGGTTCAAAGTTACAGTGGAACTGAAAACAGGGACTGATGACCATTTTTCACACAACCGTTGCAGCATCCCCATGGCCACGTGATCAAAATTCAGATGCTTGGCAACTGACTCATTTATGACAGTTCCACGGTCCTGAGGTCACGTGGTCAACTTTTGCGAATTTCCAACCAGCAAAGTCAATGGGAAGGACAGATTCACTTAACAGTCACGTTACTAACAACTTCAGTGATCCACTTAACAACTGTGGCAAGAAAGGTCATAGAACGGGGCAAAATTCACTTAATTGCTTTGCTTAGCAACATAAATTTTGAGCTTAATTGTGGTCGTATATCGAGGACTACCTGTACGATTGATAAATGTGTTACATGGAGTTGCATGGACAGTAGAGGTGGCGTATAAATTGAATCCACCAACCTTGTGAAGTATTTCTTGCATAGCTGAAAGCTGTTGTACATTGGTGATTTTTTTTTTTTGAAAAAGGTAATTTGTGACCTGCATTGCTCCATGCTTCAGATTACTCTTCACCGTTATAGCAACGGCAATAGCACTGAGGCTTATATATTGCTTCACAGTGCTTTATAGCCCTCTCTAAGCGGTTTGCAAAGTCAGCCTATTGCCCCCAGCAATCTGGGTCCTCCTTTTACCACCTCGGAAGGATGGAAGGCCGAGGCACCATTGAGCCTGGCGAGATTCAAACTGCCAAATTGCAGGCAGCCGGCGGTCAGCAGAAATGGCCTGCAGTACTGCACTCTAACCACTGCACCACCGCAGCTCTTATTATAACTTTCTGTCATATTTTTAGCCCTGTTGACAGCAGACATAGACCTGGAAGTTAATGGAAGATCAAACTGTTGATCAGAGTGCCAAACACCTGCCCATGATCACCACCCCTTCAGCAGCTAGAAATGGTTGGTTCCGCAGCTCGCTGGACTTTCTCTCTGATTGATTTTTGGCTAGCAGCTTTCTCCTTTTCTCCACAGAGGGCAGTGAGTGCTCAGAGGTAGCCGAGCCAGAAAGTGCTGAGCCAATCAGTGGCCCAGGGGAGTCCACCCTCGACGAGAGTGCCATCACTGTCCCTCTGGTGGTACCCATCGGGCCGACAAAGCTGTCCTTTCCTGAGCGAGAGACCTGGACCCGCCAGATGGATTTCATCATGTCATGCGTTGGTTTTGCTGTAGGGTTGGGCAACGTCTGGCGCTTTCCATACCTCTGCTACAAAAATGGAGGAGGTAAGAGATGGGAACCATGGGAACTGGAATGTGTAGCAATGGGACAGGTGAGCTGCTGAAGGGACCGGGGGCTACCTCTGGGTGTTCAGGTAACCCCTGGACTAAAGGACATCTCTGTCTTTGGCCTCCAGATCCATTTTCTTATTCCCTCCCTGTTACATGGTAGGTGAATTCTGCTGCCTTTCCATCAGATTGGATCAATCAAACTCAGATACATTTTTTTTCCAAGGTGGCAAAATTTATCACAGTGAACTACTGTACATAAAAATGCAGGGCACTATTTCACTTTTTAAGTGAAAAAAAAAGGGTATTGCACACACTTAAGCGTGACCACAGTTTACGCAAAGGGCACTGTGGTACAATTGGCCTCTTACCCAGAAAAATGCTACAGGCTACCTGTATTCTGTCCATAGAGAAATTATAGCCTAATAATACACCATTTGGTTACTCAGAATCATCTCTCTGTCTCATTATATCACAAGGTTTGCCCTGCAGCTGAAAACTTTGTAACCATCCCTTTTGTTAGAATCTGTTGTTGTTTCAAAAAAAGGAGTAAAATGAAGATAGGCTATAGTTTTTAAGAGAGAAAGAATGTCCTCCTCTTAACTCTTATCAGAATAATTTGCAAAAGCTGAAATAAACAGCCCCAGGACAATGCTGATGACACAAATACTAAATTATCTGGACCGCTTTAACAAGAAGCATTGTCCACTTGTGACATCTCTAGGTTCTGGACAGTCTTGGACCTTATTCCAGGTAGATGGGGAACTGCTTGAGTTTACCCAATAGAAAATGAAAGGTGGTTTCTATATATTTAGTCCCAAAGGCAGTCACCATCCCTACCTTGATTACATTTATGCTTTTTATTGAGGCTCTTGAGCCTAGAGAAGGCAACCATGGAAAAGTACTTGTAAAGCCAGTCATGCATATTTGCTCACAGCCCCAAGAACCTCTTTATAGAATATGTCAGCAAATGTTTTTTAAAAAAATCTCATTTATGATGCCTTATTCTCTAAGGGAGTACAGATCTGGCTGTATATGGGAACCGGGCAAGGAAAGTATTTCTAATTGCTTGCAATGTGCCTCATGGAATTGGGACAGGCTGACAACCAAAGAACTGGAATAAAATAATAAAAAATAGCATATGAAAGATGCTTGGGTTGCATGCAGAGGCATCTTGAAAATACTTGCAAATTCAGCAAGTTCTGAACGGGGAACTCTGGAGCATTAAACTGATTCAGTGTCAGGATTACCTTTCTTTTCCACCACTGCGATAGAATATCAGTTTAGATTTGAGAGAGAGAGAGAGCAAGTGACAAAGAGAGCAATCTGAAAACATCCAGCTGGATGCTGATTTATGTAACACAGTGCTTCTCAACCTTGGCAACTTAAGGATGTGTGGACTTCAACTCCCAGAATTCCCCAACCAACTATAGAAAATGGAAAACTTGTTCTAGCAATTACACTTGGGGGGGGGGGGGGACGGGATGAGCAGCTTCTATTCAAATCTTATTTGAATTACAGCCTGAGTTTGCATATTAGGTGGATTTGGGAAACTCACTATCTTTCAACTTCCTACTGGAAAGCAGTTAACAATGTGGGACTCAAAGGTGTTATGATTTTATGAATGTAAATGCCCTTTAAACATTCCAAAACTGCCATCTTTGCATCCAAGGGTGGAGTTCATGAGTTTACAAGGCTTCTCTACTTTTCCTAATATGCTTCACATTCAGTAAGGAGAAATAAATCTATATCTTCCCCAATTCTCCGTCCTATGAAATGTACAAAAAATGCCCTGCAGCAGGAAAGGATTTAAAACTTTTTTCAGATTAGAAGATTATCAAGTGTCCTTGCTAATGAAAAAATATCTGCCTGGAGGTATAATTCCATAGCTCATCCAAATGGAGAAAACTACTAAAAGCCTAAAACAAGATAGCAACTGAGAGTGGAATTCGACATTTCATAATTTCAGCAGCACCACTAAAAAGACCCTGTAAACTTGCCCAGCTTTTTGGGGGGGGGGGGAAGGACAGAGCAATGACTCCCCTTTTTTGTGCAGGTGTCTTTCTGATTCCTTACCTGCTGATCGTTTTCGTTGGGGGGATCCCTGTCTTTTTCCTGGAGGTGGCCCTGGGACAGTTTATGAAGCAAGGTGGAATTTCAGCCTGGAACATTGCTCCCCTGTTTAAAGGTAATGGCTTTGGTGACACTTGCCTGTAACTTTCAGCCACCTATTAGATTCAGAAGTAGCAGGAGCTGTTGTGAAGCTGAGGATGTGTTGCAACAGAGTATTAAAGCACTGCAGAGTTTATTTGTCTTGTAGAATTTTCTCTAAAAAAAGGTTGGAAATATTCTAGGCTATATTGTTACATCATAAAAAGTGACGAAGCAGCTCTGTTCAATTTACAGAGGACCAAAGGGCACCTGTCTGTTTCTGATAACTATTGTGACTACTCCCTCATCTGTTATGATAAGGCAGAGGATAAAATTAAGGAAATCATTGGTGTAGAAGTTAGGAATTGACGAACCCAACCAAAGCAAGCACGCTCGAGACCTTCCAATCCTTGAATGCAAAACTTTATTGAGTACAACATTTCGGCACTGCTGAAGGCAAAACCAGCTCTATATCCAATTCCCACACAAACCCACATAATGATAATATAGATTTCTCCCTCCCTGCTACTAGTGCAGGTCACATTGTCCAATGGAGTGTCGTTGTATTGTTATGAGAAAAAGTCTCTGGTCTTGGCAAACACCTGCTGGAGTGTCCTTGGCTCTCAGGGCTCGTCTTCTTGAAGTCTGGAGCCTGCATTCCATCTTACCCTCCCCTCCCCTCTGGTTCTTTGCCAAGTTGAGAAGTGATAATGTTTGCAACAGCATAAGCGCGCTTCGAGCTTGACAGGCTATTCCTACTCTTCCCAAAAGGCCAGTCTTGCTCTGCATCTTAAGAATGTAGTGTGTCTCCCCCAATGGGAGCATCTGGTTCCCCACACCCAATGCCCCCATTTCATTCTCTGGCAGAAACACAAATCTGGACCACAAATATTAGAAAGACCACAAGATGGGGCCAAAGAGTTAGTGGTTTTGGTGCTATTTCTTGTTCCTCCCGCTGTTTGAAGCCCATTTAATGTGGAAACTGGTTTCTGAAGCATAGTTTTGAAACTTTGCCACAGATATCTTGTGGAAGTTTTGTTTCTATCCATTGTTAATTGGCCAGAGAGGAAGGAATTGTAGCTGGATGCTACCTGATGCTTCTTAACCAATAGCTTGTTCAAAACAGAGGACATAGGCATATGTAGATGGAGCTTTGCTTTGGTACCAATGTAAAACTCCATCACAATGATGGCAGGGCAGCCTTCTTGAGATAAGGTGGATGTTTGGAAGGCAGCCAGTACATCACACAAGTTAATTTGCACCCAGGCTCCAGAGGTGGACAAACCTATTTTTCTGCTGTTGATTTTTGCATGTTCCTACTTGGCAGCCATCTGTATTTTCCACAAAGCTGCAATATGTATGTATTTTGCCTTCCTGGAACTTAGCACCATCCTCTAATTATCAGAATGGCTCTGAGTCATCTACAAACACATTGAATATTATATTTGGTCCGGAATTGAATGATCCTTCAGTATCAGCTTCTAAAATTCATAATTATAGGGCTGTCCAATAGATGGAATATGGAAGTTTTTAATATTGTAGTTCTTCAGCGTTTCCCAGGCCTGGCGAAAACAAGATAAAAATGGGAAATAAACCATAACATGTATCTATGTATAATGACTGTGATGGCTTTTCCCGGGGCCAGAGTTTGGGGGGGGGGCTATTGACATTATGATATAAACACAATCTGTCTGCTATATAGATTTTGCTTGAAATTTGCATGACGAAAAAAAGGTTGGGGATAGATGCAGGACATGGTTTCTATATGCAGCACTTTAAAACTGCAGAAAACACATTAATAAAATCTAACTTGGGAGAAAAGCTAAAGATTTTGCTTAAAGAAAAGCTAAAGCTAACATGCTTATTGTGTCTCTTTCATTGAATGTAAGAGAGCATTCAAAATATTATTCTATCTATATCAAGGGTGTCAAACTCAAGGCACGGGGGCCAGACCCAGCTGGGGAGTGGGGGTAGGGTGTTTAGATCTGGCCCATGGGGCTGCCCTGGAAACACCAAAGAACCAGCCTGCGGTGCCTCTGCCAGCGAGTTTGGGAGCCCATTTTCTCTGGCAGAATGCTTGGGCCACCACAGGGTCCCCTGACAGAAGCTGAGCTGGCCACTCCCACCTTGCCCCCCCCCAAAATCAAATATAACTCTGATGCGGTCCTCTGTGTAATAGAGTTTGACACCCCTGATCTACATCTTCTCCACATCCATTTCATTAGATAGAATTAATTCTCCCATTTCAAGCTTCCCCACTTTGCTTTTCTTTCATTCCCCTGCTATTAGAGACAGGGCCTTATTTCGAGGGTGTGACATGCAACCCTTCCATCAACAAACAACAAACCCCACCCCACCCACCCCCATCCCCAAATGCCTCAGGCTCTAATCAGCTGTTTCTCTCTAGGTTTGGGCCTGGCCTCCATGGTCATTGTCTTCTTCTGTAACTCTTACTATATTATGATCCTCGTCTGGGGTGTCTTCTACTTGGCCCACTCACTGACAGAGACGCTGCCGTGGGCCACGTGTGGCCACTCGTGGAACACTCCCCAGTGCACGGAGCTTTTTGGTTTGAGCGACTGCGGCAACAACACCCACAACGGCAGCACCGCCAGAAACTGCAGCAGCCTGGCTGACCAGCGCTCTCCCGTCATTGAGTTCTGGGAGTGAGTGGGTGACAAAATACACCTGGTGTAAATCTCCTTGGAGAAAGGGAGGGAAGAACCTGTGGCCTTTTCCAGTGCTACCTAGATTTTTCTTCATTGGCCGGCCTGGCAGAGTTGCAGTTCAGCAGCTTCTGAAGGCCAGGGCTTTGTGGCTCCCTGCTCTAGAAGAATGAGTGGAGGAGGCCTTTTGGAAATCCAGCAGAGAGAAAGGTCTTGTGAGCAAGACAGAAGGGAAACTACAAAATGGAGGCTAGAGAGCTGAGATGGCGCAGTGGTTAGAGTGCAGTACTGCAGGCTGCTTCAGCTGACTGCTAGCTGCAGTTTGAGAGATCGAATCTCACCGGCTCAAGGTTGACTCAGCCTTCCATCCTTCCGAGGTGGGTAAAATGAGGACCCAGATTGTTGGGGGCAATAGGCTGACTCTGTAAAATGCTTAGAGAGGGCTGTAAAAGCACTATGAAGCGGTATATAAGTCTAAGTGCTGTTGCTAGTGCTATGGAGGGGAAAGTGGACATGGAATGATTTGGATAAGAGGAGCCCAAAGGATTTTGGCAGCTGAGGCAGAAAATCCATTGAGGAATCCCAAGATACTAAAACTTATCATACTCAATTAACTATGGACTACTTGCTTATTTTTAATGGTTTCACAAAATCTGTAAATCTGATCAGTCCCCTGAGCCAGACCCATACTTGAGGAAAAGCAAATAATTTCCCATAGAAGAGTTTTGTTCTTTCTTTCTCTTTTCCAGGCTGGGCCTTCTTCTAATCTCCTTCTTCATTTCCTCAGGAACAAAGTACTGCAGATTTCAGGAGATCTGGGTGATCCAGGAAAGATCAGCTGGCAGCTGATCCTATGCTTGCTTGTAACTTGGGTCATTGTTTATTTCTGCATCTGGAAGGGGGTCAAGTCAACTGGGAAGGTAACGTGTGTGTGTGTGTGTGTGTGTGTGTGTGTGTGTGTGTGTGTGTGTGTGTGTTGTTTCAGGAGAAAGCTTAGGTAAGTGGCCATAATGACATTTGAGTGCAGGATAAATTCTCTAATAAGGATCCCATTATTTCTGAATGTCAAAATGCCCTGCTTTTCATTCTAAAACTCTCTAGATTTCCTGGCTTTGGGATGGAATTTGATAACTTGTTGTTTCCTCTTCAGACCTCATGGACCTCATACTTAACTATTGTTTGTTTGTTTGTTTGTTTGTTTAGTCACTATTTCAAGGAACTATTTATTAAGAAAATAAACTTCTTCCTACCCTCCTCTGACCTGAGTTTAGCAACAGTCCTTATGTAAGAAACACAATGAAGGTAGGGGGAGGATTGCCCGAAACAATTCTTTCATCATGCAATACTTGCAAGCAAATGTAGCTTGTATTTTCCACTGGATTGTAAAGCTGTCTAGCTGTACAAGCGTCCATCATCCTCTGGAAATAACTACAGCTATTGAAAGAAAGGGGGTCCAAGGCAGAGGTGGCATTCAGCAGGTTCTGACCAGTTCTGGAGAACCAGTAGCAGAAACTTTGAGTAGTTTGGAGAACCAGCAGATACCACTTCTGGCTGGCCCCACCCGCATCTATTCTCTGCCTCCCGAGTCCCAGCTGATCAGGAAGGAATGGGGATTTTGCAATAACCTTCCCTTGCCACACTCACCAAATCACGCCCACCAAACCACAGCACGCCTACCAAGCCATGCCCACAGCACTGGTAGTAAAAGAAATTGAATCCCACCACTGATCCAAGGGTATGGTTACCTACAATCAATAACATATGTTGTGTTTGTGAATGGCAGAAAAGGAAATGAGCCTGACAAGGCTTCTAGCAGCCATAAGCTGTTTTTTTTAAAAATTCATTTGATATTTACATGCTTATGTTTTAACGCAATCCTCATACTCCATCTCAACCTCAGTTACTTTAAGATGTTTGGACTTCAACTCCCAGAATTCCTAATTCCACAGCCAGCCATGCTGGCTGGGGGAATTCTGGCTGGGGGAATTCTGGGAGTTGAAGTCCATAGGTCGTAAAGGGGCCATGATTGTCCAGCCCTGCTCCAAAGTGCTGCCCTGTATTACAACTATCATTGACTTGGCTTTGTTGTTGTTAAGAAGAGAATGGCTGGCTGTGGGATTGGGAATTCTGGGAGTTGAAGTCCACAAATCTTAAAGTTGCTGAGGTTGAAAAACGCTGCTCTATCCAATTATATGACTTGTGACCCATCATCTCAAATGTATTCTGGGGTCTAAGTAGGGTGGTCCTCCTACTATACAGTCTTGTAATTTCTAATCCTCTGATTGGCTGGCAGGTGGTCTATTTCACTGCACTGTTCCCTTATGTGGTGCTTATCCTTCTGCTCTTGCATGGAGTGACGTTGCCTGGCGCACTGGATGGGATCATTTACTACCTGAAACCTGACTGGTCCAAGCTTGCTGTGGCCCAGGTAAGAATTTTGGGTGACATTGACAGAGAGAGATGGGTGGAGAAGGTTGTCATTAAGGGAAGTAATTGGGAAACGATGAGGCTGTAGCCAATGTCTTTGCCAGGAACAAGGCTCTTGCATGCAACCACTGCTGCCCTCTAGTCACCTGGTTCAGGCCATGTAAAACAGAGTTCTTTCCCCCCCACCCCACCCCCCACTAGTAGGGTTTATACCACAGCTGTTCCCCTCATCCCAGGTATGGATTGATGCTGGTACCCAGATCTTCTTCTCATATGCTATTGGGCTGGGAGCCCTGACAGCACTTGGCAGCTACAATCGCTTCCACAACAACTGTTACAGGTGAGACACACACACACACACACCACATCACATGCAGATAATTCTGAGAACCAACCATGGTGGTGAAATATTTTGGGAGTATCTAAATCATGCTGTCCCTCAAAAAAGAACCTTTAAAACATGGCATTAAGACAACTTAATCCCATTTTCTCCCTCTCCATGTCCCTAAACCAGAATATCATCTATCAACACACTGATTTTTAGCTTTGTGTGCTTTCTGTTAATCTCCATAAATATATAATTTGACACAATGTGTACCCAATTGACATTTCTCCACTACTCTGGCATATTGTCTTTAGCCCTTCAAGTTACAAATACAAACTTGAAAATGTATAATTCAAATATTGGAAGCGAAAGGAAGCAATAAGAGTGTAAATGATATGCAACGATTAAGGATTAAGGTTTCAGCATCTATTCCAAGGTTAGCATAAGGTTAAACAAATTATGTAGAAGGCAAGAATGTGTGCAGTTATACCTGATTTGCATAATTTAAATCAGTGCTTTTTCAAATCGGGCCATTTAAAGATGTGTGGACTTCAGCATATGCTGGCTGGAGCATCAAGTCCACACATCTTAAAAGTTGCCAAGGTTGAAATACAACTAGTTCAGCTTTTCTTCCTGCAGATTATGAGTTCTATCAGGGCAGAACTGAGTTGGGATTTCTTTTTTTACCACATATAGCTGTCAGTGAGTCTCTTAGCTAACATTGTCTCGACTGTAACTTTATCTCACTTTCTGCACACAAACATCTAAATTCTGTAATCTTAATTTTTTAAAAAAGGAGCAAGTCCACGTTGTTTTCCATAATATGTGTTCAATTGTGACCATGCATTGTGGGCTTCCGTTTCCACACAACAATCACTGCCACAGGTATGATTAGTGGAAAGGGTTGCCAGGTCAAAAGAATAGTGCAATTTCCAGGCTAGTTGGAGCTTTGGATCATAAGGTGATGCAGAAGCACAGCAGTTCTTATGTTGCCTTCTGGATAAGCGAGGAGGCTTGAGGCTATTAAAGTATCCACTTCTGGTTGCATTGAATTTATCCCTTCCTCTCTACAGGGATGCATATCTCTTGGCCGTGATCAACAGTTCCACCAGCTTCTTCGCTGGCTTTGTAGTATTTTCAGTATTGGGCTTCATGGCATCAGAGCAAGGGGTAGACATCTCCCAGGTGGCAGAGTCAGGTAAGGAGCAGCAGTCGGAATTTCCTTCCTGCCAGTGCTTTTCCCTTTCTTTTCAGAGGCAGGTTCTTTCAAGGGTTTTGTGCGAGCGAAAGTACCTCGGTATTAGAATGCTTGTTTTGCACCTGGATTCAGTGGGATCTCCTTTTTTAAAAAAAAGGATTTTAAGCCGAAGGTTAGGAAAAAACATTTGCAGGACCAGAGGTGCACAGTCTCCTGCCTAGGATAGCTTTCAGTGCAGCCCCAGGATTCCTCTAAAATTTAAGCAGTGAATTGTAATTTTTGGTGTGGTTGAAGGTAACTGAGTTAAATATATTGCAGGACAATAGTCTTTATAATATAGAATAACAGAATTGGAAGGGACCTTGGAGGTCTTCTAGTCCAACCCCTGCTTAGGCAGGAAACCCTACACCACTTCAGACAAGTGGTTATCCAACATCTTCTTTAAAAAACTTCCAGTGTTGGAGCATTCACAACTTCTGGAGGCAAGTTGTTCCACTGATGAATTGTTCTGTCAGGAAATTTCTTCTTAGTTCAAAGTTGCTTCTCTCCTTGATTTAGAATTAAAATAACAGACTTGGAAGGGACCTTGAAGGTCTTCTAGTCTAACCACCTGCTTAGGCAGAAAACCCTACACCACTTCAAATAAATGGATATCCAATTTATGAACTATAGACTTATGAACTATAAGTCTTATGAACTATAAACTATTGGCGGTGGCACAGTGGTTAGAATCCAGTACTGCAGGCTATTTTGGCTGCCTGCCAGCTGCCTGCAATTTAGCAGTTCAGTTGTCACCGGCTCGAGATTGATTCAGCCTTCCATCCTTCCGAGGTGGGTAAAATGAGGACCCAGATTGTTGAGGGCAAATATGCTGACTCTGTAAACCACTTAAAGAGGTCTGTAAAATCACTATGAAGCGGTATATAAGCCTAAGTGCTGTTGTTAAGTGCTTGTGCTATATTTGATAATGTAGTTAAATTTTGATCAAATTAAAAATAAATGTCTTAAGGTCATCTACCACCTGAAAGTTGAGCATGGACCTCAGTTTCAGAAAAAAAATTGTGAATTCTTGGCTGCAACCTTGAAAGCCTCTTCCAAAGAAGAGGCCTTCTCTATGAAGTTAGTGTCTTATAACTTGTAAGGCTTTTTTTCAGACTCCATCCTTGAGCATTATTTTTGCCTTACAGGTCCTGGCTTGGCCTTCATTGCCTATCCCAAAGCTGTAACACTGATGCCGCTGTCTCCACTTTGGGCTACCCTGTTTTTCTTCATGCTTCTTGTCTTGGGTCTAGACAGCCAGGTAACTATTCATGGGGGTGGGGGTAGAAAAGGTGAAAAATAGAGATGTACAGTTGCCAATTTTTCAAATCATCCCCCCACCCAGCTTCCTTCTGTCCTTGTAGCACATGGATATCCAACATTTTGGCATGCCTGGGCCAAACTGAGTGAAGGGGAATTGCCTATAAGATATGTAATACAGTTAATGTATATAAATCATATAACAATGGTAAAAGTTTATGACCTTGTGAGGTCGCATTCTGTTCTGACCTAGGCTTCCCAAGAGCATGAAGCAAACTCCTTGTCCCGACAAAAAACCCTTTTATTAATTTACTGTGAATTCTGCTCATTCACATCCAGCAAAGTCTTTCAAAGGAGGATTTACAGTCACAGACTTTATCTGTCTTGGAGAGCTGCCAGGCCGATAACTTCAAAATGTGGCAAGGAGTCTCAGAGAGTCAGGAACCAATTAAGCGAACTAATTGTCTCCTGCAAACTCCACTCCCCTTGACCTAAGTGACCAGAAGTGAAGAAGAAAGTATTTAACAACTTTGAGGCTTTCTTTAAGATCTCCTTCAAGATAACTTCACGCCACAACATCCAATTTCCTCTTGAGGTCAAACTATCTCCCCTACCAGGCTTCTTCTGCATCTACATTGTTGTCATACATTTGGCTGGGCTAATTAGGCTCCTGTTGCCTAAGAACCAAAGTACATAGCATTAGATGTAAGTGAATTTAGATCTGCATTTTGTTTTTGTTTTAATCTTGCAGTTTAGGGAGACGTGGTGAGAATGTACAACAGTCAGGCATTTAACGTATCATCTAGTGTGGCTCCAAAATGAAGCTGTATTAGATTTGAAGTCCCATAATTGACCTCCATCATGGTTCAAAAGGATTCCAGCAAAGGAATTACGGGAGTCGTGTCTGACACAACTAGAGAGGGCAGGCTGGGTCAGATGTTATAAACACAGGGCAGTGGGAGGCTACCCAGAACAGGTCAGCACTCTTGGGACATTGCCAAGGAGATAGCAATCGCACTTAGACTTATATACCGCTTCATAGTGCTTTTACAGCCCTCTCTAAGCGGTTTACAGAGTCAGCCTGTTGCCCCCAACAATTTGGCTCCTCATTTTACCCAACTCGGAAGGATGGAAGGCTGTGTCAATCTGGAGCCTGGTGAGATTCGAACTGCCAAACTGCGGCTAGCAGTCAGCTGAAGTAGCCTGTAGTACTGCACTCTCACCACTGCGCTACCTCAGCTCTATAATCAGGGTGTCTGGGAGAAGGATCAAGGTAAACCTGATCAAAACTCCATTCTTTTTTTTAAGGTGCTATACATGGCGAATATATAAACAGATGTTGGGCTACAGTTGCATAGTTATGGTCCCCAACTAGACTATTTTTTAATCTTCCCGCTGGTAAATGTCTCTGCTGGGAGACCCCAGGCCCTGTGCCTATATGTTTTCAGCCCAGCACAGTGGTGGGTTCCCACCGGCTTGGACCGGTTCACATGAACCGGTAGTGGTTTGGCGGCCTGGGTTGCTGGAACCGGCAGCAACCCAGACCTGCTATGCCCCCGAACCAGTTCCCCAGTCTCTTCTGCCGTCGCTGGCATGTTTCTGCCCATGCGCAGAACAGTTTTCAGTAAACTGTGCATGCGCGCAAAATTTTTCCACACACGCAAAACACTCTGTCTCAGTAAACCGGTTAGGAACCCACCACTGGCCCAGCAGTCCTGGGTCTCCCACATCCTCTGAATTAAACAGTGTGCAGCATTAGTCACCCATTCTCCCTTCCCTTCTCTCCCTGCTTTCTTCCTTCTTGCCAGTTTGTGGGCGTAGAAGGCTTCATCACCGGTATCCTAGACCTGTTTCCACAGCCAGCAGCAGCCTCACCCCGCAGGGAGATCACAGCCGCCATCTGCTGCCTTGCCTGCTGTGTCATTGATCTCTCCATGGTGACTCAGGTGAGTTGAAGGCCGGAAGAAAGACGATCCTTTTTGTAAAATGGATTCCACCTAGGGGGAGCTTTTAACTGCAAGCTGCTTGAGTCTCTCTGATTTGGCAGCCTTATGCATCTATTATGGTCCTGACCATCTGGTTCCAATGCTAAACGCACTCCCGGATATAACTATTCTAGTCCCCCAGGCAAAAGCAGCCTTCTGCAAGGCCTGTTACATGTCTGGCAATCACTCCAGGTCACTTTTAAAGAGTGATTTAAAAAATTCCAAATAAATACCATGTTTCCTCACAAACAAGACCGGGTCTTCTTGTCTTTTGGGCCCCAAAATAAGCATCAAGTTTTGCCCGACTTCTGCGGCTGCTCGCCGTGTAGCTTATCATGCAGGTGCCGCCGCTTGCGGCAGGAGGCTGTGTGGTGTCTTGTGTGGCGGCACTGGTGTGATGTCCCACGTGGCGTCCGGCCGCAAGCAGCCACAGAAGAAGTCAGGCAGCAGCATGACAGGTGTCGGGCCATGAGAGGCCTAGCTGCGGCAATCCTAAGGTAAGCTGGGGCAGCTCCACCCCCTCATCTCCATCCTAGCTTGATTTTTACGCATGTGCCTCGCTCCACCTTGTACAACTGGACGGTGGGTAGGGTTTAACTAGGGCAGTGACGGCTAACCTTTTTGTCCTTGCATGCCCACACCCGTAATGCAATGTGTGTGTGACACCTCTCTCCCCCCCCCGCCCTGGTGTGGGCCTAGCAGGCCTCCCTGAAGTCTCCTGGGACCAAAAATGAACCATGGGGGGGGGAAATCACTGTGCCCCCAACGTGACCCCACGCCCCTCTGTGCATACGCGCCGTCACCTGCATGTGCGGCAGAGACCCAAAACTCAGCTGGCCAGCAGGAGACGCATGGGCAGTGGAGCTGAGCTGAGCTGGCCGACATCTTGCATGCCCGCAGAGAGGGCTCCGCATGCCACCTGTGGCATGTGTACCATAGGTTTGCCATCATGGAACTAGGGCTTATTTTTGGGGTAGGGCTTAAATTAGGAGCATGTGTGAAAATCGGGCTTGGCCTTCTTTCATGTACACAGTACATGAATGGTTAGTATTATCTTCTCTGTGAATCAATCAAAGTGTTCGGCTGGAAAAAAAACCCCAACTTTTCTTCTTTCTTTTGAGAGCGGGGCATTGGAATTTCATTTTAACGTGTGCCTTTGTATATATGGGGAAAATGACAATAAAGGTTATCTCAATCTTAAAAGAGCGAGGCAGAGAAGCTGGGTGGAGCCCTGTGGACCGGCTGTTCATAATAGGCTCCTACATTTTCTCATTTCCACCGCCAGGCTCCTACATTTTCTCATTTCCATCCTACACCAATAAACAATATTGCTCCGAATGACTTCCTTAATCGCCTTCTCTCCTGTGTTCTGTGCCTCTAGGGCGGGATGTACGTCTTTCAGCTGTTCGACAATTATTCTGCAAGTGGAATCACATTGCTCTGGCAAGCCTTTTGGGAGTGTGTGGTGGTTGCCTGGGTTTATGGTAAGTGGCAAGAGGGAGGGAGAGTGAAAGAAAAGTCAGCATTTACTTGCCATTCCCCACCTTCTTCTCAAGCCCTGTTTTGCCCACTGCTCCGTGCTATGAGAGATCTAGGGAGAGAACCCGGACCAGGTGGGAGGAAAATAGCTTGTCTTCCACTTCCATTCCTCTTCTTTGCAGGAGCCGACCGCTTCATGGATGACATCGCCCGGATGATTGGGTACCGGCCTCTGCCCTACATGAAGTGGTGCTGGTTATTCATTACTCCCATGGTGTGTGTGGTAAGTCTTGTGGGGGGAGGTAGGGAGCAGAGGTGGTATTCAGCAAGTTCTGACCAGTTCTGAAGAACCGGTAGAGGAAATTTTGGGTAGTTCGGAGAACTGGTAAATACCAACCCTGGCTGGCCCCGCCCCCACTCCCATCTATTCTCTGCCTCCCGAGTCCCAGCTGATCGGGAGCGAATGGGGATTTTGTGGTATCCATCCCCTACCATGCCCACCAACTAACGCCCACAGAACCGGTAGTAAAAATTTTTTGAATCCCACCACTGGTAGGGATGGGTGCAGAATCAGAAAAAGGTAAAAGGGGTAATAAAGGAGAATATTTGACTCAGCCTTCCATCCTTCCGATGTGGGTAAAATGAGGATCCAGATTGTTTTTTTGGGTGGGGAGGGGGCAAATATGCTGACTCTGTAAACTGCTTAGGAAGGACTGTAAAGCACTGTGAAGCAGTATATAAGTCTAAGTGCTATTGCTAGATCAGGATTGACGTGAGGGGCCCTTGGTACTCTCTGAGCTCGCTTTTTTTCTTGCAAACGTTTCATTACCCAAACTAGGTAACATCATCAGTGCTAGGCATATAGACAGATTTCAGCATAGTTTCCATTGCAAAAATGTGACCATCCTAGACCAAACCAAGTCCAAAACCACCAGGGAATTTCTAGACACTCTGACAATTCAGCCATCAATAGACACATAGACAACATCTAGAGACTATTCAAAAGAGACAATCACCCAGCCCCAAAAGGAACAAAAAGACTCAAGCACCTCTCCACCAGCAACCAGCAACCTGACCAGCATTGATTAACTTCAGGGTTAACATCAGACCAACAATCAAGTAAACAATACCCCGATCAAAAAACTGCCAAAGAATCCAACAGCAAACAGCCTATTGTGACCTGCCAGAGGCCAGCGGAGCTGGCAGCAGAGTCAGACAGTGAGGAGGTTGAGGAGGAACATGGGCCAGTCCTGGAGTCTGGGGAAAGGCTCTGATGAGGGCTCAGTGTCGGAGGCAGAGAGGGGGCCAGAGCCATATGCCAGTTCTCAGCTGCCTTCAGAGTCAGACATCAGTGAGGCAGACGAACAGCAGGAGCCTGTTCCCAGTGTGTGCATGTGCAGAGTTGCCAGACGAAGGGAACAGCTAAAGAACAGGGGGCGACTTGGGAGTAAGGCCACAGGTGGCTAGTGAATGGCCCCTCCCAGAGGAAATAAAAAAGGAGCAAATGGGGAATGGAGTTTGCAGACAATTAGTTTGCTTAATTGGTTCCTGACTCTCCGAGACTCCTTGCCAAGTTTTGCAGATATCGGCCTGTCAGCTCTCCAAGACAGATAAGGTCTGTGACTGTAAATCCTCCCTTCAAAGACTTTGCTGGATGTGAATGAGAGGAATTCACAGTCAATTAATAAAAGGGGTTTTTGTGGGGACAAGGAGTTTACTTCTTGCTCTTGGGAAGCCTTGGTCAGAACATAGCCAAACCAAAGAACTTCTAAGACACCCACCCACCCACCTAGACAGGCAAGATACCAGAATATAAACTGCCTACTTTGCCTACTGAGGCTCGACTTCCGGAGGCCAAACCCCCACTGTAGGGAGGAGGAACCGACCAGGTGGTTCCGCCCCAGGCGTCTTATGGAGCCAGTAAGGTTCCAGACAGAGCTTGGGGTTATTCCTGATACTTTCACCCACAGTCCGGCAGAGACTCTGGCTGCTGCGTGGCACTCGGCAGCGTCAGAGGCCCTCGACCGGATTGCGCCACTGCGGCCCCTCCGAGGCGGCGGATCCCGGAGACCACCTTGGTTCACCGAGGAGCTCCGGGAGATGAAGCGCCGGAGGAGATGCCTGGAGCACCGCTGGAGGTCCGATAAGTCCGCATCGAACCGAGCAATGGTAACCACCTGCACCAGGGAATATACTAGGGCACTTAGGGCAGCTAAAAGATCACATATAGCCTCCCTGGTTGCGTCCGCTGAGTCCCGCCCAGCTGCCCTGTTTAGGATAACCCGCTCCCTGCTGAACAAAAGGGAGGCGGGGGAACCCTTGCAGGGCAGAGCTGAAGAATATGCCCAATTCTTAGCGGACAAAATTGCTCGGTTTCGGACGGACTTGGACTCCACATCTGCAGTTCCAGCCGAGACTCAGGGGGACCAAGTACAACAGCTCTGGGTTGAGTTTCAGGAGGTTACCCCCGGGGATGTGGACAAGGCCATGAGAGCTGTGAGTTCCTCCACCTGTGCTTTGGATCCGTGTCCCTCATGGCTGGTTTCCAACTGTAGTGAGGTGACACGAGGCTGGATCCAGGCGGTTGTAACCGCCTCCCTTCGGGAGGGGAACTTCCCCGCCGCACTGAAGGCGGCGGTGGTGAGACCCCTCCTGAAGAAGCCATCTCTTGATCCAGCTGTCCTTAATAACTACCGCCCGGTCTCCAACCTCCCCTTCCTGGGGAAGGTTGTTGAGAAGGTGGTGGCCTTCCAGCTCCAACGGTCCTTGGAGGAAGCAGACTACCTAGACCCCTTCCAGTCAGGCTTCAGACCCGGTTACAGCACTGAAACCGCCTTGGTCGCATTGATGGATGATCTCTGGAGAGCCAGAGATGAAGGACATCCCTCCATCCTGGTCCTCCTTGACCTCTCAGCGGCTTTCGATACCATCGACCATGGTATCCTTCTGCGAAGACTGCGGGAGGTGGGAGTGGGAGGCACCGTGTTACGGTGGTTCTCCTCCTACCTCTCGGACAGGTCGCAGTCGGTGTTAGTGGGAGGGCAGAGATCGTCCCCAAGGCCCCTGAAATATGGGGTGCCGCAGGGTTCGGTCTTATCCCCCCTACTATTTAACATTTACATGAAACCGCTGGGAGAGATCATCCGTAGGCACGGGATTAGATACCATCAATATGCGGACGATACTCAATTGTATCTGTCCGCCCCGTGCCAAATCAATGAAGCGGTTGCCGTGATGGACCGGGGGCTCGAAGCCGTCATGGACTGGATGAGGATTAACAAGCTTGTGCTCAACCCAGAAAAGACCGAGTGGCTGTTGTGTTTTCCTCCCAAAAATTCGGCCACTAATCCAACACTCAGGCTGGGGGGTCAAATTCTACACCCCTCAGAGAGGGTTCGCAACTTGGGAGTCCTCCTGGATTCACAGCTGTCATTCGACCATCATATAGCGGCTGTGACCAGGGGGGCATTCGCCCAGGTACGCCTGGTGCGCCAGTTGCGACCCTACCTGAACCGGGAGGCCCTCACAACAGTCACTCGGGCCCTCGTGATTTCTAGGCTGGAATACTGCAATGTGCTCTACATGGGGCTGCCCTTGAAGAGCATCCGGCGACTTCAGCTAGTGCAGAACGCAGCCGCGCGAGTGATTGCGGGTGCACCCCGATTCACCCGCATTACACCTATCCTCCGCGAGCTGCGCTGGCTACCTGTCGATCTCCGGATGCGCTTCAAGGTGCTATTGACCACCCATAAAGCCCTACATGGCAGTGGATCGGGATACTTGAGAGACCGCCTTCTGCCAATTACCTCCCTACGGCCTATAAGATCTCATAGGTTAGGCCTCCTCCGCATCCCATCGGCCAGCCAATGTCGGCTGGCAACCACAAGGAGGAGGGCCTTCTCAGTAGCGGCCCCGACCCTTTGGAACGAGCTCCCCGTAGAGATTCGTACCCTCTCCACCGTCCAGGCCTTCCGCACAGCCTTGAAGAACTGGCTCGCCCGTCAGGCCTGGGGATAAGGACCATTACCCCGCCCGAATGTTGTATGCATGTTGTGTATCATTTTTATTATGTGTTGTTGTCTTAGTACTGTATTGTATTGTATTCCCCTCTCCCTGGTTTCTGTGAGCCGCCCTGAGTCCCCTCAGGGAAAAGGGCGGCCTACAAATAAAATCAATTCAATTCAATTCAACTGAGAGCAAACCCCACTCCTCACTAGCACTGATGACTAGTTTGGGTAATAAAACATCTTCAATAAAAGAACCAAGCTCACAGAGCACCAAGGCCCTCTCAAATAAAGGTGTCTCTGCAGATTTTACTTCTGTAGTCGTGGCCAACTTTAAGAGGCGGTGCTTGTCACAGTTTTCAAGACCATTGAGCCAGCGCTGTCCAAAGATATTTCGGTGGTCATTTGGCCAGCATGACATCACGGAGCGCTGTTACCTTCCCACCGAAGTGGTACCTATTTATCTACTTGCATTTGCATGCTATCAAACTGCTAGGGGGACAGCAGTTTGGACAAGGACGGGAGTTCACCCCATCACGTGGCACTCGGGTCTTGAACCCAGAATCAGAAAGACCTTTCTTAAAGTTGGGCACATTTAGGCTGTTTTTTTCCCCAACAACTCCCCCCCCCCTCAGCTGGTTTTTTAAAATGAGTTTGATTAAGTATGAAGGTTATGCGATACCTCAGTCCTAGCCAGTGGCAACTTGACATTTTACTGAGCACATTGCATTCAGAGGGAAATACTTGCCCTTTCCTTTCCCTCCCATTGAAAGGTTACTTGTGCAATCATACAAAATAAGGATACTGGATGTCCTTGAGTTTGTTAAAAAAGAGAGGGAGAGAGAGTATTTTGTTTGTGGACCTTCAGATTGCCTCCCAGTCCAATTGCTGGCACAAGGGATTGGCGTTTTGCCAGGGCTCCTTCCTACCCCCTCTCACTCTCCAAATTCTATTCGGCTGGACTGGCAGCAAAGATGAGACGCAAACGTCCCCCAATATGGAGGAGGGGATGCAAAAAGAGTAAAATGTTTCCTTCTGTGGTAGAGCTCCCATCCAAATTCAGATGTACATCTCTGCATCCATGCACATAAACTGTTATTTAAAACAAGAAAACCATTCAAAGATAACTAAATGCAGTCACACGCCTCTAAGCACATCTCTGACCCTGAACCCTTTTCTGAAAACAATATAATTATCACAAGTCTGCCTATGCTTTAATTACTGTATTTTTCGGAGTATAAGATTCACCTCCCCCCCAAAAAAAAGAGAATGGAAATGTTGGTGTGTCTTATACACCAAATACAGCCATTTTTGGCCTCCCAAAGCCCCGCACCTGCATCCCATTTTTGCGAAAAACGAGCTGTTTTTCACAAAAATGGAGGCGTTTTTGCCTTCCTCCAGCCCCCAATAGCACTCTGCAGGCTTCAGCAGGGTGGGGGAAAGACAAAAATCCCCCGTTTTTGTGAAAAAATGGGTGGAAAACAGCTGCTTTTTTAAAAAAAAAATGGAGGCGTTTTTGCCTTCCCCCAGCCCCCATTAGTACTCTGCAGGCTTCAGCTAGGCTGGGGGAAGGCAAAAATGCCTCGGTTTTTGCAAAAAAAAATGGCCCATTTTCCACCCGGTTTTTGCAAAAATGGGCATTTTTGCCTTCTCCCAGCGCTGCTGAAGCCTGCAGAGTACCCCAAGGAGAACAAAAACTTTTCTTACTTAACCTCTTTGAAATCTTGGTACGTCTTATACACCAGTGCGTCTTGTAGTCCAAAAAATACAGTATACACATGGCAGCTAGGGTTTATGTTAGCCATCTGTTAAGAGGACGAAACCCTGATGATTTCAGAAAATTTGGTTTCCTTCGGCACTAGATTTGAACTGATCATGCCCAGTGCTGTTTCTAGACTGGTAGCCCCTGGAACAACTATGTTGCTCTTACCCATTTATCTGATTTAGATAGCTGCCACTCACCAAGCAAACAGGCGGCTATCAGATTTTTTTTTAAAAAAATATGAAATGCATCGGTCATAAGAAGAATCGCATAAAAGAATACGCAGTTCTGGGATCAATCATTCACATAACACAGGCTTAACATATCCTAGCAGCTCATGTAACATCCTAGCCAGGGGACAGCCAGATCTCCAGGCCTTTTTTAAAAAAGAGGGTTGAGGGCATCTGAATTGGGAAAGGATGCTCCTGCTACAAATTGTACATAGAATTCCAATGGGCATATGTACTTCTGGTTTTGGTTTTTTGTTTTGCTTGCCTGTGCATTGGGTTGTAATTGCACTCATAGTTACGATACACCTCTGTGAGCAGGGAAGGGGCAATTCCCCCAAACTCACCATTGTTTTTTTTTAAAGATCCTTTTAATTGCTTTTTAAAAAAATGACTCTACTGATTTCAGAGTCTGGATCAATATAAGAGGTCTTTTTTATATAATATAGCAAGCAGCCTTGGATAGCAAATCCCCCCTTTCATTTTTTTTTTTGGTGGGGGAGAGGGGAGACTCAGGAAGGGAAGGTAGATATATTTATTCATTCGTTTATTTGATCTGAGGGTTTGAGAATCTTTTAGATGTCAACTTGCCTTTTAAAAAACATATTCTATGAGCTCAGTGTTTTCCTGCCCCCCTTTTTAGCAATGCTTTTTAAAGGATTCTGAAAGCTGGGGTAGAAAAAATGGAGAGCCACAAACTTCGGAGCAGTGGTGGGATTCAAATAATTTAACAACCTGTTCTCTGCCCTAATAACCAGTTGGGTGGGTATGGCTCTGTGGTCATGTGATTGGGTGGGTGTGGCCAACTCAACGTCACTCAGGTCGATGGGCGCTTTGCCTTAGCTGTTACAATATAATAAGGGTTAACCAGAGAGGCAGTTTCTGTAAGCAGGGCAATAAAGATTAGGCTAGAAACAACACCAGAATGTTTCCTTCCTGCCTTCCTTACAGGATTAGGCCTGTAAAGTGGGGAAAAAACAAAATGAGATTTCTTCCAACAACTGGTCTCCGGACTGCTTAGAAAGTTAACAACCAGTTCTCTTGAATAGGTGCGAACTGACAGAATCCCACCACTGCTTCGGAGGTGTTCCACTCTTAGGTGATATAATGATGCCCTGTAGTCTGTGGTGGCCAGAGAATCTGAAACGTAAGGACACGGGCAAATTTACAAAGAGGATTAATTCAAAATGTCTCCCTAGTTCTGCTTTTGCTTTAAGTCAACCACAGGGGCATGTTCAGTTCTGTTTTTTTCTTTAAAGAGATCCCTATTGTTGCATGCGGCTGGTGAGGCTGGAGATTGTTCCCAAAGTTTTCTTTGTCCTCAGCCTGTTGCCCTTCAGATGTGCCTGATTATCCACTATGCTGGCGAGCAAGAGTGAGAGCTTGAGTTGAGAAAAGTTGCTGTAAAAGCTTGCTCTGCATTACAGCAAACCAACAAAGGGGAGGAAAAATCCATCCTATTTTTGGTTATAACCTTCCTCTGCTTGTTTTAAAATAACTTGGATATCTGTGTCATATCTAGTAGCAATTACATTTTTGTGAACTCTGGTGGGAATTGACCTGCTTTGGAATTCCCAGAGCAATGTGTTCATTGAAACATATGTTGCCTTTGGATGGTGTGATGCCCTGAATTTTGCTGTACTCATAGTTCTTGCTTACAGAATGGACCAAAAGGCTTTGACAAATGCACATCTTGGGATAAAATACATTTAGAAGCCCATTGTGCTCAGGGATACACAGTATAATTTTGGAGAATATTGCATTTAAAAACAGGCACTTGAACACAATTCTCCATAGAAAAGCTTGAATGCATTTTTACATGTGCAGAAGTGGGAAAGACATAAGAATGTCTGACTGACTGATGGACGGACGGACTGATTCACTCACTCACTCACACAGTGACTGACTGACTCACTCAGTGACTGACTCACTTACTCACTCACGCACACATTCACTCAGTGACTGACTCACTCATTCAGTGACTGACTGACTCACTCACTCACTCAGTGATTGACTCAATCATGCACTCACACACCCACTCAGTGACTGACTGACTCACACTCACACACTCACTCAGTGACTCACTCATTCATACTCAGTGATTCACTGACTCACACACTCATTCAGTGACTGACTCATGCACTGACACATTCACTCAGTGACTGACTCATGCACTCACACTCACTCATTCACTCACTCACTCACTCAGTGACTGACTGACTGCAAAAATGGCATGAGGTTATTCCTACATATTAACTGGTCAATTTGCCCATTGCGTACATTAGTCACAGTGACACATTCTCTACTCTTCTCTAATGCTCCTTTTACCTAAGAATATATTCTAGAATCTACCCTGAGGATGGGCAACCTAGGGGTCATTCAGCCACAAGTGACAGTACTATTTTGGTGCAAATGCATAATATTCCTCTTTTTGTGAATCTATTTGAAAATGTTCCTGTTTTAATGAACACAGGAATTGCCATGCTTTCCTGGAAGAAGGCAGGAGGGGGGGAGAGATTTCTCTTTCTCCACTCAACCTCAACCTCGAAAAAAGATAAATCAAGATGAATTGCCAGATACTTCAAACAGTATTACAGTCAAATGCATGGAGAAGAAAATATGCATTATAAATTATAGTATTCTGTTGTGCTGATGATGAAGATAGGCATGAAGTATATAACACAGAGGCAATGTATTCAACCAAATCTTTATTATGCTCAAAGACTAGCATAGAGGCAACACATTAAAAACAATCTAACAGCATATTAATAAAGGATAAGAAATATTTTAAGCAAAAAAAAGTGACTTCAAAGCACCTAGCAATTCCTAGGAGCAGGAAAAAAAATACCACTTTGCATCTAATATTTATTGAAGTCAGAGCTACTTGGCTGGCACCTCAGATGTCAGAAATGCTTTCCTTCCCTGACTGGAATCATTTTTCAACTTTTTGCAAGATGTCTGCTTTCAAACACATTGATTAAAAGAGCAATTTGAAAAAAAACCATTATAAAAAGCAATTTGTCTAAAAGCGCAGGATGGGATGAAGTGTAAAAGTGGGACAAAATGTTGAAAGTTGGAGGAGGGTTCAGTTTGCAGACAGATAGCTCAGTCATTAAAACTGCAAAACTCGGAAGGAAGACAGTTTGAAATGACTTTGATCTTCACTTTGGTCTTTCCTCTTTCCCTCCCTGTCTCCTCCCCCCCCCTCTCTCTTCCTCTGTTCCTAATCAGGGCATCTTCCTGTTCCACGTGGTAAACTATCAGCCACTGACTTACAACAAGACCTATGTCTACCCCTGGTGGGGGGAGGCTATTGGCTGGATGCTGGCCCTTTCCTCCATGCTTTGCATCCCCTGCACTGTCACTTACAAACTCCTGCGAAGCAAGGGCACCTTCCAACAGGTGAGTGTCAATAGTTCATCTCTACCTGAAGCCCAGTGAGCAATCTTGCTTGTTAGGCATGTCTGTTTGGGACACCTGGAATTCTGCACGGTGTGAGAACATGCTATTGTGAGGCCAGGCTAGGGCGATGATGATGGTTTGGCTTCTCCTTGTTCAAATATAGTTTTATATTTCCTTCTCGTGGCATGATGGGGCCAGTGATATTGGAGATATTTTTCCAGATGTGGAGCTGTGCTAGTCCTTAGAAAGGCTTGTCTGAAACTTTGGCAATGTGCCCAGGAACAATACCTGCCATCTCATTGAGCAGTTCAGGTGTTTGCCTGTATATAATTTGCTGGTCTATTAAGTATAGCCACAAACAAATTCTAGGGTGGTTAGCCAGAGAAAGAATTCATAGAATGAAATTGCAATTGTACAAAGCCAGGGGCAAAGGGCAAAGGGCAAGAAGATACACTATTGGTAGATTCAATGAGATACATCAGGAATTTGAACCAGAACTTTCAGAGTAATCCAGGTTTATCGTGCCTGTGTTAAAACTTTTCATTTAGTTCTCATTTTGCACTTAGTCGTGGCTTTTGAATGGTTGTAAAAGAGGCCTTTGAGTTTCAAAGACAATAATTAGTTGATGGATGGATTTGTGCCTTTTTAAGGAATATCAGGCCATTCTTCAAAAGATCTTTCGGGGCAACCGCATAAAAGGAAAATAAAAAGAATTTCTGAGCAACGTTGGTTGACTGCTGTTGGATGGTTTAAACATGTCGCGGTGTGACTTTAATTAAAGGCCTGCGTTCCAAGAGAGGGGGGGCTTTATACTTTAAACACCCTGGTTTTACGGTATAAACGAGTATTGGATAGAAAACGCTCTCTTCAATCCCAACGGGGCTAATTCGAACCAGAGCGATGACGATTTCAGGTGACTAATTAAAAGTGAACAAATTGAGGTGCTGCTGCCTTGAGCTGACCATTGACACCACTGCCTCATTCGTTTCTCCCCCAGCGCTGGCAATTGCTGACCACCCCTGTCTGGGGCCACCACCATCTGGAATACATGACACCCGAAGCAGAGGCAAAGTTGCTGCCACCACCAGACAGTCTCGCTGCGGCCCCGCCAGAGAAGGCTACGCTTTTTGAGACTGTGATTTAATGTCTCTTGCCCGCTTCCAGTAGGAATAACACAAGACCCTCCCCCCCCCAACTCCAAGGTCAAGCGGAGAGGGAAGAGGCCAAGGGAGAATGGGCATAACGGGGCGGAGGGAGTCCCTTGCAAATTAGAAGACCTTTGCCCTGTTCCACTTTTGGTTGCATTGTGCTCTCGCCATCTTCAGTGAGGCTCTTTTAACGTAAAGCTATGAATTGGATTTGGCAAATCTTGACCTGGTGCAAGCAATGAAAAGAAACCCCCCCCCCCCCGTTTCCCTTTTTCCTATTCTTCCAGTATTAGCTTTCAAACCTCAGGTGAGGCCGTCCGTTCCTTATCATAGAGTCATAGGGTGGGAAGGGCAGCGTGGAGATCTTCTCTTCCAAAGCCCTGGGGCAGGAATCTTTACGCTCTCCCAGACAAATGGCTGTCCAGTCTTGGCTTGAAAATCTTCATTAATGTAGCCTCCATAACTCCGGAGTTGCTTAGCGCTTCCCACTATCACAAAAGCTTCAGTGGTTCAATCCACCCAATGCTTTCCTAGTTTCCTGGATTCAGTCTTTGCATGGGGTTGGGGAACCTTCTGCCAGCTATAGAACCGATGTAACCTTAGCTGATTAACAGGCCAATCCTGCTCATTGTGTTGCAATTCTTTCCCTCCTTCCCCTCCCTCTGAAAAGAAACAGAAAAAGAGCAAATGCTTTCCATTAATTTCTAGCCTCTTTTTCCCTCGTGGATTATCCCCCCCCCCCCCGTTTCTCACTCCTCTATCTCTGGTCCAGTTTCAGTTACACTGAATGTACCCCATTTCCCTACTGCTTTCTGGGGTGGGAGAGGGGAGCCCTTCTGTCCTTTAGATCTATCTGTCTGTCTCTGCTGCCTTCACATTTTCCCCTCTGCTATTTGGGAGTGTGGTCCTGATCAAGGGCACTGCAAGTGGGCATCAGGCTCCCTAATGCCACTCGTAACATCTGGAATCTTCCTCCATCCAAAAAGGAGAAAGAAAATCTATCTTCATAGATAATATCTGGGCCCTAAGGAGACGAGGATCTGGAAAAAAAAAAACCTGAAATAACTTGAGTGCTGGTTACATCTCACCATTTATAAGCATAGAGGAATCTTAAAAGGAGAAACAATTGGCATGCAAACTCCTCGCTAAAGGAGGCATCTATTTCTGTTTGAATTCTTACAGTTTTGTCATCCACCTAGCAGGCAGAAATCCAACAGGGCAATTCTACATTAAGGCTTATTTATGAGAAACGCCTGACATAAGGTTGTGCTGCAAGAATGATACCAAAAGAACAAACTGGAATCTTGTGTTGCTTTTCGATGTGAATGCATTATGGCCCTGAAAATCCTTCTCATGGCAACTAACTAGAATCCTGATTGCTCATATTGTGAAAAATTATCCTTTTTGAATTTCTGCCTCTTAACAAAAACATGAAAGCCTTTAAGAAACAAAACAAACCAACAAAACCCCAGCAAGCAAGAAAACCTGCTTGGCTAGTCATCCTTCTCTTGCACATGATAGATAAAGCCATGCTCTGCATTACTCCAATGTATGTATTTGTAATATATGAATGTTTGTGCCAAATTGGGCTGAGCTCTCATTTCCTGCCACACATCAAGCTGTAACCCACCCCTGCGAATCCTCCTAAGCCTCATTCTCAGCTCCCTATTTCTGTTTTCATTTTTTTTTTGAGGGGGGGGCGAATTACATATGCAAAGTGATACTGATCAGACTTCCAATGATAAATACAAGAGATGTTCTCTACTGCGCTCATGGCATCTTTGTTAAACTGGCACTCACTCACCCACCGACGCTTTCTCGCCTGTACTGTCTTTTATTCAACCAGGTGAACCAACAACAGCCCTCTTTCGATCCGCATCGTTTCTCATGCTCACGTTTCTCCCAGTGTCCTCCTTTTCTTTAAGACACAAATTACAGGTAGGCTTTTTAAAAAAAAAAAGTTTTTAAATGTCCTCTGTCCTGCATTCCCATTTTTCATCCTTCCATTTTGACAGAAAAAGTCACCACAATTACTGAAGGCAACAAAGAAAATCTGCAACAAGTTCATTGTGGTTTTTTTGAAGCTGGGTCTATCCATGGAGCAAACAAAACAGGATCTACCTTTTTTGGGGGGAGGGGGGGAGATAAGAGGTCAACCTGTGAAACTGCGCCACATCCACGGTGATGAGCCACGCTGGCGCAGTGGTTAGAGTGCAGTACTGCAGGCTACTTCTGCTGACTGCAGACTGCCTGCAGTTTGGCAGTTCAAATCCCACCAGCCTCAAGGTTGACTCAGCCTGCCATCCTTCCAAGGTTGGTAAAATGAGGAGCCAGATTGTTGGCAGCAATATGCTGACTCTGTAAACCACTTAGAGAGGGCTATAAAGCACCGTAAAGTGGTGTATAAGTCTAAGTGCTATTGCTACATATAAGAATGTGGAACAGAAGACTCTTTATCAAGGCGTTAGGAGAAATGCCTTCTCATCCTTGTCAGTCCCACTCACAAAGTCTAGCACTGCAGAACAAGAAAGACAGTGCCTGAGACTTCACTGATTCTGAAGAAATGGGTGACTCACCCTCCCTGCACCTCGACAGGCTGTCAAGGATCAAATTTTACTGTGAGCAGGTGAAAGTAAGTGACCTACTTAGAAATCCACTTCTGTGCCTGGTTAGAAACTGAGGAAGAGAATACTTGAGGCCGACATCTAGATACTTCGAATGAATTCTTCCTCTAGTGAATTTGGGGCGGCATCAATAGTTCTTCCTTATTTTTTCTCTACAAGGGCCCTTTGAGGAAGGTAGTGTCAACTACCCCAAACCACCCAGGGAGCTCCTGAGTTTAGCTGAGTCTGGAACATGAATATATCTGATTGGGCAAATCCAACCCGCGAAGCCAGAAATATGAAATCGTGTGGCTCAGCTCAAAAGCTCTGATACATAAATATTACGATTTATGTTTTTTGTTCATTGTTATATCCCACCTTTTCCCCAAGATGTATACGGTTTAACATAACATGCCCTATTTTAATACTCCTAGCAAGACTTAAGAGATAGGTTGAGTGAAGGCAGTGATTAGCCCACGTGGGTTAGTCAAGAGATGACAAATATCAACTTTGAATATCCATCCTATTTCTCTGCACCTTTTTGTTCTCACTTGCTTCACTTAGTCTCTTCTCCCCCATATATACACTTATTTTCTTTTCTGTCCAGTCCGGTTAAATCACCCCATGGGAACTGTTTTCATCTGGGTAATATCAACCAACATAGCTTCAGTGCTTTGGAACTCGAAAGCTCCAAGCGCTGCATACAGATTCTGAATCTGTCACTCATGTTCTTCCCAGAGCTCTCTACGAATAGGTAAGTAACTGCCTGTTGGCCTGGAGATCCCACTTTGGCTGAACACTAGTTCACTAGTCATCTCCGTGTGCCGGAAGTGGCACGCAGAGCCATCTCTCCAGGCCTGCATGCCAGCCGTTGCCCGTTGCTCTGCCTGGTTCCGATGTGTACATGCGTGCCAGTCAGCTGGTCTTCATGCGTGTGGGAGCACCAGAAACCAGAAGAGCAGTTCTCCGTCTTAAGCCCTAGGACTGTGATGGTGAACCTATGGCCCGAAGTGGCACACAGAGCCATGTTACCTGCCATGCGCGGCATCGCCCGTTCCTCTTCTGGATTTTTGACACACATGCGCATGCAACGATCAGCTGTGTGCAGCAGTGCCAGAAACTGGAAGAGCTGGTCTTCCTATTTCTAATGTGAGCATGCGCGTCAGCCAGCTGATGGTGCATGCACATGCGCGGCAGTGACCTGAAGTAACTGGCGGGCATGCTGGAAACCGGAAGTTCATTTTCTGGCAGCTCCTCTTCCTTGTCGCAGACCAGACAACTGTGCACAGAGTGCTCCCTTTTCGGCAGTCGGTGCTGAAAAAGTTTGCCATCACTGGTCTACTTAAAGGGCAGCCAGGCTAATCATTCCCAAGTCCCTCTTGGTGTGTTCGTGTGTGTGTGTGTGTGTGTGTGTGTGTGTGTGTTTTTATTTACAACATTATGGGTTAATGGCACATCTCGATCTATTGAGAGCATGTTTACAGATAGTCCTCGACATACAACTAATTGAGCCCAAAATTTCTGTTGCTGAGACATTTGTTAAGTGAGCTTTGCTCCATTTTACGACCTTTCTTGCCACACTTGTTAAGTGAATCACTGCCATTGTTAAGTTAGTAAGGTGATTGTTAAGTGAATCTGGCTTCCCCCGTTGACTTTGCTTGTTAGAGGGTCATAAAAGCTGATGTACAACCCCGGGACGCTGCAGCTGTTATCAATATGAGCCAGTTGCCAACTGTCTGAATTTTGATCACGTAACCATGGGGATGCTACAATGATCGTAAGTGTGAAAAACAGTCAGAAGTTACTTTTTTCAGTGTTGTTGTAACTTCAAACGGTCTCTAAATGAACTGTTGTAAGTCGAGGACTATCTGTAGATAAGGAGAATGGCCCGTTCACTGCCTCTTGGCCTGGAAATCCCACTTTGGCCGAGCGCTAGTGATCGTTCTGTGTTGTAATGGGCAGCTAGGCTAATTCCCAAGTGCCTCTTAGTGCGTTTGTGTGAGCGTGTTTGTACATAAAACATTACACGCTGATTTATCTGCTGCTTCGACCTGAGCAGCTTGTAGACCCATGATGGTGAACCTATGGCACGCAGGCCAGAGGTGGCACACAGAGCCCTCTCTATGCATGCACATAGTCACCAGTTGCTCTTCTGGTTTCCAGCCAGTTGGTCTTCATAGGCACCAAAGCACTAGAACACAGCCAAAAAACAGGCCATTTTCCAGGAAGTTTTTGGTCCAAAAATGGCCTGAAAAATGGCCTGAAAACGGCCTGAAAACGGCCAAAACCAGTAAAAAAACCAGACCATTTTCCAGGTTGTTTTCAGGCTATTTTTCAGCCTGGCCCAAAAATCCAGCCTGAGAATGGCCCCAGAACAGCCTGAAAATGTTCCAAAAGTGGCTAAAAAACCAAGCATGTGCATGCCAGCCAATTGTTACACTGGGTTTCCGGTGTCCCGGCACGTACAAAGACTAGTTGGCCGGCGCACATGTGTGTGCTGGAAACCATAAGACCATCTGCCTGGCATGCACATGGGTACCGGCCAGCTGGTCTTTGGGTTTCTGGCACTCTGTCGTGCACACACACGTGTTCCAGCTTGGTCCCCATCACTGTTGTAGGCAGTTGAAAATACACAAAATAATACAACTGCAGAATTGTAAAACTAGTGATAACGGTGATAAAATCCAAAGTAGCTTTTATTCTGGTGGTTTCACCTCTCAAAGCCTTCCAAAACTACTATGTTCTTACAAGCTTGTGGAAGCCCATGAGAGTTGGGGGCCATCCTATCTTTGGGGCACCAGAGGAGGAGCTAAAGATGAACATTTGCAGTCGTATCTATGGGTGTATCGGTGCATCAGTAGTGTTTGGGATGCAAAAAAAAGAAATCTGTAAAGTCCAGGGCCCATCTTAGCTTTGATCTACCTCTGCTTTGAAAAAGTTACAAGTATTCCTTGATTTATGACCACATTCTTGAGACAAGAATTTTCATTGTTAAGCAAGGCCAGTTAAATGGGCCACACTCAATTTTGTGACCTTCCTTTCGCCAAGGCTATGAAGTGAATCATTACAGTTGTGAATCAGACATTAAGCAAATCAGCTTCTCCCGTTGTGTTTGGAAGCCAGCTGGAAAGGTCACAAATGGCAACCAGAATACAGGTAGTCCTCAATTTACAACAGTTTGTTTAGTGACCGTTATAATGGAACCAAAAAAAAAGTGACATCAACATTTTTTACACTTGCCACCTTTGCAGCATTCCCTTGGTCACATGATCAAAAAATTCAGAGGCTTGGCAATTGACTCATATTTATGACCGCTGCAGTGACCCAGGGTCACGGAATCAATTTTTTTTGGGGGGGGGGTGACTTTCTGACAAGCAAAGTAATGGGAAAGCCAGATTCACTTCACAGTCGTGTTACCAACCTAACAACTATGGTGATTCACTTAACAATCATGGCAGGAAAGGTTGTAAAAGGGCAAAATTCACTTAACAAATGTTTCACTTAGGAACAGAAAATGTGGGCTCAATTGTCGTAAAGGACTATCTGCAAACATGCTCTCAATATTCAACCTGTGCCATTAGCCCATAATGTTGCATATACAAGGTAAAGGTTCCCCTCGCATATATGTGCTAATGGCACAGCTTGAATATCCCGACTCTAGGGGGCGGTGCTCATCTCTGTTTATAAGCTGAAGGGCCAGAAGATGTCTCTGTGGTCATGTGGCCGGCATGACTAAACAACAAAAGCACACGGAACGCTTTTACCTTCCCACCAAAGGCGGTTCCTATTTTTCTACTTGCATTTTTTATGTGCTTTCGAACTGCTAGGTTGGCAGAAGCTGGGACAAGTAACGGGAGCTCACTCTGTTATTCGCACTAGGAATTCGAACCGCCGAACTACCAACCTTTCTGATCGACAAGCTCAGTTTCTTAGCCATTGAGCCACCACATCCCTAAACAAACAGACACACAAACACACCAAGAGGGACTTGGGAATTATTAGTCTGGCTGCCCTTTATGTAGACCGATGACTATCTCTACTGCAACTTTATAAACACATCCCGGTTGCCAAGCATCTGAATTTCAATCAACGTGACTCTGGGGATGCTACGAGGGTCATAAGTACAAGGACCGGTCGTAAGTCACGCTGTTGCTAAATGAATGGTTATAAGTCAAGGACTCTCTGTAGCTGCAAGAGAAATTCCTTCTAATTCTGCTCCAGCCCTCTGTTCTAGTTGCATGTGAAAATTGGTGACTAGGTCTTGCATACGTCACACTCAGGGGATGAAGGAAGAACAAAGCCTTTGCCTGCAAGTAGCGAGCCCCCCCCCCCGCCCCCCTATACACAGTGGCTTTGATCAGTTAGAAATCAGATCGTGCGGAGTTCCAGCTTCCAGCATGGAAGCATTTGATTACAGCAGAAGGAAAATATGCCGAGATGAGAGGACATTAATAGTTTATTACTCAGTGACTAAGACGCTGAGCTTGTCGATCAGAAAGGTTGGCAGTTCGGCGGTTCAAATCCTTAGCACCACGTAACGGAGTGAGCTCCTGTAACTTGTCCCAGCTTCTGCCAACCTAGCAGTTCAAAAGCATGTAAAAATGCAAGTAGAGAAATAGGAACCACCTTTGGTGGGAAGGTAACAGCGTTCCGTGCAGCTTCGGTGTTTAGTCATGCTGGGTACAGGACCATGGAGACGTCTTCGGACAGTGCTGGCTCTCTTCAGCTTTGAACAGAGATGAGCACCGCCCCCTAGAGTCGGGAACAACTAGCACATATGTGCGAGGGGAACCTTTTACCTTTACCTATATAGGTTTTTTACTGGTTGCCTGGATTAGCAACTACACCAGGGTCAGAAACGTGTGTGTTTGTGTGCACCATTATTGAGATAAAAACTGAAAAGAGTAAAAATGTCAGAAGTAAGTGGGTGGCTAAAAGCAAATGATCCATCAGTGATGTCTTTAGGAAGGGATCCCCAATATTTTATTTCTCGTGCAATTCAACAAAGAAAGTGTAAAACAGCTAACCACATGGCTCTCACAGACCATGAGCACAAGATGGCAGCAGAAGCCCTGATTTTCAGCTCGTAAGCTATTACTCCTACAGAAACCTTTTTCCTTTGGTGCTCTCCAGATAGATGGATGGGTACTATTATTCCTGCGACTCCCAACAGGCCCGAAGGCTGAGAATTTAAGGAATTACAGTCTCATCCTAACTGGAGTGCAGTCAGGTTAGGAATGATGGTTGTAGACACCCATCAAAGAGAGCAGCATCTAACAGATTAACGGAAGGGACCTTATAGGTTATCTAGTTAGTACAACCCTTCACTCAAGCAGGAGACCCTACACCATTTCTGATAAATGGCAGTCCAATCTCTTCTTGAAAGCCTTTATTGATGGAGCTCCCACAACTTCCAAAGGCAACTTCTGTTCCATTGGTTGATTGTTCTCACTGTCAGAAAGTTCCTCCTTATTTCCAGGTTGAATCTCTCCTTGATCAGTTTCCATCCATTGTTCCTTATCTGGGCTTCAGGTGCTTTGGAAAATAGCTGGACCCCTTCCTCTCTGTGGCAGCCGCTCAAATATTGAACACAGCCATCATGCCTTCCTTGGTCCTTCTCTTGACTAGACTAGCCATGCCCAGTTCCTGTAACCGTTCTTCATATGTTTTAGTCTCCAGTCCCGGAAAACCTCATTCTAATGGAAACAGCCTTAAAGACAGGCAATGTCTCGTGATTTTAAGAAAATTAAAGTTTGTTCTCTTCTTAACAACAAAAACCAAATTAATGATAGATGTAATTCAAGGCAGCACTTTGGAGCAGGGGTGGACAATTACGGTCCGTTTACGACCTGTGGACTTCAAGTCCCAGAATTCCTGAGCCAGCCATGTTCAGGAATTCTGGGAACTGAAGTCTAGAGGTCATAAAGACGCCCTAATTTCCCACCCCTGGTATAGAGTAACAAACCAAAGGCAGCAGTTCAAAACTGAACCAGCCGATACGAGGAAGAAAAATAATTGTAATTTACATCAATACGGCTATTCCCCGTGTACATAATAACAGCCTTATTTGGCATAGACTTTTGGTAGTGAGGATTGTACCGAAAACGTGAGGATAGGGGGGCTTGGATGCCCAGATTGCACCTAGCATAAGGCACCCTAGGTATTTTCAGCATTTTAGGTAATTGTGAGGTCTTTCCTCTATAGCAAGGGTGGGCAATCCCCAAGTTTTGGGTATACCACAGTAAATTCTGTGGCTAGAATTTACTGTGGGGACTGCCTAGTGGCTGAATACAGCTGTATTTGCAGCTATTTCCTTGCTGGCTTCCACACTCGGCTGAAATACCATCCATAAGGGGAATTCTCTGCCTCCTCTTGCATTTTTGTGCCATTTTGCAGCCGAGCTCTCAACAAGGCTTCTACCCCACTAACCACAATGTCTTTACAGCTGCCTTACATAATGCAACAGCTCCGTTTGCCAAGCAGAACAAATAAGCACGCAGAGCACATCAGTCAGGTGTATTGCCGTCTTACTTGGTTGTATTCACTTTTGGCTGAGGAGGGACAGCAGGACGGTGGCACGTTAACGGTGGGGGAGGGGATCTAAATAATTCTGCATTGACTTGTCATGGCAAAAGGCAAGACTGGATTGCAAAAAATGCAGCTCCCTTTAACCCAGCCTTCCTCGATCTGTTCTCCCTCTGGATTCACTGGGCTGCAGCTCCCATCAGCCCAGTTGTCAAATGCACAAGGAGCATGTTTGTGATGTGGGGATGCCACAGCTTGTAATCCAAGGCAAAGCAAAGAATATTGAGCTCATCAGGCTGACTGTTAGAGTAAAAAGGGGGAGTGGGAGATTAAAACCTGCTGAAGGAAAAAGGTTGATGAATGCAGGTACTTGGCACGCCCCTTTGCAGCCCTAATAATCTTATGCTTTTTCTAGTTACTGCCATTCAAGTTAGTGAGGAAAAGCAACTAAGAGTAGATGAAGCATGAGGGTATAATAAATGTTCCAACAATTTGATTATAGCAGGTAAAAATGTAAAGGTTCCCCTTGCACATATGTGCTAGTCGTTCCCAACTCTAAGGGGCGGTGCTCATCTGTTTCTTAGCCAAAGAGCCAGCGCTGTCCGAAGACGTCTCCGTGGTCATGTGGCCGGCATGACTAAACGCCGAAGGTGCATGGAACGCTGTTACCTTCCCGTCAAAGGTGGTCCCTATTTTTCTTCTTGCAATTTTTACATGCTTTCGAACTGCTAGATTGGCAGAAGCTGGGGCAAAGTAACGGGAGCTCACTCTGTTACGCAGCGCTAGGGATTCGAACCGCAGAACTTTCTGATTGACAAGCTCACCGTCTTAGCCACTGAGCCACCGCATCCCTCTTAAGATAGAAGGATAGAACTACAAAGCCAACAATTCGTACGCAGGTGTTGAAGAGATCAAATTTCCCAGTGTGGACGGAGGTCTATGACCATTCTCTGCAGCCATTTCACCATGGCCAATCTGCCACAGCTAACTGCTGCAGAACAAGAATTACCAAAGAAATCATGGAGAATAGAATCATTAAAGAAAAGATGCAAAAGAAATCTGAATGGCAATAAAATAAAGTAATGTTTTATTTATTTTAAATAATTAAATAGAGTTGTTAAATTGTCCTGCAGTGAGTTGTCTCACAGTAAGTTGGCTGTGGCACGTTGTCCTACAGCGAGGTGACTATGGTGAGTCGGCCATGGCAAGTTGGCTGTGGTGAGTTGGCAGCAGCAGCAAGTTGACCCATTCCGGCCGTTATCATCCCCAATCAACAGAGCCTTTGAACAGCCTAGTTAGATGTTCAGTAATTGCAGGAATAACAGTGAAGCACATCTGGAAGACACCAGATCAGTGCAGCCCCTTAAGCACAGATTGCCCTCAACTTATGACCACAATTGAGCCCAAGATTTCTGTTGTTAAGTGAGACATTTATTAAGTGAGTTTTGTTCCATTTTACAACTTTTCTTGCCACGGTTGTTAAGTGAATCACTGCAGTTGATTAAGTTAGTAACCTAGTTATTAAATGAACCGGGCTTCCTCGTGGACTTTGCTTGAGAGAAGGTCACAAAAGGTGGATCACACAACCTTGGGACACAGCAACAGTCATAAGTACAGTATGAACTATGAACCAGTTGCCAAGTATCTGAATTTTGATCATATGATCATGGGGATGCTGCAAAGGTCATAACTGAAAAATGATCACAAGTCACTTTTTTCGGTGCTTTTTTCATATATATATGTGTGTGTGTGTGCATGTATGTTTGTACAGTATATATGCGTATATGTGGTGTGTATGTTTGTATGTATGTGTATGTATATGTGTGTGTATGTATATATATATGTGTGTACACACACACACACACACACACACACGGAGATATAATCCACCTATGTTAGATATATACCTCTGATCAGCAATCAATCCATACAGAAACAACATAAACAATATCATCTTTTTCTCCAGGTTTAAATAAACCCAGTCCCTAATACAGTAAGCCCTTAAAAATCATTTGCAGCTTTATCATTTTGAATGCCTTAGCAAGATAATTGCTAAATGTATAATTATATTCAAATATGCACTCAGCCATTATATTGTATGTTAATAACAGTTAACATTTGCATAAGGGTTGAAAGCATTTCAATTGCTTATTTTCTAATTTTTATGATAGCCATATCAGATATGGATCCTCCTCCTCCTCCTTGCATTTTAAGGGCACTAAGTGAGTTTATATTAATGTCAAAGACTAGTTTTGAAACAAAAAACAGATCAGCTAATCCTTTCTTAGGTATGAAGCCAGCTGAGTGATCTTGAGCCAGCCACTCTCTCTCAGCCCTAGGAAGAAAGCAAAGGCAAATCACTTCAGAAAACCTCCCTCCCTCCCTCCCTCTCTCTCTCTCTCTGTGTCTCTCTCACTCACTCAGTCTCTCTCTCTCACACACACACACACACACACACACACACTCATACACACACACACACCAACTATCAGACATGGATTCCAATTTCTCAAAGAACAAAATGAACTCAGCAACCCCATAACACTCTTATTACATCTTTTTCATCATACTTAATGTTCTATTGTTGAATTGCTGCAGTTACAAGTTTTGGAGAAGAGGACTTGCATATATATATCTTACTTGTTTGATTTATATCCCTGCTCAATTTGCAACCACGGCCATGGGTGACTTATAATTGAAAGAAAACACAGAAATGGGGAATTAAAATGTGATCTAATACACAACAATAGAGTAACAAAAAGAATAACAGAAGGAGCTGATTCAAGGGTCTTGGATCCTAGATGGGCTCGCTCCAAGATCTGGCTTAATGGGAAAGCATCAGGTTTTGAGGCTCTTGAGGAAGGTCAGAAGAGTTGGGGTTATCTGAATCTTGTGGGGGGGATGCGGGGAGCCGGGGATGATGCTCCAGAGAACAAGCACTGCCACAGGGAAGGCATAGCTGCTTGGACTCACCAGGTGGCACTGTTTTGTGAAGCATGCCAGATCTCACTGACAGAACAAAGCCAATTGGAGACACCAGCTCTGTGCTATGAAGAGATTATAGGTGTCAATCAGCACCTTGAATTGCACCCAGAAATGTATAAGGAACCGGTGTGATCTCAAAGCAGTGGTGTTACATGGCTGCATCAACTTGCGTCTATAACTACTTGGATCCAATGCAGCTGCCGTGTAGGTTTTCAACGGCAGCCCCATGTGCAGCACGTTGCAGTAGTCTTGATACTATTACTAGGGGAGTAACTAGGGGCATGAGTAAGGGCTTCCCAGTCCAGGAGCAATTGGTAACCAAGATGTATTTCTGCAAGGGAGGAATTTCTGATGATATCACCTAATGATGCTGCATTTCACTCGTGGTTCCTGCTTCATGGGTGATGATAGAATAGAACAGCGATGCCTAACCTTTTTCCCATCGCGTGCCAAAAGCGGGGGGAGTGCAGGGGAGGTCGTGTGGGGGTGTGCCCACACCCATAATTCTCTGTGTGTGAGTTCACCCGTGCACATGTGCACACGTCCCTCGCCCTCCCCCACTCTTTGGTGTGCAATGGACCAGTTTTTTTTTCCTTCCCCAGGCTACAGAGACTTTCTAGGAGCCTGGGGAGGGCGAAAATGGCCTCCCCCATCGAAGGCCCTCTGGAGGAAGGATCCAGAGCAGAGGTGGGTAGTTCGCATCTATTCGGTAGAACCGATTCGTCAAATCTACTGAACCGGTTAGAAGAGGTTCCACCAGTGGACCTGGAAAGCAGGCCACACCTACAGAAGAGGTTCCAAAATTTTTTGAAACCCCCCACTGTCCCCCCACAGAGATAGACAGACTGACACAGAGAGAGAAAGATAAAGAAAGGAAGAAATAAATAAATAAATAAATAAATAAATAAGAAAGAAAAAGAGTGAGAGATGAAAGAAAAAAGGGACAGAGAGACAAAAGGAAGGAGAGAGAAAGAAAGAAAGAAAGAAAGAAAACACATGGCTGACAAGCCACTCCTACCAGGTCACATGGCTGGCAAGCCACTCCCACAAAGGAGGCCATACCCACAGAGTAGGTTCCAACATTTTTTGAAACCCACCACTGATCCAGAGGGCGAAAAATGGCCCTATGGGAAAACCGGAAGTCACTCCCCAAACTTCCGGTTTGCACATTGTTTTTTTTTTTTGCCCTCTGGAAGCTTCAGGAAAACCTCGGGAGGGCGAAAAACAGGCGAAAATGAAGGCCAAAGTCAGCTGGCCAGCATGTGTGTGCGCGCTGGAGCTGTCAGGGCAACACCTCATGTGCCCTAACAAATGGCTCCACATGCCACCTCTGCCATCACGGGAATAGAATAACATAGTTAAAAGGGACCTTGGAGATCTTCTAGTCCAACCCCCTGCTCAGGCAGGAAACCCTACACCACTTCAGGCAAATAGTTATCCAACATCATGATGTCTGTCCTGCCCAGCTCCTGACCCACATTGTAACAGCAAGACAATACGGATGAGTAAAATGGACAAACTATTCTTATCTGTGAAGGAAAAATGGTACCAAAGTGGACAGGCACTTTCAGTGTTTTGGTTTTTTTTAACTTTTGGAGAAGAGATTGGTTTCTGGCATATGAATTACAATACAGGTAGTCCTCGACTTACGACCACAATTGAGCCCAAAATATATACTAAGAAAGAAATTTGCTAAGCGAGTTTTGTCCCATTTTACGACTTTTCCAGCCACATTTGTTAAGTGAATCACCACAGGTCTTCAATTAGCAACACAGTTGTTAAGTGAATCTGCTTTCCCCATTGACTTTGCTTGTCAGAAGGTCACAAAAGGAGATCACGTAACCCTGGGACATCATAAATGTGAACCCGTTGTCAAGCATTCCAATGTAAATTACATGACCATGGGGATATTGCAAGGGTCGTAAGTGTAAAAAGCAGTCAGTCATTTTTTTCCCAGTGCTGCTGTAAGTTAGAACGGTCACTAATTGAACAGTTGTAACTACCTGCATAGGTAGTTTTTGACTTACAACGGTTCAGTTAGAGACCATTCAAAGTTGCAATGGCACTGCTAAAAGTGACATGATTGGTCCTCACACTTAAGACCAATGCAACATCCCCACACTCACGTTATCTTAATTTAGGCACTTGGCAACTGGCATGTATTTATGACAGGTGCAGGATATTGGGGGGGGGAACTGATTGGGGATCAATAACGACTGATTGCCGTTATTGATCCCCCCCCCCTGCCAGCTTCTCACAAGCCAAATCAATGGGGCAAGCTGGATTCCCTTCATATCTTCATGATTCATTTAACAACTGCTGTGATTTGGTTAACAACGGTGGCAAAAATGGTAATAAAATTAGGAGGGACTTCCTTAACAATCACCTTGCTTAGCCATGGAAGTTCTGGTCCCCATTGTGGTTGTAAGTTAAGGACTACCAATTCTGGACAAATGCTTGGCTCTTCCTGGGTGGGACATCTCTGCTTCGCTATTGGTGAAGAAGAGCGTGTTCTGATTGTCTGTCAGTTCTCAGCAAGCCCTACCGATCTGGTCAAGGGTGAGATCCAGCAGGTTCTGACAGGTTCTGGAGAACCGGTAGTGGAAATGTTGAGTAGTTTGGAGAACCAGCAAATGCCACCTCTGGCTGACCCCAAAGTGGGATGGGAATGGGGATTTTGCAATATCTTTCCCCACAGAACCGGTAGTAAAAAAAAATTAATTTCACCACCGGATCTGATCACTAACGATCTCTGTTCAGCTGGAAAAAACACTCACTCTTTTAACTTCTCTCACTCTCAGAGATATTCTGAAGGAGATGGGCAGTTAGGAAATACGAAATACAAATAAATAAAAATTCATCCTTACTAGACAGTGCATCTGCTACCCAGCAAAGTTCCACAGATGTATCTTCAGCGCATCCATGAAGCTTTCTCTCTCTCTCTCTCTCATCCCCTTTTCTCTTTTTAATTTGTTTCCACAATTGCTTTCTTTGCAGAGGCCCAGTTCTATGCCAGGCTTATTGCAAGGGCTGGGAAAGAAGAAAATACATCACCTTCCAAAGATGGATGGGTTTCCCCTCCCAAGCATTTCGGTCCAACATGGCTGCACATCTTTCCAAATCATTAGCTCCCAATAAAGAAATACAGACATAAACCAGACATTCCACGAAGCCATTAAGAAGCAATTTTCCTAAGAAAGAAAAATTCTCCATTCTTTCTAGGACATTACTTGGAGAAGTACAGCCAGAATTCATGTATTACATTTAAGGGGATTGGCTTTTATTAGAACCGCAGCAGTGTTATTTCTGCCCATTATATCAACCAAGCAGAAATACACAGCATTGCCTACAAATTGCATTCGTTAGATGATTTCATATCTTTCCAGGGGGCACACATACCTGTCCACGCCCGTTTGTTGTTAAGAGTTCACTTGGGCACTGTTCACCCAAGGTCACCTAAGGGAGGTCATGCCGAGTGGGGGATTAGAATCCAGGTCTTTCCAGCTGTCATCTCCTTTCTGAGACTCCGAAGTGTTTTTTTTTTCAAGAGGCAACTTGTTTTTTTTCTTTTGAAGATGTTTCGCTTCTCATCCAAGAAGCTTCTTCAGTTCTGACAGGATAGTGGGGAATCAAGAAAAAACAAGAATCAAGAAAAAAATAACAAAGTCCAGCTGCCTCCTGAAAAAGTACCTTTGGAACAACCATGACCTGTATGACTGAAAATCTCTACAGACTTTTAGCTATACCGCCTGCTGCCAATTGCCTCCAATAGACCGATCAGATCCCACAGATTAGGCCTCCTCCGAATTCCATCCGCCGGCCAATGCCGACTGGCGACTACCCGGAGGAGAGCCTTCTCTGTGGCTGCTCCAACCCTCTGGAACAAGCTCCCCGTGGAGATTTGAACCCTCACCACCCTCCAGGCCTTCCGCAAAGCCCTTAAAACCTGGCTGTTCCGGCAGGCCTGGGGCTAAAGAGCTTTTGCCCCCCTCCTCGAATGGTATGGTTGTTGTGTGTTTTTAAATTGTGTATTTATGTTCGTCTTTTTATCCCCTGTCTGTACCCCCTTCCCTGACCGAATTGTGAGCCGCCCTGAGTCCCCTTCGGGGAAAAGGGCGGCATATAAATGAAATAAATCCTAATCCTAATCCTATACAATTTGGAATGAAAGCCCTTTGAATGGTGTGGGAGTAGGAATGGATTTTCAGAGGGAAAAACAAAAACAAAATTGGAGACTACAGGAACCAGGAGCACCACTCAAGTGACCCTGGAGACACAGATAAACCTCCAAGTGCTTCAAGGACCCTCTAAAAGGATGCAAATGACCAGCTGTCTGTGCAAGGAGTATAAATCCTACAATTCCCCACTATCCTGTCAAAGCTGAAGAGGCTTCTTGGATGAGAAACAAAACGTCTTCAAAAGAAAAAAACAAGACAGTTCAGTTGCCTCCTGAAAAAGCACCTTTGGGACAACCCTGACCTGGATGGCTGAGAATCTCTACATCAGGGGTCACCAATGTTTTGGATCTCAGGAACCACTAAATTCATAGTTTTAAATCCCGCTGACCACTATGATTTTTTTTAAAAAAAAGATAAATAGTATTTAGTGCAATATAAAAAATGCAAATAAATTTTCTGCGGCCCACCAAATTTTTCTCTCGATTGGTGACCACTGCTCTGCAGTCCTTTCAGGAGATGCTGCAAGGAACAAATTGGTCAAAGGGGATAGAAATGGTTTTTCTGTTGTGGCCCCCTCAAAAGCTGTTCTGTTCCTCTTCTTCCCTGCTTTTTGCTCTGGTTGTAATGAGGAGTCCTGTGCTGCTCAAGAGACTATTGTTTTGCCTTCTCAACCCTTAACAATTATTCAATCACAAGGAGAGAGGAAAGGGAAGAAGCAGTGGGCAAGGAAGGAATGATTATTTGGACTCCCGTGAAATTCTGTAAAGGCAATTTGCACAATTACATTTTTTTTTCCTGGAAACATCTTCCCCTCAGAACCCAGGACAAAAGGTTAGCAAAGTTGTCTCACGGGTCTTCTAGAACCGTGTTTCTCAATTTTGGCAAGCTTAAGATCTGTGCACTTCCAGTAAGTGCAACCTGTTCACAACCCTATAAGTAATTTCTGTGATCCGCAATACTTTCCTTCAGATCTTCAGGTCAGATCTCCGTGGCATTTCTTTCATGAGTTTCTGTTTCCCTGCAAAGAACAAAAGAGAAGCTCACAAAAGAAAAAGATTTTATCTCTTGCTGCGCTGCCAATGTTGGGATGCCCCGCTTCCCCCCCAGCCAGCTGGTCTTCGGGTCTCTGCTGCCATTGCACACACGTCCATGCATGCATGTGCGCATGTCCACACATGTGCGTGTTTGTGTGCAAAAACAGTTTTCGGTTTGAGCATGTGCGCGCACACACAGTTTGGGCACTCAGTGGATAAAAGGTTTGCCATCACTATTCTAGAGAGTTAAAATGCACAGGGCACTTCCAGATCATCCACTGTTTTAAACCACCCATGTTTTCTGGTCTCACCAAGTGAAGCAAGACAATGCTTTAGAATAGCAGGATAAAATAAGAACAGGCATTTTTCTCTTGAGAACTGATAGACTGCCTTTTCTGGGTAACTGAGGAGCAAAACATTATTTCCACCATTAACTATCCATCCACCAGCCACAAAAGGGTCCTTCGCACTCCTTCAGTTCGATACCAAGTGGTAATCCTCCCTTTTTCCTTCAGAAGAATACACTCTAAGCTTATTGATTCTGTGCTTGCTGTAGGATGGCTTAACATGAATGTACTGTCTTGTGGCCTGTATGCAATCATGCCCAAACCCTATCACTGTGAGATAACCAAGACTGGGGCTGGGTGAAGCCCGGGCACCTCCCCCAATTGCCACGCACACATGCAAGACAATGTGGAAGCTGCCTGTGCTGCAACAATCCACGCAAACTGCACTTTGTGGTTTACCAAAACTTCAGTAGCAGGAGGAATTATGGATCATCTGCAATGGTAAATACATAGCAATGGTTTTTAGGCTGAAAGATCCTGAGCCTCAGCTCGCTTCTTGAGCAGATCTGGATCGAAGTGGGTCAATTCCATAGTCCAAACTTCTCAAAACTCTGCGCAACAATTGGGTCTTTCCATCCTCAACAGATTTGGTGGTGGACCCGGCTTTTATAGGGGCAGAAAACTCTGCTTCATACAGGTAGTCCTCAACATACGACCACAACTGAGCCCCAAATTTATGTTGCTAAGTGAGAAATTTCTTCAGTGAGTTTTGCCCCCTTTTACAACTTTTCTTGCCACCTTTGTTAAGTGAATCGCTGCAGTTGTTAAATTAGTAATCTGGTCGCTAAGTGAATCTGGTTACTCCATTGGCTTTGCTTGCCAGAAGACTGTAAAAGGGGATTCTCATGACACAGGAACACTGCAACCGTCATAAATATGAGTCAGTTGTCAAGCATCTGAATGTAAATCACATGGCCAAGGGGATGCTGCAACCGTCATAAGTCACTTACGTACAATTGTAACTTTGTTGTTGTTGTTGTTGTTAATTGAGAAATCATGTCTGACCCATGGACAACGTTCCTCCAGGTCTTCCTATCCTCTACCATCCCCTGCAGTTCATTTAAGCTCCCGCCTACGGCTTCAGTGACTCCATCCAGCCACCTCATTCTCTGTCGTCCCCTTCTTCTTTTGCCCTCAATCTTCCCCAGCATGAGGCTCTTCTCCAGTGAGTCCTTCCTTCTCATTAGGTGGCCAAAGTATTTGAGTTTCATCTTCAGGATCTGGCCTTCTAAAGAGCAGTCAGGGTTGATCTCCTCTAGGACTGATTGGTTTGATCGCCTTTGCCCTCAATCTTTCCCAGCATTAGGCTCTTCTCCAGGGAGTCCTTCCTTGTAACTTTGAAGAGTCACTAAATAAACTGTTGTACATCAAGGACTGACTGTACACACAATCCTGGAGCCCTCCAGATCCTTCTAATACCCCAGATGTATCCACTGGGCATTTCTTCGGGGTGGGGGAGCGGCTCCCTGTTCGCTCCTTGAACGGTGGGGGGGAGGGGGGAGGATGGCAGAGGTGAGGGTTGCAGGGTAGCTGGAATCCTTATCCAATCAGGGCTTCGGTCGCCCCCTCCTCACAGTTAAAAGCAGGAGCGAGGTCAATTCGCGACGGGGCGCCCAGGGTCCCTCCACCTGCGAGGCGCGACGGGTTCCCGGTCTGCCTTTCGCTCCCTCCCCCCCCACCCTTCTTCTTCTTCTTCCTCTTCCTCCTTTTCTTTCTTTCTTTCTTTCTTTTTTTTTTGAAACCGTGCGCGCGCGTCCAGGTTCCAGATGTGGAGGCAGGCAGTGGCGCGCGGCGCGGCTACGAGCCCGTCTCTGGCTGCAAGGTCTGTCTCTGGACCGAGCGGGAACAACGAAGCCCGACGAACTGGAAGGTGGCGCCGGGAGGAGGTGGTGGAGGAGGAGGAGACGGAGGAGGCGACGGCAAGACGGCGATGCTGTTGCTGAGGATGAGGAGAATGGCAAACGGGAGTCCCCGGGCTGCTGCTCCAAGGAAATGCGGCAGCCGGGCTCGCACCACCACCGCTACCGCTACCACCGCCACCGTCGCTGAAACGCCAAGCACCGGCCCCAGGTGAGTAGTCCTTTCCTCCCCCCCCCGGCCCGCCCGCGCTCCCCTTCCTCACGCCTCGTTCTGGAGACGGCGGCGGACAGCAGGGAAACCTCTGAGGTGAACCAAGCCAGGTTGCGGCTTCCACGGAGTTTTAGACGGCGAGGCGAGGAGAAACCCACCTACCACCCCCACTCCCCACCGCACGAGTAAGCGGCAGCCTCGAGGGGCGCCTTTGGGCAGCCTCCCTCAGTTGACGCGGGTCATTATCTCCGGGGTTCCATGTGTGCGTGTGTGCGTGTGTGGAGGGGTGTCTTCCCGATTGAGAGAAATGTTTTGGGGTGTCCTCTGGGAGGGCGGGGGAGGGCGCCTCGCCTCGCGCTTGAAGGCAGACCCTCGTGACTGCCGGCCCTCGCTCGGCGCCTTTTCAGAGAGCCGCCTGAAGAAGATGGGACTTGGAGCCCAAGCCGTCTGTCAGGAGGACGCCAAGCTGGGGGGAAAAAGTGTGAAGCCGACCCCGCGCCTCCGAGGCGAGGCGCCCCACACACGGTAGTTGTGTGAACCCGACCCGACCCGCGACTGGAGGCACGGTAGTTGTGACGGGGGCTTGGGTTTTCGGTCGTTCTCCGCCCGGCCTGGCCTGTATGAATAAGTCTGCCGTTTCGGGCGTGTGTGTGTGTATGTGTGTGAGGCCAAGTAGACTGGCCGGACCCCGCAGTTGCAGCAGCGGTCCGAGCCAGGGAGGCAGCCCTCGGCTTCTGGCTGACCTTGGGCTGCCCACCCGCAGGGGCTCAGGCTGGGGAAGCCGACGACGGGGGAGGGGGGAGCGCGCTGCGCTGCCCGCTCGGGCCAAGAGATAGCGGGGAAAGGCCGGCTAGCGTGCTCGACGTCCCAACGGGGTTGTGTGGTAGGGGGTGGTCACGGTTGTGCGGTTGCGGTGGCTGTGTGTGTGTGTGTGTGTGTGTGTGTGTGTACACACTTTCTCCTTTCTTGGGAAGCTTGGGGTTTTCTGAATTGGGCATCTGGGGCCGAAGTAGGCAACCTGGCCCCTTCTCCCATCAGCTCGTTAGCATAACCAGCAGCAAAGGGGAGGATTGCAGTACAAAACACCCCTAAAGCCCCAGGTTGAGAAAGAGGGGGGTATAGAATCAGGGTTCCTGGTGGGGTCAGAGCCGAGGGCCCCCAGCATTTGTTTAGGGAGGAGATCCGGGTTGCTTGGTTTCTGAACAGGGCAAACACTCAATTGGACTGCAGAGCCCGACCAATGCCAGAAATCTTAAGAATTCCAGCCCAACCATCTTATTGGGGGGGGGGGGGGAGGAGAAAAAAAGACACGTTTTTCTGGGTGTACAGTGTGGCCTGCCCTCCTCTGACACCCACAACAATCTGCTTCACTGTCTTTGTCCTCCTCACCACCGCCTCCACACCATGGCAAAAATTTCACTCTTTGCCCAGGGTGTTGCAAAGAACTATAGGGAAGAAAAAGAAGTGACGCAAATACAAAATAGGATTAGTATCCGACACTTTTTCCATGAGAAGCAGAGCGTGGCTTACATTAAATATTGATATATTCTTTGCCAGAAATCCTCTTGCAGGTTCTCCCCTCCATTTGACTGTTCGTGAAAAAGGTATTGAGAAGGGGGGGATAGTTTGACTGTGGCCCTCAGTCTAGCCCAATGTTTGTCAACCTTGGGAGCTTGAAGATGTGTTGGAGTGGGGAATTCTGGGAGTTGAAGTCCACACACCTTCAAGATGCCAAGGTTGAGGAATACTGGGATAGCCAATATATACCCAGATAAGTTGTCTGGGGCATCATTTGTTGTGCTTGTATACATGATATTGTGGCACAGCTTGCTGGACTTGGTTGTTTTGGGGTTTGCTATTTCTGGACCCATAACTGGATGTTTAATATATTTTTACTACAACTTTATTATGCTTTGAGGGGATTTTTTTTTGCTGGAAAACAGCTTACAAATGTACGTGAGTCCATTTAGTAATTTTAAGAGGACATCTTAATAGAAGGCAGTGAGTGCAACACATGTACTTGGCATACACAGTGTCACACACCTATTAAGGAGACTTGATGAACCTTTTGCCACTCAATTACGCATGACTCTGAGTGGTGGCTCAGTGGCGAAGACGCTGAGCTTGCCGATCAGAAAGGTCAGCAGTTCGGCTGTTCGAATTCCTAGCACCGTGTAATGGAGTGAGCTCCCGTTACTTGTCCCAGCTTCTGCCAACCTAGCAGTTCAAAAGCACATAAAATATGCAAATAGAAAAATAGGGACCACCTTTGGTGGGAAGGCAACGGGTTCTGTGTGCCTTCGGCATTTAGTCATGCTGGCCACATGACCACAGAGATGTCTTCGGACGGCGCTGGCTCTTTGGCTTTGAAACGAAGATAAGCACTGCCCCCTAGAGTCGGGAACGGCTAGAACTTATGTGCGAGGGGAACCTTTACCCTTATCTAAGTCATCTAAGAGTTCCCACAACCAAAATGCACAATTGAATTGTTAGTGATCTATATTTGTCTTTTTTCTTCTTACCCTGGGCAATGCGAGAAGTCTTCCCTTTACTTCCCTTTACTTTCTGCATGGAAATTAAGTACTCAGATGTGAGTGTAGAGCATCCAAAATCTGTTTAGGCCAGAAAGGGTAGAGAGGACAGAGTTGGGTTGGGGGGGGGGGGGGGTGACATATATTTATACCTTCATCTTGCTACAAGATTGGAATCTTAAAAAAAAAAAAAGATTGACAGCAATGGACTTAGGAAATAATGACATGAAATAATGAATTGGCAGGAGGGTTTTAAATTGAGGAAATTAGTTATCCTAGTCTACTGTGGATGAAGTGTGGTCCCATGAGAATGTCTGTGTTTTTCCTTAGATTGTCTGCCTTTGATTTATTATTGCTAACAACTCTAAACAGACTCATGCCTTGACTGTGGCTAAGTCAGTCTCTTTCCTGCTTCACTTATAAAATGAAGACAGCAATGTCTCTTTGCCAAATTGCAGAGCCTGGGAGGACAAATGATGGGTGGTGAGGTGCCCAGAAACAATGTTAGCATTGATGTTGGGGACTCAAGAGTTAGGTTAGCTGGCTAAATTGTTACCCTTCTCCATCAAACCTTCTGTCCTTTGGCTCACACCTGTGAATGGAAATGACAGAGGGAATATTAATTTGTGGAGGGTTTCACCTTGAAGAGAAGGCTGGATTTTATGATTCCCTTTTCTGTCCTCAAAGTGCACAATCTGTATTGTGGATTTTTATTACCTCTAGAAATACTCTTCCAGTTGAGGTGGAGGTATTAAAAATTAAAATAAGTTTGGGAATAAGTGACCAAGCAATTACAGGTCCTTGGTGCTCTCTGAGCTTGGTTGTTTTTTTGCAGACATTTCATTACTCAACCACACCTAGAATAATGCGTCCAGTTTTGGTCACCACACTATAAAAAGATGTTGAGACTCTAAAAAAAGTGCAGAGGAGAGCAACCAGGATGATTAGGGGACTGGAGACTAAAACATATGAAGAACGGTTACAGGAACTGGGCATGGCTAGTCTAGTGAAGAGAAGGACCAGGGGAGACATGATAGCAGTGTTCCAAAATTTGAGGGACTGCCACAGAGAGGAGGGGGTCAAGCTATTCTCCAAAGCACCTGAAGGCCACACTAGGAATAATGGATGGACACTGACCAAGGAGAGATTCAACCTGGAAATAAGGAGGAACTTTCTGACAGTGAGAAGAACAATCAACCAATGGAACAGCTTGCCTTTGGAAGTTGTGGGAGCCTCATCACTGGAAGCTTTCAAGAAGAGATTGGACGGCCATTTGTCAGAAATGGTGTAGGGTCTCCTGCTTGAGCGGGGGGTTAGACTAGATGACCTATATGGTCCTTTCCAACTCTGTTAATCTGTTAAAACAACCAAGCTCAGAGAGCACCAAGGACTTAACAGTTGAACCCTGAGTTACAAATATTTCTCTGTTGGGACAAGGGATGTCTGACTGATGGACCACCATCATTCTTGAAACATAGCCTATATTCTTGTCACATATTCAGTTATCTACTGAACATCTGAAACAAGTGGTGTAATCTTTCCTTGGAAATCTATATTGATGGAAAGGGTTTAAAAAAGGCAATGTAAAGGATCCAGGAACTATAGTTATTTTTACGTGCGAGATGAAAACAAACTTACTTAAAGTTTGGGGGAAAGGGGAAAGTGTTGATGACAAGAACTATTCTTTACCTCCAAACATTTTGCATTAAAACAGTGGATGGAAGTTTTTGGTTCTTCTTTACTCATGAAATTAGAACCCAGGGCATTCAACAGATTTGTGCTTGGAGATTCAAACCAGGTTAAATGAAGGTCTTTAAGGAGTACATAGTCAGCCAGTGAAATTCTGGGTTACAAAATGTGTTTACTGTTCCTGATGTGGATAGCTTTAAAGGAGGAATAAGTCAAATTCCTAGAGGATCCTGAATATGTTGAGTGTCCTGAGACCAGGGTGGATGTGAATGGATAAGCAGCTGAGAATAAATATGAGGGAATAATTACTGCTCTCCTTGCTTGGTGTGAACAACTGCCCTTCCGTTCAACTGTGATTTCCATGACCAGAATTGCTTTCATTATTTCTTTCCTTTCTTAATATTCAGGGGAAAATTCAGCATCAGCATCTTTTTTTGTGCAAATGCTGGTGATCATTTCCTTGCACAGAAATGAATTATCTTGGAGAGGGTAGCGAGCATTCACGCATGTAAATTTTCCATTAGAAAATAATGGAAACACAACGCTCAAAAACCAAACACGAATGGAGAGGAGAGCCAAAGACAATCTTCAATGAGGCCACCATTTTGTGCAAGACCTAGAGACCATCCCTTGTTCATTGCATTCATGCCTCGCCTTCCTTTAAGGAGGTTACTAATCTCAGAGACCTCATGTCCAAATGGAGGTTTACCTAGGCTTTAGTACAGGTAGTCCTCGACTTACGACCACAGTTGAGCCAAAAACATTCTGTTGCTAAGTGAGACAGTTGTTAAATGAGTTTTGCCCCATTTTATTACCCGTCCTTCCACAGATAGGATAGGATAGGGAGAGGAAGAGGAAGAGGAAGAGGAATAGAGCTGGAAGGGACCTTGGAGGTCTTCTAGTCCAGCCTCCTGCTCAAGCGGAAGAATCTATGCCATGTTGTTAAGTGAATCACTGCAGTCGTTAAGTTAGTTACATAGTTGTGAAGGGAATCTGCCTTCCCCATTGGCTTTGCTTGTCAGAAGGTTGCAAAAGGTGATCCCAGTTGTCAATCATCTGAATTTTGATCATGTGATTGTGGGGTTGCTGCAGTGTTTATTAGGATGAAAATTGGTCCTATCGAAGGAAGTAATCGCATGGCTCAAAATTTTGGAAGTTGAGGCTATGAAATCCAGGTGGAACCTATACTTGATACTAGTTTTTTACAAAGTGAAAAGAGATGCTATATGGGATGATGAAGGGCTGAACTGCCATGTTGGTAAAAGTCCAAGACCATCGTGGGCAAAACTTAAGTATCTCAGTTCTACTGTTTTCATTGTGCTTTACACCTTATTACAGTTCTTGCACTTAATGAAGTTTAGAGGACAAATACTTAAAATTAAAGAGAAAGATGAATCTGAGCACATCCTCTACTAACGAATTTATTAACACTAAGCATGTAGTCCTTTTACACAATGTTTCACTACGCTTTCTTTTTAATACATGGAGTCTCACTACAATTGGTAACTTAGCATCCAAAAAGCTACTTACGACCCAGGTTCAAAATCCCCTTGTTAGTCTGCCCTCCATAGTAAAATCAGGTCCAGCTACAGGGTGACCTGCTTTACTGTTGTAGTGACTTATGACCATAAAGGCCTGGCTCAATGTCATAACTCGAGGACTGCCTATACTTTTAAGGATTTATATCCCACTTTTAGTATTTTTGTGTTAAATAACGGGGAATCAAAAAAGGCCCTTGATAATAACCCAGAAGTAAATTTGGATTTACCAAGATTGTGGTAAATTCAGTTCTCTGAAAACTGTGATCTTTGAGTATGATTCAGTTTATGGAAGAAATGAAGTGTGGAAAGTAGTGCTTGGTGACCTTTTTAAAAAAAACAAGTGTTTCTATGCCCAAGGTCTTTCAGCATATTATCCAGTGCTCTTTTTTCTTCAAGCTAATGTTAATTTTTTTTAACACACAATAGATTTTGGGGGGAATTTGCATTACATAGCTTAGTGATTTCTTAATGGTTGATCCCAACCTCTTCCAAGGTTTATACTGCAATTCACAGAACCCCTCTCCAAAGAATCATGAACCTGCTCTTGTAGGTAATGAAATACAACACATTTGGAGATCAGGAAGTTGGGAAAAACTTGTTTAATGTGAATCTCAAGGGTTTTGATAGGGCACTTATTGTGCGAAAATGTAAAATGGTAGTATCTTTGACATGGATATTCCATACATTGGATTTTTTACAAAATAAAGTTGAGGAGAAAAAGAACAATCATGGTGTATCCACACTGTGCAGCTTTCTGTAAGGAGTTACTCCACATCTGGACAATAAGAGTTTATGCATCTGCACACATCCAACTGTTCTATAATGGGATGTGTAGATGGCCTTGGGGAAGGAGGAGAAGAGATGCTGCCAAGGACAGCGGTCACCAATTAGTGGTCCATGAGAAAATGTTGGTGGTCCGCAGAAAAATCTTTGCATTTTTGCATTTTTTATATTGCACTAAATCAGGGATCCTGAAATGATGGCCCCTGGGCTGGATATGCCCTGCAGAAGCATTTGCTCCCGCTCGCTGACATGATGGGGTCCTTCAGACACTTAGCTTGTCTGCCTCTTTAGTAGCTCCATGGGAGACCAGGTACCTTAGTGAGTGGTGCAAGAAACTTTGGCCTGGCTCCTTGAAAGAGTTTGCAGGGGGGCGATCTAGCGCCCGGGCTGGCTACAAGACAAAGATTCATTCTTGGCCATATTTGAGATTCCTAGCTGCAACGGACAGCAAACCTAGGGTTGACCCCAGGCGCTTCTCTCCGCTAACAGGCGGCCAAGCTAAGTGCCTGAAGGACCCCATCCCGTCATTAATTCATATTAGTGGTCCGTGGGATTTAAAATTATGAATTTAGTGGTCCCTGAGGTCTGAAAGGTTGATGGCCCCTGGCCGAGGAAGCAATCAGACAAGAGAGGCAGGGGCCCCCCAATGGCTTTCCAGCCAGAGAAAGAAACTTAGGAAGGACTCACCCTAACAGATGAAGCATTTAAAAGTGGTGGCGGGAAGTTTATACTTTCAAACTTGCAAGGTTCTGTTAATGCCATCCTAAGAAGTAGAATTAATTCATCGAGTTGTGTTTTCCCGCCTGGTTTACCTGGGAGAGTTGACGTGTTCACAGCTCAGCTTAGCAGCTATGATGAATTCCCCGTTCTACTCTTCATAGTTCCATTCATAGCAAGCCTTGCAGCAAATTTTGATCACTTACTGACTCTTTTCTTGGAGATGTGGTGTATCAAACAAGATGACCTTGGCACTGCATAAAGGAACGTTTTTATCTCACAAAGAAATAGAGTACTCCACCTAGTTTGAAGTATTTTAAAAAAGCCATTACTGATGAAATCTTTTTATGCATAATTACTTTAGTTGAATTAAAATACCATTCGCTTCCCTCCCTCATTGCATTGCATATACTGTTTCTGTCAAGTTCGATAACACAAAGAACTGATAGATGTTTTAGAAGGTGAGAAAAATGAACACTGAAGTATACTATTGGTGTTCTTTTTTAAAAGTAATGTTTACATACTGTTTTTAACAGAAAACCAGTAGTATCAGCTGCAGTAGCTGTTGAGAAAGAAGTACATTTTCATATCACGAATATTCATCGTGCTCCAGGCCAGATAATTTTATGGATTCATACAAAGCATTGCAATATTTAGATCTTTTTGGAGGGGGCACGCCTTTCTCTTTCCATAAGGGTGACATAAAGTGGTGAGAATAATGAATCCATAGTCTGTGTTTGAAGAACATTCTTACTCCTGGTTAACTAAGCAATCAGCTATCAAACACAGTCACTCAATCCTTACCCTGTTTTCCCCAAAATAAGACCTCCCCGGATAATAAGCCCAATCGGGCTTTTGAGAGCATGCACTAAAATAAACCCTGAAAATAAGCCCGTCCTGAAAATATTGCAACATAGCAGCAGCCATGAGGTGACCATGCTAGCTGACTCCTGCACCTCAAAAATAATAAGACCTCCCCAAAATAAGGCCATGCTCTTCTTTCAGGGCTCAAAAGAAAATAAGACCATGTCTTAGTTTCAGGGAAACACCCTAATCATCTCATGGCTGGACTATTGCAATGCTCTCTACATGAGGCTACTCTTGAAGAGTGCTTGGGAGCTATAGCTGATGCAGAGCCCAGCAGTGCGGGCAGTTCTTGGGGCCCCAAGAGTGGCTTATGTAACACCACTGCTTCACAAGCTGCATTGGCTGGCAGCCACCTTCCGGGTGGAATTCAAGGTGTTGGTAATCACATTTAAAGCCTGTTGTGGCATGGGCCCAGGCTACTTGAGGGGCCATCTCATCCCATTAGGATTGGCTTGCCCCACCTGTGTCCGCAGAGGAGGCATACTGTGGACTCCATCCACCAGGGAATTCCAGCTGGTGGGGTCAAGAAGAGCCTTCTCTGCTGTTGCTCCTGACCAAATTAAGGTCATCTCTGACCTTCCTCAAGAGCTTAAAGACCTGGCTCTACCAGTTGCCTTGTAGGGTCCAATGAAGGGTTTTCACAATGGGGATGTTTTGATAGATTAACAACAGATCCCACTGTTGTGGCCCGCCGGCAGCCAGCGGAGACTCTGGCAGCAGAGTCGGACAGTGAGGAGGTTGTGGAAGAACATGGGCCAGTTCTGGGGGGCTGAGGAAAGCTCTGTGTTGGAGGCATAGAGGGAGCCAGAGAGCAGTGAGGCAGAGGACCAGTTGGAGCCTGTTCCCAGTGTGCACATGCGCAGAGCTGCCAGAAGACAAGAACAACTAAGAAAGCAACGTCAACTTTAGAATAAAGCCACACCTTGGAGGTGATTGGCCCCTCCCATAGGAAACAAAAGAGGAGCAAACGAGGAGGGGGCTTTTGCAGGAAACAGTTCATTCCTTCAGTTGTTTCAAGAATGGAAAGTTCTGTGGTTATAAGAGACTCTGTGTCAAGTGTTGCCTTGCCCAGCGCTTGAAAACTAGTTATCTAGCAACTCGCCAAGTGAGATAAGGTTCTTGTTGATAAATATTCCTCTGAAAGACTGTTTGCCAAGCCTTGCTGATTGTGAATGAAAGGAATTTACAGTTGTGTAAATAAAAGAGATTTTGCCAGTACCAAGACTCTGCTTCTTGCTTTTTAAGGAAGCACGGGTCAGAAGAGCTACCCCCTCCCCGTGTCATCATTCTTCCCCCCCCCCATCTGTTTAGCTAGGCTGGTTTTATAGTACTGTATTTATATTATTATAAATTATACAGATTTATAATTTAATACTGTCAGCCACCCAGTTATCGTGCCGCAAGATTCGCAGCTGATAAATTGTACAAATAAATAAAAGTTGCTTCAGGGAGTCCTTCACCAAATGGAGAGTTGGCTTTGATGGCCCGTTATAGTTTGATAACTGTCCATTGATTTTTCTCAATTTTGGATTTTTATGCTACATCGAGCCATAAACCAACCAATCTCACTGGTTGGAGGAATGTAACACACTAGACTAAAATGTGGTTGGTTGGTTGGTTTGGGTTCAGAGTATGGCACAAACATACACACAGATTTAAAAAAAAATTATTTCCCCAAATCAAAATGAGGTTGATGTAACTTCGGTCTGGACAAAAAACAAACCTTCTCAGAATTGTCGTCATCTAGGTCCCATTTGTTAGAATCGGCCAAGCTGCCAGGGAATGCTGAAGACTGTAGTTCTACCCTGTTTTCCTGAAAACAAAACCTCCCCATGATGATAAGCCCAATCGAGCCCTCCCCCGAAAATAAGCCCTCCCCAAAAATATTGCAACACAGCAGCAGCCATCAGGTGACCATGCTCGCCGCCTCCTTCACCTCAAAAATAATAACAAGACCTCCCCAAAAATAAGGCCAAGCACTTATTTCGGGGGTCAAAAGAAAATAAGGCTCTATCTTATTTTGGGGGAACCACAGTAATAGATGCGGTGGATGCCAGATCAGAGATGGCTGAAATAGATGGATTTATGAAAAATTTATAGAACAGAGAATTAGACCTTTAAGAAACATTAGGACAAAATGTTTCAATGATGAGCAACTTCAGTCACATCCACTTTATTTTACAAGTTAGATTTATTTGTTTGTGAGACGTGTCATGAGTCCTATCAGACTGCAACTCACTTAGCTCAATCTGTCTTCAGTTTACTTGGCCTCTCGTTCGTCTGCACTGCAGTCCTGGGATCTAAATGAGGGGCAGAGTCTGTGGGTCCCAGAATGGGATCTTCCAGTAAAACATGCTCTTTGTTTTGGGAATATGGCTCTGGCCACGCTCTTAAAAGCAAGAAAAAGGTAGCTCCTAATCAAATAGGAATTGGAATTCTGGCTTAGGCAAAACCATGTTATTCAAGTGGGGTAATTACTGTAATTCTGCCTCCCTTTCTTCTATACCTTATCTTGTTTGGGAAGTTGTGACAGAATGACAGAGTTGGAATGGACCTTGGAGGTATGCAACCTTGCTCAAATAGAAGACCCTATAGCAGCGATGGCAAACTTTTTAGACATCAAGTGTCCAAACCGCCTGTGCACGCATGCCCAAACTGAAAGGTGCATGCGCACACACGAATGCGTGCATGCATAGACATGTGTAGCAGAGACCTGAAGACCAGCTGGGCAGTGGGAGGTGGGGGATCCCAACACCAGCAGTGCGGCAAGAGGTGAGATTTTTTTCTTTCATGAGCTTTTGAGATTCTCACAAAAGAGCATCTCAAAAGCTCATGAACATCTGGCCTGGGGCGATAGCGTGTGTGCCAGCAGAGAGGGCTCTACGTGCCACTTCTGGCACGCGTGCCAAAAGTTCGCCATCATGGCCCTATACCATTTCAGAGAAATGTCTGTTCAGCCTCTTAAAACTCTCCAGCCATGGAGTATTTACAAGTTCTGGAGGCAAACTGTTCTATTTTTTTTCTCACTGTCAGGAAACTTCTCCTTAGTTCTAAGTTTGCTCTCTTCTTGATTAGTTTCCACCATTGCTTCTCGTCCTACCTCCAGATGCCTTGGAGAATAGCTTGACTGTCTCTTCTTTGTGGCAACCCCTCAGATATTGGAACACTGCTATCATGTCTCCCCTGGTCCTTCTCTTCACTAAACTAGACATGCCCAGTTCATGCAACCGTTCTTCGTATGTTTCAGCCTCCAGTCGCCTAATCATCTTTGTTGCTCTTCTCTGCGCTTTTTCTAGAGTCTCCACATTAGTGGTGAAATTCAATTTTTTTACTACCGGTTCTGTGGGCGCGGCTTGGTAGACGTGCCAGGGAAGACTACTTCAAAATCCCCATTCCCTCCCCACTCAGGGGTCAGCCAGAGGTGATATTTGCCAGTTCTCTGAACTACTCAAAATTTCCGCTACCGGTTCTCCAGAACCTGTCAGAACCTGCTGAATTTCACCCCTGCTCCACATATTTTTTACATCATGGTGACCAAAATTGGATGTGATTTTCCAGGTGTGACCAGCCAGCAAACTTTAATTTATTACTGTTAAATGGAGAGAAGGACCGGGTGTTCCTCTCGCTGACCTCTAAGCAGGGATTCTGGGACGAACACAGCAGGGAGGCCAAGAGTACTTCACTGCCTGGCATCTGCTGCCTGAGTTCATCTTCTCACTCTGCCTTATGTTAGCAGAGTCTGTCCATAGCCACCCTAAATAACTACAATCTCTGCAGTCTTCTTTAATTCTCATCATCTGCTGAGAAACCGAGACTGACCAAGATAATGCAAGCAGCAATTTCCCTTATTTCTGGTTCTTTCCAAGAAGGGGAAGGGTGTCAAGAATAAACAGTAATTCCCCGCTTTCTTCCAGCCCACTGTCCTGCTTTATTTGCCCAGCCTCTGAAGCATCTGTGTCCTAATGGCCTGCCTGGCTTCAAGAGCAGCCACCGAGCTCATTAGCCTCGGAGCAGACAGTTGACATTGCTTCATTAGCTTCGATAGCGGGTTGCTGTGATGTCGGGCTCTTAAAAGCCTGTATTAATTTACATGCAAACACATATGGGAGGGTGTGTGGTGCACTAGTAAGTTACCAAAGTGGGTGTGAGGATGGCTAAGCAGCTGGGATGTGATTTCTTTGACCTTTAAGTAGAGGAGGTTTATGATGCTGATTGGGGGGGTCTGTGAAATTCTCCAGTCACCAATCTTCAAATGGCCGTGGGAGAAGAACTATCTGGTTTTTTGGGAGGGGGGGGTTGGTTTTAAAAAAGTCTGTTTCTGTACATTTTATATGCCTCCTAGTTAGAGGAGAGTAGGCAACAACATGTTGGTTTGCAAGATTCCCTATGGAATGGATTAGACTATTCTAGACTAGACTAAACTAGACTAGACTAGACTAGAATAGAATAGAATAGAATAGTAGAGTTGGAAGGGATCTTGGAGGTCTTCTAGTCCAACCCCTTGCTTAGGCAGGAAATCCTATACCATTTCAGACATATGGTGATCCAATCTCTTCTTAAAGACTTCCAGTGTTGGAGCATTCACAACTTCTGGAGGCAAGTTGTTCCACTGATCAACTGTTCTCACTGTCAGGAAATTTCTCTTTAGTTCTAAGTTGCTTCTGTCCTTGATTAGTTTCCATCCATTGCTTCTTGTTCTGTCCTCAGGTGCTTTAGAGAATAGTTTGACACTCTCTTCTTTGTGGCAGCACCTGAGATATTGGAACACTGCTATCATGTCTCCCCTAGTCCTTCTTTTCATCAGACCAGACATACACAATTTCAGCAACGGTTCTTTATATATTTTAGCGTATGGGTCTCTAATTATCTTTGTTTAATATCCTAGTTTAATACCTTGCTTGCATATTCTATTTTATTCTAACAAGTTCCGGTAGTTATATATAAATGGCATAAAAACTAAATGGTGCATACTTTCATAGAATGTTTAATAAAGTTGAGAATGTGGACAAATAAATTTTAGACACCATAATGCTGGTAGCAGAGTTGTGAGTAGTACACAGACTATTGCAAGGAATGAATGCTCATTCAAACAAGCTAAAATGAAGTTTAAGTTGAAGTCACAGTGAGAGTTGGTTACTTAGGAAAATGTAAAGCAGGAAATAAGATTAAGAATGACTAGGCAGTGAATGAACATGGATACAATAGAGAAGTGTGGGTTTGATATGAAAGAAATGTACTGAAATGGCTAACATAAAGAATAATGAATGAGAACTGAATCACCAAACAAATATACAATGGTTGAGTGAACAGGTAGAAAAGAAGGGGAAGATGGAGAAAGAGAAGAAAAATGTGGTTAGATGGAGCAGATGAGATCCTGAAAAAAAAGAGAAACGTTTATAGAATAAGAGAGAATATATGAAGCAGCGTACAAATGTCCTAAAAACAAAGGAGTGTTTGCTACTCAACATGCATGTTCTTGGCCTAGAGTAATTTTAACTATATTTATTTCTCTTTGCATAGTCTTGCTTAGGTAAAATGTATGCTAAGTGGGTATGCAAGTAACTGTAAATGCACTAGAAATTCCAGAAATGGTATCATTTTTGTTTGTTTGTTTTTTTACATTGTCTTAAAAAAATTATCTGTAGTAAAAAAAAAACCTAGATTAAAAATATGAGATAAGAATTTGGCATGTAAAAGAAGCAAGAATAACGAGCCACTAGAGATTGCTATTCCAACTGATCTTGACAACAGCCAATTTCACCTGGAATGAGTTATGATTTGTAATAAAGCTACCAGTTCTAGTTTGCAAACCACCACATAACAATAAAGAATTAAGTTTTCTGCACCTCTTTGCTGCTAACTAGTGATCACCTGAAATTTTGCATGGCAGATCTGGTAGCCCAATTTCTAGGATTGGGCTCTGATGCTAGGAAGTAAGTTGCTGAGTCTTACGGATTTATGTATGATTAAATAGGGACAGGGGTTATAGGTTTCATTTTTAGCAGCTCAGTTTTATCTCCTCATCCATGATCTCTGACTTGGGGTGTTTTTCTTTAACACCCTTTAAATACATATAATGCTTTGTAATCCCTCATTAAGGGGCACCGGCTTTTCACCCAGCCACTGCTAACAATGCACGGTGTGAAAACACTGCTGTGAAATGCTTCACCTATGGTTCTCTGCAAATGCAAAAAGGCAGTCCAACTTTTAGCTCAACAATAGCCCAGAGAAATAAATCCACAAGATCCCTCTATTTAAATATATACCTGTCCACCTAGTAACTAGCCATTTTAGGACCAATTTACACAGAATTGAAGAGAAGGATTCAAAAGCTTTTAAAGATCCTCTCATTCTCCGTTTAATTTCTCTCAATGTCACTCAAAAGAGCAAATTTAGGAGGGACAGATTGTCATGGACAAAAATCTGTGTGGTCACTAAGAGTTGAGAACAGTGGTGGGTTCCTATCAGCTCGGACCGGTTCGTCTGAACTGGTAGAGCAGTTTGGCGGCCTGGTCACTGGAACAGGCAATGACCTAGGCCTGCAATGCCCCTGAACTGGTTCTCCGGGCAGCACCATAGGCAGTTCTGTGCATGCGCAGAACAATTTTAACTGCACTGCATATGTGCACACAGTGTGCATCAAGCGCACAGCATGCACACAAGCAAATCAGCAATAGTGTCTGCCAGAACCCACCCCTGGTTGAGAACAAGAGCCGAGGTGGCGCAGTGGTTAGAGTGCAGTACTGCAGGCCACTTGAGCTGACTGCTAACTGCAGTTCAGTGGTTCAAATCTCACCGGCTCAAAGGTTGACTCAGCCTTCCATCCTTCCAAGGTGGGTAAAATGAGGACCCAGACTATTGGGGCAATATGCTGACTCTGTAAACCGCTTAGAGAGGGCTGAAAGCCCTATGAAGCAGTATATTGCTATATTGCTATAACAACCGAATGACGCAACGAATCACCACTAACTTAAAAAACCAGATGGGAAATTCTGACCACACATCATGGATTGCATCAATATCACACTTTGAACCACAAAATTAAGCTTCCACATTTTAGTCCAAGTTGTTACGCAAAGGTGTAACTGGCCTATGTATCATAAGATCCAGGCAATTGGTTTCATTTAGTAAACCTTGTTCAGTAAACCGAGGGTTAATACATTATGTGAAAATAGCCACTCCAGACAGGAAATGCAAACTCAGGGAGAGAAAATGGCTTATTCATGTAAATTCAAGCTATAAATTAATGGCGGAGCAAGAATTTCAGCCCATTTCCATCTCTATTTAATTGGGTCGTGGAAGAAACAGGGTGAGAGTCTCCTTGAGTGTTGTATAAACTGCCATATCTAAAAGTATTGGTGGAACTCTGCTCTCAAGAGCTAGGGTGGGGGAACTAGAAAGCTGCTTTTATCCTCTTATCCTGAGCCCTCCTTCCCTTTCTCCTTCCTTCAATTATTGATCAGAGGACAGCTGTGTTCCAGAGATGGAGCAAATACAGATTGGGTGGCTATTGGGCTCAGACTGTGGAAGTCATTTCCTATTTTCCGCAAGCTGCTTACTTTTTGCATGACAAGATGCTAGTAAGATAAAGGGCCAATGCCTGAAAGTCACTGGAAATCTTTGGAAAAGTGAAAGCTGTGGAAAATAGAAGCCAACTCCTGATTTTTAATTCTAAAATAAATAGCCCGTGTGCCTGCAACCAAGATGCAGAGAGAAGGAATGATTCCTCACTCCCTGCCCACGTCTCCATCAAAATTTTCCTCTCCACAGCATTTCGTATCAAATGGCAAGAACGGGAGGTTTATTGCTCTGGAGGTTTATGGGGGAAGGAGTTCACACAAACTGGAATTGTGGTGGGAATGAAGCATTAAATCAGACACTTGTCTTATCTGGATCTTGCCTCTCTTGTTCTTGTTCCATCCAAGGCTGCAAGATGCAAGTAGCATATCTTATTTGATTATGAGAGCAGGGATTTTTCTATTCCGGAAGCAGACAGAGCTGTTCCCTAAATTTTACAAGAGAAGATTGTTCTACAGACAAATTCATTTAATAGACATTTTTCCTTGACGTGGGCTCTGCATTTCTGTGGAGGGACCTATGAATAACAATAATTAATGCATGCATTCTTTCTTCTAGCTACATTTTTTTGATTCTTTGGATACAGCTGTGAATTTAAAGTGTTGAAAATAAGTTTCAGGGTAGATGTTGAAAAGAAAGTCAACTTTTCTTGGCCTGATCCCCATACGTGTTGGATTTCAACTGCTATTAATCCCAAACTATCACCTCCAATATTTGAATTGGCTGGGAATTATGGGAGTGATTGTCCAATAGTTGGAAGGCAGCAACTTAAGAACAGTCTCTTCTGGGACCATGTACAACAGGGGTGGGTTGCTGCCGGTTCGCAACCTGCGTGCGCGCATGCGCTATTCAATGAAAATTGTTCTGTGTGCATGCGCAGAACAATTTACAGTGAACTGTGCATGTGCAGTCACTGAAATAAAAAATAGCGGTGGACTAGCGGTTGCGAGGGAACCGGTTCGGGGGCGTGGCAGGCCTTGTTCATTACCCGTTCTGCGACCCAGGCCTGACTTCCACTACTGTTTCAGCCGAACCAGGCCAAACCGGCAGCAACCCACCTCTGATGTACAAGTTATTCTCATTTCCCCCAGGAGAGGCTTCCTCCACCCTTTTTTGTTCTTGGGGTGATTGAGAAGGTACCTCTCTCCAATAGTTGTGCAATTGTTCCTTTCTATGTCTGAAGCCATGGGCCTGTTCTTCCCTCGGCAACCCCCAACTTTCAGCCCCTCTCCTTGTTCCATGCTGCCATGTATGAGTCTATGAGCATTTCTAGTGGCCCATAACCACTACTGCCTGAATCTCACTTAGCTCTGTGGAGATTTATATCTTTAATATCCCTACAGTAAAAGTCTATGGAGATTCTCAGTCATCCAGGTCATACATTGGGGAAACAAAACAACCACTTCATAAACGCATGGCACAACATAGAAGAAACCTCTCAGGACTAGATTCAGCAGTCTATCTGCATTTAAAAGATAAATGCCACTCTTTTGAACACAACAAAGTCTACATTCTGGAAGAGAGGACCATTGGTTTGAGAGAGGAGTGAAAGAGGCAATCTATGTCAAAATTAAACAACCTGACAGAGGGGAGGGATACAAAATTATATATCTCCAGTCTACAACACTGTCCTTTCAACAGTTCCAAGAAGGCTCCACATCCATTTGCAGTACTCAGGTGACCCCGATGACTCAGATAAACCTCCAAGTGGCTTTAAAAGAATGCAAATTACCAGCTGTCTGCAAGGAGTATAAATCTTTCCATTCCCCACCATCCAGCCAGAGCCGAAGAAGCTTCTTGGATGAGAAGTGAAACGTCTTCAAAAGAAAACCCCAAAAGTCCAGTTGCCTCTTGAAAAAAGCACCTTTGGGGCTACAGCAAATGAATTGAGCCCCAAGACAAGTTGACATGTAGGAAAGCTTTTCCTAGTAAGTCTTCCTAGCAACATGTGAAATAAAATTAATAGAGGGGAGGGAGGGTTGAAGACAGTCATATTCCATTTTTAATAGGTGCTACTTGGACGATTGTACACATCATCTATGAAACATGTCTATGTGAGCATAGGGAATCTGGCAGAAGCACTTTGCAGGGCAAGTCACAATTAGATGTGTGCAGAGGTGGGATTCAGCCAGTTGAGACCGGTTCGGGCAAACTGGTAGCTACAACGATCAGCTGGGGAGTAAACCAGTTCACTCTGATTCAGGTAGCCCCGCCCCTGCACTTTACTTAATGATAACTGATATCCTCTCAGCTGATTCATGTGGCAGAGTGGATTGCCTTTGCCTCAGCTGTGTTACTCCCCAAAAGTAACGTGGAAGGTAAGCACATGCGCGGAGTGAAGCACACGATCACCGAACGAGTTGTTAAACCAGCAGGATCCCACCACTGGATGTGTGGCATGCTCCGGCCACAAATTCAATTCTACGTCTAAGCCTCAAGCATAAGGGAAAAGACATCCTCCCACATATGTCTCTAAAAGTTCTTGCCAACTTGAATATACAGCATGCTAACTGGACAAAGCTAGAGAGCCATGAAGTTTAATAATTTAAAAGTGATGGAACTGGGCAGGTGAGATCCATATTCAAGTCCTCATTCAATCATGGAACTCCCTGCCTCATTTTGGACCAGTCACTGTTTTAGCCCATTGTATCTCACAAAGTTTCTGTAAATATAAATGAAATAAAACTCAAACTCAAACTCAAATATAAATAATAATAGCAATAGCACTTAGACATATACCGCTTCACAGTGCTTTACAGTTCTCTCTAAGAGGTTTACAGAGTCAGCCTATTGCCCATCAACAATCTGGGTCCCCATTTTACCCACCTCGGAAGGATGGAAGGATGAGTCAAACTTGAGCCTGGTGAGACTCAAACTGTTAGCAGCCAGAAGTCAGCATCCCTATCTGTGGGATGCAGGCAGCACATTACATGACGCCCCTCCAGTCTATGGAAAAACCTCTCTACATGGAACCGGCCCCTGGTGTCCAAAAGGACAGACTAAGCTGATTGTATTCATCCTGCCTCTTGTCCAAGGGGAATAATTGTACTATTTTTATTTTCAAGCCCAGCTTGATCTTTTATGCTGACTTGTTGACTGGAGAAAGTTGGTCATCAGAGATAATTCCAGAAAGGGTACATTGGACCATACAAGTGCTCATCAGCTGTGGAGGGAGCTGTGGTTTGCACGAGTTTTCGTCCACAGTGTCTATGAATTCAAATTACAAAGTTTTTCAACTTTGATTACAATTATGAAGAACTTTCCATTTGACTTAGCTCTTCATCCATTTATCTTCTATGTTAGAAGGAGAAGGAGTAGCAAATAGCTTAAGGGGGAGTTATAATCATCTCTGAAGTCACAGGGACATGCCAGTTTTCTCTCTCTAAGACTAGAACCACAAATCTATATGTCTTGAACTCTACTCACTCAAATAACCTCCTTGCTCTTAATAAATCTTTGTTGAGCCTTGGGTGTTATCCACCAGTTCCCTTGTCAATTCAATAATTTTGGAACATAGTAAGTGTGGCTTAACATAAAGTGAGCAGCAGTAATAAGAACATATGGTTTTGTGATGATAAGTTATGGAAAAACAGCAACATTTATAAAATAATGTTGAAAATGAAAATGTGCAAAGTATGAATCACTCCGCTAAGATGAAAGACCCCATTAGCATTAATTAGATACATTATCCCTTAAATAGGATCTAGCAATTAAGGCTGATGTTCTCATGGATTCCACAGGATTCTCCATGATTCCAAATGAATTCGTTGGCCTTTAATCTGGGAAATGATTTTCTTTTGCTCTTGCCCCTAGAACAGTTTCTAGGTTAATAGCAACCCAACAGTTTTGTGGAGCTTTCTTCTAAATAATCGTACTTGGTTGGGCAGGGTCAAAACGGTTTTCCTTCCTTTCTAACTTCTAAAGGTCTTTTTTTTTTTCAAGAGTCAACTGGACTTCTTTGTTTTTCCTTGAAGAGGTTTCATTTCTCATCTTCTTGGATGAGAAGCAAAACTTCTTCAAAGAAAGACAAAGAAGTCCAGTTGATGCTTGAAAAAGCATCTTTGGGACAACTGTGACCCAGACGACTAAGAATCTCCATAGACATTTCTAACTTGTGAAGTCTTGTGAAGGAAGATGAAAGGAAACATTTAGCTTTGAAGGAGCTATGAAACAATTCTTTAAAGACCTCTAAGCTTGCCCAATAAAAGAAGGTTAAAATCTGTTCACACTCATTTCAGAGTGAAGAACATGCAATAAAACACTGAGTTACAGAAAGGCAGGTTCCAACAAAATGTAGTAAAAACTGTTGAACAATAAGAGTTGTTTGACCCCAGAAACAATTACCAATAGAAGAGGTAGATTTTCCTTCATATGGACATATTCAACCGTTGTTGTTGTTAGTCTGACACATCACAACACTATGGACAACATTCCTCCGGGCCTTCTTGTCCTCTACCATCCCCTGGAGCCCATTTAAACTCACGCCTAGTGCTTCAGTGACGCCACCTCATCCAGCCACCTCATTCTCTGTCATTCCCTTCTTCTTTTGCCCTCAATCTTTCCCAGCATTAGGCTCTTCTCCAGTGTGTCCTTCCTTCTCATTAGGTGGCCAAAATATTTGAGTTTCATCTTCAGGATATGGCCTTCCAAAAAGCAGTCAGGGTTGATCTCCTCGAGGACTGGCCGGTTTGATCGACTCTCTTCTCCAGCACCATAGTTCAAAGGCCTCCATTCTTTGGCGCTCAGCCAACATTCACAGCCATATAGCAACTGGGAAAACCATAGGCTTCAGGAAATTCAACCATAGGCTTTAGGAATTTAAGAATTTTACCTGAGCAAATCTAACTATTAAAGACAAATTCTAATTTCATTGGTATGGCCTTCAAAATAAGATTGGGGCAGAAAACCTCAGGACACAATTTGATGAAGGTGAAGAGAAAGCAGAGATCCTCCTTCCCATCCTTCTCCTGCATCTAGGAAAAGTATTTAAAGTAGTTGTAAGCTGCTCCTGAGTATTGGCATAAACAGAAAGGTGTGGAATACATTCAATAATAGTTTTTGCAGATGATGCAATTAAGAAACCCATTCACAGCTCAGAGCCTTTATTTACATTTTTCTTGGAGTCTCTATAGAATTCAATAGGATCAAGGATAGTCTTTTGGAGTCTCTTATAAGCCAAATCCTTGTGGATCCTTTGACTGAGTTGGGTGGCTGATTTCCAACAGTGACCTACTTTTCCATACAATTTTGGCTAAACATCTCCTCTGTTTGCACAGTACAGTATTGGAAGTAAGCCACCCGACAGTTTATTTTGCATTCTTGTGACTGCTCTCTGCAGTTTTCTTCTTCTTAAATACTCAACATCAAAAACTGATTCAGATATTAAGCAATCTTTTTATCTCTCTCTTTCTGTAAAGCCACACAATTATCCATTCAATCTTGGCCTTATTTTAAAAGCTTCCCCCTCCAGTCCTAAAGTTCTCTTCTTCAATTGATGTTGATGATGTTCGTCCATTGTGTTCGAAGAGGACCTTGACATCTAACAAGTTGTGGGCTGTCCACGGTGTGTCCGCAGGTGGCTGGTAAGGCCTATACAGGCATGAAATGTTCTGCCACATGTCGGGCAAACATGTGGGCACCATTGTTGCAGCATTTGAAGCTCTGGATTTGTGGAGGGCTCGCTTCTCTTGTGCTATGGTTGTCCTTCTGTCCTCTGATGTCTGGCAGCCTTGGTGGATCAGGGTGTGCCATGTCGATCGATCTTGTGCCAGGGTTTCCCAGGAGGTGGTGTTGATATCCAGGAACTTGAAGGAGGCTTTCAATGTGTCTTTGTATCTCTTCCCTTGTCCCTTGAATCGCTCTCCTTGAGACAACTCACCATAGAGGAGCTGTTTGGGGATGCGATGGTCTGGCGTCCTTGCAACATGGTCTTCCCAGGATGTCTGGGCTTTCCTCAGCAGGGTGTGAACTGATGGCAGGCCTGCAATTGCAACTGTCTTCTTCAATGACAGTTCAATTGGTCCTACATCTCTGTCCCATTCCAAGGATTAGCTAGGAGACAATAAGGGTTTGGCTTGATGCTTAGTTTGTCTTATTAGTGATGAGGACTACTTGCATGCTCTTTTGTCTTTGGTTTGTGTAAATCTGCTGGAATATTTCGAATTTTAATTCACTGGTTGCCTTTGCTTGACATTTTCCTCTTGATTACATGATTAACTGCATCAGAGTTTATTCAGCTCATTCAATTTTCTGGACTCACCCAGCACACCTAGACTGAAATGGGATGTTATAAAAACACAATTGAATTTTCTGTAATGTCATATATATTTTTCCAACCATTCTAATCTACCTCACTTTGTTTTGCCTTGTTTGTTACTGATTGAGTTCATGATTGTTTTCATGGATTTGTAAAGATTTATTTCAATCAGTGTTGGTCTTAGAGCACTATTGATAGTTTTGCATGAAGATGGGTGAGAATTGTGAGAGTTGAAGTATCACACATTTAGGAGACTCTTGAGATGGGAAAGACCAATATGGAACTTATTGAGATAGATTCAGTTTTGCCAGGTTTTAATAGACATCTCTCAATGCCAAATTATAGGGACATGGTGGCTCGGTGGCTAAGACACTGAGCTTGTCGATCAGAAAGGTCAGCAGTTCAGTGGTTTGAATCCCTAGTGCTGCGTAACAGAGTGAGCTCCCATTACTTGTCTCAGCTTCTGCCAACCTAGCAGTTCGAAAGCACATAAAAATGCAAGTAGAAAAAATAGGGACCACCTTTGGTGGGAAGGGAACAGCGTTTCATGTGCCTTTACCATTTAGTCATGCTGGCGACGACCACAGAGACGTCTTCGGACAGCGCTGGCTCTTCGGCTTTGAAACGGAGTTGAGCGCCGCCCCGTAGAGTTGGGAACGACTAGCACATATGTGCAAGGGGAATCTTTACTTTTACCTTTAATGCCAAATTAAAGGAAATCCCGAGACAAATCCTAAAAATCTTGTTCTTAACAAATCTAGCTGCTGAAGAATGTTATGTGAGTGGACATTTTTGGGGACCTCATCACAGGATCAAAGAAAATATGAATGATGCCCCTTTCCTCAAAGGAATATGCCATATACATTACATGGAAATGCCTTTAGTCCCAATTTTTAGCCCAGGTCGTTTGGCAATGAAGTCCAATGTCCTTCTGCAATTAAGTATCCCAGGGAGATGGCTCTGTGGTAGCCTACCTTGCTTGATTGCCTCCATCACTTCCTGCTGTTACATGACTAAGAAATTAGATTCCCCTCTGGGTTAATGTCAAAGTCACTTTATTTGCAGAAGAAGACAGGTAGGTTGTTGCCAAAATCTTAAGGAGATAGATTGCTCTGGAATCTGTCAGGGTAATGCTAGGAATACAGTCCAGATGGGTCAGATCTGATGTTTAAGATGTCTTTTGCCATCAGCTAAAGGCAATGTGGTGTGATGATGTTGTCATCTTCTTCTTCTTCCTTAACCCAAGCTGCACATCAAAAAACATTATTGTGCAATCTCTAATTCCAGCTATTTTAAGACATTGATGGGGTTGGAAGGGAGAGAAGTAGGACAGCACTAAGTTCAGCCTGGGTAAATCAGTCATGAGATCCAGAAACTTTTTCCAGAAGTTTGGACACTTCCTTTTTTCAAGCTTATGACTTCAGTTAATACCATTGAGATTCTACTGAACTCACAAAAAAGATTTCTCCCCATTTATCCTGATGCACTCATTCTATCTAGTGATGTAGCCACAGGTTTGAAAATATGTTTTATTCTGCCTTTAGTTTACCATTATTTTGTTACTAGTAGGTGTGAGCTTGTTTTAATTTCCTACACATCACTGTTGCAGAATAACTTGCCAATGCAACAAAAAAATTTTTTTGCAGCATTCTAAATTTAATACTAGCTTTATTTATTTCACTGATTCAGGAATTGCCATCTTAATTGCAGGTCATATGATGTGATGTGAGCATTTTTAAGATTTGATTGCTGCCTTGTTTACGTCTCAGATCTGGGAGTTGTTGATATCCACAGAAATTAAATGTATAGTATATATCATTAAATTATGTTTTGATTAGCATTGGTTTTATTTTTACTTATCTGTGGCTTTGGAGTAGAAGAACTCTCAATTGCTTTAGTTACAAGAATGAAAAATTATTGTTGTCATTTTAATTGAGTGAATGCAATGTTTTGCCTTCCCGTAATGGAAACAAGATTGTAGCAAGACATTTTCTCCATAAATATAGCACAAGCAAGCCAAGTTTATGATTCTCTCTCTCTCTCTCCCTCCCTCCCTCCCTCTCTCTCCCCCCTCTCTCATAATTTTATGTATAGCATCCTGAGATAATCATTTCTAATATAATAGCAGAATGGGGGGAAAATAAAACTAATAGACCCTTTACGCTTGGTCTGAGTATCAGTACTTCACAGCCAGTGTCCTCTTGACTTCTCTCTGGAAACCATGAACCAAATTTTATCCTTTTCTTATCCCCATGAAATAAATGTTTGTGCTAACACTCTGTAGAATCTTCCAGCTGTGATTTTTCATTAAGAAGCTGGAATAATTATATCTCGGGCCTAAGACATTATAGTTTCCCAGAAGGACAAGATGACTTAACCGCATATGGTAGAAGCTGGCTGGAGAAAAGATTTAATGCTGGTAACAGGACAGTGGCGCCTACTGCACATACCTAGCTGAATCTTGAGCCTTTTGATATCATCTGTCAAGGTTGGTAACCTTTTGAACCATCTGATCAGCCTGGATTATGTCTGGACTGTGATGCTAGGAGACAACTTCTCAAGATATGTCATTGTTCTATGTATCCCATGGGGCCCTAGCCCCTCCCTTCTTTGGTTCAACATCTATACGAAACGACTGTGAGACCATCTGGAGTTTTGGGTTGGAGTGCCATCCCAAAGATAGCATCCAGCTGAATTGTTCCATACCATCTGGATCCAAGGAAGCCATAAATATCTTTAAATGCTGCTTACCTTTAATAATGAGCTGGGTGAAGGAGGAGAAGCTGGCATTCAATCAAGACAAGGGGGATGGAGATGCATTTTCCTGAAAACGGCAGATATAGAGAACCTATATAACATCTCTGGATTGATCCATCTTGAACTAGTCTAATTTGGAGGCAGAGAGATGTGCTTGTGTTATTACATTCCCTTCTGTGTGGAGCTGCCCTTGAAAATGGTAGAGGTTGAAAAAAAATATAAAATGCATTAATTAAACTGCAAACTAGCGTAAGATGCAAAATGACATTATGCCTGCATGAAAGACCTGCCCCGATTTACCAATTACTTACTCGATACTGGAATTCATAAATAATTATGAATTATTTATTTGTTCATTCATTCATTTATAACCTTTCTGTGCTGCCCAAATCAACTAATTTTGGGTAGCATGCAATAAAGCCATCAATCAAAAACTAGCAACAGAAATAACTCCTCAAACCAGATTAAAATAAATTATAATAACTAACAATATAACTAAAGGATTGTTTACTCCTAGGAGCCAAAATCTATCTGAAAACTATAGTTTTTGATGCCTTCCAGAATGCCAAAAGGAAAAGAAGAGGCCAAGTTACATTTGAGGGAATGTTTTAAAGGAACCACAGAGAATATGGTGACCTATTCCCCCTTGACCTTCTCTAGAACGGACAGACAAGGTGGGCACAGTCACATGATAATACCCAATGCCAGCCTAGGTTGAATGTTGTGGCAGAGAGAAGCAGCCAAATTGAACGCTAGAAGACTTAGCTAAACTTTTCTGCCCCCTTTTGCAGTGGAGACTTTCCAAATTGCACTCTCTGGGGCCTCTTGACTTTTTCAGTAACAGAATAAGAGAGTTGGAAGGGACCTTGGAGGTCTTCTAGTCCAACCCCCTGCTCAGTCAGGAAACCTGATATCATTTCGGACAAGTGGCTGTCCAATCTCTTCTTAAAAATCTGCAATATTGGAGCACCCACAACTTCTGGAGGCAAGTTGTTCCATTGGTTTATTGTTCTGTCAAGAAATTCCTCCTAGGTTGCTTCAAGAAAGAATCCTTCCAGGCAATCTGAACAGATCAGGGCTCCTGTTGTTGTTTTGTAATTATTATTATTTTTCTCTTGTTACTTTTTCATGTATAGTAGGGAATAATAATTTTCAGGCACATGTACAGTTGTCACCCACACATTAAAGAAGCCATACAGCTATTCCATCAGCAAACCATATACTGTTCATGTTTCAAACTTAACATTTTGTTTCTGAACTTGTAAGTTTTCAGCATTCTCACAGCATTTATTATTCCCATTCCATCAGTTTTTTTCTTGTACATTAACAGTTGTTCATCTCAATTCTCCTATTCAACAGAGCACAGTCATTCCTCTAAAAATCTGTAAAATACTCTTAAAGAAAAATAGAAAAAGTTCGATTGCCTTTAAAATAAAAGCACCTTTCGGACAACCATGACCTGAATGAATGAGCACTTTCATATGTTTGTAAAATATTCCTTCCAAGGTTCTCTCACTTCATATTTTTCCTAAATAATGTCATCACTTTTGTTTTTAAATTCTTATCTTAGATCCTGTGGTCCTTTTCATCTATTTCCAAAACTACTTTTTTAAATTTCCAAAATATTCTACACACTCTTTTTTTTAAAAAAAAAATGTAATTGTTCAAAGTCCTCTTTGACAATATTCCTATCTTTTTTTTCTTCTGATACAATAACTTTTTCCTAACCTTATTTTGCAGCAACTATTCTCTTTGTGTCGTAGGTTTTAAGATGCTAAAATGGCATCAAGGAGACCGAGATTCAAGTTCTCTTGCAGCTAAGGCTACCTCATAAGAAAGTTGTGGGAGAAAATGTATGCCATCTTCTGAAGGAGAGTTGAAGATATAAATCATTAAATATATCGTGGTACACACTTTTTATTCATGCTGTAGGGGGATTAATCTTATTTCATAACATTTTTAATTTAAACAACTCATAATTTTCTCTTTCCGCAGTCATTCTAAATTCACCTAGTTTCGGTCAGCTCTTTTCTTTTCTTCCATGTCATTTTTTCCCGAGGGTCCATTCTTAATACTGAGGCCCAGATTGGTCTAGTGATGTTGAGAAACTGCTGGCTGGAAGGAAGAGTCAAGCAAGGGCCTAGCTTGGAGTCCTTGCGTAGCCTGAAGGTTGACTTCCCCCAAGATCCATGAAGCCTTATCTCAGTGGTGGGTTTCAAAAATTGTTTGAACCTACTCTGTGGGTGTGGCCTCCTTTGTGGGAGTGGCTTGCTGCCCATGTGACCAGATGCGAGTGGCTTGCCACCCATGTGACCGGATATGAAGATGCCGACGACACTTGTCAGAACCACCTTAAATCACCTCACACACAGCACTGGCATGCATAATATGAGATTGATAGAGATTGATCTGCCCCCACCCGAATCTTGGATGAATGTTGTTTACTTTTTAATTATATGTAATGTTATATGTTATTGTCTGTATCCCCCTCCCTATGAGTTGTTAGCCGCCCTGAGTCCCCTCAGGGAAAAGGGCGGCCTATAAATAAACCCATTAAATTAAATTAAATTAAATTAATAATAACATAATGTAAACTTGTTTTTTAAAAGGCATCTTTGGTTTGCGTTAAAACAACTTCAACACACGCAATGTTCTGATTGCACCACAAATGCAGTAGTCATCCTTACCTTTCACAGAGGCACTGAGTTTTATAAATATGAGCATGATAGTGTAGAATAATCATATCCAAGGACCAGTGATGGGTTTCAAAAAAATTTGGAACCTCTTCTGTAGGTGTGGCCTGCTTTCCGGGTCCACTGGTAGAACCTCTTCTAACCGGTTCGGTAGATTTGACAAACCGGTTCTACCGAATAGGTGCGAACTGGTAGGAACCCACCTCTGCCTTATCTGCTTGTTCCCAGGGGAAGGCAAGCAACCTGGTGAGAATCTTATATCACAGGTGGTAAAAAAAATAAAGTTATTGACTTTTGCTATTCATGAGTGGCTCTGGTTGCTTGCACCTGGCAAGCAGTTAAGGCACCAAACTAGAAACTGGGAGACAGTAAATTTGTGTGCCATCAAAGTCATGAAAGCCAGCTGACTGACTTTGGGCCAGTCACTCTCTCTCAGCCCATGAGGTCAGGCTCAGGTGACACACTGGTCAAACAAATCGCGTGGCAACTATGAATAGGCTTATGTTTATTTAGTTTATCAATTGGACTTATGTGCTGCCCATTTCATCCAGAGGAGACTCTGGACGGCTTACAAACATAAGATACCACTTATTTGAAACAAGCAACCTTTTACAAAAAAAAAAATGAAATACCCTCAAATCACTATTCCCATTTATTCTTGTTTCTCTGAATGGACCAAACATATTTTTCTATACTCTTCTGTCTTGTTTCCAACTATCCATTGATAATAATCTACGAGAATAATTGTTCTCTTGGGCTTCATTCATTCAGCATGTTGCACACTTTTCTGCCAAAATGTGAATCTTTAATTATCACTATTCAGTGGAGTGTAACATACAACTATAACCATTTCATGAATTCCTATTTTTATTCACACTCACAGCAATATTAAGTGTCACCAACCTACCCTTTCTGGCATCCATTTAAGCCCTAACATTCATAATTAAAGCTAAACCTTCACTTCTATGCACATACTTATCAGTTTCATTTGACAAAAGATCAGGCCACTTTCATTCAGATCTCTTAAAGCTTTTCTCTTTCTCTTATTTTCAGAAATGCTCAACGTATCTATTTTTATTCTTCTCATTTCATTTGTTAATTCTTAATTTTGCCATGTATTCCTTTTCTACTCCAAGTTGCAGCTTTCATTCGCTATCAACCCTTACCAGGTGGGTCCAGAAATACTGATCTCCATTGCCCTTCTTAGAGCCTTATTAATGGCTTTTAAATAAATTCCCAGCCTTCTACATGCCCACATCATCCACAATATTCTGTTTTATCTATCGTTGCACAATTCTAGTCACTTCAGATACTTTTTTTGCAAATACGTCACAAGTGCAGTCAAAGCCCAGTTCTACTCATGGAATATTCTAAGCTAGATAAAACTATCTAATTTAAATACTAATTTGTAGGCTAACAGCTGCTGACTGAATCTCATCAACTAGGAAATACTTGTAATATCCAGATGTACTCATAATTTGATGTGGTCAGATAATTTCACATCATGTAAACTTACACTATATTCTGAACCCAATTTAAAAAGGAAAACCACATCAAACAAATGGGTACAGAAGGTCTAAATTACCAACATCCTAAAGACCATAGTGAATCTACACCTTACGAGCTCTGTGAAAATCCTGAATGGATCTTTAATATGTTTATCAAGGCAAATCACAATATTCAAAAGAGAAACAATCATAAAGCCGACACATTATTTTTTGTTTGTACATCTGTAATAAACTAATTAAAATAATATATATATTCACATCACATTATTAATTAATACAATTTCAAAATTAATAATCATGATAATAAAACATTGGATAGGAAAACTATATAGCTCCTCCAAATGGGCCATATTACTCAAAAATATTCCTCCTTGCTTCTTTGTTGAAAAAGGCAACCTAAAATTTGTACAATGATCAATCTGGGACCCTATTACCAATTCCCAGAGTCTGTGAAAAGTATGGATAGAACAAGACCAAATCATATGAGTTAATATTCCATCTGAAATAACATCTCTGACTGCAAGATAATTGTAGCAACATGTGCTATTGTTCTCCAGTATCCAATATTTATAGGGTTTTTGGATGTTGTCTTGGGAAACAGATGTTATGTTGATTTTATTTATATGCTGCCCTTTTCCCCCGAAGGGGACTCAGGGCGGCTCACAACTCAACCAGGGAAGGGGGATACAAACAAGAATTTAAAACGACATAAAAAACAATGCATGATTAAAACACAACAGTCATACCAATTCTAGACGGGGGCAACAGTTCTTTAGCCCCAGGCCTGTCGGAACAGCCAGGTTTTAAGGGCTTTGCGGAAGGCCTGGAGGGTGGTGAGGGTTCAAATCTCCACGGGGAGTTCGTTCCAGAGGGTCGGAGCAGCCACAGAGAAGGCCCTCCTCCGAGTAGTCGCCAGTCGACACTGGCCGACGGATGGAATTCGGAGGAGGCCTAATCTGTGGGATCTAATCAGTCTAGTGGAGGTAATTGGCAGCAGGCGGTCTCTCAAGTACCCAGGTCCAATACCATGAAGGGCTTTATAAGTGACGACTAGCGCCTTGAAGCGTATCCGGAGACCAATAGGCAGCCAGTGCAGCTCGCGGAGGATAGGTGTTACGTGTGTGAACCGAGGCGCACCCACGATCGCTCGCGCGGCTGCATTCTGGACAAGCTGAAGTCGCCGAATTCCATGTTGTTTAAAATAATTCTCAGCTGGTGAGTCAGGATACAATATTCAAGCTTGGTATTCCACAAACTGTATAAATACGTAACTTCTCCCAATGCCTTGACATTTTTCTCTTTTTAAATATGTAACCATCCAGAGTTGCTCTGGAGTCTGGAGGCCCTGGGAATGAATTTCATAAATAAATAAATGTGTCTATATGGTTTCTGGCAGTCAAGCTAACTCAAGACATATTTATTTTAACAATTATACAGTGAGATTATGAGTTCCTCTGCATTAGATCTGATGGCTGGATAGCCATCTGTGAAAAGTATTTCCTATGTAGATTCCCTGTCCTGAACTGAAGGTTGACAACTGAAATGAGATCTTATTGCATTGTCTTCCTTCCTTCCTTCCTTCCTTCCTTCCTTCCTTCCTTCCTTCCTTCCTTCCTTCCTTCCTCCCTCCCTCCCTCCCTCCCTCCCTCCCTCCCTCCCTTCTTTCTCAAAATAAATACAATTCAATTGAAGTTGAGTTGCACGGTACTGTTACATATCATCATGTGTGAATACTGCTAGAACTTCACTCATATCATTCCAGATCACCATAAAAGGATTTGGAGAAATATATCTGTAGATTTCCATAGACATGAGACTTATATTGTTCTGACTGCTGTAGTTGGAGGGGGGAAGATGATACTTGACAGATGGGAATTTTTCACTCTCACCACAGCCTTCACAGACATGACCCTAGGTAGAACTCCTAAGCAAGCATAAGATGTTAGGTCAAGCTTACTCCAGGCTTGATGATGAGGCCTATCGGTTTGACAGCTATTCCAGTGATAACTTTTCCATGGGCATCATAGTATAGTTATTAATTTTATCTCTAGTGGAAGGCCATTTAGCAGCAAACCAATTTCCCCACCTATGCGTCACAATCAGATAGCAATAGCACTTAGACTTATATACCGCTTCACGATGCTTTACAGCCATCGCTAAGTAGTTTATAGAGTTACCTTATTGCCCCCAACAATTTGGGTCCTCATTTTACCCACCTCGGAAGGATGGAAGGCTGAGTCAACCTTGAGCCTGGTGAGATTTGATCTGCCGAACTTCGGCTAGCAGTCAGCTGAAGTAGCCTGCAGTACTGTACTCTAACCACTGCGCCACTTTGGCTCTCAGATGCTTCTTCTAATCTAATAATACTGCTCCTACAAAATATACAAGAGAGCAAGATTTCCTCCCCAGCTGTCTTTGGGTTTTGCCCCAAGCTTCCTTAGTTTACTACCTCTGAGAATGAGATGGAGTCTCTCTTGATGTCTCAATCCATTTCCATGCTCTCTGCTAGGCTCAATGAGTCACTTCTAGTTTCAGTCTACCCACCCACCCCCTCCCTGTAAATGGGAATGATGGATGATACCCAGCTCATGAGTTGCATTGCAAATTAAACCGATAAATGCCCCATAAGGAATGCAGGGTGATAAGTGAGACAATATGATGGAAGAGAAGAGAAGACGAAGAGAAATCACAACATGAGTTAGGGAAGGGATTTCTGTTCAGATATAGTAGATAACGAGTGTTTCTACAACAACAACAACAACATTTATTGAAAACCAAACTCAAAAGAGCAGTAGAAGAATAAAGGCACTATTAAGTATCAAGGGTGGGTACCACAATATAAAGGATTTCATTTGATATTAAGGCTGTCCCAAGCCATTTCGCAGCCTGTCAAAGGACAAATTGGTCCTACTTGCCCCCTTCAGCTCTGTGTTGGTTACAGACACAGATTGTGTAACAGGCAATTCCTCTTCAAACCAAGCTGTGAGAAAAAGTCCTCCACTACATCCAAGATCATTAGGTTCCCAGTGTATGGACACACATCTTACCCTCTAAGAAGGAGGTAGGCCACAGGATCGGGAGCAAGAGATGAAAACATTGGCATCTTTCTCCTGAGGTAATTATTTCTCTGCCTAATGGTAGAACCGGCTCTCCTTATCACTACAAGAGTAGGGAATAGAATAGAATAGAATAGAATAGAACACAACACAACACAACACAACACAATACAATAGCAGAGTTGGAAGGGACCTTGGTGGTCTTCTAGTCCAACCCCCTGCCTAGGCAGGAAACCCTATACGGTTTCAGACAGATGGCTATCCAACATCTTCTTAAAGACTTCCAGTGTTGGGGCATTCACAACTTCTGGAGGCAAGCTGTTCCACTGATTAATTGTTCTAACTGTGAGGAACTTTCTCCTCAGTTCTAAGTTGCTTCTCTCCTTGATTAGTTTCCACCCATTGCTTCTTGTTCTACCCTCAGGTGCCTTGGAGAATAGTTTGACTCCATCTTCTTTGTGGCAGCCCCTGAGATATTGGAAGGCTGCTATCATGTCTCCCCTAGTCCTTCCTTTCCTTTTTTGCTATGATCATTAGTACAAGTAGCCCTCGAAGTACAACAGTTGGTTTACTGACCGTTCAAAGTTACAACAGCACTGGAAAAAAATGATTTATGACCGTTTTTCATACTTACGACCGTTGCAGCCTCTCCATGTTCACATGATTTACATTTGGATTCTTGGCAACTGGTTCATATTTGAGAACCGTTGCAACATTCCGGGGTCATGTGATCCCCTTTTGCATCCTTCTGACAAGCAAAGTCAATGGAGAAGCCAAATTCACTTAACAACGGTGTTACTAGTGTTAACAACTTCAGTGGTTCACTTAACAACTTTGGCTAGAAAAGTTGTAAAATGGGGTAAAACTCACTTAGCAAATTTCTCACTTAGCAACATAAATTTTGGGCTCAGTTTCTGGCTGAACGTTGAGGACTGCCTATAGTTCAGATTCTTATAGTGGTTTACAGAGTCAGCCTATTGCCCCCAACAATCTGGGTCCTCATTTTACTCACCTTGGAAGGATGGAAGGCTGAGCCAACCTTGAGCCTGGCAAGATCTGAACTGCCAAATTGTAAGCAGCTGGCAGACAGCAGATGCAGCTTGCAGTACTGCATTCTAACCACTGCACCACCATGACTCTTACATCCTTGGACTCTGATTTCCTGGACTTGACACCACCTCTACTAATGAAACTTCATTAGAGCCTTAACTACTACCTGGAAGTAACGTGTGTGTGTGTGTGTGTGTGTTTGGTTAGCAACAGGTCTTGGATAGGATATGGAAACAATGCAAATGCATCTTAGTTGTGCTTTTTTAATGCTGTGCACACACACAATCACACACACATACACACCCAGACTTGCTGAACATATCATGGGAGGCCAATTAACAAAGATTCTTGCTTCCAGAAAGGTAAATTGCAAGCTACATGTCAGCGGAATTGATTTCAGAGGGGGGGGGAGGCATCTGACTACATAGTTACTTGCCAAAGCTTGGTTTTCAGACTTTGTGCCCCTGAAATAGAAGGATTTGGATAAGGCTGTCAGGAGAACTTTTCCAGCATTAATTTTACATTAGGGTGGGACGATATCTAAGTAATGGCTTCTTAAATGGAGACAGTCAGTTTGGTGTAGTGGTGAAACAGTGAAGGCATCAGGCTAGAAACGGGGAGACCACGAATTATAGTCCCATCTTAGGCACAAAGCTAGCTGGGTGACTTTGAGCCAGTTACGGTCTCTCAGCCCTAGGTAGGAAGCAATGGCAAACCACTTGCCAAGAAAATTGCAGGGACTTATCCAGGCAACCTCCAAGGATGATATGATTAAATGGAAGAAAAAGTGTGGCACATTAGAAGGCTTTCTTCTTTAATGCACTGAAAACTCAATTTTCTTTTTATATGTTTAAAATCTCTCCCTCTCTCTCCACTTCTCTTTCTTCCCTCCCTCCCTCCCTCCCTCCCTCCCTCCCTCTCTCTCACACACACCCCCCTAGGGCTTACTCTGTGTATTTTAATTTAGCATTTCATTATACAGAATGGGGAACTTTTCTCCCCCAACACAATGACTTAGGAGTGTGAGAGTCAATGTAGATTTCTTAATAGCAAACCTCCTGTTCCTTGATCTGTTCCCTTCCGATGGCAATAACGACAGTGTGCCAGTGTGCGGTGGGAGGTGTAATCCAACGTGTTTAAACAACACCCTGTTGCATAAAGCTGCAGTATAATATTTGCCTGTGTGCGATGCGAGCTTTGCAGCTTCCATGCATTTACAAGTCATAAGCTGGATCGGCGTTGATTTGAGTCCCTGGTGCTTTAGGCAGGATTTATCCTTCCCAAGAGGTGCCTCTGTTTTTCTGTTATTTTTTTAACTGCATTCTAAAAATTTCATCAAAATAGTTTTGCATCTGAAACACATTGGTTGGTGACCGACAACAAAGAATTACACAGAGGGGTGGGGTGAGGAATTTCCCAGTGGTGAGAGGGAGAAGCATAGATTGTTCAACTGTTCTGCTAGACTGATTAATTTTCATGGAAGAAAATGTTTTTTCTCTCTCTGAGACCAGCCCTAAAATGCAGCATCTTTGGTGCAGGAGGTAAGTCCAGTCATGCCATTTGGCAGACCTCCTCAAAGGGCAGATGCTGGCAGGGGACCTGGAACAGCTGATAAACCCTAGAGAGCTAAATTGTGTTAGTTTTTTTAAAAAAAACTTACGAGCATTGCAGCCCAGAAAACAGTTCTCTGTGCCAGTGGACACTGTGCTCGCATTTGCAGGTCATGCTTAACCCAGTTACTGAATTAAATCATTTTATGGATTTGCAGAGTAAATTGAACCAAAAATTAACCATACAAATGAGGTTTGCAAACTTGCTCAGCTGCAAAATAAGCAAATTGAGATTTGAAATAATCATACTTAGCATGTTGTGGGATCCAATTTTTCTATCTTATCAAATAGTAGGTTGTGGTCTACTTTATCAAATGTAAATTACGGTATAAGCAAGTAAACTAAGCCATAGCATTCACTGATCCACTAATTATCTAAGAACGCAATAAGATTTGTCTGGCATGATCTGTTTTTGACAAACCCATGTTGGCCTCTGGTTATAACCTTGTTTGTTTCTAGGTGTTTGCAAATTCATTGTTTGGTTATCTTTTCCAGAATCTTCCCAGGTATTGATGTCAGGATGACACGTGGAACCATTTCCCCCCCCTTTTTTTTTTTTTGAAGATGGAAACCACATTTTCCAGTCATCTGGTAGTTCCCCGATAGTCCAGGATCTTCGAAAAATATGATTCAGTGGTTCTGAGATCACCTACTCCTGACCTACCTCTTTAGGAAGATGACATAAATGTATCTTGTATTAATAGGTCTGACGTCCTGCTAAATTTAGTGACTGCCATCATAGTTGCATTGTTACAGCAACTCCAACATTGTAGTTTGGTTTTATAAACCAGCAGTCCTTCAGAGTTTCTTGAACTTTGTTTAAGCTAATTTGGCCAGTGGTGAGAGGGTACTGGAAGTTACAGTTCAACAGCTGGAGGACAATAGGTTCGTCATATCTGGAGTCTGCCTGATGCACTGCATCTCTCAAGTTGTAATATTGTATGAGGAAGAGAAATCTTAAACAATAATTTTGCACATTGCCGTGTTCCTCCTACTTATATTAAGAGGATACTAGTTTGTTTATGTGCTGTGGTAAAGAGATGGAAAGATGGTTGATGAGATTGTGTTTTTTTTTTTCTTTTTCCATTAATGTCGACAAAAGTTTAGGGGAGGTATTATTTTCCTTTTAGGGGGGGCAATGAGTGAAGCACACAAACATTGTTATTTTTACACACAAGATAAAGAGCAATTGTACCTTACAGATGTAGTTGGTGGCTTGTCCTCCCAGACATTAAACACAATTAGCCGTCATGAATTAAAATGTGATTGACAGTTTCCAGATTAGATTTTCAAGTGAAGGGCAAGAGAGGGAGTGCAGCTCTATTTGCTAACTGGCTGCATCTTAGTAATTCTAACCTTGGGATCTCTGTCCTCTTTGATAAGCGCTGCTGAAATATGACCAGAAAGAACAGACTTCAGCCAGTTTAGTTTTTGTCTCCCAAATCTTCTAAATCAAGTTTAAAATGGATTTGAGATTGTGATTTGATTATTCTCAGGCATCAAGATGCCAAGAGCACATGACTTGTTTACATGATTGGGAATCTACAATGCTTATGGGTACCCGCCAGTCAATCAATACTTGCTTCACTTGGCCAATAGCTGAGTGCAAATAATTGCCACCCTTGCTGTACCATAAGTGAGTATTGTGTCCTTCTCTAAACGTATCTTTTCCCCATTTTCACAAACATAAGAGAATACACAGAATGTAGAACAATAGAATTGGAAGGAACCTCAGGGGTCTTCTAGTCCAACCCTCTGCTCGAGCAGGATTCCCTATACCATTTCAGACAAACGGTTGTCTCCTCTTTGAAAGCCTCCAGGTTGGAGCACCCACAATGTCTTAAGGCAAGCTATTCCAATAGTTGATTGCTCTCACGGTTAGGAAATTTCTCCTTAACTCTAGGGTGCTTCTGTCCTTGATTAGTTTTCATCCATTGTTTTTTGTCTTATCCTTTGGTGCTTTGGAAAATAGTTTGAGTCCCTTGTTTTTGTAGGTCAACTATTATCATGTCACCCCTAGTCCTTTTTTTTTTCATTAGACTAGACATACTCCATTCCTGTAACCGTTCTTCGTATGTTTTAGCCATTAAATTTCCATGTCCTTCAGAATTCCTAGTGATGGTGCACTGGTTTGGGCTTTATTTATGATTGATCATCTGTTCAAACTACTTTACTATTTAATAATGGAGTCATACTAGCTCCAAACTGGGTTCCACCACAAAACCGCGGAGGACAAAATCACGCTCGACGAAAGCGCGCATTTGACGTCATCACAGCGCGACGAAAACATCGCGCTGTGATCGAAAAATGTAAAAATAAAGCGAAAACCTTACCCTAACCTCCCCAAACCTAACCCTAAACCTAACCCTTAACCTAACCCTAAATCTAACCCTAAACCTAACCGTTAACGTAACGCTAAACCTAACGCTAACCCTTAACCTAACGCTAAACGTAACCCTAACGCTCTAAACCTAACCCTAACCCTTAACCTAACCCTAACCCTAACCCTTACCTTTATGTGAATTGGCTTGCTTTAATTTTAATTTTATTTCAATTTTTAAATTTTTTTGTCGCGCTGTGATGACGTCACATGCGCGCTTTTGTCGAGCGCGATTTTGTCCTCCGCGGTTTTGATGGGTCACGCCAAACTGCAACCCCAGAAAGTAGAATTCCCTTCAATCAGATCACAAACTTCCTTTTGGAAACAAGCCTTTTGTTTCCCTTCATTTCTGAGGTGGCATTCTGTATCTTGAAACAGAATGGCCTGGTTGGTTCATACCAGTCCTTCAAACATTAGAAGATATAGAAATTACTTTCAATGTAAACTCCAAGCTACAACTTTTTGCAGTCACCAGGAGGATGGGGAGTGGGGAGTTGATCTTGCTGTGATTCTGGGATTGCACCTTTGTCTGGAGCAGGGGACACCAACCTTTCAGACCTCAGGGACCACTAAATTCGTAATTTTCAATCTCGTGGACCACTAATATGAATTAGTGACGGGATGGGGTCCTTCAGGCACTTAGCTTGGCCGCCTGTTAGCGGGCAGAAGTGCCCGGGGTCAACCTTACGTTTGCTGTCCATTGCAGCTAGGAATCTCAAATACAGCCAAAAATGAATGTTTGTCTTGTAGCCAGCCAAGGTGCTAGATCGGCCCCTGCAAACTCTGTCTTTTGAGGAGCCCGGCTGAAGTTTCGCATACCCTCACTGAAGCGCCTGGACTCCCAGGGAGGGAAGAGCTGAAGCTACTAAACAAGCAGCCAAGCTAAGTGCCTGAAGGACCCCATCCCATCAGCGAGTGGGAGTAACTGCTTTGGCGGGCTGTATCCAGCCCAGAGGCCATCATTTGAGGATCCCTGATTTAGTATAATATAAAAAATGCAAAGATTTTTCTGCAGACCACCAAAATTTTCTCACGGACCACCAGTTGGTGACCACCGGTCTGGAGAGCATCTTGGATATTGCAAAGTGATTCAGATTTTTCATGTGTACAAGTGATTCTGTTTTCATCCTACATATATAACTTAATTTATAGAATCATAGAGCTGGAAGGGATCTTGGAGGTTTTCTAGTCCAACCTCCTCCCTCAGGCCTCCCCCATTCTTATAAAAAGGAATAATATACTCCCCCCCATTCCCTTTTAGTACTGGGGTCCTGGCAAAGGCAATTTATAGATTCACTCCATTTAAGACCGGCCAATATTTAATGAGCTATTAAGCTGCTTCTTCAGCTTATTATTCCACTATTTTTTTTAAAAAAATCATTTCAGCATCATGCTTTTCTTAGTGTGTTGGTTTATTCCTACTGGTAGTTGAATTTTAAATAAATGCTTTTGAAATTGTTTGTAGAGCAAAAAGTAGAAAGCATAATAACATAAAGAAAGATATCTAAGGGTTCTCCAGGATATTCTGGAAGAATCATGTGGGAACAAGGATTTCCTTTGCTGCAATCACACATCCATAAAATGAGAAATGCAGATTTCTCTTTAGGGATAATTGTAGTAAATTGTTGTATGTTCAAAATTTTGCTTAAGCTTTCCAGAGAAAAGGTTTCCCGGCATACCGTATTCACTCTGTTAAACATATTGTTAATAATAAAAGAAAAGCCAAAATATACATGTTTGTATTGGGTCATAGGGTACCAAATCTTCACATAATATTGCCGAACACGTTTATAGCCTGTCAAATGTCTTGAAATATAATATTATCAGAAGGCATGAGGGTTTGAATTGCAACACATTTATTCCGGAAATGGGAAAGACAAAAATAGAAAAAGCTATTACACTAGAGCAAAATAATATCTAAACTAGTTGTGACATCTTCTGCAATTTGTCCTGATGGATTTTAGAAGATTTCACAGCCCACTTACCTTGGTGGAAGAATCACATGATTCACTTTTCAGTAAAATGGACTGATTCAGACTGCAGATGGGGAAAAATGTATTTTCATGTTCCTTTCCAAACCCTACTCAGATAGCTCCATGTATATAGAGACCTAGCATCAGTGGTGGGATTTAGCCAGTTCACACTTATTCGGGATAACCAGTTGTTAATTTTCTAAGCAGTTCAGAGAACCAGTTCTTGGAAGAAATCTCATTTTGTTTTTTCCCACTTTACAGGGCTAATCCTGTAAGGAAGGCAGGAAGGAAACATTTTGGTGTTGTTTCTACCCTCATCTTTATTGCCCTGCTTACAAAAACTGCCTCTCTGGTTAACCCTTATTATAACACCTAAGGCGAAGTGCCCATCGACGTGAGGGACTTTGAGTTGGCCACGCCTACCAGTCACATGACACCCCCCGAGCCACGCCTACCCAGCTGGTCATTAGGACAGAGAACCGGTTGTTAAATTATTTCAATCACACCCCTGCCTAGCATGTATGCCCAGGAAAAATCAAAGATTTTCTCCAACAAGATTCTTTCTCACTTTGGCAGAAATGTTTTATCGAAAAGTGCATTAACGAGTCGCTCTTTGAATGAAATGAGCAGTACCTAAACTTGAAAAATAGGTAGGTAGATAGGTAGGTAAGTAGGTAGGTAGGTAGGTAGGTAGGTAGGTAGGTAGAGACGGACAAACAGGCAGACAATGCAGAAACCTATCTGCATCGTCAAAAAGGCAGAGCAATAAAAATTATATAGGATGGTCCTTGGATTCTTCTAGTTGGATTCTTATTTTTAAATAATTTAATGTTTCATAGCTTGTGGCCATTGCTTTGAACTATGCTGAAAACTGGGCAGATTATGGTGTACCACATTTGGAGTACATACTATACCTTTTTTTGACTTGCTCAAGCTGGCACACATTTCCTGCACCACCAAACTGCTCTCAGCAATGTTAGCTGGAGTGCAAAGCAGGAGCACTTTTTATGCAGGTAAGGAACAGTTTGCATTTTTAAAAATAGCTGCTGTGACAAGACTGAGACAGAGAAGAGCAAAGAGAGGGAGATCAACCTTACCAGTTTTTTTTAATTGTTATTGTTTCTATTGGAAGGAAACTCATTAATTCCTTCAGCAATGGTTCCTGTCCTCTCGGTGCAGCTATATGAAAGGGAATTTTATCAAGAAAATAGTAAGAAAAAGTATAGACTTTCCTGTTTGTCTGTTTCCAGTTCAATGCTACCCATTGCTTATTCGGCTTAAAAACATGCAGGATAAATTCACTTGACACTTAGCATAGTTAAGTTACTGTATTTTTTGGACTATAAGACGCACCGATGTATAAGACACACCAAGTTTTCGCAGAGGTAAGTAAGAAAAAAAAGTTTTTGTCCTTTCTGAGCCCCAGGAGCACTCTGCAGGCTTCAGCAGAGTTGGAGGAAGGCAAAAACACGCTCATTTTTGTGAAAAACGGGCAGATAACAGGCCATTCTTCGCAAAAATGGGTGGACTTTTGTCTTTCCCCAGCCCTACTAAAGGCTGCAGAGTGCTTCTGGGGGCTGGGGGAAGGCAAAAACGCCTCAGTTTTTGCGGAAAATGGCACGTTTTTCACAAAAACAGGATGCAGGGGTGGGGCTTCAGGAGGCCAAAAATGGCTGCATTCGGTGTATAAGACGCACCAATTTTTCCACGCTCTTTTAGGGGGGGAAAAGGTGCGTCTTATACTGTGAAAAATATGGTAGTTTAGCTTTGGTGATCTTATCTGGTAGATCCAGAAAAAATGTAGGGTAAACTTCAACGGAAAAGCTGCAAAAGCTGTCCACTTGGCCCAAAAGAAAAAGTGTGAGCCCAACAGGGTCTGATCCCAAGAGGGCAGCGATAGTTCAAGAAAGACACATCGTGTGTGTCGGAATCAGACATGCGAAGAGCCATAGTGCAGTCAATGCTCCTTTTTTTTAGGGCCAGAAGAATCAACTATGACAATGAAGGCTTTTAGAGTAGGTCAGAAAATAACTGGCTTTTTGGAAGTCTACTGAGGGACTTCTGACCCCCTGGCTTTGCTGTCTACCCGTAACTATTTGGATATTTTGCTTGAACAACCCTATTCAGCACAATCTACCCAATCTGGCACAGGATCAGAATGCTGCTGATCCTAAAGTTAGGCAACCCCAATTTTCCTTGTAAACCTAGTCTGCTCTGTGAATGGTCTTCTCAGCCATTCCTGAATGTGAGCATCAAGGAACTATTGGAGGAGGGCAGGCCAACTGGAGTGGCTAGGAAGTGTTCCTGCAGTTGCTTAGCAACCTAATTCACATTTATTTTTATCCCCCTCTCTTGTTTCCCTCCTTTCCCAAATGACAGTCTGGAGTGGGGCTGAAGTTGGAACTAGACGGTGGCAATCACCCAGAGAATGAAGAGCAGATGATAGAAAGGGGCTCGCTCTCCTTTTAACCCATTCTTTAGCCAAGGAATTAAGGATGGCATGCATCATAATTGTCTCTCTTCATTACCTTCACTATAAGCCCATGAAATACTTTAGACAGAAAATGTGCGGTCTAAGGTCACCTGGTGAGCTCTGTAGGTAAGCTACAGTATTTCTCCCTCTTTCCGCTATCAAGGGAGCACTCTAATCACTTCACCACACTCAGAAACAACCCAGAACAGATAATCAAGGACAAAAATGCAAGGACGGTGGTCAGAAATAAAGAGGATAAGAGCAATCACTGAGCATATGACAAGGAGAAGGTTGAGTGGGTTCAGTTACTCTGAAGCTGGCCTGATTGAGGCCATCTTTGAGGCTTCAGCATTGCCACAATGGAGATGAGGGTTAGGGAGAGGGGAATAGAGATCGCTAGACAGGCTTGTAGCCAAGTCAAAATAGTTTCCTCTGGGAACCAAGGACATTCCAACAGGAGACAGGAGGAGTGAAGTTACCAAGCAACCGGGCAGCATTTTGATTGGACCATGTGATTGATTGTTTGGGAAAAGGGGGAAAGCTTTTACTTTTAATTAGGTGAAAACCATGGGAACCATTAAGAGTCGGTTTTCAGCAGTCCGTGCCAATATGATATATCCAATAAAACTATTCTTTAAGGAATTTACCTGCCTCAGAATTCTGTTTGCTATGGGTATATTACTTGGAACCCTGACAGATTCTGTCAATGTTAAACTTCTTGTCGGGTGCAAGCAACTAGACCCACTGATGAAAAGTCCTGTCGGCAGCTTTATTGTGTTTTACTTATATTGCAAGAATTTCCCCAACCTGATTGTCTTCCCTTGGGAACACTCAGATCATGTTCCATAGAACTTTTTTGGAGGGGGGAGGGGAGGAAATCGGGTTCCTTGCATTGCCTCTTGCGGCTGGGAAAAGGCTCAAGGCTAGTTCCCTACTTGACTTTTCCTCCCTGCCTGATTGGCAGATTCTCAATTTTTTTTTACCACCTTTCATCTCTCCTCTAATAATTGAGCTGAACTCTACGTCTGGAGTTCCTTGAGTTAGGTTTTTTGAGATGCAAACATTATTATTACCATACTGAAATCATTGGTAAGAGTTGCAGTGGCACAGGGGTCAGAAGGCAGTACTCCAGGCTACTTCTGCTGACTGCCGGTTGCCTCCAATTTGGCAGTTCAAATCTCACCAGGCTCAAGGTTGACTCAGCCTTCCTTCCTTCCGAGGTGGGTAAAATGAGGACCCAGATTGTTGGGGGCAATAGGCTGACTCTGTAAACCGCTTAGAGAGGACTGTAAAAGCACTATGAAGCGGTATAGAAGTCTAAGAGTGCTATTGCTATTGCTATCAGTGCAAGAACTATGGGAAAGTGTCTTTAGCAGTCTACTTTATTATTAGTTCAGCCTTTCTCAACTTGCTTTTATTGTGAAAGCTGCCTGGTTGTGTGAGTATCCCAGTAGTGAAGTGCCTGCTTGTCATCGTCAAGGACCCAGGTTCACCTTCTCTTCTCCAAGTACCTAATCCTTGACTTACAACCACAATAGAGCCAAAACCTTCTGTTGCTAAGTGAGACATTAAGTGAATTTTGCCTCATTTTATGACTTTTCTTGCCACATTTGTTAAGTGAATCTGGCTTCCCCGTTGACCTTGCCTGTCAGAAGATCCCAAAAGGTAATCACGTGACCCTGGGACACTGCAACCGTCATAAATACATGCCAGTTGCCAAACATCCGAATTTTGATCACATGACTGTGGGGATGCTGCAACGATCGTACGTGTGAAAAATGGTCATAAGTTATTTTTTCAATGCCATTGTAACTTTGAATGGTCATTAAATGAACTGTTGTAAGTTGAGGAATACCTGTAATATTACAAAGAACTCAAATTTGAAAGGCTCTAAAGTTGGGTCAGTGTAGAATCCAGGTTTCTAACATGACATCCACGGGACCCCATCTGTTCATTGTCCAAGTTTCATCTAATTTTCTTTTATACATTTTTAAAAATGAGAAAGTAGCATGTAACAAAAAGCACTACCGTGTTTTCCTGAAAATAAGACAGGGTCTTATTTTCTCCCCCCCAAATAACCACTTGGTCTTATTTTTGGGGAGGTCTTATTATTTTTGAGGTGTAGGAGGCAGCAAGCGTGGTCGCCTCACGACTGCTGCTATGTTGCAATATTTTCAGGGAGGGCTTATTTTAGGGCATGCCCTCAAAAGCCCGATTGGGCTTATTATCTGGGGAGATCTTATTTTCGAGGAAACAGGGTACATTCAAGCATAATCTTTATTTCTGAGAAAGCTTCTGAGTTCTCCAGAAGCAGCCCAAGGCATTCATAGATATAAATAGGCATTCTTAGATAGACTACATTAATTTGGGAATAGCAATAGCGTTTAGATTTATATATCTCCCCATAGTGCTTTACAACCCACTCCGAGTGGTTTACAGAGTCAGCATATTGCCCCCCAAAATCTGGGTCTTCATTTTGTAATCTCAGAAGGATGGAAGGCTCAGTCAAACTTGAGCCAGTCAGGATCGAGTTTGCCTGCAATACTGCACTCTAACCACTGTGCCACCAGGACTCCTATGGAATATGCCCAGTTAACCAGAAAAAGAGGACGAAGGTAAGGGAAGCTGTTAGAGAGCATGATGGAAGGCTGGAGAAGGTTGTGGGAAGCAACCATTTTCCATTCTGGTAAGAGAGACCATAATATTCTCTAAATTCCAAAATTGCTTACAGGTATTCCACACTAACTACCAGAATTGAGCCCCAAATACTAAGCAAAACAGTCGTAAAGGGAGTTTTGTCCTATTTTCTGACCCTTTCTTGCCACAGTTGTTAAATGAATCACTGCAGTTGTTAGTAACATGGTTGTTGAGTGAATGTGGCTTCCTCATTGATTTTGCTTGTCTCAAAAGGTGATCATATGACATTGCAACCATTATAAATACATGCCAGTGGCCAATCATCTGAATTTTGATCACATGACCATGGGAATGCTGCAACAGCCATGTGAAAAATGATCCTAAGTCCCTTTTTTCAGTGCCATTGTAACTTTGAACCGTCATTAAACGAATAGTTGTAAATCAGGGACTACCTACATTGTCATTCCAACCAGTCCCTGGTATAGAAAAAAAACTAAAGAGGATGGTCCATCTTCTTCTACAACAATTACCGGTTCCTATGTTGGCTCAGTGGCTAAGACTCTGAGCTTGTCGATCAGAAAAGTCAGCAGTTAGGCAGTTCGAATCCCTAGCGCCGCGTAATGGAGTGAGCTCCTGTTACTTGTCGCAGCTTTTGCCGACCTAGCAGTTCAAAAGCATGTAAAAATGCAAATAGAAAAATAGGGACCACCTTTGGTGAGAAGGTAACAGCATTCTGTGCGCCTTCGGCATTTAGTCATGCCGGCCACATGACCACGGAGACGTCTTCAGACAGCGCTGACTCTTCGACTTTGAAATGGAGATGAGCACCGCACCCTAGAGTCAGGAACGACTAGCACATATGTGCGAGGAGAACTTTTACCTTTACCTATGTTTATTTCTACCAGAGAATGGCCTCGATAACTATTTGGGTCTGGTTTCTAAGACAGATTCATCTGTTGTTTTCATTCTTCCATTGGAAGTGTTTAGCCTTAATGGTTCTCCATTAGTTCGTTTACAATGTTGATTTGAATGATTTGGCTCACGTTCATTTAAAAAATCGCTAGGAATTGGTGTCATTTGGCATCTCCCCCAGTTTGTACTAATTTTTCCCTTGTGTTGTGCTTCTTTCTTTTCTTTCCCCTTCTGGAGTAACGCTAATCAATAGTCACACAATATGTTGGCAGAAGCTGTGATTCAGGATCTGTATGAATGTTTCATGCTGAAGTGTTTTTTTTAGTAGATGGCAGATTGCATCAACAGTTCCCCCCGCTTTTTTTTTTCCTTCCTCTCCTTTTTCAGGGAGCCAAAAAAAATTGTGTATTTAAATTACAATGGCAGCTTCTTTGTGTTTGCTCAGGAGAAGGAGATTTTTTAGCAGAAAGTGGCAAATGGATCTTTCTGTGTGCTGAATTTTTCCCATATCTGTGCTGTCATCCTACTCCTTCCCCACCTCTACCCCAGCCAAAGGTCCATCCTTTCAACTCTGTATTCCAGGGTTGAGTTGATTATTTTAATTAATTATTTTAATTAATTTGCCCAATAGGCCACATGAGAAACTGGGACTGTTGTGGAGGGCCGAACCAATAGGGCTGTGAAGGTGCGCAAGCATGAACATAGGCGTATACATATTTTTTAAAAAAAATACCAGCCAGCTTCAAAATAAAAGCATGGCATACAGTTATGTATATATGATTTGTAATTTCCAATTGATCTCATGTAGGCTGGACTGGGACAGCCAAAGTGGGCTGTAAAATGCCCACATCTCCTATGTTCCCATCTAGTTCTTTCAACCCCCGTTACTCATTATGTTGCCATAATTGTAGCTTCTGGAGTTTCTATAATAACAACAGCAGCAGCAGCAACAACAACAACAACAATAATAGTAATAATAATAATTGTGCCAAAACTTTGGATTTGAGTACAGCAAAAACCCATTGGGAACATCAGGTTCAGAAGGTTTTAGAGAATGAGAAAGTCAAGATCTTGTGGGACTTCAGAATTCGGACTGACAGGCACTTGGCCCACAACACACCTGACATAACAATAGTTGAAAAGAAAAAAGTATGGTTCATTGACATTGCAATACCTGGAGATGCACGAATTGAAGATAAACAGCAAGAAAAAAAAATCACAAAGTACCGAGACTTGCAAATTGAAGTTGAGCGACTGTGGAAAAAGAAATCATGTGTTGTCCCGATTGTAATTGGAGCCCTTGGAGCAATACCTAAAGGGCTACCTTGCTATTTGGGAAATTTAAATTTATCAGACTTGAACATTCTGATTCTACAAAAAAAACCACCCTACCTGGAACAGCTTATATCCTCCGACGTTACCTTAACATTTCCTAGGTCCTTGGTTAGGATTCGAGCTGTCGAGCTGTCAACCAGCCCCAAAGGCTGTGAATCTCACCAAAGATTAATCACATAATAATAATAAATATGCATCTATTTTAGTTTAAAAAAAAACTTTCCTCGGGAAATCATAAAATGGGGTGAAATGCAAGCATAATCTCTTTCATTCATATTATCACGTTCTCTCTCTTTTGCATACCTTGGTGATTGAAAAAATAGTTTAAAAATTCATGAAGTCTTGTGTGCCTGTGCTGTAGAAAGATCAAGGAATGGGGGTTAAAATAAATCCCCTTGGTGGTGAGACTGCTGGTTAATTGAGTTTTCTCTGCACTTCCTGATTTATGAGGCCAGGATAGATTTTTCTGCCCACATTGAATTATCATTGCTCCTCTCTTATGAAATAATTTCCCCCCTTTCTCTCTCACACACACAGGCACAGAGACACACATTCCACACAATGGACAGATTTTATTTTAGAAAGCACTTGTAGCCAAGCGCTTTCTAAATCTACACATTCTCTTACTTCAGGCTGCAGGCTACGTGTTTTTCTGTCTCTCACTTTTTCTTTCAAGTGTCATTTCAGAGTTTATTGAGGTGTGTGTGCACGTCTGGGTGTGTGTAGAATTTCAATTCCTACAAATCTGGGCTTTCATGGTCACTGAAGACATAATTGCTGAATATGTACAGGCAGTGCATTTGAAAACCAAAGGGAAAAGGAGGGTGAAGGAGTCTTGGAGGCGTCTTGTCTGATCCGCTACCCCTGATCTCCATTTAAGAGGACCTTATTGTGGTGCTAAAAGGTTTCCCCTCTGTGCACATGTGATGTGCATTCAATACCAAATCTGTTGTGTCCTCGGAGAGTCGACTGGCAACTGCCGAAGAACCAGGAAGAAGCCCTAATTGGTTCAGGTGCGCCTGCCGGCCGGCGGGAAAAAAACAGCCCTCCCATTGGTCCTCCGCCTGACAGCTCCAAGTATAAATAGCTGTCAGGCGGGGTTTGTTCTCTGTTCTGTTCTACTAGTTTGCAGTTGAGTGTTAATAAACAGTTAGTTGAATCCTCTGCCTTCTCACTTATTACTCGCTACTAAGAACATAAAACTGGTGACGAGGGCGTGTGAAACGGACCCGAATCAAGTGCCGGCTATGGTTACCACCACGATTTTCATCGCTTTTCACCCTGAGGCAGAATCCTGGGACACGCTCCATGAACGCTTTGAATGTTTTCTTCAGGCTCACGACCTCACCAAGCTCTCCCTTGTCAGGAAACGGGTTTTTTCCTAGATTACTGTGGCCCCGAGATGTTTGCCACAGCTCAGGTGCTATCCTCGCCTACGCCTGTCCACATTATGCCCTGGGATCTGCTTCTCACAAGGCTAAAAACCCATTACGAGCATACACCTTCCCGTTTCGCTCACCGACAATTTTTCTGTCGATGTATTCAGGCTGAGGGGGAGTCCATCAGCCACTACATAGCAGTTCTCAGAGCCGCTGCCATCCATTGCGAGTTCGCTGATTTGCATGAGGCGCTGCTTGAACAATTCATTTACGGTCTCAAGGACATAAATCTCCACCAGCGGATTCTCTCCCGGTCGGAACTGAGTTTAAAGATTGCTGTGGATGAAGCTCGTGCCTCCGAAATGGCCGACCAGTCCATCCCCGACCTCCGCAGATTTCCTCAGACACCTGCTACGCCATTTCCTGCCTCATTTGTTCACCATGAACAAGACTCTGATGACTAAAAATCTGAGTTAGACCTGACCATAGACCGCCTTAAATTACTCTCTCACAAAGACAGAAGAAGCTGCCTCAGCTGCGGGGAAGGCACTTACGTTCTACCTGCAGGTTCCGTTCCGTTGTTTGCCAAAAGTGTGGGAAGAAAGGCCACATAGCGGCTGTCTGCCGTTCTGGGTTTCCTGATTCTCGGGGACCTGATCTAGCCGCGTCAGTCCGACACTCCGCTGCACCAGCCTCTGCCAGGCATCAAAATTGCTTCACCATTGGGGATGCTGATGACACCAGCCCCGAGTGGGTCATTGACTCTGCCTCAACTTCTATGGGAGGTCGTGGTAAGCTACACCTCCTGATCTTGGTTGAAGGCCAGCCTTGCTCAATGGAACTGGACATGGGTTCAGCAAGGTCCATCATGTCATGGGATATCATGCACTCCCTTCTGCCACATCTCCACCAGCACCAGCTAGCACCCTCCACCTGTCATTTGAGGGACTATCAGGGAAACCCCAGTCCACTTGTAGGATGTGGCCGTTTTCTAATTCAGTATAGCAATAGCAATAGCAGTAGACTTATATACCGCTTCATAGGGCTTTCAGGCCTCTCTAAGCGGTTTACAGAGAGTCAGCATATTGCCCCCAACAATCTGGGTCCTCATTTTACCCACCTCGGAAGGATGGAAGGCTGAGTCAACCCTGAGCCGGTGAGATTTGAACCGCTGAACTGCTGATCTAGCAGTAGCCTGCAGTGCTGCATTTAACCACTGCGCCACCTCGGCTCTTATGGCAAATTCAAGGGGCTCCTGCCTCTTATAATTGTGCAGAACCTCCTAGCCTCTTTACTGGGGCTCAACTGGTTCAAGGCCCTAGGTCTGTCCATCTCAGGCATTCATTCAACTCAATTGGCATATGATTTTGAATCCTTAGTCTCCGAATTTGCTGACGTATTTGACCCAGCCTTAGGGTGTTATACTGGCACCCCTCTTTCTTTAAATCTTGATCCTAAGGTGGCACCCACTCACCTTAAAGCCAGGAGGTTGCCACTCGCATTGAAGGAAAAAATTGACGCCGAGCTCAACAAGCTGCTGGCCCAAGGGGTTTTGGAACCAGTAGACCATTCCCAGTGGGAGACCCCTATCGTGGCCAAACTTAAGTCCGACAGATCCATTAGGATCTGCGCAGACTATAAGTCGACCGTGAATAGGGCGTTACAGGCACATCCATACCCTGTGCCCATGGTGCAACATGTTTTACACTCTTTAGGCCAAGGTAAAATTTTTGCAAAGTTAGATCTCACCCAGGCATACCAGCAACTTCCCGTTGATGATGACACTGTGGCTGCGCAGACTATCGTCACGCACCGCGGTGCTTTTAAATGCTGGCGCTTACAATTCGGTATTAGCGTAGCTCCAGGGATTTTCCAGGGATTCATGGAACGATTGCTCCATGGCATTCCCAGGGTCATCCCTTATTTTGATGATGTCCTGATCGCTGCAGCTGACCGATCGGGACTCGCCAAAATTCTTTGGGCTGTCGATGCGTTTCCGGGCATCCGGCCTCCATTTGAAATGCTTAAAATGTCAACTAGGGGTTCCCACGGTGGTATTTTTAGGCTACTTGATCGACCAGTATGGCATTCACCCAACTCCAACTAAGATCGACGCCATACTCTCCGCACAACTCCCACTAATAAGACTGAGTTGCAGGCCTTTTTTAGGCCTCCTAAATTTCTATTCCTCCTTTATCCCTCATAAGGCGTTCCTGGCGGAGCCACTGCACAGGTTGTTGGACAGCTCCACTCAGTGGACCTGGACAAGCTGCGAGGCGCATGCGCTTGCGGCTGTCAAAAAATTATTGACTTCCACCCCCGTCTTGGCGCAATATAATGAACACCTACCCCTACTACTGGCCTGTGACGCATCTCCTTTTGGAGTTGGGGCAGTTTTAAGTCACTCATACCCCGACGGGTCAAAGGCCCCTATAGCGTTTTACTCCCACACCTTATCCAAGCCTGAACAGCCCAGTTGGATAAGGAGGCACTGGCCGCCGTAGCGGGAGTAAAATGGTTCCACCACTATTTATATGGCCGGCCCTTCACACTCCTAACTGATCATAAACCCCTTCTGGGGATCCTTGCGGGGGATCGGCCTACCCCCCCCCCAATCATCTCTCCACGGATGTCCCAATGGGCTGAGTTCCTGGCTGCTTACTCGTACACTATAGTTTATAAGCCAGGAAAACACATGGTTCATGCGGACGTTTTAAGCCGCTGCCCGCTGCCCATCATGGTCTCTGACCACGCCCCAACAAATTCTATTTGTCTTATTGACGACCTACGCCTTCCCATGTCAGCCACTGACATTGCACAGTTCTCTCTACAAGACTGTCCTCTCCAAAGTTCTAGATGCGGTCCACAGAGCTTGGACATCTGACCCCAGGGATGTCCAATTCCTGCCTTACTTCCGCCGCCGTGACGAACTGTCAGTCCTCCAAGGTTGCCTCCTTTGGGGCTCCTGTGTAGTTGTTCCCTCTGCTCTCCGCCATTCTATCTTGACCCGCCTCCATGAGGGGCACCCAGGCATTGTGCGTATGAAAATCCTCGGCCGCAGCTATGTCTGGTGGCTCTCCATGGATAACGACATTGCTAGCTGGGCTTAGCACTGCATACAGTGCCAAAGCGTGCGGCCAGCACCTCCCTCCATTCTGCACAGGGAAAGGGAAATGCCCATGGCACCGTGGAGCCATCTCCACATGGACTTTTTGGGTCCAATTGCCGGCCAAACCTTCTTTATTGTCATTGACGCTTGGTCAAAATGGGTCGAGCTTTTCTCAATGCGAAGCACAACCTCAGAGGCCACCATTCAAGTTTTGGACGCCCTGTTCACCACGCACGGCCTTCTGGACGTTCTGGTCTTGGATAATAATCTGCAGTTTACCTCTGAAGAGTTCCAAACTTATTTGGCTAGCCTCGGAATTTGCCATGTTCCGGTCGTCCCATTCCACCCTTTGGGGAACAGCTTAGCCAAACATGCTGTACGTTCTGCTAAGGAAGCCCTCAGCTGCAAGGGACCTCTTCCCTTGTCTACCAAAATTTTAACCTATCTTCGGGCTCAACATTCCACGCCATGCCCCGTGTCGGGCAAAAGCCCTGTGGAGCTATTAATGGGTTGTAGACTATGCACAACATTGGATCGTCTTCACCCCTCTTATGCCGCTTCCACTTTCCGTTTTCAAGAGCACCCCAGATCCTTTCTGGTGGGGGAGGGAGTGTTCATGCAGAATTTTTTTGGCGACCCCAAATAGCTGCCCGGGCACATTACAGAGGTAACGGGGCCCTGTTCTTAACAGGATCCAACTTGATGATGGGAGACATTGGCGCCGCCATATTACCCAACTCTGCCGTTGCGAGACAGAGAGGTTCCCTATCCGACCAGCCACGCCTGGCCTAGTTGGTTCTCCAGATGCCAACTGCCGGCCAGAAGCTCCACAAAATACCAAGACTAACCGAGCGTCACCCATTGCGATCTCGACGGCTGCCTTACCTTTAAGAGCTGGCGCCATGTTCGAGGAAGGGCCTCCAGTGCGATCCTCCTTGCCTATTCGACCACGCAATGAGTCCGGCGCTCCTCCTCCGGCGGCGGGCACACCCATTGAAAGGCCATCTCAGCGCATGTGCAGATGCCCAGGATACCTTCGGGACTACGCATGCGCAATCCAGGGGTGTTGTGTCCTTGGAGAGTCGACCAGCAGCTGCTGAAGAACCAGGAAAAAGCCCTGATTGGTTTAGGCGCGCCTGCTGGCCGGCGGGAAAAAACAGCCCTCCCATTGGTCCTCCGCCTGACAGCTCCAAGTATAAATAGCTGTCAGGCGGGGTTTGTTCTCCGTTCTGTTCTACTAGTTTACAGTTGAGTGTTAATAAACAGTTAGTTGAATCCTCTGCCTCCTCAGTTATTACTCGCTACTAAGAACATAAAAAAACCTATGAGATGTCCCAACGCGGGTAAATTGTTGAACTTGCCCTTGTAAGAAAAGATTCACAGCAAGCTGAATTGATCCAAAGTGGCTAGTATAGGTGGAGAAATCAACCAGGGCCTAGGGGCCAAGTACACTAAATCAGAGGTCTCCAACCTTGGCAACTTTAAGCCTGGCAGACTTCAACTCCCAAAATTCCCCAGCCAGCAAAGCTGGGAGTTGAAGTCTGCCAGGCTTAAAGTTGCCAAGATTGGAGCCCCCTGCACTAAATGGTTTATATTCACTGGCCATATCTCAAATACAGTACAGGTGACTACAGTTCAGACCAGAATTCCCATCACTAAGCAAGGAGGTTGTTAAATAAGGCACACCTCATTTTACACCCTTTTTTTTGCCATGGTTGTTAAATGAATCACTGCAGTTGTTCAGTGAACCGTGCGGTTGTTAACCAAATCAGGCTTCCCCCATTGACTTTGCTTGCCGGAAGCTGGCTGGGAAGGCCTCAAATGGCAATTACTTGACACCCGGGAAGCTGCTACTATTGTAAGTCGATGCTGGTTGTGGAGGGCCTGAATTTTGATCACATGACTACAGGGTTGCTCTGACTGTCGTAAGTGCGAGGAACGGTTGTAAGTCACTTTTTCCAGTACTATTGTAACCTTGGCTACTAAATGAATGGTTGTAAATCGAGGACTGCCTGTCTGGCTACCCATACCCTTTTTAGGTCGTGTCCTGAAGAAATGTCCAAGTAAGGAGTGTGATTTCTATGTAATGCTCCTTCTCTCAGACAAGTACTTGAAAATAACCTCTCAAGTCGCCGAGTTCTGTGCCACCATTTGTATTATACACCGTACCCTTATTTAGGATGGGGGTTTCTTATAACAGTATTTTATTTTGATTGATTTTAGTAATTATGTTTTAATTATTGTTAGACTCCTTGATACTTATTCTTTTCCTCCCCTAAACAGATATACATAGATGTAATACTTCTTTTATTCAATATCTTGTTTGTATCTGGCCTCAGGGCTGGAATAAATAAATAAAACTTGTACAAGCTGACATGCTGACCTTTAATAAGATTCAGTAATAATAAATTAGTAATGTTAATATTAATTAAGTTCAGTAAGGTTCTCAAGGTTTCAACCCACTTGGATTACTTAAGAATAAGTAGTGCTTTTCTCTCTCTCCCTTCCATCTCTCCCTCTCTCTCCCTCCCCCTTTCTCCCCCCTCTTTCTCCCTCCTCCCTCTCTCCCTCCCTCCCACTCTCCCTCCCGTTCCTCCCCCTTCTCCCTTCCTCCCTCCCTCTCTCTCCCTCCCCCTCCCTTCATCTCCCTCTCTCCCCCCCTCTCTCTCGTCAATGACAGGATTGTGTGAGTCAAGATTACTGAATAGATACTGACCTAGGAGGAAGGGATAAATATTAAGGTTACCCAAATAGGTTTATAAAAAATATTCCAAAAGAATATACCATATTTTTTCACAGTATAAGATGCTCTGTAGTATAAGACGCACCTTAGTTTTGGGGGTGGAAAATAAGAAAAAAAATCTGCCTCTGCCTGCCAGCATTCATTGGTGTTCATCTGGCTGGTGTCCTTAGCAAACAGTCTAGTCAGCTTCAACACATTAGTTCGCTGGTTGTGAGTGCATACTAGTAGGTGAAGTCTTGCTAAGGAAAACGGGAAGAGGAAAACCTCTTCCTTGAAAAAAGAGCTCAAGTTATCCTGAATGATAGAGAAACTTAAAAACTTAAAAATGCTTGATCCTGTCCTGTTTTTCTGCAGAAAAGGCATACATGGGCAGTGAAAAATACATGCACAGATTGCATCTTCTTTTCAAATGATGGTGCTGAAATGTTTCAGGTTTTTTTTTTAAAAAAAATTCACCTTTCTGCAGGATTAATTGGTTCGATTCACACGAGAAATTGAAGCAGGCTGTTAGGCCTTAGCAACCACGTGTGTACAACAGGCTAAGCTTCATTAGTTTTAATATTGGGTGTTTGTTTCTTCTTCCATTATTGAGTACACCGTGCAAACCCAATCCATCTTGTGGCTTCATGTATCCTAGGAAGTCAGAAAATGAATCAATACCACAACCAGGAATAAAATCTTGCCTGAACGTGGCCTCCTTGTGATGCTTTGAGATTATATTTTCAAGGCAGGTTTGTGGGTTTAGTGCAAGGTCCGTTGTTGAAAAAATAAATATTGCTACGTTTATGGTTCTTGATGGTTTCTCTCTCTCCCCCTCCCTCCCTCCCTCCCTCTCTCCCTCTCTCTCCCCCCCTTCATAGGTAAGGTTGCTGTCTGTAACGCTCAGTTCAGTCCAAGGACTATGCCCACGTGCTTCTGCCTCTTTCAACCATGGAGAGTCCCATGTTTGACACCATCCTGGAGACAACAGACGGGGTAACCCCTGACCACAGTTGGTCCCTGTCCTATCCACTGGGCTTCCAGGTGTCCCTGACAGGCTTCCTGATGTTGGAAATTGTCCTTGGGGTCAGCAGCAACCTCACAGTATTGGTTCTCTACTGCCTGCAAGCTGGCCTGGTTGACTCAGTCAGCAACATGGTCACCATGAACCTGCATGTACTAGATGTGCTCATCTGCGTGGTGTGTGCACCTCTCACCATGGTGGTCATATTGGTGCCGCCCGATCGTGCTGCCACCCTCTTCTGCTGCTTCCACGAGGCCTGCATCACCTTCAGCAGCGTGGCAACAGCCACCAACGTCCTGGTGATCAGCTTGGACCGTTACGACATTTCGGTTCGTCCCGCACAGCGTGTGCTCACTCCAGCCCGTGCAATTCTACTCCTGGCTGGAGTCTGGGTGCTATCCCTGACTGTATTTTTTATACCCTTCCTTGAAGGCGAGTTTGGACACGCCAGCGTGTGGCAAAACCGTACTGTGCTGTGTGTTGGCCCAGAAGAGTTCCACGCTGAGCTCGGCACCTCCTACCACCTTGCCATCCAGATCCCCACTTTCTTTGCAGCCATGGCGGTCATGCTGGTGACCTACGCCAAGATCCTGCAAGCTCTCAATATCAGCATTGGCAGCACCTTTAAGCGCAGCCAGCGTCGCAAGACAAAAAAGAGGAAGCGACGGAAAGCAGTAGAGCTGAGTAGCAGCAGCAGCATGATCAGCGCTGGAGAAACCAAGAGGCTGTCCCAGCCAATGCCCACGCTCCCAGCTCCGCCCCCGATGGGTGTACAGGCTTCTGTCTCTGTGATCATCGCACTGCGTCGGGCGGTGAAGCGCCACCGTGACCGGAGGGAGCGCCAGCGGCGTGTTTTCCGCATGTCCCTGCTAATCATCTCAACGTTCCTGTTGTGCTGGGCACCTCTGTCCATTGTCAACCTGCTCATTCTGTGCCTCGGGCCTAGCCCCTTGCTGGGCAAGCTGCGCATCTGCTTCCTGGCCATGGCCTATGGTACAACCATCTTCCACCCACTCCTTTATGCCTTTACCCGCCAGAAACTGCGCAACGTACTCCGCAGCAAGCTGAAGAAACGAGTGGTGTCAGCGCTGCAAGTCGATCCCGCACCTGGTGGCACAATCATCCACAATTCCTGGGTGGAGCCACCACGGAAAGGCTGCAAGGGGCGGCCACGGGGTAGCGATGGGGCTGAGCACTGCCTGACGGAGGCCACAAAAGAGTAAGGGGTAGGGGTAAATTTCAGACTAGGTGCCAAGAAAGCTGGGATGGGTGGTATCAACCCACTGCATAGCAAATCTGGTGAGTGCCAAACACTGAAAACAATGAAGAATGAGAGGCAGATACAGGACCCTTATTAAAAATCACCAGAAACTACAGCTTGGTGCTAACTCTCTGACCAAAGTGCAAAGTAGAGGTGAGCAGTATTGCAGCAAGCAGAGAGAGGCAACCATCAACACCTTGTAGAAATAACCATTTCCATCTAGGGTGTGATGCTGACTCCTCACAAAGCCTCCACCTAGCCAATGGCAAAACCTCCTACCTATCTGAGGTAAAATACGAAGGCTTAAACCTTCTCTTGACATTGGCCTGTTGGCTGCACTAAGACCACTAGAATTACGACAACTATTTAATTACTTAATGCCAAGAGTTGTAACAAGCAGATGAGTGCTTACACGTGTTGGGGAAAGGCATTAAGTTTAAGTCAACACTAAACGAGTCAGCACTCCAGAAGACATTGCAATGCTGAGTAAGTCCAAGGTGGCTAAAATAAGCTCTCCATCTTAGAGAAAGCCAAGAAAATGTGTTAGAAAGGCAGGTTTGGAAAGGCTGGGATAGCATAACTTTTTAGAGTTCTTTGCCTTACAGGTAATCCTTAGCTTACCACCAGTCATTTAGCAACTGGTTACAATTACAATAGATTCCCCCAAAAGGTACCTAGGTCCAGTGGTGGGATTCAGCCAGTTTGCGCCACTTCGGGAGAACCAGTTGTTAACTTTCTGAGCAGTTTGGTGAACTGGTTGTTGGAAGAAATCATTAGGGCAGAGAGACGGTTGTTAAATTACTTGAATCCCACCACTGCCTGAGACCCAGTTTCCAAGTTCCCCTGGTCACATGTCCGCATTTTGGATGTCAGCAACCAGTCCACATTTATGGCTGTTTGCAGGGCCTCACAGTCATGTGACCCCAATTTATGATGGTTTTTTTTTCATGATACAACCCACATTTACTTCCAAGTTTCCAGCAAAAAGCATCCCATAATGAATAATGGGTTTGCTTAATGACTGTCGTGTTTGCTTAATGACCGTCTCAAAAAAATCATAAAATTGGATCCGCTCCAATGATTTTGCAATATTTAGATTTTAGCTGAATAAGAAGAGAACTGGATTACCATGAGAATTTTCTCAGAGGAAAAGGGTAGCTTTTTTCCAAAGGAGGCCCATCCTTCATTGCCATTTTTGTCTGGGCTTCCTCAAACACTTAGTAGATGTAGGCTGCAGCCATAAGGAGTAAATCTCACCCAGAACCTAGGGGAGACATACCTAAGATGGCACTTGCAGGCTTTTTGTTTTCAAAATCTCAGCCTTGCCAGGGAGCCCGAGTGATAGGTACCCTCACAGCTACTTCATCTGCATGAAGATGGCCTACTGGGGTAGAAGTAGGTAGGAGAAGAAAAGAGTACCCTGAACAGGTAACCGAAAGTGCTTCAGTAGTAAGTAATAATAAGTAATAATAATAAGGTCACCCAACAGACAACTCTGTTCTTTCAAGGTCATCCTTCAGAAGAGCTCTGAGAACCTCTTTTAAGAACCAGTGATGGTTTCAGTCATGATGGGTCAATGGGTGCTTAGGACAGTTCTTTTGGTTTGAGCTTAATATTCTCTAGATGAGTCTTCCTTTCCTTTGGCACCCTTCAGGTAGAAATATTCAGAGCTGGCATTCTACCATATCTGAAAAGCACTGTAGACTATAGCAATCTTCCACATGGGCATACATATTCACTAGTAGAAGTCCGTCTCCTTACAAAGGTCTCCCTTTAGACATACTGGATATATGCATCTGACAAAGATTATGTCAGAAATCATTATTCACTGAAAATGTTTATAAGCCGCTTTTCAGGGCAAAGCTTCACAATGTGGCATACACAATGGAAAGTTGGAAGAATCTCTGTCAGTGTTTTTCAAGCATGGCTGACTGTGTGATTCTGGAGTTGAAGTCCACAAGTCTTAAAGCTGCCAAGTTTGAAAAACACTGTTCTATGTGATACTTCAGGGAAGTGTACTGTTACTAACGGAAATGGTTGTGAATGACAGAAACTACATCCGGGGTTATGTACAGGTTGATAGAGAGGCTAACAAAAACCAGGTAGAAGGAATTCTTTTAACTGGATTTGCTGAGAAGGCCCTACCTCACACGATTCAGTGAACTAGCATTAAGCCTAGTAACGAACCGATAGCCAGTTGCTCTGATCACCACATGGTAGAGATTTCCAAATTATCTTCACAAGCAGCCCTACATAAAGCAAATTGCAATATTCCATTTTGGAAACAACTACTTATGATGTCCTACCCTTCCAGTGCATCTGTATTTCTGCTGTCAAGAGTTTGAAGATGATGCAATGCTTCTCTCTCTCTCTCTCTCTCTCTCTCTCTCACACACACACACACACACACACACACACACACTCTCCGTGCGTAGCTGTAATTGTCTTATTCTAGAAATTGAAAAGTCACATGACTGTAGTTGCTAAATTAAATCTTTGAATTTGCCCAAACCAAAGGGAACTTCTGGAGAAAGAACCAGATGCTGCCATGTGAATTAGTCGCTGCCACTGTGGATAAAGTTGAAATATATTGATTTATCCCGATAGGACATAATCAGTTTGGTAATCATGGATTATTTTTAACAATTGCTCAGGGAGAGTTGCACAGGAAGAAAGTAGCAGAAACAATTATCAAGCCCTCTCATCTCTCTACTTTTCTGCTATATTCCACTGATAGATGAAAATCCTCTCTAAGCTCCCTTTGTGTATAAGCGGGCCAAGCATGGTGGATGACCCCATTTATTCCTTTCCACCAGAGAAAAATAAATCCTTGAATCTTTCAGAGGTGATGCAAAGCTTTTCAAAGTCTGAAGATTTAGCTTGATGCCTTTTCATTTTGAAGGCTTCTGTTTTCCTTCTCGCTCTTAAATCTTCACTGAAAATATCATCTTTGTGAAACGTTCTAAAATACAGATATTTTTTTTCTTTTTACAGTGTATATAGTAGTTTTAATAAAGATTACAATTTGCAATAAAAACTAATACAAGCTCAAAACATGAAAGAATAAAAAGAAACAATAGAAGGTGCAAAAGAGAGGGGAGAAAAATAGAAAAGAAAAATAAGAATATAATAAAGAAAGTAATATATAAAAAAAGTGACTTTCCCCTTCATGAAAATATAAAATTAACCATTTTAGTAAATTGCCACCTTTTAAAGTACAACAAATGTTCTCTTCCTCCTATAGCCCATCTCTTATTTATAAACAAATAGAACCCTCATTTCAGTGCCTGATATCAGGAAAAGTCTATTAAGGGGTTACCAGAGACAACAATATATCTATTTTAACTTTGCTTAAATAAACCCATTTTATATTTCTTCCTTTTAGTTCTAACAATCTTGGTCTTCAAATTGATGTCCTAGAAATTGCTTGTGAGACATTTCCCATCTCATCGGGTGGGCTCTTCCTTCTTCTTAGCCACCTGGTTTTGAGACTGCAGATTATTAATAGCAATAGCAGTTAGACTTATATACCGCTTCATAGGGCTTTCAGCCCTCTCTAAGCGGTTTACAGAGTCAGCATATCGCCCCCCACAGTCTGGGTCCTCATTTCACCCACCTCGGAAGGATGGAAGGCTGAGTCAACCTTGAGCCGGTGAGATTTGAACCGCCGAACTGCAGAACTGCAGTCAGCTGAAGTAGCCTGCAGTGCTACATTTAACCACTGCGCCACCTTGGCTTTATTAGTCCATGTTGCTTTGGACTGCTCATTATGAAGTTTCAAATGGAGAGGCTTGCAAAGGTTTCTTGTTTAAGGAAAGAAAGTGGGAACAGGTTATTGTAATTTGGAGCTGTGCGCTTTCTGCATCTGAGTGAATGGGCTTGTATTCCGTTCCTTCTAGGCATTTGACTGGCACTATGGATTCAGCCTCTACAAAGACAGATGTCAGTCTGTTAGTCAGTTCTTTGAGGCCAAGATAGCTCCCCAAAGCCCCCAGATACACACATCATCTCTAAAGCTTTGGGGAAAGACCTCAGGAGACCTTCAAAAGGAGAGATGTATGTGTGTGTGTGTGTGTGAGCGCATCCTTGAGTTAGTTTTGACTCCTGGCAACTGCTTGGACAAATGCATGCACTTTTATTAGCAATATTTTTGGAAATGTTTATCCTTGCCTTCTTCTTAAATCTAAGATCAAGCGCCCAAGATCACCCAGCTGACTTTGCCTCTTAAGGCAGGACTAGAATTCCTGGTCTCCTGGTTTCTATCCTGATGCCTTCCCTTCTGAGTTCTGAGCGCAACTGCAGCAGAATTAACTGCTCCTGCAGCTCTAGTAGTCATTTGAGTCAAATTCATCTGCACTCTGCACCTAGAAGTGCAGAGATGGGGATGGGAAGGAGGAGGAAATCATAGGCAGAGCCCTGCTGGGGTCAGACCAAAGTCTGGGGCTGCTGCATCTTGTTTCTCACCGTGGCCAGCAGGCCTTTGTGAAGCCCAAAGGGCAACGATAACTCTTCTATGTTTAGCAACAGGTATCCAGAGGTGTCTTGCTGTCTCTTTGATAAACAGTCATCAGAGCTCATAGCCACCAACAGCTGAATTACATCTCCTAAAGCTCTTTACATTAGCCACCTCTACAGCGGGAGGCAACAAATCCCACACTTTCATTAGCTTAGGTGTTAAGCTATTTTTCCAATGGCCTGAATCATCCGCCATTCGTCTTTGTGGGGTAAAGTGGTATTAGGATAATAATAATTACCCTGTTGTTCATCTTTTCTGTACTACATGCTCCCTCCCTTCTCATTTGCCTTTTTAAAGATTATCTAGAGCAGGAGTCCCCTTCACCCAGGCTGCGGCCCACAGTTCCACCACAAAACCGCGTTCGACTAAAGGGCGCTCGACGAAACCGCGTAGCTGACGTCATCACAGCGCGACAACAGCACGGAGAAAAAAGCACGATGTAAACGCTAAACCTAAAATTAACCCCTAAACCTAACCCCCCCTAAACCTAATCCTAAACCTAAACCTAACCCTAACCCTTAACCTAACCCTAAACCTAACCCTTAACCTAATGCTAAACCTAATCCTAACCGTTAACCTAACCCTAAACCTAACCCTAACCCTTAACCTAACCCTAAACCTAACCCTTACCTTAACTTGAATCAGCTTGCTTTCAAAGCGCTATTTAAAGCACCCTTCTTTCTCCGCGCTCGCTGTTGTCGCCCTGTTGATGACGTCAGCAACGCGGTGTAATCGGGCGCACTTTAGTCGAGCGTGGTTTTGTCGTGCCACGGCGGCCCACTACTGGGCCGTGAGCCCTTTGGAACCAGGCCGCAGTAGTGGTGAGTGAGCGTGCCCATCCCCACTTGTGTGAATAGTGAATGAGCACCTCCATATATGCGAGCAGCAGGTGAGTGTGTGCACTCCATTTGCACGAGCAACAGACAAGCGTGCCCATTGCTTGTACAAATGGACCTGCGCATGCTTGCCAGCTGCCCATGTGGAACAATACACTTTTCTGTCCCCCACCCCCCCCAGCCCCGCCTGATCAACAAAAAGGTTGGGGAACTCTGAGCTAGTGTAAAATACTGTAGGGGAGATACAGTTTTAAGGTTGATCTCTCCCCTAAGGACCCACCTGTTGTAGATGGCACAGAATGCTTTCCACTGTGTCCTGTTGTCCCTATTTTCATCAAATGAGATGAATGAGAGAGAAGCTAAAGAGCAAGTCTCTCAGGTGGAGCGGGGAGGGCTTCTGGTCTCAGGTATTCATCATTTCCCCAGCTGACTTTAGAACACCATTTGTCGGCTGTGACCAGGGGGACCTTTGCCCAGGTTCGCCTGGTGCACCAATTGGGACCCTACCTGGATCGGGAGACAGTCACTCACGCCCTTGTGACCTCAAGACTGGATTATTGTAATGCGCTCTACATGGGGCTGCCCTTGAAGAGTGTTCGAAGACTTCAGTTAGTCCAGAACGCAGCCGCGTGAGCGATTGTGGGTGCACCCAGGTACACCCACGTCACACCTATCCTCTGTGAGCTGCACTGGCTACCCATTAGTCTCCGAATCCGCTTCAAGGTGCTGGTCGCTACCTATAAAGCCCTACATGGGACCTGGGTACCTGAGAGACCGCCTCCTGCCGATTACCTCCCATAGACCGATCAGATCTCACAGGTTAGGTCTCCTCTGGATTCCATCCGCCAGCCAATGTCGGCTGGCGACCCCCTGGGGGAGAGCCTTCTTTGTTGCAGCTCCAGCCCTCTGGAATGATCTCCCTGTCGAGATCCGGACCCTTACGACCCTCCCGGCTTTCTGCAAAGCCACCAAGTCCTGGCTGCTCCAGCAGGCTGGGGGGGCTGTGAAACATCCAGCCCCGTGGAAATTGTGAATGTTGTGGTTTTGTTTTTAAAGTGTTGTCTTTGTCTAGTCTTCCCCCTTCCCTTGTCTATTGTGAGCCGCCCGGAGTCCTTCGGGAGTGGGCGGCATACAAGACAAATAAATACAATTTCGGGAAGGCAGACACTGCAGGCCAAAAGATTCTTAGGGCTTAGCAAGGAAGAAAGTAGAACTTCATTTGACTAGGAAATGGGTAAAGAGACAGAACTGGTGGAACAGGAATAGGGGGACACCATTTTGCTCAGATGAATTGGTAGCTTTTGATTTACCACCAGTTGGTCAGCAAATGTTAGAATGGAAGGGAGCTTGGAGGTCTTCTAGTCCAACCACCTGCTCAAGCAGGAAACCCTATACCCCTTCAAACAAATGGTTATCTAACATCTTCTTTAAAACTTCCAGTGTTGGAGCATTCACAACTTCTGGAGGCAAGTTGTTCCACTGGCTAATTGTCCTGTCAGGAAATTTCTTCTTAGTTCTAGGGTCCTTCTCTCCTTGATTAGTTTCTATTCATAATCGGTACAGATGTCTGTTCCCAACAATTCACAGATAAATTTTAGGAAGGAAAAAAAAAAAACCTTACTTTCCATTTGGTAATGGTTTAATAAAACCTGTGTTATTTCCAATACCTCACTGCATATTTATATTTGGGACGTATATTTAGTTAAAAGTTACAATGGATCTTCCCCCCCCTCCAAAAAAATACTTAATGAGCCAGATACGAAGTTCCAATGGATGGGAACCCTGCAATTATGTGTTTGAATTTTTGATACTCGACAACCATTTCGCATTTATTGCCATTTGCAGCATTGTCAACCTTTTATGACATTTTTTTTTTTGCTGGAAACTGGCATTTTCTTCCCGTTCCCAGCAAAAAACAACCCTTGTGGACAATGTGTTTCCTGCCCTATTTGCTTAATGACCACGGCAAATAAATAAATAAAATCGGTCACATCACATGATGACCTACTTAATGACCAGCATACTTTACAAGTGTAAATTCCAGGTTCAATCCCAAGTCATAAGTCGAGGACTCCCTGTTATGGAGTCAAGGGAGATGGTTGAGACAGGCTGCCTTCCAGGGTTTCTGTGGTCATTGGGAAGAGAGTTAACGTGCTTGTCCTGCTCTCTTGGTTCTGTAGTCCGACTCCCTCCTTTTACAGCATTTGGCAGCATGTGGAAGGAACACATAGAATATGCCTTTTGGATGGAAGCAACAATGATGAGCGACAATGACATTCCCAGAGGGGTGATTTCAGAAAGTGAATTCATCAGAAAGCCCTGCTTTGAATAAGATGTGCGAATGCTAATGGCTGACAGTCACCTTCAAGGGTCTCTGCATTTTCTTCTGGTTTTCTCTTTTCCACCTGGCTCGGTCTGGACAATTCTTCCAGCAGAGGATGCTTTAAATAGAAGACAATCCTCTGCAAACTAGGACGTGTGGGCACTTTTTCCCCTGGACATGTCCAAGCGGTTTCCCCCCCCCCACTGTAAATACCACCTTTCACTCGTCCCACTCAGACGTCCAAAACTTTACTCAACGAGATAAATAAACATTTTAAAATAGCAATGTTCTATGGCTGTGGTGTCAATTTAGTGAGGCGCTAAGCTGGTGGGAGGTGGCGGGGTGGGGGGATGTTTGACTGTGCCTTGTAGCAAGTCAGAAATGCCATAACGTTCTTGCAATGAAAGGGCAAGAAAACGACAAAAGCTACTTCCTTCCATTATTGATGAGACTACAATTACTTCTGTTTCAGCGGGAGAACTCTGGGGGATAGCTTGGAAAAATTGGGGCAATGTCTTAGGCTAAATGAAGCATTGGCGCCCTCTAGTGAGCTCTGGAAGGAACGACCCTCAAACGTATTCCGTGAAGGGGAAGCTTAATTTTCAGCAGAGCACATAAGACGGGGGATCAGTTTGGCATTTAAGGCATTGCAGAATAACAAGAGTTGGAAGGGACCTTGGAGGTCTTCTAGTCCAACCCTCCCTTCTCAAGCAGAAGATGCTATACCGTTCACGACAAATGGCTGTCCAATCTAAGTAAGTAACAGTAATAGAGTTGAAAGGGACCTTGGGGGTCATCTAGTCCAACCCCCTGCTCACACAGGAGACCTGTACTAGGGATTCGAACTGCCAAATTGCCAAACTTTCAGATCAACAAGCTCAGTGTCTTAGCCACTGAGCCACTTAGTCTCTTCTTAAAAGAATAATAATAATAATGTGACTTTAAGTTTCCCCTGCAGTCAAACTACCACAAACTGGATAAACAACATGGGGCAAAAACAATACTCTACCTGCATCTTACAACACATTTATTAAAACCTACTGTATTAAAGGAAAATTCTGGATTATTTTTTTTACAGTTTAATTTCAAACATGGGTGATTTTTGCTTGGTCTGCCAGATTTGTACAAAAAAGAAACGTGGCTTTCTAAACCAAAAGGAAATTGGCAACGTCCCTCGGTAAACAATTCAGAGGATATAGGGTTTTACACAGAACTTGTGAGCTATTCCAGTCAAAGCAATTGAACAGCTTTTCAAATCCGTAACCTGGGTTAAAAGCAGACAAGATTAAGCCTCCTCAGTAGCAATCTAAATGAAAATTAAAAACCATAAATCACAAGATAAGCATAGATAAACTTGGATTCTGAACACTGAACCCTGCCCTTCCAATACTTCAGCTTGATTGTTCAAAGGGACTGTTATAAGCTACCATAGTTTAGTTTTGAGCGCCATAAATGGACACAGAATGCTGATTGGCCCTTTGAACAACCAATGATTTTTATTCAAGATGCCACATGGAACCATTGCCAATGATTTCTTTTTCACCTGCTAAGCCTGTGTCTCATGCAGTTTGATAGGGAACCATGATGCCCTCATAACTGAGGCTGCCCACCTTTACCATGTTGTTACCTTGTGCTATGTTAGTTAGCCTCATTTCTCATGCCATTTCTGTACTTGGGGCCAGAGGGGTCGTAAAATGGGGCAAAATCACTCAATAAATGTCCCCACTTGTTGTTAGTTGCAAAGTCGTGTCCGACACACCACGACTCCATCGATAACGTTCCTCCAGGCTGTTGAGTTGCAGCCTTACACAGGTAGCCCTCAGCTTACAACAGTGCGTTTAGTGATCGTTCGAAGTTACGACATCACTGAAAAAGTGACTTATGACCGTTTTTCACGTTTATAATAACCCCATGGTCATGGGATCAAAATTAAGATGCTAGGCAACTACTCATATTTACAATGGTTGCAATGTCCTGGGGTCACCTGATCACCTTTTGCAACCTACTGACAAGCAAAGTCAATGGGGAAGCCAGGTTCACTTAGCAACCATATTACTAATTTAACGAGTGCAGTGATTCTGTACTTGGGGCAAGAAAGGTCGTAAAATGGAGCAAAACTCACTCAACAAATGTCCCCGCTTGTTATTAGTTGAGAAGTCCTGTCCGATCCATCGCGACCCCATGGACAGCGTTCCTCCAGGCCTCCCTGTCCTCTACCATCCTCTGGAGTCCATTTAAGCTCACGCCTACTGCTTCCGTGACTCCATCCAGCCATCTCATTCTCTGTCGTCCCCTTCTTCTTTTGCCCTCAATCTTTCCCAGCATTAGGCTCTTCTCCAGTGAGTCCTTCCTTCTCATTAAGTGGCCAAAGGATTTGAGTTTCCTCTTCAGGATCTGGCCTTCTAAAGAGCAGTCAGGGTTGATCTCCTCTAGGACTGGCTGCAGTCCAAGGGACTCGCAGGAGTCTTCACTTAGCAACATAAATTTCGGGCTCAACTGCGGTTGTAAGTTGAGGGCTACCTGTATTCTCATTGAATTAATTTATTGATTCAATTTGTATGGCTGCTCATCTCATCTATGCAACTCAACTGGCCAATTTTGAGATGCTTTCTCAAAATGACGTTTCCGTCTTGAGCTCAGATTTCATTGATCGGACCGTTGTCTGGGCTGGAGCTCTTCCTCCTGCCTCTCAAGGTTATTGTCATAGCCTGTTATATCAACACACAAACATACCAAACCTTTCTGTTCCACCTTTATTACTTTATAAATAATGCAATGAAGGCAATGAACATATGTAATGCTCCTTCCTCCTCCTATTTTCCCCACGACGAGAACCCTGTGAGGTGATTGACTCAAAGTCACCCCGTTGCCTTCATGTCTAAGGTGGGACTAGAACTCCCAGTCTTCCAGTTTATGATCTGTGGACTTCAACTCGCAGACTTCTTGGCCATAATTTTCCACTCCCGTACTAGACCAAACTAGCTCAACATCAACGCAACACTATTGTTGTAAAATCTCCTCACCATTCCTGGACCGCCAAGCATGGTGGCAGAGCCATATTCTTCACGGCCTTCATAAACACCAGATTGGAGCCAATCTACGTTCCAGTGAGATATGATATTCCAAGGGGTAGGCACCACTGCAGGAAAAAAAAACCTCTTTTCCCAGGTCCTGCCAGGTGAAACTCGCAAATGGGACCTTTTCCTACCAGTCGTGGTAGATCTCTTCAATCTAACAATGTCATTTCACAGCTTCAAGGTATGTGAAAATCTCTTTAACGCTTTCCCACCCATTCTCTTGTAGGTGTAGTCAGTGGCCTATTGTAAATGGGACTGGATGTTTTGGGGAGAACGTTGGACACACACTTTCCTAATCACTAGTCAATCTTTATCCAGCCTTTTTTCCCCCTGGGATTTACCTTCTCCAATCAGTGGTTTGTTTCTTAAAGTCCTTTCCTGTTCATCACCCGCTCCCCATTTGGACAATCAGCTTCTCAATGGGCTTTCAATCAGAGATTGGAGAAACTAGCAAACTACCATTCTTTATTCTGGAAACAAGAGGCTATATTTGTGCAACTCTTGTATCCGCAGGCAGTCTATACCTTCAGATGCAATAGTCTTGATTGTTTTTCCTTCATTGAGGGAACCCTGACAATAACGAAGGCCATCAAACTTGGGCATTTCTTATTTCCCAGTTCTGCTGCATTCGTGACTTTCAATCATTCCTCTCCCCCATTGAAATCAGAGACCTTTCTTGGCAACTGGGCGTGTCGGTCCTCTTGATTTTTAGAGGACCCAAAGACAATTTGCATGATTTTGCAAAGTCTTCTCCCATCTCTGTAGCCCTAACTCTGCTCTGATGTCTCCTGCTATGCCTTAATTATAGCATCTGAATTAAAACTTGTTTAGCAACATTCAATATTTTAAGCAACTGAAAATAGCCATACGTTTACCTTGGGGAATCATCTTTCCTTATATCTCCTTTTGCATTATTTTGAACTTTGGAGATTTCCCAAAAGTGTGGAGGAGGGGATGAGTTACAAAATCCTAAATTACATTTTGATTCATTTCTGTCTAGCTTCTGTTTAACTTCCCAAAGACAAGGAGGAGGATCATCCAAGAGGGGGAAGGTAAGTTCAGTCCTGCAAACAACAGACACCCCCAAGTTCCACCAGCCAAGACAAGGTTTCCTATCCCTTCTTTCCAGATACATTTCTCACCAGGACAACGCTGATGGATATTTCATCCGATTAACAAGAAGACAGCCCATTTACTTTGGCCCGAGGCTTTATTAGAGACACAACCTTGCTCAGGTTGTTCAAGCTTCCAGCTTTCCCGAAATTTGCATCCCAGGTGTCTTTTGGAAGAATTAGCGGGTGGACCCCCCGCCCTCTGCAGCCTGTTTTTGCTCCCAGAAGGCTGCAGGGAGGCCTACTAAGCCCAAAACAGGGAGCGAGGGGTGTTGCGCGCATGCACAGGGGGGCTGGGGAGCACTGGGGGTCACGTGCGCATGTGCAAGGGGGCAGAGAAAGCACGAGGGGGTCTCATACGCATTGCATTATGGGTGCAGGGGTGCACACACTTTTGTGCGCGTGTGCGCTTTTGGCACACAATGACAAAAAGGTTACCCATCACTGACCTATAGGCTTCCCCCCATCACCACCTTTAGATAGATGTTAAACAACATTAGTTGGGCAAGCAGAAGCTGGATACAAATCTGAAGTCATATTTAAAAGGCTCAGTATTTTTAAGGGAAGAGACTAATTCGCGTTTCTTGAGTGATTCCTTCCAGGTCAGAAGGTAGGTGCCCTTCTTATGGGCACAGGAGTGCGCATTTCAAACAGGGAAGCCTTATGCAAGTAGCTTTTACCTGGAAAATGGGAGCATGGCTACACCTCCCCTTTGGAATAACGTCCCCCCCATCGATCTAGTTGTTCCTCCACCTTCACCTTACAGGTAGTCCTTGACTGAAGATTATAATTGGGACCAGAATTTTCATTGCTAAGTGAGGTGATTGCTAAGTGAGCCGTGTCTGAATTTACAATCATGGTTGTTAAGCGAGTCACTGCACTTGCTAAATGAATCATGCAGTCATTAAGTGAACTCAGCTTCAACCATTGGTAGGTCACAAATGGTGATCACATGACCTCAGAATGCTCTTTCCAGCTGCCCTCATGAGCCATAGTGGTGCAGTGGTTAGAATGCAGCATTGCAGGCTAATTCTGGCAAATGCCAGCAGTTCGATCCTGACCGGCTGAAAGTTGACTCAGCCTCCTATCCTTCCGAGGTGGGTAAAATGAGGACCCTGATTGTTGGGGGCAATAGGCTGACTCTGTAAACCGCTTAGAGAGGGCTGTAAAGCACTATGAAGCGGTATATAAGTCTAAGTGCGATTGCTATTTTTTGGTGGTGCTGCTTCTGACATTTTTTTTAGTGAAATGCCAAGAAAACCTATCTGGCAGCTGGTGCAGAAAAAGTACGCAGTAAAATTAATTAATTAAAATTAATTAAAAGAGCCACGGTGGCTAGAGTACTGCAGGCTACTTCTGCTGATCACTGGCTGCCAGCAGTTTAGCAGTTTGAATCTCACCAGGCTGATGCGGTATATAAGTCTAAGTGCTATTGATAAAATGTCTAGGTGTAGGTATTTGTTTTAATCCCAGTGTTGGGACTAATTCAGGCAGTTGCTAAGCGTCAGCACTGACTCAAAGTCAAAGGGAGGGAGGGAGGGAGGGAGGGAGGGAGGGAGGGAGGACGGAAGGAAGGAAGGAAGGAAGGAAGGAAGGAAGGAAGGAAGGAAGGAAGGAAGGAAGGAAGGAAGGAAGGAAACCATGAGAGCTCCTTGCTAAAGAGAATTTCTGTGTATTTGCTTTGGTCCTTTTCTCATTTGTTGTTTGCAAAGTTGCCAGAACGTCTTGGCAAGGCCAATGTTCTTCCTTAATCACATAGTGGTGGCCATAACTCATTCCTAGCTCATATTGATTTTTTTTTTGGATAAACAGTCAGTTTCCCCTGCTTTATCTGACACCGAGCCCTGATATATGTGACCTTCTTTCAGGAAGGTATAATCTATATAATACCTAACCCGCTTTGATAAACAATCAAGAGATTCCCAAGGAAGAGGTCTGAACCTCAGACAGGAGAAGTTACCTCTTAACTTTAAGCCTGGAGGACTTCAATTCCCAGAAGCTGGGGAATTCTGGGAATTGAAGTTCTCCAGGCTTAAAGTTGCCACGGTTGGAGACCAGAAGTCGGTTGCTGCCAGTTTGGCCAAACTGGTAGTGGAATTTAGGCCTGGGTCGCAGAAGTGGCAACGACCCAGGCCGGCCACACCCCCAAACTGGTTCCCTTGATGCTGCTTGGCTGTCACCATTTTGGATTTCGGTGACTGCGCTTGCACACAGAACAATTTACCTTGAAAAGCGCACGTGTGCGAAGCGCATGCCCACATTGCACACGGGTTGCGAGCCAGCAATAACGCTGGCAGCCACCCACCTCCGTTGGGAGACCCCTGCTCCATTCCACTACACAGGAGGAAGGGGTGTTCTTAGGGATTGATCAAAAACAAAGAGAAGGCTGGACTTCCATCATGCAGGAACAGCTATCCCCAACCATTTTTGCCCTCCCCACAGATGAGCCTAATTAGGATGTTTGGTGGAGAATGTATCTTCCTGTTTCATCTTCTAATGCAGTGTTTTTCAACCTTGGCAACTTGAAGATGTCCGGACTTCAACTCCCAGAATTCCCCAGCCAGCATTCGAATGCTGGCTGGGGAATTCTGGGAGTTGAAGTCCGGACATCTTCAAGTTGCCAAGGTTGAAAAACACTGTTCTAATGAAAAGAAACTAATCAAGGAGAGAAGCAACTTAGAACTGAGGAGGAATTTCCTGACAGTTAGAACAATTAATCAGTGGAAGAGCTTGCCTCCAGAAGTTGTGAATGCCCCAATACTGGAAGTCTTTAAGAAGATGTTGGATAGCCATTTGTCTGAAACGGTATAAGGTCTCCTGCTTGATCTTCAAGGTCCCTTCCATAACTCTATTATTCTGTATTATTGAAGTAAAGTCAACAAGAGAGGACATATATCCACTGAGAGTGGGGAGCTTGTATTAGCATAATTGCTCCTTGTACTATATTTAAATTGCATTTTTTTAAAATCCACAATGGTGGATCCTAAAAAACCCACGGTGGTGGATCCTAAAACAAGAAGTTTATCTCCTGAACCTGTTTCTTGCACAAAAGAAGTCATATCTACACATAACTAGTTGGCAATTAACACACAGACACACAGACACACACACACACACACACACACAAGCACACACACACACTGCAATTAGCCTATGTTAATTGTTCAAGTCAGTGAGTTCTGAACCACTTTAAGACAAATTCTTTGATAACAGTTATCAGTGTATTTTTCTCTTCATCCATTTTGTGAGAGTTTTTTTTTTTTTAAATGCTGTAAACCTTGTTTACATAATCGAAATATTATTGATTATAAGCACAGTTTTTTGCCCTTTTGATATATAGGAGCAATTCCAGTGCTAACTAATTGCAATTCTGTCGGGGCTTACAAGATCATTAGGAGCTCAGACAACACGCAACACAATCGGTATCTATAAGCATCGCATTATGAAATTAGCATTGACTCACGCATATTATGGATTCCACTTCTTAACTTCTAGAATATCAAAAAGCCAAGGCTAGGCATTTTTCAGGCCATTAATTTAAGGATGAGGTACTTGAGCCAATGTTTCATTCTCCCTTGGCAGGAACAGCCGAAAACATCCCATGCTGGCCAGAGTTTCCAGACTGCTCAGAATGTTTCAAGCAATCACTTTCCCCCTCCCAATCCATTCATATCATGGTTAAGTGAAAGCCAATAGCATTAGATGCTGACTGCACTCGGGAGATTACAAGGCCGAGAGATGCCAGCTGATGCCTCAGTGCAGGTTGGGAAATGGCAAAAGTCAAAGCTACGGCACAAAGCCACTGCAAAGTTATCACCAAACTCATATGTCTTTCAGACCTCTAGCTAGGATTCTGTGCAGTTTGGAGAACCCCCAAATAATCCCACTCTTGGCTGGTCTCGCCCATCCCACCCTGCTCCTCCCAGGAGTTCCCATGCAGCCCGTTTTGGATGCAGGTAAGTGCAGGGCATATGCGGAGGCTCGGAGAGGGCAAAAAACAGGCCTACAGAAAGTTTGGGAAGTCCAGAAATGGGCCCATTTCTGGCCTCCAGAGCCTGGGGAGGCCGTTTTCGCCCTCCTGGAGACTCAAAGAAAGCCTCTGAAGCCCAGGGAGGGCAAACTCCCCCACCCCGCTGTTGTGGTGCAGGAGGCCGACTAGGCCACGCCCACCATGGCCACGCCCACCCAACATCCAGGCAGAGAACCCCTTGCTAAAATTTTTGAAGCCCACCCCTGCTTTCAGTGTGATAGAAATCGCTAAAGGTTATAAAATGTATGCCATCAAGAGTACAAGTTGTGCTTAATTTAATATTAATGAAATTAAATCTAGTTGGTGTTTGGTCCTACTTACTTCTTTTAGCTCAGCTCTTACCATAATACTGGGGAAAAAACAAAGGTGGCTCTCAATTCCATAAAACTGGCTGGGGAATTCTGGGAGTTAAAGTTCATATATCTTACAATTGCTAAGGTTGAGAAACACGGGACTAAAAGTTAGGCTCTCTTGATAGTGGTAAAAAGTAGCAGGAAGAGACACCAGTGAAAAATAGGTGCAGCTGAAAGCTATTAGATGCTGGCTGGTTGGCTGGAGGGAGGGATGACAGACAGATAGATATAGCTAGATGATGGATCGATGGATCGATCGAGGGATGGATGGGGAGAAAGAATGACAGACAGACAGACATGATAGATTTGCCCTTGTTTTTGCAGGAAGTAGATAAAAGTGGCCAGAATTGGAACAGAAGGATGTTTATGAAGGCTCGCCTTACGATAGATTATTCACAGTCTCGTGTCATCGAGTGTCTAATTGTTAGCCAGCCCTGAGCAGATGCGTTGCTACCCTGCAGGAATTTCCCCTCTAGCCCTATGCCTGGGTATCTTAGCCATGGCATTTCCCCTCCATGTTCCTCAAAACAAAAGAGAAACGGCATCAGGAAGTCCCTCAGCAGAGGCTGGCCAGTGCTGGCGCCCACAGTTGACCCTCTCTGACCCTTTGGCAGAGGCATCCCAAGCAGAGTGGAAACGAAGCCACACAAAGGACTCTGATGTGTGTAGCAGCTGTGGAGCTAAAAACAATGGCTTAAGATTCCTCCAAACCTCTTAGAAGGCTGTATGGGTTCATTGGAGAAGCGAAACTATGGCACCCATGCCACAGGTGGCACACAGAGCCCTCCGTGCGGGCATGCAAGCTGTCGCCCCCGGCTCAGCTCCATTGCAGATGCGCACGTGCCTCGTGCCGATCAGCTGATTTTCTGGTCTGCCACGCATGTGCGGTGACAAAGTGCATGCTGGAGATGCGCCTGCATGCATGGGGCCATGTGCACATGCGCAGGGTGCCCCCTTTGGAACAGTCACTAAACAAACAATTGTAAGTCAAAGACTACTTGAATCCCTTTTCTAGGAAAGATGGACCCAAAGAGGCAACTGGACTTTCTGGTTTATTTTCTTTGAAGCAGTGGTGGGTTCCTACCGGTTCGGCCCGCTTCAGTCGAACTGGTAGTGGTATGGTGGCCTGGGTCATTGGAACTGGCAGCAGCCCAGACCTGCCATGCCACCGAACCGTTCCTTGGTTGCCGCCACCACCGCCATCTTGTTTTTTACTTCTGCGCATGCAAATTTTAATTGAACTGCACGTGCGCGCAAAGCATGTGCACAAGTGAACCGGCAGTAAAGCCGGCCAAAACCCACCCCTGCTTTGAAGTGTTGTGGCACGCCAGCTGCCAGCAGAGCTGGCGGTAGACTTGGACGATGAGGAGGTTGGGGAGCAGTGGTGGGATTCAACCAGTATAACAACCGGTTTGCTCCCCACGCACGCAGTGCATTTGAAAACTTACCTTCTACTGTAGCCTCGGTGCAAAACAGCTGAGGCGCAGCAATCCGCTCTGCCGCGCCTATCAACTGGGCTTCAGAAAAGGGAATGTAGGTCAGTATAGCGCAGGGGCGGGCCCACTTGATCGTTGGAGCAAACCAGTTCGCTCCCAATTGATTGTCAGAGCTACCAGTTCACCCCGAACCGGTAGAATCCCACCCCTGTTGAGGAGGAACTTGGGCAGGGCCTGATGGATGCTCTGCGTCGGAAGCAGAGAGAGAGAGAGAGCCAGGGCCATCCAATATTTCCCATCTGTGTACAGACTCAGAGATGAGTGGGGAAGAAGAGCAGCTGGGGCCTGTTCCAAATGCACGTATGTGCAGAGCTGTCAGGAGAGGAGAACAACTGAAGAACAGGAGCCGACTCGGGAAGAAAGGCATACATGGATACTGAATGGCCCCTCCTTGGCTGGGTAATAAATAGAAGCAAAAAGGGAGTGATGGTTGCAGGAGACAACAGTTCGTATTTCTTTTCGAAGATTTGCTTATCGTGGTTCGTGCCTCAAAGACTGCTTGCCAGGAATTTACAGCTTTGAGACTGGAAGCTCTCAGCCTGGCAATTATCCAAGGACTGATAAGGTCTGTTACTACAATTAACCCTTGGAAGCAGTGGTGAAATTCAGCAGGTTCTGACGAACCGGTAGCAGAAATTTTGAGTAGTTTGGAGAACTGGCAAATACCACCTCTGACTGGCCTCAGAATGGGGTGGAAATGGAGATTTTGTAATATCCTTTCCCCAGGAGTGGGGAGGGAGTGGGGATTTTGCAGTATCCTTCCCCTGGAGTGGGGTGGAAATGGAGATTTTGCAGTATCCTTCCCCTGCCAAACCCACCAAGCCACAACGACAGAACCGGTAGTAAAAAAAATTGAATTTCACCACTGCTTGGAAGAATTATTGCCTGGACTTTTTTGTGTGTCAATGCCATGAATTCACAGTAGCTAAATAAAGAGGGGGTCAAGGGAGAAGGAGTCTGTTTCTTGGTTCTTCTAAGATTGGGTCAGAACATGAAGTTGTTTAGCTGAAGAAGCTTCTTGGATGAGAAACGAAACCTCTTCAAAGAAAAAAAAAACAGAAAGTCCAGTTGCCTCTTGAAAAAGCACCTTTGGGATCACCATGGCCTGGATGACTGAGAATCTCCATAGATATTTAGGAAAGGTGGACTTTCTCCACCCTTCTGATGTTCTTCCCTTTATATCAGGGTGTCAAACTCAAGGCCCGTGGGCTGCATCCAGGCCGCAAGGTGCTTAGATCTGGCCCACTGGTCCACCCCGGAAACAGGAAAGGACCGGCCCGCGGTGCCTCTGCCAGCAAAAACTAGCTCGGACCCCAAGCAGACCTCCTGGGCTCTGTTTCTGGCACGACAGCCTCCTGCAGCCCTCTGCCAGTGAAAACGGAGCTCGGGAGGGCTGTGTGCCCCCAATACGAGTAACATTGAACTGGCCACACCCACCCTGGCCATCCCCACCCCACCCCCTGATTCAGCCTTCGATGAAATTGAGTTTGACACCCCTGCTTTATGTGATCAAGAAGAGAGTCCGTTTTCATTCTTCCCAAGACTGCATCTTTCTACTGTAGAGTTCTATAGTTGCCTGCACTGTCGAAAGCAGAGCCAGAAATAATTCAGTGATATCAAGACACATGGCTGAATGTGACCTTTGTAAGGGAACACTGGTGATGTCTAAGAGGGGCTTAAATTTCTGTAGATTTAACAGCTTGATCGGAAATTTCCGGACGTGGAAAGTTACGAATTAAAGCTGAGCAGCATCCTTCAAAAACTATGAGGAGGAATTGCACCTCTCTCCTGTTCATTAAAGCCACCAGACCTTTTTCAGGTTTCTGCAGGGGGCATAAAATATTGCTGTGACTTCTTTATGGAGCCAGCTCATTAAAATTAATGTAACTCTTAACGGCCTGACATTTGAAGTATTTCCTCCAAGTCATTTTGAAGCGTTCACAGCTGTATTCTGAATATGTGAATTGTTCTGTTCATATTCTGGCCATTGTTGTGTCTAATGTTGCTGCTTCTCTGTTTATCTGCGACTTCAATACAAGTTTGCCTCTAGTGAAATGTTATATTCTGGAAATCTCTCTTAAGGTAGTTATCAGCATGGAAGAAACCAACTTGTTCTGACCGAGGCTTCCCAAGAGCATGAAACAAACTCCTTGTCCTAACAAAAAACACTTTTATTAATGTACTGTGAATTCTGCTCATTCACATCCAGCAAAGTCTTTTAAGGGAGGATTTACAGTCACGGACCTTATCTGGCTTGGAGAGCTGCCAGGCCGATATCTTCAAAACTTGGCAAGGAGTCTCAGAGAGTCCCTAATCAATTAAGTGAACAAATTGTCTCCTGCAAATTCCACTCCCCTTTCGCTCTTCTTTTATTTCCTCTGGGAGGGGTCATTCATCGTCCACCTGTGGCCTTACCCCCAAGTTGACTCCTGTTCTTTAGCTGTTCCCTTCGTCTGGCAACTCTGCACATGCGCACACTGGGAACAGGCTCCAGCTGTTTGTCTGCCTCACTAATGTCTGACTCTGAAGGCAGCCGATAACTGCCATACGGCTCTGGCCCCCTCTCTGTCTCCGACGCAGAGCCCTCATTAAAGCCTTCCCCAGACTCCAGGACTGGCCCATGTTCCTCCCCCACCTCACTGTCCGAATCTGCTGCCAGCTCTGCTGGCTGCTGGTGGGCCACAACATAATTTCTCCTTCAAGCGGAAAAAATGGTTGGCAAATCAGATAATATCAGATTTTATACACCTTGAAACAGGGGCATGTTTCTGTATCACCAGTATGACATTGCTACATCTAAAGACAGTTTAAGGCTGTCTTATGTATGGATTTGGACAAGAAGTAGCCAATGTCACAGAAACTTGGCAAATAAAGATATTCCCAAAGGATGTCCTCATTTCTGGGTATACTTATCATAATACACTCTAAATCCACAGAACAACATGATATAGTATGTCATTGATGAGCCATGATGGTGCAGTGGTTAGAATGCAGTATTGCAGGCTAACCCTGCCGACTGCCAGCAGTTCAATTCTCCCTGGCTCAAGGTTGATTCAGCCTCCCATCCTTTTGAGATTGGTAAAATGAGGACCCAGACTGTTGGGGGCAATAGGCTGACTCTATAAACCTCTTAGAGAGGGCTGTAGAAGCACTGTAAAGCGGTTATATAAGTGTTATTGCTACTGCTATTATTGAAAAGTCATGTCATCAAATCTGAGATTTTTCAAAGGCTTCAGTCCTGAAGTGGTATTCAGCACATTCTGACCAGTTCTGGAGAACCAGAAATTTTGAGTAGTTCAGAGAACAGGTAAATACCACCTCTGCCTGGCCCCGTCCCCATCTATTCTCTGCCTCCAGAGTCCCAGCTGATTGGGAGGAAATGTGGATTTTGGAGTATCCTTCCCCTGCCACGCCCACCAAGCCATGCCCACCAAGCCACACCATGCCCACAGAACCGGTAGTAAAAAAATGTGAATTCCACCACTGCTTCAGTCCTATCTTTGCCTATATTCAGTGAGATATGGGAAAGGTTGTAATGTAAAGATGAGAGTACAAATAAGTGAAGAGATGGATGGATGGATGGATGGATGGATGGATGGATGGATGGATGGATGGATTAAATGTCATCAAATCATTTTCAATTCCTAGTGACCGTGTACAAATAGTCCTTGCTTAATGACTGATCGCTTAATGGTTTTCAAAGTTACAAACAGCTGCAAAAAGGTTACTTATAACCCTTCCTTGAAGTTATGACTGCTGCACACATGTGCGTGGTTTGACTATCCTGTCAATCAGGACAGTAGAAATAGATTCAGACCCTTGTGATCACACTTCCCCTCTCTTACATCCACCTGAGGAAGTGGCAGGGACAGCAAAGCCAAAATTGCAGTGGGCGGGACTGCCCCAGCCAATCCAGTCTCTGCAATATAGAATCAGTTGTTTCTTCTTTATTCTTTCAGCGCCTCCTCCATTTTTAGATTCTGTTTCAACTCGACAGATGTGAAGGTGGGGAGGAAGTCAGGGGCCCCCAGTTGGTGGCCACTGAGACATGGAATTCAGCTCAGCAGGGAAGGAGCAAGGAAGCTGTGGAGGGAGAGCCTTTGTGGCTGCCTCAAGGAAGCAGCTTTGAAAGATGGTTTCTGTTTTTCTGTGGGAATTCTGGTCTCCAATATTTCTGATGACAAAGAGATTAAAATGCTCTTAGCAAGAAGGGAGGGAGGGAAGGAAGGAAGGAGGGAAGGATCTAAGCTTTTTCTCTTTCTATAATCAATAAAATCTCTCTCCCATATATCTGTACTTATCGATATCTATAACAGGGGCCACCAACCTTTCAGGGACCATTAAATTCATAATTTAAAATCCCGTGGACCACTAATATGAATGTTTTTAAAAGATGAATAGTATTTAGTGCAATATAAAAAAAATGCAAATAATTTTTCTGCAGACCACCAGAATTTTCTCGTGGACCATCAGTGGTTCCATAGACCACCAGTTGGTGACCACTGATCTATAACTATATCTATGTTTATTAGGGTTAATAAAGGGTCTAGAACCTATAAATTTTGGCTCACCACACATTTAGGAGCGTGATTAATGAGTTGTGTCTCAACAGTAGATAATGCTGGATTGGAGGGGGGGGGAAGGACAGCAGAGATTCTGCTCATCTCTACTTTGTAACTACTTCCCATCCCTGTGTGTGTGTGTGACAGACACAGAGCAAAACATAGAGACAAACACACCAGTCAAAAGAGAAAATAAAAAAAGCTAAAAAGGAAACCAAAGGAGAAAAATCCTCCTTGCCAGCTATCAATACCCAGAAAAGCAGGGATTAACACCCGGCAAAACAGCAATAATGAATACCCTAATCAAGGAACTACCAAGGAGAAAACATCACCCCACCAACATTTTCAGAGCAAGCCACTGTATATAAACGGAAAGGAAATCCCATGTCCTGCTAGCACTGAAGATGTTACCTAGTCTGGTAATGAGAGGTCTACAAGCAAACAACCCAGCTGAGAGAACACCAAGGACTCCACAGTGGGCCTTTGCCACTAGAGGGCAATGCTGCCTGATTGAAAGACAGGTCAGTGCCAGGCCCAGCTATCTCATTTGCTATAGAGACTGCAGACTTCCAGCCTAGATTACCATCCCATATGCAGATAGAATTCTTTATTGGCCAAGTGTGATTGGACACACAAGGAATTTGTCTCTGGTGCATATGCTCTCAGTGTACCAAGGAAAATAAAAATACATTCATCAAGAATAAAAAGATACAACCCTTAGTGATAGTCAAGGTTACTAATAAACTATCAAACAGTGGAAACAAATAAAACAATATAAATTTTAAAGATACAAGCAACATGGTTATAATCATAAGTGGGAAGAGATAGGCACTAGGAAGGAAGAGAAGAAGAATAGTAATACAGTCTTAGTAAATTATTTGACAGTGTTGTGGGAATTAGTTGCTTAGCAGAGCGATGGCATTTGGTGAAAAAACTGTCCTTGTGTCTAGTTGTTCTGGTGTGCAGTGCCATATAGCATCATTTTGAGGGCAGAAATTGAAACGATTTATGTCCTGGATGCGAGGGGTTTGTAGATATTTTCACAGCCCTCTTTTTGACTTGTGCAGTATACAGGTCCTCAATGGAAGGCAGGTTGGTAGCAATTGTTTTTTCCGCAGTTCTAATTATCCGTTGAAGTCTGTGTTTGTCTTGTTTGGTTGCGGAGCCAAACCAGACAGTTATGGAGGTGCAGAGGACAGACTCAATAATAGACTCATAATAATAAAAGATTCAACAATAAAATAATAACAACAGAATAGTAACAGACTCAACAAGTGAAGCCCCATCCTCGGGATTTAGGCAGCACACCAAACCACGCCCCTTCCAGTCTGCAGAAAAATATATCTCCCTAGAACTAATCCATGGTGCCAAAAGGTTGGGGTGGGGTTGGGGGCTGGTCTAGAGTTCAAGATTTAAAAAAAAAACAACCAGATTATTTCGGAAATAGTTTTATGATCATCAATGAAAACGTTATAAAAGATCATGCATGTTTTCAGGAATTCTTGAATTAGGTCGCTCTAAAGGCCTGGGATAATCTGATGAAGAGTTTCTAAACATTTGAAAATTTAGCCATTCAGTGATCCTATTTTTGGTGGGTCCGGTTAAAGATACTGAGGCACTGCAAACATTGCAGTTTCATTTTGCTCATGTACCTGGTATAACAAACTTTGTATAAGAAGCACCTTGCGTGTTTGGGATATGTAGATTTAAAGCAGTAAAATCTCCTGGGCAGGGAGACAGAAAAAGTACCTATTTAGGGGAAATGCAAAGCCACATCACCATGCAAAGAACTAAGGTTCTTCCATCACCATGTCTGATGTAAGCCTTAAGTGATGTCATGACGTTGTGACACAGGTCATCATTTCCTCTTACTCATTACTTTCCACTGTGCCAATAGATAACATCCATTACAAATTCAGACTGCTTTAATATTGCCCATTGCTTACTTGTGTTGGAAGGAAAATCCATCTGGTTCAGTTCCAAGCTGAAAGAGAGATGCATGGAAACAACATGGAGGCCGACCGGAAAGAAAATTTATTGATGAACAGAACCACACACAAAGAACAGTGTGAAGTTCTGGGACAGCCGAACAACTAGCTGAGTGAGAGGAAGGATTCTTATATGGCTCTGTGTTTTTGAAGTTTGGGATTTGTGCAATATGGGCTTGGTGGTGTTTCTAAAGAGGGTGTTGGGCAATTCCCATTGTGGCTGATGGCTTATGTCCTGTGCTGGATTTTATGCGAGAAGCTACTTGTTGTAACCCTAATACTCGGCTTTTGTTAGCTGTCAAACTTTGCTGTAAGGGGTTTCGAAATATCCTGTCTTGAATGGGCTTCTGCCAGCACTATCAGCTTTGCTTATGAATGGAACTATCTAGATAGTTGGCTTCCTCTGTCAAGCTCGTTATCTCTTCAAGTGTTGGCATCTGCTGTGGGCTATTAAGAAAGATTTGTTTCCCCAAAGGAGAAATATATTTAGAATAGAATAGAACAGAACAGAACAGAAGAGATTAAATAAATAAGATTAGATTAGACATTAGATTATAGAGTAGAATAGAATTAGAATTAGAATAGAAAAGAAAATAAAAGAATAGAATACAATACAATAGAATAACAGAGTTGGAAGGGACCTTGGAAGTCTTCTAGTCCAATCCCCTGCTTAGGCAGGAAGACTACACCACTTCAGACAAATGGTTATCCAACATCATCTTTAAAACTTCCAGTGTTGGAGCATTCACAACTTCTGGAGGCAAGCTGTTCCACTGATTAATTGTTCTAACTGTCAGGAAATTTCTCCTCAGTTCCAAGTTGCTTCTCTCCTTGATTAGTTTCCACCCATTGCTTCTTGTTCTACCCTCAGGTGCTTTGGAGAATAGTTTGACTCCCTCTTCTTTGTGGCAACCCCTGAGATATTGGAAGACTGCTATCATGTCTCCCCTAGTCCTCCTTTTCATTAAACTAGGCATACCCAGTTCCAGCAACCATTCTTTATGTTTTAGTCTCCAGTCCCCTAATCATCTTTGTTGCTCTTCTCTGCACTCTTTCTAGAGTCTCCACATCTTTTCTACATCGTGGCAACCAAAACTGAATGCAGTATTCCAAGTATGGCCTTACCAAGGCATTATAAAGTGGTATGAACACTTCACATGATCTTGATTCTATCCCTCTGTTTATGCAGCCTAGAATGGTGTTGGCTTTTTTGGCAGTTGCTGTACACTGCTGGCTCATATTTACCGTATTTTTCTGAGTATAAGGGGCACCTTTTTTCCTCAAAAGAGGCTGAAAATGTGGGTGCGTCTTATACATCAAATACAGCATTTTTTGCCTCCCAAAGCCCTGTCCCTTCACCAAAATGGCCGTGCATAACCTTATGAAGGCTTTCAAAGAGCTCCTGGGGGCTGGGGAGGGCAGAAATGAGCAAAAAAATGGGCCTTTTTTTGCCCCCCCCCCAGCAGCACTCTATAAACCCCATAAGGCTATGCAGGCAATTATTTTTGACAAAAAACAGGCCCGTTTTTGTGAAAAACAACCCATTTTTTGCTCCCCCCCCCAGAACACTCTGCAAGCCCCCCCAAGGCTATTCATGCCTTTTATTTGAAAAAAACTGGCCTTTTTTCGAGAAAAACGGGCCATTTTTTGGAGGTTGCAGAGTACAAAAACATTTTCTTTCCTTTTGGAAAGCTCTTTAACTGATGAGAATTACATTGATCAAGTGCTGTGCCAGCAGAAACAAAGTCTTAAGATTTGTCAGCAATTTCCTTCTTCAGCACATGGATAAATACACCTGGAAACATCTACCTACCTACCTACTCTCTCTCTCCCTAACTACCTACTGTATTTCTCTCTATATATATCCCTCTATCTACCTACCAACTCTCTCTCTCTCCCTACCTATCTACTGTATTTCTCTCTCTCTCTCTCTCTCTATTTCTCTCTCTCTATCCCTCTACCTACCTACCTACCTACCTACCTACACACACACTCTACCTATCTACCTACCTACCTACCTACTGTATTTCTCTCTCTCTCTCTATCCCTCTATCTACCTACCTACTCTCCCTACCTATCTACTGTATTTCTCTCTGTCGCTTACTATTTCTCTCTCTCTATCCCTCTACCTACACACTCTCTCTCCCTACCTACCTACTGTGTATGTATGTATGTATGTATGTGTGTGTGTGTATATATGTATGTATATATATATATATATATATATATATATATATATATATGTATATGTATATGTATATGTATATGTATATGTATATGTATATGTATATGTATATGTATATGTATATGTATATGTATATGTATATGTATATGTATATGTATATGTATATGTATATGTATATGTATATGTATATGTATATGTATATGTATATGTATATGTATATGTATGTATTTCTCTCTCTCTCTATCCCTTGATCTACCTAGCTAGCTACCTACCTACATAACTACTCTACCTAGCTATCTATCTACCCCACCTACCTACCTACTGCATTTCTCTTTCTTTCTCTCCCTCTCTATCCCTTTACCTACCTCCTTTTTTAAAAATTTGCCTCTTCAAAACCTTGGTGCATCTGATACTCCGGTGTGTCTTATACTCCGAAAAATACGGTCAATGGTTGTGGAACCTATGGAACCAAGTCACTGTTTGTTTGAAACCGATCAAAAAAACAATCAGCTCTCCTACAAAACTATGTTTTCCCCTCTGTTTAAAACTTAGCCAAAACTTAACTTTTTTTCTCTGCTTCTTGTCTAGACAAAGATCTATCCAAACCATTTAGAAGAATGATGAGGATTTTCCCTTTCCCTCATTTGCAATTTACCTGTCCTTCGCGCCGGTTCCTAGCCAAAGATGACACATAGGATTGGGGAGGAAAGAGCAGGTTGACACCAGACAACAAAACGTGTAAACAGAGATTGTGATGACAGGGCAAGCTGAGCCACCACATTGGAACAACTGAAGAAGAAAAACAACCAAGTCATTTTCCTAGGTGTTGGAAATGTCCCTAAAATCCATAGTACCGGGTGAAGGCACCCAAAAGGGGCTTTGCATTTTGCCATCCATTGAAAAAGATGATGCCACCCACCCCTTGATCTAGAACAGAGATTGGCAAACCTCTGGTGCCTGAAGGCCACACGGAACAAGTCACAATAACAATATATTCAGCCATAATTATCACTATTAAAAAAACTAAATAAAATACATACAATCAAATGTTAATCAATACTGGGAAAATGTTATGATATATGATATAATTAAATATTATGGATGTTCAGCTAAAATAGGACATGAGGATTTGATGATAATAGAGGATTTTACAAATAAGTAAATGAATTGTCAGCATGTGTTATGGATTAATTCTTTGGCATAGCTAAGGATGAAGGATGTTTAAATAACCATAGGTAATTAAAACTGGAGGTATAATGATGTTGATATGGTAAATATTCGAGTTAAGATATTTGAATTAATATGAGTTAATGGAAGAGAAGCACCAAAGCATGTTGTAACCAGTAGATATACTTCTTTTTTTTTATAATAGACACCTGTGTTTTGTTTTGTTTTCCTGCCTTGTCTCTTGTCGTTTTTGTCTTTTTTTGTATTATTTTTATTTTTTATTTTTTATTTTAATTTTTATTTTTATTTGCCTTTTTTTTTTTTTTTCTTTTCCCACCGGTGTGGGCAGGTATTGTTTAAGATTACTACTTTTATTAATATTTCTAAATAATAATTACAGTTAAATGAAAATGGATATATAATAATGCTTGAGTTAATATGAGTTATGTTGGTTGACTGTGGAGGAGATGAACCACATTGATTGACACATTTTCTACAGATGTAAAGAAAGATGCTGTACCTGTTTTAAATTAAAATTAAAAAACATTTATTAAAAAAAAAAACAATATATTCAGCCACTTTGTGCCTGTAGGCCAGTGGTGGGTTTCAAAAATTGTTCGAACCTACTCTGTGGGTGTGGCTTGCTGCCCATGTGACCGGATGGGAGTGGCTTGCCACCTATGTGACCAGATATGAAGATGCCAACGACACTTGTCAGAACCACCTTAAATTATCTCACACACAGCACTGGCATGCATCAGAATATGATGTAAACTTGTTTTTTAAAAGGCATCTTTGGTTTGCGTTAAAACAACTTCAACACACGCAATGTTCTGATTGCACCACAAACGCAGTAGCCATCCTTACCTTTCACAGAGGCACTGAGTTTTATAAATATGAGCATGATAGTGTAGAATAATCATATCCAAGGACCAGTGGTGGGTTTCAAAAAATTTTGGAACCTCTTCTGTAGGTGTGGCCTGCTTTCTGGGTCCACTGGTGGAACCTCTTCTAACCGGTTCGGTAGATTTGACGAACCGGTTCTACCGAATAGGTGCGAACTGGTAGGAACCCACCTCTGCTGTAGGCCTGCTAGGGGTATTTACAGGGGTGGGCTTCAAAAATTTCAGCAACAGGTTCTCAGCCTGGTTGCTGGGTGGGTGTGGCCTAGTCAGCCTCCTGCACCACGGCGGCGGGGGGTGGGTGGGAATTTTCACCTTCCCCAGGTTCTGGAGGCTTTCCACAAGCCTCCGGGAGGGTAAAAACTGCTTCCCCCAGGCTCCAGAGGCCTGTGGAGGCCTTCCGGAACTTCCAGGAGGCCCATTTTTCCTCTCCCGGAGCCTCCACGTAGGCCCTACACTTACGTCACATCCAAAACGGGCCGCTGAGAGGCCGGAGTGGGGTGGGAGGGGCCAGCCAGGGGCTGTTCTCTAAACCGGCCATAATGTTAGCTACAGGTTTTCCCAAACCCGGGCGAACCCGTAGCAGCCCATCCCTGGGTATTTACAATACTTTGGGATGTTTCCCCCCCCATGTTTTCAAATATTAGATTTGTGGTATGTTGGGGTTTTGTTTTGTTTTGTAGTTTTCAAGTTTTTCCTGTCTCAAAATGTTGAGAAACTGTATCACCCAATTATTAACATTTATGATGGAGATAATTCTGGAGGCTACATAAAAACAAGTGTTGTTGTTTTTCCACCTAGATTTAAGATGAGGTCATGCTGGAGGGAAGAAGTTTCATCTGTTGTTTTGGATATTTTTTTATTTTTATTTTAAAAAGGCCCGGGGCAGCTTTTTACATCCCTTATGAAATAGCCGTGAGGCTCTTCTTTCCAGAAAATTTGTATTTTTAACAGCGCTTTTCTCCCAGCATGAAAAAACACAAACTGGGAGAGAAATCCAACTTTTAAAACTATACCTACTACACTGCAGGCAGGCTGGCAGGAACGTCTATGTGTCCAGATATATTTTGAGGCTCGGTTGGTTCTGTTGTATTGTTTTGATGGTGTTTTCTGATCTTGCTCTCGTCTTCCTGTCTCTTCACTCACATTTTGCTCTTTTAACCTGGCTGTGAAGTAGAGGAAAAGATGAAAGAACGTGTTTTTCTGCTCTGTCCTCTCCTTCCACTTGCCAAACACTAGGCTCTTTGATCTTGTTGACAGTGTAAACGGGACCAAGAGTCCCAGACAAACAGTCCGTGAGTTGACGTGTGAGTGCCCGACCTAGGAGGACTTGCTGACCGTCAGCACTTCATCCACAAAGCTTGTGTACCCCACTTGACTTACTATCCACACAAACAAGCCCCGTCGTGATGACTTTGTGAATTTCATAGAGGCATCTTGACCAGTGTGTAATAGGACTGTTGGAAGAAGCCATTGGCCTGATCCACCAGGGTTCTTCCAAAGTTCTTATTAAAATCCACAGCAGAAAGAATTCAGAATAACAGAGTTGGAAGGGTCCTTGAAGGTCTTCTAATCCAACTCCCTACTCAAGCAGGAGACCCTGTACCATTATGGACAAATAGCCGTCCAATCTCTTCTTAAAAACCTTCAACACTGGAGCACCCACAACTTCTGAAGGCAAGCTGTTCAGCTGGTTAATTGTTCTCACCGTTGGAAAATTTCTCCCGAGTTCTAGGTTGCTTCTCTCCTTGATTTAATTTCCATCCATTGCTTCTTCTCTTGCCCTCGAGTGCTTTGGAAAATAGATTGACCCTACCCACTTTTCTGTGACAGCCATTGAAATATTGGAAGACCGCTAACCATGTCACTCCTAGTCCTTCTCTTTATTAGAGTAGCTTTTTCAAGTTCCTATTGGTTTAGCCTTCAGTCCCCATATCATCTTTGTTCCTCCTCTTTCTAGAATTTCCAAATGTATCAGTCTGACTCATGCCACTAATTTTATGACGTTAATTTTATTTTAGGGGTTTGTTCTTGTTGATATTTTGACCGTTGATCTTCATAAAACAGTTGATCTAACTTGGATTTCAGCTGAGGGATAGAGCAGGGTTAGTATCTGTCGGGCCTTTGCACATAATACCCTTCTCACAATCTTGGGACAAATTGTTCGTCAGACCCACCTGGGGGGAAAAATTCCCCAACTGGAAGGGTGGATCTTTTAGAGGGTTCTGCAGCTGCGCCAGTTGTTACCTTAAAAGAGCATTAAGATCTCTTGAGAAAATGTTAGAGGACCATTTTAACACAACTGGTGGCTAATACAACTAGTCAGGATGCTTTAGAGCAGCGTCTCCTAATTTTGGCAACGTTTAAGATGTTCCAACTTTCAACTTCCAGAATTCTGTGACTGACCAGGGAAGTGTGGAAGTTGAAATCTAGATATTGTTGTTGTTGTTAATTGCGAAATCGTGCCCGACCCATCGCAACCCCATAGACAACGTTCCTCCAGGTCTTCCTGTCCTCTACCATCCTCTGGAGTTCACTTAAGCTCACGCCTACTGCTTCAGTGACTCCATCCAGCCACCTCATTCTCTGTCATCCCCTTCTTCTTTTGTCCTCAATCTGTCCCAGCATTAGGCTCTTCTCCAGTGAGTCCTTCCTTCTCATTAGGTGGCCAAAGTATTCAAGTTTCATCTTCAGGATCTGGCCTTCTAAAGAGCAGTCAGGGTTGATCTCCTCTAGGACTGACCGGTTTGATCGCCTTGCAGTCCAAGGCACTCGCAGGAGACTTCTCCAGCACCATAGTTCAAAGGCCTCAATTCTTTGGCACTCAGCCTTTCGTATGGTCCAACTTTCACAGCCATACATTGCAACTGGGAAAACCATAGCCCTGACTATACAGACTTCTGTTGGCAAGGTGATGTCTCTGCTTTTTAGTATGCTGGCTAGATATTGTCAAAGTTGTCAAAGTTAGGAAACTCTGTTTTAGAGAGATGCTGATCTACCAGTTTCTCCACTGATATGATTCTACAGCTGCCTCTCTTGGCATTATCAGTTCAGCTACACAAACCCAAAAAACATGAAGTATCCCCAGGCTAAAATTATGTAGATGTGCCCTCATAAATAGCCACTTTTAAACACAAGGAAAGGAGTTTTGCAGCAGTAGCTGCAATTGAGCACTGGTCCTTAAGCCATATTGGTCAAGTATTTTCTACATGGCCTGGCTGACACTTTCTGTGACACCTCAGTTCCCCTGCTCAGGATTAAACCTGAACTTCCTGCACCCCACTATAAATCTTTTGCAAACTGGTTGCCCCTGTGAATAAAATGCCAGATTAATGAACCCTTTGGCTTGATCGAGTGTCAAGATCATTCTGAATCTTACCAGCTCTGATCAAGCTCTGGATTGCTGCAGGGGCAACCTGCTCTGAAGCAGGTGCCTCTGACCAGCTGTCACGCTGGGTGAGTAAGGGACCAGGCACACTGCTGGCGGAGCAGCTGCCAAAGCAAAGGAACTTTTCCTCCCAAGCTTGGCCCAAGTTGCAGCTGTCAGAGCCTATCTTTAGGAAGCTGGGTGTCCCCTTACAACCTCACACATGTGTGCTTCTCCTGCTTGCTAGTGACCTGCCTGTGGGCAAATCCTGCTCCCTCCTTCATATCCAGACCCTGGGTGGAAACAATGTTGGCACAGGAAGTCCTGACCCCTAAGGGCCCACTATGTACTCCTCAACCCCACCCTGGGTATTGACAACAGTGCACAAAGTTGCTTCTGGCATGCTTTTAATCTAGTAGTCCATAAACCTTAATGATGCCCATCATCGCCAGAATAAGATAACATCCACACAACTCTCTGATAAAAACCCTGCAACTATTTCCTTTCCCTCCCACCTCTCCAGAGTGCCTACACGTGAGAGGACCATCATGTATGCACTAGATTGTGACAAGCTTCAAAGGTTATTTCAACAGAGATCCGTGCGAAATCCCTTTGAAGCGCTTCTACAAAGCAATGCAGAGCCCCTGCTTCCGAAATGGGGGTGCATAGCTCTCTCTCGTGTGGCACCAAGCAGTTCTAGAGGCCAGAAGGCAAGGCCTATGCATAGTGGTGGGTTGCACATTTCGTTACCACTGGTTTGCCCAGCACGCACCTGCCCACTTTGTGCACCGGTGCGCCTTCTGCACCTGCACCCAGCCTTCTGAGCATGCAATTTGCTCGCACATGTGCTTTCCATGCATGTGCCCGGCCTCAAAAACGTAAGATGACATAGAGCCAGGGGGCGGGGGGCACCTGCAATTTCCGCTACCGGTTCAGGTCCACCGATCCAAACCGGCTGAATACCACCTCTGCCTTTGCACCTGCGGGAGCTTCTTTCTGCAGCTGGAACCACCAGATGGGTGAAACAGCACCACTCTGTTGCAGAAATAGCCTTCTTCCAGAAAGGCTCAGGTGCATCGTGGCCCCCTCGTACCAAAACTGAGACCAGAATTTCTGTTCCTAAGCAAGCCGGTTGTTGAGTAAGTTGTGCCGGATGGTACCATCTTTGCCACAGTTGTTAAATGAATACTGCAGTTGTTAAGTGAATCATGCGAGCGTTAAGTAAATCCTGCTCTCCCCCTCCCATAGACTTTGGCTGTTGGAAGCCAGCTGGAAAGGGTGATCACATGCGCCCAGGACATTGCCACCATCGTAAAATACATGCTGATTGCCAAGTGCCTGACCTTTTTTTCAGATTAACAAAGTTGGAAGGGACCTTGTAGGTCATCTAGTCCAACCGCCCCAGCAGGAGACCGTACACCAGCGATGGCAAATCTTTTTTGGCTTGTGTGCCATAAGGGGGGGAGCACAGGTGGGTCGTGCGTGGGCATGCTGCACCCATAATGCAATGTGTTACCTCCCCAGTGCGCATATGCGCATGAGAGGTGCCCCCCCATTTTTTGCATGCTTTTTTCGCCCTCCCCAAGCTCCAGAGGCTTTATAGGAGCCTGGGGAGGGCAAAAACAGCCTCCCCACCCCCCCTAGAGGCCCTCCGGAGGCTTCAGGGATCTTCAGAAGGCTTCCCTGAAGCCTCCGGAGGACTAAAAAGGACCCTATGAGCTCCAGAGGCATCAGGGAAGCCTCCTGAAGGTCCCTGAAGCCTCCGGAGGGCTTAAATCGACCCAACGAGCAAACCGGAAGTCTGTTCCCGAACTTCCGGTTTGCCCGTAGGGCCGGGGTTTTTGCGCTCCGGAGGCTTCAGGGAAGCTCCTGAAGCCTGGGGAGGGCGAAAAGAGCCTCTCCCGCCTCCTATAAAGCCTCTGGAGCCTGGGGAGGGCAAAAAATGGCTTTTAAAAAGGCTGAACTCAGCTGGCCAGCAGGCGCATACATGCCATAGAGTCGCCATCCCGGCCCTACCTACACCATTCCTGACAGATGGCAGCCCAGTCTCTTCTTGAAAGCCTCCAGTGATGAAGCCCCTACAACTCCTGAAGGCAAAGCTGTTCCTTTGGTCGATTGTTCTCATTGTCAAAAAATTTCTCCTTATTTCCAGGTTGAATCTCTCCTTGTTCAGTTTCCATCCATTATTCTTTGTTCACATGGCCTTGGCGAGGTTGTGTCGATTGTGTGTGTGTGTCGGTCATAAATCACTTTTTTTCAGTGCTGGTATAACTCTGAACGGTCACTAAGTGAATGGTTGTAAATTTGAGCACTCCCTGTATGTTTGTTTCAGCAGTGGTGGGTTTCAAAAATTGTTCAAACCTACTCTGTGGGTGTGGCCTCCTTTGTGGGAGTGGCTTGCCACCCATGTGACCGGATGGGAGTGGCTTGCCGCCCATGTGACCGGATATGAAGATGCCGACGACACTTGTCAGAACCACCTTAAATTACCTCACACACAGCACTGGCATGCATAAGAATATGATGTAAACTTGTTTTTTAAAAGGCATCTTTGGTTTCCGTTAAAACAACTTCAACACATGCAATGTTCTGATTGCACCACAAACGCAGTAGTCATCCTTACCTTTCACAGAGGCACTGAGTTTTATAAATATGAGCATGATAGTGTAGAATAATCATATCCAAGGACCAGTGGTGGGTTTCGAAAAATTTTGGAACCTCTTCTGTAGGTGTGGCCTGCTTTTCAGGTCCACTGGTGGAACCTCTTCTAACCGGTTCAGTAGATTTGACGAACCGGTTCTACCGAATAGGTGCGAACTGGTAGGAACCCACCTCTGCTCCCCAGTGACCAAAAATAATGAAGGGGTGAATGGAATGAAAGGACTCCTGCTGATGGTTGACTTATTGGAAGTCTCCTTCTAAGGGCCCTCTGATTCACCAAGGCAAGGATAGATTCAGCACTCAGCATCCTTAGGTTTGCAGCAGCAGAAAATCACAATCACGGGAGAACGGGTTCGTTTGAGACCCAGGTCAAGCCTGAGCCACTTTCTGTTCCAAAGCTCCAGGGCCTTCCCAGATCCCTGCTTTCAATTGCTGACAAATTCTTACAATCCATGAAAAAATAAGGCTTGCTCATTTTCCAATGTGGCCGTAGCTGGAATTCAGATCTCTCTGTGATTTTTGTGGTTTGTCAGTGTCCAGCAGAGCTGGCAGCAGATTCAGACAGTGAGGAGGAAGTTGGGGAGGAACATGGGCCAGTTCTGGAGTCTGGGGAAGGCTCTGAGGAGGGCTCAGTGTCGGAGGCAGAGAGGTGACCAGGGCTGTATGCCAGTTATCAGCTGCCTTCAGAGTCAGACATCAGTGAGGTAGAGGAACAGCTGGAGCCTGTTCCCAGTGTGCACATGAGCGGAGTTGCCAGACGAAGGGAACAGCTAAGAAACAGGGGTGGACTTGGGAGTAAGGCCACAGGTGGACGATGAATGGCCCCTCCCATAGGGAATAAAAGACGAGCAAAAAGGGAGGGGTGTTTGAAGGAGACAATTAGTTCATTCCTGCATTCTTGCCAAGTATTGTGGTGTTTGAAAGATATCGGCCTGGCCATTCTCCAAGGCTGATAGGTGAAGATTGGAGTTACAGCGTGACAGAGCTGCTTGGCTACCTGTCTGGGGAATTTCAGAATACCCAGCTGTTCATATGATATCAAAAATGTGAGAAGAGTCATGAAGATGCTTGCTCAGAAATTAACACAAGTGATGGCAGAGGGCCATTCCATTGCTCAGTAAACTTGGGTCAAATAATACTAAGTTGATCTTCTTCAACATCCTCCGGCTCAGCAAACTCAAGTTGCAAACAGAGAAAAACAGAAAGCCTAAGGCCGTGACACCGAACCTATGGTACATGCGGCGTCACCCATTCCTCTTCCGGGTTTCTGGCGCACATACGAGTGCAGTGATCAGCTGGCCTTTGTGCATGCGGCAGTGCCGGAAACTAGAAGACCTGGCTAGCTGATCGTCACGAGTGCATGCGTGCCAGTAACCAAAATGAACCAAAAGTTCATTTTCCATCATGCGCATGCCTCCTGCGCAGGTCCTCTTCCATGTTGCGGCCCAGACGAGCACAGGCGCACGCTCCCTTTTCGGCACTCAGTGCCGAAAAGGTTTGCCATCACTGGCCTAAGGTAAGGAATAATTCAGGCAGCATCCAACTCTGCATTGACTCAGTGCTAGGCACCACTTCCATGTGTTCCCTGTTCCTTATCAACAAAATGCAGCCTCTATCCCAGTTGCCAACTTGGTAACCTCTCCTTGGTATTTCAGTGGCATTGGGTGTCTCCAACGTCTTGTTATTTAATCCAATAAGAGGAGGGGGGCAGGGCACGGTGCTAGGTTGCCTGTGAATGCTCTAGATAGGGGGAGCCAGTGGGAAGGGAGGGGGCAGCGTCGCCTGCTGCTTACTTTCCCCTTCCCAGCCCTGGCCCTATTTTTAGCAGCGCGACCTTATGATCCTCGTCCATTCCACCTTGTTCTCTCCATTTCAGATATAATCCAGGAGCCATCCAGCTCTACATTCTTTGGATGCAAAAAACCTAAGGCTGGAATGCTGAGACTATCCCAGCAGAACGTCCAGCGGGGACGGCTTTTCTGGGTCAGGGATGGCCCGAAAAAGGGACTTGGGTTTTCCTCCAGAAAGGAAAAGTTAACCCCTTTTCTCTGCAAAGCAATCAAGCTGAGCCACTGAAGACAAGAGAGGGAGCATGCTGCTTACAAACAGAAAGTGAACTCCGTCTAAGGCAGAGGTGTCAAACTCAATTTCATTGAGGGCCGCATGAGGGTTGTGTTTGACCTCAGGGGGCCGGAGGGGGCGTGGCTGGGATAGGCGCAGCCATCTCAACGTCACTCGTGTCAGGGACACCTGTGGTGGCCCAGGGGCTCTGCCAGCGAAAATGGGCTGGCGACAGTGGTGGATTGCAGGCGGTACACCCTGGTATAGACGTACCGGATCCTGCCTGGAGCACCAGATACCATTCCAGTATGGTGCTCCGGAGGGCCCACCTGCCCACCCAAGCTCCTTACCTATGCTTTAAGCTTTTGGCGGTTCCGCGCATGTGCATGGTGCATATGGCACCTGCGCGATGCTCCGCCAAGCAGCTAGAGCGTCGCGGAGGCTTTCAGAAGCATCATTTGATGCTATAACACATGCGCGTGCATGTTGGTGACTCCGGAACCCACCACTGGCTGGCGAGCTCCGTTTTCAACTGCGATGGCAACCCTCTGCCAGGGAAAACCAGCAGCCCAAAACGGAGCTCACCAGCCCATTTTCGCTGGCAGAGGCACCCCGGGATGGTCCTTCGTTATTTCCAGGGTGGTCCCACGGGCCAGATCTCAGCAACCCCAGGCTAGATCCGGTTGCCTGGTCTAAGGAGATGGCTTCCATTTGTCATCTAAGAATCCCAGTCCGCTGGGCCATGTTTATTAGTCCTTCCAGAAATAGACCTTTGCATAATAAGGAACATTTAAAAAAAAAAAAGTCCCTTTTCACACCACAAATGGTCTGTGTCTTCCTCAGTCTTGGGCCCTCTAACCAGAGGCCTGGAAGCTTTGATGGTTCTGCGCAGTATCTTTGTTCTTCCTAGCACTGCACTCTTCTGAACAGAGAGCTGTGAGGTAGTTCTTGTCATCTGTCGGCACCATTTTCCAAGCTCAGGAGTCACAGCCTTGAATGCTCCTTGAATGCATCTGTCACTGGGGCCACTTTGGCCTTTACTTTCCATATTCTCTCCAGTTCCTTCTTCAGGCCCTGGTACTTCTCCAGCTTCCCATATTCCTTCTTCCTGGTGTTGCTGTCATTTGCACCACTACATCTATCACCATTGCTGTCTTCTGCTCCTTCTCTATTACCACCATTTGGTTGATTGGCCACTAGCAACAGCAATAGCACTTAGACTTATATATTGCTTCACAGTGCTTTACAGTCCTCCCTAAGTGGTTTACAGAGTCAGCCTCTTGCCCCCAACAATCTGGGTCCTCATTTTACCCACCTCGGAAGGATGGAAGGCTGAGTCAACCTTGAGCCAGTGAGACTGAAACTGTCAAATTGCAGGCAGCCGGCAGGCAGCAGACACTACCTGCCTGTCCATCTGGATCTGGAAGTCCCAGAGGATCTTAACCCTTTTATTCTCCAGGACCTTGTATGAAATCTCCCATCTGGACTTGGGAGGGTCTAGACCTGTGATGGCGAAACTATGGCACACGGAGGCCTCTCGGCAGGCATGCGAGCTGTCCACCACGCATGCATAAGGCCTCCTGCTAGGCAGCTGATTTTTTGGTCTCCACTGTGCATGCGGGAGACGTACGTGCATACGCAGGGGGGGTCACGTGCACATGTGCAGGGGTAGAGGGAAGCATGGGGGGCACCTCCCTGTGCCCAGTTTTTGGTTTCAGGAGGCTTCAGGGAGGCCTGCTAGGCCAAAATGGGATGCCGGTAGGTCACACTCATGCTCGGGGGGAGGGAACACAGGAGGGATCACGCACATGGGTGGGGTCTGGGAGGAACGTGGGGGGACATGCGTGCATCAGTGATGGGTTTCAATTTTTTTAGAACCTATTTTGTGGGCATGGCCTATTTTGTGGGCGTGGCTTGGCAGTCATGTGACCGGGCAGGTATGGCCAACTTGACATCACTCATGCACACTCAGTCACATGACCACCACCACCCCAAGCCATGCGGCAATAGTTTTTTGGGACTCCTATGAAGGCGGGGGGGGGGAGAGGGGAAAACCTCCCAAAAATAGACAACTGCATGTACGGGGGTAGGGCGCATTGCATTATGTATGTGGGCACTCGCGATTTTGGCACACAAGGAGAAAAAGGTTAGCCATCACTGGTCTGGATTCTAGGCCCATACACTGTGTAGATATTCCTGCACATAATGCCAGCTACTTGGCTGTGCTCTTCACTTTATGCTGTTCCTGCCTGCATCTTATACCTAGCCTCCATGTACCCAGTGCATATATTCTGAGTTTTGCAGGGGTGAGGGGATTCAGTTTGCTAAAGTTGAAGGTGCTTGTTTCTCAAACACAGTAAAATCAATCCAGCATTCAAGTCAATTTCAACAGATGGCCTAGTGTAGGTTGCCTGTATAGAACCATCATTCTGTCCCTACAAAGCAAAAGGCATTATTTGCTCCTTGGTCATCTGTATGCCCTCCTAGCATAATCTTCAACGAATTGCTGTTCCTTTCTGTCTAACAAAAAGAAAAGGGAACAATACCTCTGTTAAGCTAGTGCCTCCCCACTTTTCAAGATGTTTTCTGAATAATCAAATCATACTTTTTATGATGAGAAGTCAAAATAGACTCTCCATTTCCACTCTGCAAAAGTGTATTTCGAAAAATGCTCACCACAGAGCACAGCGGCCAAACATTAAGCTTTCTGTCCTGCCACATTCCCGTTTCGACGTCATGTCACAAGAATGAAAAATGAGGATTCAAATGGCTAATGTTGCAAAAGTAGAAGGTGAAGGTTAAAATCATTGGCTTTTTATAACACAATACAATAGCAGAGTTGGAAGGGACCTTGGAGGTCTTCTAGTCCAACCCCTTGCCTATGCAGGAAACCCTATACCGTTTCAGACAAATGGCTATCCAACGTCTTCTTAAAGACTTCCAGTGTTGGAGCATTCACAACTTCTGGAGGCAAGTCATTCCACTGATTAATTGTTCTGACTGTCAGGAAATTTCTCCTCAGTTCTAAGTTGCTTCTCTCCTTGATTAATTTCCACCCATTGCTTCTTGTTCTGCCCTCAGGTGCTTGGGAGAATAATTTGACTCCCTCTTCTTTGTGGCAACCCCTGAGATACTGGAACACTGCTATCATGTCTCCCCTAGTCCTTCTTTCTATTAAATTAGACATACCCAGTTCCTGCAACCGTTCTTCATATGTTTTAGTCTCCAGTCCCCTAATCATCTTTGTTGCTCTTCTCTGCACTCTTTCTAGAGTCTCCACTTTTTGATCAACATGGCTATGTGTGATAATCGGAAGCAACCTTTTATCTCAGATTCTTGGAAGATTGTCCATCCATTAGTATCTACGTCACAAATCTGGGTCAACTTGCAGTTCTATCTATGAATGGAGGTATGAACATTAGCATTCACTATGATTTGTGAACACAAAGAAGAGCCAAAGAGGGGGAAGGCTGGCTGCCACAACCCACTTTCTTCACAAACAAGAAAGAAACTGGGAGGATGGAAGGCGTTTAGAAAATAACATTGGTCAAAGTTCACATCCTGTGTGCCGATGTCAACAGCTACATCCTATTGATTTTATTGGCTTTCAGTCACATTATTTACATGTTTGTCAGATCGCAAAGAATCTTTTCAGATAGCCCTTTGACCTTACCCCAGACCGGGCTTTGTTGCTACACATTGTTTTTCCTTTCATGGTTTGTGATTAAAAGAAAGGGATCTCACAAAATTAAAATGTTCCAGTGGTCTGGGAGCAGAGATGTTCTATCAGTACCTACAAGACCATACATGCATCTGCAACACGGATGCAATTGTACAAAATATATTGTGTTTTTCTAGTTAGAAATTCAAAACAGTACACATTTCTGTTGTTAAGGGAGATGTTTGTTGAGTGAGCTTTGCCCCATTTTATGACCTTTCTTGCCAGTGTCTTATTAAGTGAATCACTGAAGTTTTAATTAAGTTAGCAATCCGTTTGTTGAGTGAATCTGGCTCCCCCATTGACTTCGCTTGTCAGAAGAGTAATCACATGGTATCAGGACACCGCAACTGTCGTGAATATAAACAGTTGCCAAGCATCTGAATTTTGATCACATGACCAGGGGGATGCTTGAAAAGGTTGTAACTGTGAAAAATGGTCATAGGTCGCTTTATCCAGTGCTATTGTAACTTTGAACGGTCATCAAATGAACTGTTGTAAGTCAAGGACTATCTGTATATGAAAATTAAATGCAACTACATTCTTGAATCTTTTCCTTTCTCCAGATATACTGGATTATCATTTAGACTTCCCACCGGGATGAAATCCAGCAGGCTCTTGCAGGTTCTGGAGAACCAGTAGCAGAAATTTTGAGTAGTCTGGAGAACCAGCAATTATCACCTCTGGCTGGCCCCAGAGCTGGGTGGGAATGGAGATTTTGCAATAACCTTCCGCTGGAATGGGGAGGGAATGGGGATTTTGCAGTTTTCTTCCCCTGCCACATCCACCAAGCCACACCCCGTGACTCGTCAAAACCGTGGTCCACAAAAGGGCGCTCGATGAAAGCGCGTACATGATGTCATCACAGCGCGACGAAAAAAATTAAAAATTGAAATAAAAATAAAATTAAAGCAAGCCGATTCACATAAAGGTAAGGGTTAGGTTTAGGGTTAGGGTTAGGGTTAGGGTTAGGGTTAGGTTAAGGGTTAGGGTTAGATTTAGAGCGTTAGGGTTACGTTTAGCGTTAGGTTAAGGGTTAGCGTTAGGTTTAGCGTTAGGTTAAGGGTTAGGTTTAGGGTTAGGTTAAGGGTTAGGTTTAGGTTTAGGGTTAGGGTTAAGTTTGGGGGGGGTTAGGGTAAGGTTTTCGCTTTAATTTTACATTTATCAATCACAGCGCGATGTTTTTGTCGCGCTGTGATGACGTCACGTACGCGCTTTCGTCGAGCGCGCTTTTGTCTACCGCGGTTTTGTGGTGGAACCGCCACACCCACAGAACTGGTAGTAAAAAAAAAAGAATTTCCCCACTGCTTCCCACCCAATTTGGCCCTTTTTTATTTTTTTTTATTTTTAAACGTAAAAAAACAACATAAAAAAGATTGTCATCCATTACATACAGCATGTTGTTTGGTTACAAGTGTTTTTGCATCCATATTCTCAATTGCATATACAATCACAGATTTTCTGCCTAATATAACTAGATACCTCACTTTCATTGTACAACATATATTCAATTACGATTAATATTTCTTTCTTTTCAATAAACCTAATTCCCTTACATTCTTGATTGTCTGTTTAATAACAATATACCTTTATATAATCACTTATCCCATTCTAAATATTTTTACAGTATAAAAGAATTTACCAACTGTTTATATTTATATATCACTATTTTCAATTATGTATAATCCCAGCAATCATCCATTGAGTATCCTTATGTTCATTATTGTCCTTGTACGTCATACATTCAAACAAAAATGTTATTCCTTCATTTTTCAACAATATGGGCCCTTTTTATGGATCTCCTTAAACCTTGGAATATGCTCCCTGCTGAGGACTAACATCATGGGTAGTCTTCTCCAGCTAATGCTAAAGCGTTTTTCCTGTTTAAAATGCTTGGACTATTTCTTCCCCTTACTATATTTAACCTGGAAGTTATAAAGCCAAGGGGATGGCAGTCAGGAATGTTACGGCTAACAACCCTTAGAAGTGAACTAGTTTAGAGAAATTTATATGATTGTACAGTATCTTCAGGATCTTGCTCTTTACATGCTGGAGGCTGGAAGAACCTATTTTATAAGGACTATCCCTTCTCTCAATGCACCTATAGACAGGGAAAATTCTGAACTGATCAGCAAAAAGATACTGGTGCTCTTTCATTTCTAGAGCCTAGAATCAAGGAGAAATTTCCTGACAGTGAAAACAATTCATCAGTGGAGCGACTTACCTCCAGAAATTGTGAGCACTCCATCACTGGATGTCACTGGACAAATGGCCAACCATTTGTCTGAAGTGGCACAGGGTTCAACTAGAAGACATCCAAGGTCCTTTTCAACTCTGTTATTCTGTTGCTCACAATCTGTCATGGACTCATGGAGGCAGAATTATTATTATTTTTTTAGTTTTTAGAAAATGATTTTTAAGTGCAGTTTTGTTTCAGATTTTGTATTGCTTCAAACAGATGTTTGCAAATTATTTTTGTTTTACTATTATTTGGGATTATCCCACACAAAATCCTTGGGCAGGCTTTTGCTGATAACAGCGACTGGCTATTTATTTCATGCATTTAGTAGTAAATAAACAGAAGGCCACATAACCTCCAGGATTGCACCTGTTATCAGTTAGAATCACATCGTTATTTCTGGGTCAAGTGCCGAAATAGATAGCTGCTGCTTGTTGGATCCATTTCACTCTGAGAGAATACAACTAAATGCACTTAACCGCAGAGGAGCAGCAGCTAAGTGGGCTAATGAGCTGATGAAGACAACATTTCTACATGATTAAAAATCAGCACACTACTCAGTTTTACATTTTTTCAAAACAACCCAAACACAGTTTTAGACAGAGCTTGCTTCCAAACCTCTTTAGCCAATAAAAACATAAAATGTGTCAGAAGTCAACTTAATAGTTTAGCTGATACAGAGCTGGCTGTTTGCATTGACGGTTCAAGCATTTTTGTTGCCAAAACTTAACACGTGCTTTCTCTTAAATGCCACCGATACCATCTTCCAACATTGCCCTGCCATCTCCAGGGCAATGTAAACCCTATATCCTTCGTACAGTATCTCTATATCAAGCACCGATGCACTTGAAGATGCTGTAAGTCACTTGAGATGAAATGGCCTCTCCGCGTATTTGCCTGATACAAACCGCTATAACCTTGTAGCAGGGGTGGGTCCCTGCCAGTTCTAATCTCTTCTATAGAAGAGGTTCTACAAATCTACAGTGCCGTTTAGAATCGGTTCCAGCTCCCTCCCCCTGCCCGTCCGCACATCATCAAGATGAAGAGCGAGAGGAGGAATTCTGGGAGTTGAAGTCCACAAGTCTTAAAGCTGTCAAGTTTGAACACCCCTGGGGTTTTTTTTCCTAAAGGTTTAGGGATGCAAGGGTCTTGTAACTTGACAGCTTTAAGACTTGCATGCTTCAATGCCAGAGTTTCTGAGCCAACATTTTGGTTGCTAAGCAAGAGCATTGTTAAGTGAATTTCACCACATTTTACAAGTTGGCCACGCCCACCCAGTCACATGACTGCCAAGCTACTCCCACCTGGTCACATGGCCAGCAAGCCACTCCCACAAAGCAGGCCACACTACAGAAAAGGTTCTAAAATTTTTTGAAACCCACCACTGCATTGTAGGTATCACAGTGTTACATTGCAAATTAAGCAAAGGACGTCATTTGAATCAGTTGAAGAATGGATACCTTTACACAATTCACATAAGTGTGTCTATGTGGCTCTAAGGGAGCTTTTCTTTTCTATTTATAAAATCCAAATAACAGCTACAGAGATATGTCTGGATGGCATGGAATTATATGAAGACTTGCCCAGTTCTTGGAACATAGAACTTTCTGCATCCAATTGCTGTTTCCTGTTATATTATGGAAAAATGTTGAAATGTTGAAAACAGTTCGTTTATTGACTGTTCAAAGTCACAACGGCACTGAAAAAAGCTACTTATGACGTTTTTCACACTTACAGTATCCCCGTGGTCACCTTATCAAAATTCAGAAGCTTGGCAACTGACTCATATTTATGACGGTTGCAGTGTCCTCAAGTGATGTTTTGCAATCATCTGACAAATAAGGTTAACGGGGAAACCAAATTCACTTAACAACCATGTTACTAACTTAAGAACTGCAGTGATTCTGTTAACAAGTGGAGCAAGAAAAGTCGTAAAGTGGGGCAAAACTCACTTAACAACTGTCTCGCTTAGCAATAGAAATTTTAGGCTCAATTGTGGTTGTAAGTAGGGGATTAAATGAATGAATTAATTAATAAATAATGCTCCCAAACCTTCATCACATGCCATTTTAACCCCTCGGCAGCCACCCATTTACCAGTCTCAATGCTGTTTAAAAACGTCCAAACCTATTCAAATTTCAGAATGCTCTGAGAGCTTCATGATAATGTAAGTGTTCAGCTCTTCCATCTGTGAATGCAAACATATTTGCAAATGAAACACCCTAGCCTGGACCAACCACAGTTGTGAACCAATGGCAGACAGTAAGCCTGTTTTGGTACTAGTTGTTAAGGAAAAAAAGTCTGTAAATGGTCCCAATCAAATATTTTACCTCCCGAATGGCAATTGATTTGGACCATCTGCCTGGGAATATTCTGGAAACTGAAGCCCACTCCTTTTAAAGTTCCCAAGTTTTAAAAAAAAACACTGATTTAGACTCCAAGCTAGTCCAAAATCATGCTTGAATTTGTATTCAGCGAAAGGGCAATTACCAGTAACATGTTCACTCTTCCATTGAAGCAATGTTTGTGTTTTGAAAGGCCGGTGTTGACGCAGAAATGTGTGATGTAGTTAGCATCACTGGACATGGGCAGAGTGAAATTCCTTTCCCACCAAATATTCATTTTCTTAGAAAAGGTCCAGTCCTTTGCTGGTTTTGTCATGGAGGCTCTAGCCCCATGATGGCAAACCTATGGCACGTGTGCTACAGATGGCATATGGAGCCATTTCTGAGGGCACACAAGGTGTTGCCCTGTCAACTACAGCGCGCATGTGCACGCTGGCAAGATGGTTTTCGGCCTTAATTTTCGGGCGTTTTTTGCCCTCCGGAGGCTTTCTGAAGTTCGGGAACTGACTTCCGGTTTGCGCCTTGGCTGTTTTTTTGCCCTCCAGAGGCTTCAGGGAAACCTCCTGAAGCCTCAGGAGGGAGAAAAACGGCCCAACACGCCTCCCGGAAGTCTGGAGGCTTCAGTGAGGCCTGTGCGCATGCGTGGGGGGTTGTGCGCACATGTGTGGGGGAGGGCATTACATTATGGGTGTGGGCACATGCATGCGCAACCCCCTCACTTCCCCCCGCTTTTGGCACTCCTTGACAAAAAGGTTATCCATCACTACCCTAGCCATTCTTAGAATGAAGATGATGTTGAATGCCCACGCTTTGCAGAAAACTTGCTTTCTATTTTACCTTTAAAATAAAAAAAGTGAAAACACTTGTTTCTTTTTATTAGCTTTATTTTATATATATGCATAATTGCATGCATGCATATATACATGCATACATATATAAAACTAACAAAAAGAAACAGCTAAGTTAATACAGTGCAGTATAACAAACTCACTTTTTAAAACATAAAATTAGATGAGGCAGAGAGCCTGTCAGTCATTAAAGGAAGTCTCTTCGGGTTGAGAATTCCGAGAGGAGAATGACCCTTTTGGAGTCAGGTGGGGACTTCAGCTCCAGTCCAAAATCTCTTTACGTGCTGTACCCGAACGGCGGTGGGGGCTAGCTTGGAAAACTGTATCTCGGATTTAGAAGAGAAGGAATCTGCCTATGGCATCTTTTGCAGCCCACGTGTGCCAGCCCATGCTTGGCCCTAGACGCAGAAAGCCCTACACACCACACAATGCAAGGCATGGCTTCATTTTAAGCTCTGCCCCTGCGATGGATGTGAAGCTCTTCGGTCAGAGGGAGGCCCCGCTCTCTCCCACAAATGCCATTGTTTATCTCAGAGCCAGATAAGGGCAGGGGAGCCTGGCAAATCGGTGGGTTGTTGTACTGGGCCAGTGACTCACTCGGGCCGTTAAGCAAGGCCCCCCCCCCCCCGTGCCAGGCTGGAGCCCCCCTTTCTATAAATAGGTGACCTTTCCCGCACTCCAGACTCCGCTGGGCCAGAATCCAAATCGGCACGTGCTGGTGGCAAAGCATTTGTTCTCCTCTTGCTTGGCCTTTGAATCTGCAGGATTTGGCTTGCCAAGGCCTGTCGGCAACCCCCGTTTCGATCCTGGAGGTTGGGTTTTACAAATGGCAAATAAAGGTTACCGGCTTCTACGGCAATTGTGTAATGAGTTAACTATGAAACAGACCCACTCCGGGGCCCTCTGCTGCTGCTCTTCAGATGGGTTGTGTAGGATGCCTCGATGGGATGTGGGGGTTATAGGCTTCTGAAATGGGGGACATCCAGAAGCCCAAGGCAGGAGACAGAGGGATACAGGCCTAAACAGTGTCACATCCAGGCTTAAGGGCTTTCTTGGTTATTGCTGAAATGATAAAAGCAGCACAGATAGTCCTTGTTTACTGACTGTCTTGGACAGTGACTGTTGGCAGTTATGATGGGGATGAAAAAGCAACTTTGCGACCAATCCTCACATTTACGACCCACACACAGGTCTATAAAAGAAAGGAAAGCTGAAATAAGATTATGAACACGCATGCTTTCACTTAGTGACTGTTGCACTTAATGACTGAGTTGCCGGTTCCAACTGTGGTCACTGAATGAAGTTGGCCTGCATCCTGATTCCTCATAACTCGCACCACTGTCGTAGACCCAGATTTGGAGGCGTCCAAAGGGCCTTAATGAGTTCCCTCCCCATAGTTTATCTTTGTGGCATCTTCCTGATTTTACTTCAAGAGAAATTCAAAAAATCAAGAAAGAAAGAGAGGTCTCCGCCTGTGCTTCCTTTAGAGCAGGGACCTTCAACCTTGGCAACTTCTAATGGCATACCTACTACAGGTAGCCCTCCTCGACTTATGGCCACCATTGAGCCTGAATTTCTATGTGAGACAGTTCTTAAGAGGGTTTTGCCCCATTTTATGATCTTTCTGGCCACGGTCACTAAGTGAGTCATTGCAGTGGTTAAGATAATAGGACAGTTGTTAAGTGAATCTGGCTTCCCCATTGGTCTTTGCTTGTCAGAAGGTCACAAGTGGTGATCACATGGGACACTGCAACGGCCATGAATATGAGCCAGTTGCCAAGCTGCTGAATTTTGATCACGTGACCACAGGGATGCTGCAATGGTCATAAGTGGGGAAAACGGTCATAAGTCACTTTTTTCAGTACCATTTTAACTTTGGTCACTAAATGAATGGTTGCAATTCGAGGATTAGTGTAGAATTATTGTGGATTCCTGCATCGGCCATCGTGCTGGAATAGATCTCTTTAAGACCCCTTCTATCCCTTACTTAGATTTCTGGTAGCGCAGTGGTTAGAATGCAGTATTGCAAGCTAACTCTGCCCACTGCCAGGAGTTAAATCCTCACAGGGCTCAAGGTTTACTTGGCCTTCTATCCTTCCAAGGTCGGTGTAAGGAATCAGATTGTGAGGGCCCATATATGCAAATACTGCTTCTACATTGTCAGCTACTCAGAGAGTGCTATAAAGTGCTAAGGGGTGGTATACAGGTAGTCCTTGACTTACAACAGTTCATTTAGTGACAGTTCAAAGCTACAACATCACTTAAAAAAGTGACTTGATTGTTTTTCACACGTACAACACTGGCAGCATTCCCATGGTCACATGATCGAAATTTAGATAATTGGCAACTGGTTCATATTTATGACGGTTCTAAGGGTACCAGGGTCCCGTGGTCACCTTTCACCACCTTTTGATAAGCCAAGAAAATGGGGAAACCAGATTCATTTAATCACCGTGTTACTAACTTAACAACGACAGTGATTCACTTAACAACTGTGGCAAGCAAGGTTGCAAAATGGGGCGAATTCACTTAACCACTTTCTCACTTAGCAACATAAGCTTTGGGCTCAATTGTGGTTGTAACCCGATGATTACCTACCTGTATAAGCCTAAATGTTATTGTTATTGCTGCTACTAATACTTCTTCTAATCCATCAAACTCAAGAAGTAGGGGGCAGATCCAGCCCACGGGAGACTTAGAACCGGCCTGCAGGACCGCCTGGGAAACAGCAAAGGAGTGGAGTGCTTCTGCCAGTGAAAAGGGAGTTGGGAGGGCCACGTGCCCCCCCCCTGAATTCTGTTTTCCCTGACAGGGGGTTGCAGGAGGCTGGGGCAACCGAAAATGGAGCTCGGAAGCCCATTTTTGCTGGCAGAGTACTTGGGCCACCACAGATGTCCCTGACATGAGAGATATCGAGCTGGCCATGCCCACCCCTGCCCCCGGAGGTTAAACACAACCCTGATGCGTCCCTCAATGAAATCAAGTTTGACACCCCTGTTCTAATCTGTTCCAAAGCTGCTAATTAGATAAGTACAAAGATCCTTGCCTTCTTATTTCAGCAGATTACTCCAAGCCCTGAAAAATATTTGGGAAAGAGCAGGTTCCAGTGGTGGGTTGCTAATTTTTTTACTACCACATACGCAGAAGTGTCCGGGCAGGTAGGCGGAACCTCCCACCACCGCTACTACTGGTTTGCCCGATCTGGGCCAAAAGGGGAGCAACTAACCTCTGGTTCCCCCCACCCCACCCCCCAAACTATTCCCCACTCCCCCACGTCCCCACCCCCATTACATTTAGTCCCTTAACCACAAAAGAGACCGGAATGTGTCCGGACAAATTCTTTTCAATCCGGAGACCGGAAAAGCAGCAGCTATCAGCAGAACAGTGTCTGCTCATGCGGCCGTGTAAACATCGGCAGACTCATCTTTTCCATCAAGTGGCTGACTACCTGCACGCAAGTGCACAGAGGCTATTTTTAGATTGCTGTTTCCAGCAGCACAGCCCGAGACAAAAACACACCTCACTTTAACGACAACCTCTGCTGAATCGTTGCTCCGTGTAGTTTTGATTGCAGCCATCAAGACTTGGCCTGTTGCAAGTGAGCTCCTGAAATCCACAGCACCAGATCTTGTGTTTCCTTGTTGTTGTTGTTAGTTGCGAAGTCGTGTCCAACCCATCATGACTCCATGGACAACGTTCCTCCAGGCCTTCCTGTCCTCTACCATCCTCTGGAATCCATTTAAGCTCACGCTTACTGCTTCAGAAATTCCATCCAGCCACCTCATTCCCGGTCGTCTTCTTCTTCTTTTGCCCTCAATCTTCCCCAGCATTAGGCTCTTCTCCTGCGAGTCCTTCCTTCTCATTAGGATTGCCAAAGTATTTGAGTTTGGTCAAAGTATTTGCATTCCCTACCATGTTGCAATTTCAGAGCTGTAGATAGACCAACGTTACCTTTAGGTCAGTGTTTCTTAACCTTGGCAATCTTTAAGATGTGTGGACTTCAACTCCCAGAATTCCCCAGCCAACCTGCTGGCTGGGGAATTCTGGGAGTTGAAGCCCACTCATCTTAAAAATTACCAAGGTTCAGAAGCTCTGCACTACAGTAGAGAAACAGTGTGGGATTTGTTAGCCTCCTCTTTTATGAGCCTCTTTGGCAAAAGATAAGTAAATCATTTATCTACTTAATTGTTACAAATTCACCAAAATTATAAAGCAATAAAGGGCACTCCCAATTGGCCTCTAAAGCAACCACCCTATTGACAAATTTAATTTATGATTTATTAAAAGCAGATGTCCCTAATTTGTTGCTCTCCACTTGGCTTGGGATGACAACTGAATTTTTATAAGGGAATTCTTGTAAAAATAGTGTGAATGAAACCTGTCTGTTTTTGCATTATAAAGACATATTTTTTTAGCACTGAACCAGAGTATTCATGTTTCAAATTCATTAGTACTTCTGATCCTTCTTATATTTTTCCTTACAAGTAAGCGCCAAAGTATTCAGCAAGACTTATTCCCTTACAAAATGCACAGTACAGATAGTCCTTGACTTACAATAGTTCATTTAGTGACCAAAGTTACAATTGCACTGAAAAAAGGGACTTATGACCATTTTTAAAAGTTACAACCCTTGTAGCGTCCCCATGATGATTGTGATCAAAATTCAGATGCTTGGCAACTGGTTCATACTTATGACCATTGCTGAGTCCCAAGGTCATGTGATCTGCTTTTGCAACTTTTTGACAAGCAAAGTCCATGGGGAAGCAAATTTGCTTAACAATTATGCAATTACCTTATCAACTGCAATGATTCACTTAACAACTGTGGCAAGAAAGGTTGCTTAACCAATGTCTCGCTCAACAACAGAAATGCTGGGCTCAGTTGTGGTCATAAGTCAAGGACTACTTGTATTGAAACCTTTGAGAATAAACCCTGTTAACTACAGTGGGAGTAATTATTATCATTGTTGATTATCATTATCATTTATGATAAAAAAACCCAAACTCCCAATATACAATAAATTCATTAAAGAGTCTTTATTGACTAGCCCTTGGGCCATATCAAAGTGCAAAGTTCCAGAAATAAATTATTACTACAATTTGATAAAAGCAATATAAAATGGAATTTGATAAAATACAATTTAAAATGGAATTGGAATAAAATATGATTTAAAATGGAATTGGAAAAAATAGTCTAAAATGAAATTGGAACAGAATACAATAATTTAAGATTTAGATAAAATATGATAAAATTATATTTCAGTGTCATCCCTGCAATCTACCCCAATCAGTTCCACATATGCAGATCTCAACTGAACCATTTTGTTTAAGTACAGTGCTGGGTTAAATGTTATTTTCCCATTCTGGCCACACATAAGGTAAGTTATTTTGATATGGGGATCTCAATGGGTCATTCGTTTGGTATATAGACCAAGCTACCTGTCCCCTTATATCACCCCCTTATACAAGCAACAATCAAATAAGATGTGAGTGAATAAAAGGCAAATAAAAAGTATCAAACAATAAATCATACTCATGTTTATACAATACAATAGCAGAGTTGGAAGGGATCTTGGAGGTCTTCTAGTCCAACCCCGTGCCGAGGCAGGAAATCTTATACCATTTCAGACAAATGGCTATCCAACATCTTCTTAAAGACTTCCAGTGTTGGAGCATTCACAACTTCTGGAGGCAAGTTGTTCCACTGATTAATTGTTCTCACTGTCAGGAAATTCCTCCTCAGTTCTAAGTTGCTTCTTTCCTTGATTAGTTTCCATCCATTGCATCTTGTTCTACCCTCTGGTGCCTTGGAGAATAGTTTGACTCCCTCTTCTTTGTTGCAGCCCCTGAGATATTGGAACACTGCTATCATGTCTCTCCTAATCCTTCTTTCTATTAAACTAGACATGCCCAGTTCCTGCAACCATTCCTCATATGTTTCTTTCCCTCTGCTCTTTAACATCTACATCAATGTTTGGACTGAAGAACTTTTAAGATGCTGGGAGTTGAGGTCCATACATCTTAAAATTGCCACTTTATCATTGGCCCTGCTTCAAAAGCAGACAAACGGCGCACAGCAACTTGCTACCTTACTCTAAAGCAAGTACTAAAGAGTTGCGGTGGTGCAGTGGTTAGAATGCAGAACTGCAGGCTAATTCTGTTGACTGCCAGCTACCTACAATATGGCAGTTCAAATCTCACCAGGCTCAAAGTTGAGTCAGTTTTCCATCCAGGGGTGGGATTGAAAAATGTTAGTAACCAGTTCTCTGCCTAGTTGCTGGTGGGCGTGGCCTACTTGACCTCCTGCACCATGGCGGCTGGGGGGGGCATTTTCACCCTCCCCAGGTTCCGGAGGCTTTCCTTGAGCCTCTGTAAGGGCAAAAATGGCCTCCCACAGGCTCCAGGGGCCAGAAATGGGCCTGTTTCCAGACTTTCGGAAGGCCTGCTTTTCGCCCTCCCCGAGCCGCCATATGGGCGCTACACTTACCTGGCATCCAAAATGGGTCGCGTGGAGACTCCTGGAAGAGGCTGAACGGGTTGGGTGGGGCCAGCCAGTCCTTTCAACTACTGATTCGGCGAACCAGATGTAAAATTAGCATCCAGTTCACCTGAACCGATCCGAACTGGCTGAATCCCACCATTGCTTCCATCCTTCTGAGGTGGGTAAAATGAGGACCCAGATTTTTGGGGGCAATAGGCTGATTCTGTAAATTGCTTAGAGAGGGCTGTAAAAGCACTACGAAGTGGTATATAAGTCTAAGTGCTGTTGCTACTGCTATTAAAAGCTAACTGAAGAAAATATGTTTGAACAACCTTCTTAACCCAGGAGACGATGAAGCCAAATTTCACATCCAAAGAAAGGTCCTTTCATTCTCATGAATGAAATGGTCATGCTCAGTGGTGGGTTGTAGGTGGTACGCCCCGCCAGCCCGGAGCACCAGATACCATTCCAGTACAGTGCTCCAGAGAGCCCACCCGCCCATCCGAGGGCCTTACCGGAGTTTAAAAGCTTTTGCGCTTCCATGCAGGCGCATGGGGCGTACGGCATCTGCGTGATGCTCCGCGGAGCAGCTGGAGCATCATGGAGGCGCTTGAACGCATGTGCATGCTGAGCACATCCATAAGAACGGTGCCAGCCCCGTTCCGGTTGGAATGGGATTTGCAACCCATCACTGGTCATGCTGTGTCTTTTTCTCTTTTTCTTTGAAGTGAAAAGCAATTAAATTAGGAGGAGATGAGGTTCTAGTTTTGGGGTCCCTTTAGAATGGCCAGTGTTGTTGCATAGGCATAGGTTGGCTTGGGAAAGCCCGTTAATTCATGAGCCACTTTTGAGCAAGTTCATATCATGAATTTACCGTAATTTACTGTAGTTATTGCCGGATAATAAATACCTTTTTCCCATGAAGTCTGGAGGAACAAAGTGTTCAAACTAGGTCTGTAGAAGGAAATGTTTCAGTGTAACTCAAGTGGCCTTTGGACCGGAGCATCTTATGACAGTTTTTCATAAACCTGGGCCAGATTCCAGGGTAAGAAACCAGAAGCAAAGGTTGAAAAAGGAAGAATTCAAAGACCTTGTAATCATCCACGTGGGTGGCAATATGACACCTCTTGGATATGATTAAATACAGATACCATCTTCTTTCCACTGAGGGAAATCTTTGCTCTTCCTGAGAACTGTGTGTGTATATATGTTTTTTCAGAGCTGTATATTTCTCTGCTGCAATTTACCTCATGGGCATTTTAGAGAAATGCTATTCCCGTATTTGCCATATTGGTGCTGTACCAGGGGTGAAATTCAGCAGGTTCTGACAGGTTCTGGAGAACCAGTAGTGGAAATTTTAAGTAGTTCAGAGAACCAGCAAATACCACCTCTGACTGGCCCCAGAGTGGGGTGGGAATGGAGATTTTGCAATATCTTTCCCCCAGGAGTGAGGAGAGAATGGGGATTTTGCAGTATCCTTCACCTGCCACGCCCACCAAGCCGCATCCACAGAAACGGTAGCAAAAAAAAAATTGAATTTCACCACTGTGCTGTACCGTGACATGAGCTACAAGGAATCCACCCTTTCTCATGCCTGCAGATAGGGCAATGCCAACACGAAGCAGAGGAGCGATTACATGGTAGTCCTTGACTTACAACATTTGTTTAGGGACCGTTCAAAGTTACAACGGCACTGAAGAAAGAAACGTATGACTGAGACAAGGGGTCTTGTGGTCAACTTTTTTGACTTTCAGGCAAGCAAAATCAATGGGGAAGCCAGATTCACTTAACAACCGTGCCACTAATTTGTCTGCTAGCGTAACTGCAGTGATCCACTTAATAACGATGGCAAGAAAGGTTGTAAAATGGGGCAAACTGTCCCAACAGTTTCCTTAATAAGTGTCTTGCTTTGCAATGGAAAATTTGGGCTCAATTGTGGTCGTAAGCCGAGGACTACCTACAAAGGTGTTTTTTTAAAAGATTCCAAAGTAATTTAAAAATACAGGACACAAATTTCCATACTCCCAGAGGCATCAATGGAAAAAGGGAATCAAACAAAAGATGGCAGCTGTGATTAATGGCCCAGTCTTTTATGTCATGTAGGGCAATGGTTCTTCATCACAGACCCTCTTTAAATACCTCTTATGGCCACAGACCATGGCCATGGACCACTCAGATTTAATTCAAGATTTAAATCATAGCATTTCTTCATGTGTCTGTGACATCGTGGCCCTCAAGTGTTCGAGGACCACAGGTTGAGAACCAGAGGTGGGTTTGCTCCCGGTTTGGCCCAGATCGGGCGAACCGTTAGTAGCGGTGGCGGGATGCTCTGCCCACCTGCCCAGACGCTTCTGCACATGCGCGAGTGCACCCGAACGGGTAGTAAAAATATTGGCAACCCACCGCTCTTGAGAACCACTGATGTAGGGCATCAAGCACCCTTGGTTGCCCCATTCTCCTTCAGATTCTCATTAGTTATCTCGTTCATTTCCATAAGACTCAATAGTGTAGCATGAAAGTTGGGTTTCCTTATGGTTTAAGGATTCATTTTCAGCAGCCAGTTTCTTTTTTAGGTGGATGGCACATCTATTGTTCCCAAAGACAGCTTAAAATGTGGATCAACACCAGGTTGGCTGGTGAACATTAAACAAAACAGGAAGAGAACTGCTCAAGGTCAAACACTACTTAATCTTTTATGGCAATGGGGTAGCAGAAGAAAAGAGACCACATGGAATTGCTCCAAGGCAGTGTTTCTTGATCTTAGCAGCTTGAAGATGTGTGGACTTCATACTGGCTAGAGAATTCTAGAAAGTGAAATTCACACTTCTTAAAGTTGTCAAAGTTGAGAAATGTTGTTCTAAGGAACTGTTGTAACATGGAACTGACTTTTTAAGAACTACCAAACAGTTTTGCATTGAAATTATTTCCCCACTATATTCTTGAGTAGATTGAGGCAAAGGTAAAGGGAGAATGATCTGAAATGAAATAAAATTCCGGAGCTTGATTGACAGATGGTGGGATGAAATATTATGGTCAGGAATAACAATGGGGGGATTTAAAATTTACTCATTAATTCAACTGATATTGTAGTTGATATTACTACAAAAATATGAGATATGAAAAACAGAAAAAATTAAAATCCAAGAAATGGAGCAACTGTGGGAATATTTACAAAGATTTTATACACACACACAGACACAAACACACACACACACACACACACACATACATACATACATACATACATACATGATGAGAGCTAAATAGCTTGAAATAGATCTATACTAGTCTCCCTTTATTTATTTATCAGCACAAATACAACACACACACACACACACACATATATATATATATATACATACACACACAGACACACACAGTGTGGGTGTGGGTGTTTGTATGGTGTATATATATATATGGTGTATGTATATATATGTATGTATGTACACACACACACACACACACACACATATATATATACACACATACACACACACACACACAGACACACACAGAGTGGGTGTGGGTGTTTGTATGGTGTATATATATATATGGTGTATGTATATATATGTATGTATGTACACACACACACACAAACACACACATATACACATACATAAACTGTAAAACCTTCCAGAAGAATTCTGACTTGTTTCTAGACGATTTGGTTTCTAGAGCCAGCTTGGCGTAGTGGTGGGACTTGAATAACTTAACAACCAGTTCTCTGGCTGGGTAGGCATGGCCGGTTGATCATGTGACTGGGTGGGTGACATCACTCATCACACCCAGCCCCCAGCCACTTTTTAAAGGGAGGGGCTAATCCCACCAATGGCTGGCCCCATCCATGCCCTATTTCGGCCTGTTTTGGGGGTGGTTTCCAGGCCGTTTTTGGCCCGAAAAGCAGCCCAAAACAGCCTGGAAAACAGGCCGAAAAATGAGCAGTGGCGTGGCCAGCCAGTGGTAGGATTTGCCAGTTCGCTAAACTGCACAGAATCTTTACTACTGGTTCGCATGAACCGGTGCAAACCAGCAGCAGCCCACCTCTGAGCGTAGTAGAGAAGACATCAAGCTAGAGCAGTGATGGCGAACCTATGACACGTGTGTCAGTGCTGACACGCGTAGCCATTTGGGGTGACACGCACAGGATTTCATGCGATTCATCCTCGGCTCCTGCACGGCCGCCGAGGATGAAAGAATCTGTGCTGGAGGAACGGGGGGGGCGGGACGTGTGATCTCCCCCGCCCACACTCACTTACTGTATTGCCGCCGCCCCTTTCTGAGCGCAGGGGCTGCTGGTAAGGCGTGCGTGCCGTACGCACACACGTCATCAGCGCGGAGAGGGAGGACCCGCAGGAGAGGAGCGCGGAAACAGTGCGCGCCTCTCTCCAGTCAGGCCGGCACAGAGAGTCTACTCCTGGGACTGTCGGTTACGACCGCACCACAGCAGGGAACAGCGGAGTGCCAACGGGAACTGTGAGCGCCATTTTTGTAGTTTAAACTATAAATTGCGCAAAATTATGTTTTTGTCGAAGTGACACACAACGCGAGTTATGCTCGATTTTTTGCCGATTTTTGACACACCACGCCAAAAAGGTTGCCCATCACTGAGCTAGAGACTGGGAGAGGGGAGTTCTAGTCCTGCTTGAGCATGAAGTCTGCTGAGTGATCCTGGATCACTCACTTTCAAGGACTTGTTCAGTCAGTCTCCAAGACTCAGACACAATTGAACGGAAAGGGAAAAAAAGATTTCTAGAAGGTTAAGGGAAAGGAGTTTGATTAGATTATCTTTGTGGGTATGTCCAATTCTGTGGTTTCTTCGATTCTAAATTTAACACTTCCTCCTGAACATTGCCCTCCCCTTCCCCGCCTCTCTGATTTCATAATAGAGGATAAAAGCCATTTCTTTCCCTACTATATTCACATTGGATGGGAATGATATAACAGGGAATTTAGCAGCTTATTTTTATGTGCTCTAGTAATAAAATGCCTCTAATATGCTGCAGCGTGGGAAAATCTGCATTCATTCTTGCGCTAAGCATCGCTTAGGGAAGAAAGAAGGCTCGGTATTATTTTTGCTGCAAATAATTGTGAAAATTATCCTTTAAGGCCCTTCAGTTACAGGAGACTCAAGAGTGCCTGCAAGGGAGTCAAAAAAGTCAAGAGGCCGGTCATCTCTTTGGTATCAAAGACCTGCCCCTCCTTTTCTTTTTTCTTTTTTTTTTTTATATACAGGCAAAAGGTGGACTTTGACTGCACAGTTGCGCCCATCTTGAATTCTTTCGACTCTGTGGCCCTGACAGAGATTCCTTAAGTCCACCAGCAGCTGTACCTTGGCCTCAGGAAGCCCTGTTCTCACTCTCCTCATCAGGTCTGGTGACATGAAATTATCACATCCTGACTTGAAAGGCTGGGAGGGTGCTATTTCTGGCTTTGCTACTGTTATGCAGGCAGACCTTGGAGGTCACCTTAAAAAAAAAAAGTTCGGCATGTGACTTTTTCGCACGCCGAGTATTTTGTGATAAAGGCCACCGTGGATTAAGGGCACAAAGAGTTGATGTTTAGTTGGGTTTCTTTTTATATCTACCAATACCGAACCTTCCAAATCTGTTTAAAAGTTGAGGGAGGGGTGCAAGAGATAATTTAATAAGTGGATACCATATTTTCGCACTATAAGACGCACCGGTGTATAAGACGCACCAAGATTTCAAAGAAGTAAGTCAGGAAAAAACGTTTTTGTCCTGCCCGGCCCCCAGGAGCACTCTCCAGGCTTCAGCAGGGAAGGCAAAAATGCCCCCATTTTTCACCAAAATGGGGGTATTTTTCCCTTTCCTCAGCCCTGCTGAAGCCTGCAGAGTGCTTCTGGGTGGGGGAGGAAGGCAAACCCGCCCCATTGACCCATTTTTCACGAAAATAGGATGCACGGCGGAGCTTCAGGAAGCCAAAAATACACTATATTGCCAAAAGTATTCGCTCACTCATCCAAATAATCAGACTCAGGTATTCCAATCCCTTCCATGGCTACAGGTGTATAAAATCAAGTACCTAGGCATGCAGATTGTTTTTACAAACATTTGTGAAAAAACAGGTCGCTCTCAGGAGCTCAGTGAATTCCAGCGTGGAACTGTGATAGGATGCCACCTGTGCAACAAATCCAGTCGTGAAATTTCCTTGCTCCTAAATATTCCGCAGCCAACTGTCAGCTGTATTATAAGAACGTGGAAGTATTTGGGAATGACAGCAATTCGGCCACGAAGTGGTAGGCCACGTAAACACGTCCAACATCAGTGTGTGACCTCACAAATGCGCTTCTGGAAGAATGGTCAAAAATTCCCATAAACACACTCCTGAACCTTGTGGACAGCCTTCCCAGAAGAGTTGAAGCTGCTATAGCTGCAAAGGGTGGACCGACGTCATATTGAACCCTATGGATTAGGATGGGATGTCACTTACACTAAGTTCATATGTGAGTAAAGGCAGATGAGCGAATACTTCTGGCAATATAGTGTAGCTGTATTCGGTGTATAAGACGCACCAACATTTCCATGCTCTTTTGGGGTGGTGGTGGAAAGGTGCGTCTTATACTCCAAAAATATGGTAATTCTCAAACATCAGTTTTGTGTAGGAGACCTCAGACCTGGGTTCAACAGGCGTTTATTTAATCAGTGATTTGCTTTGCTTGCGTGTATTCTCTTTTACAAGGCTTATGCTGCTCCAGTCATCAAGCTACAGGTAGTCCTTGACTTACAACAGTTCATTTAGTGACTGTTCAAAGTTACAACGGCACTGAAAAATGTGACTTAGGATCGTTTTTCACAGTTATGACCTTTGCAGCATCCCCATGATCATGTGATCAAAATTCAGATGATTGGCAACTGGTTCATATTTATGAACGTTGCGGTGTCCCAAAGTCATGTGTTCACCTTTTGTGACCTTCCGACAAGCCAAGTCAACGGAGAATCCAGATTCACTTAACAACCGGGTTACTAAGGTAACAACTACTACCTCTTAACAACTGTGGCAAGAAAAATCATAAAATGGGGCAAAACTCACTTAACAGATGTTTCACTTAAAAGAAATGTTGGGTTCAATTGTCATATGTTGAGGAGTATCTGTATTAGGTAGATGTACGGGTAGTCCTCATTCAGTGAGTGTCTTGTTTAGCAACTGTTTGCAATTATGATGGTGATGAAAAAAATAACCATTTGTTTAATGACCAAAGTTGCAATGCATTGAAAACAGTGACTTACAATTGGTCCTTGCGCTTACAGCCATTGTAGCATCTCCATGATCACATGATCAAAATTTGTGTTGTGTGCTTGGCAACCAGTATGCATTTCCAACAGTAGCACAGTCCCGAAATCATGTGATGGAAACATTTCCAGTAGACTTCCAACAAGCAAAGACAATGTGGAGAGCCGGATTTGCTTAACGACCCCATGATTCACTTAACAACTGCAGTGATTCATTTAGCAACCATGGTGCGAAAGATCTTAAAATGAGCACACTTCACTTACAAACCTCTTTGCTTAGCAACAGAAATTCTGGTCGCAATTGTGGTTGCAAGTTGAGGACTACCTATAGCAATGCACATTGTTATAAGGATAATTAGAACTGCAGAAAAAAACAATTGCTACCAACCTGCCTTCCACTGAGGATCTGTATAGTGCACGAGTCAAAAATTGGGCTGTGAAAATATCTACAGACCCCTCACATCCTGGACACAAATTGTTTCAACTTCTGCCCTCAAAACGACGCTATAGGGCACTGCACACCCAGAACAACTAGACACAAGGACAGTTTCCCCCCGAATGCCATCACTCTGCTAAACAATTAATCCCCACAACACTGTGAAACTATTTACTAAGTGTATTACTATTTTTCTTCTCATCCTTCCTATTACCTATCTCCTCCCACTTATGACTATAAGCATGTTGCTTGTATTTTTATGATTTATATTGTTCTGTTTATTTCCTAGTATGATTTGACTGCTTATTAGTAACCTATGACTATCAATAAGTGTTGTGTCTTATGATTACCTATTTCCTTCCACTCATGACTATAATCATATTGCTTGTATTTTTACAATTTATATTGTTCTGTTTGTTTCCTAGTATGATTTGATTGCATATTAGTAACCTATGACTATCACTGTTGTATCTTATGATTCTTGATGAATGTATATTTTTCCTTTTTTTTCCTTTTATGTACATTGAGAGCATATGCACCAAAGACAAATTCCAAACACAAATTCCTTCTGTGTCCAATCACACTTGGTCAATAAAAATTCTATTCTATTCTATTCTATTCTATTCTATTCTATTCTATTCTATTCTATTCTATTCTATTCTATTCTATTCTATTCTATTCTTACAATCTATTGACAAGGTTTTTTTTTCCCTTATGGTTAATTTTTAAAAAAGACAGTTGGAAGAGTGGCAAACAACATTTATGGGACGAAGTGAAACAGAAAATAGTGTTTCTCGTGCAAAGATTAGATATCACATTTTGTTTAGTTTTACTTTCCAAACACTTTTAAAAGGTAACTTCCCCATAAGAGATTAACATTTAGATTTAGATCACTGTAGTGAGTTCCACCTGATCCAGGAAGAGCAAAACTAGGAGAGCAGACAAAATTGTTCTTAATAATAAGGAAGTTCTTCCACTGCTCCTTCTCTCGCTCTACTACTAGCACTGGAAACAGCACAGGTAGTTCTCAACTTACAACCATTCGTTTTGTGATCTTTCAAATGGCACTGAAAAGAGACTGATCCAAGCGCTTACAATTATTGCAGCATTGCCACCGTCACATGATCAAAAATTCAAGCGATTGGCAACCGGCCTGTATTTACGATGGCTGCTGTGTCCCGGGATCACATGATCACCATTTGAGCTCTTCCCTACTGGTTTCTCACAAGCAGTCAGTAGGAGAAGTCGGATTTGCTTAAAGATGGTGTGATTTTCTTAACAACTGCAGTGATTTGGTTAACAACAATGGCAAAAATGTTGCAAAGTCAGACATGACTCACTTAAAAATCGCCTTGCTTAGAACGGAAACTCTGGTCCCCGTTGTGAGCAGTAAAGTAGGACTACCTGTAATTTTCTATCCAAAATTTGGCCCAAGGGATTTTGTTTGGGTCGCGGCAAGCACTAAAGCGATTTTTTTCTGAATTACAGCAGCTCAATCTCTGTTTATGCGGATCTGAAAGGAAGCTTGCCATCAGGTTCGTTCAGAAATCCTTAGGCATTGTTGACTCTCCTGTGTCAGTGAACCCAATGAATGTCACAATAAACAGTCACAGGGTCCCTTAGAAGAGAGCAAAGATCACCACATTGGCCTGGGGACTTGGATAGCGGTGAAAACAGAAAGAAAGAAAAAATCTACATGACTTTTGTGTTGATCTCAGCTGTTCTTCTAAAAGTTCATTCTATTTTATTTTTGAAACAACCTTGTAAGGTTGATTAAGCTGTTCCAAGTTGGATACAGTGAACTTTATGCAGTGATGGGATTCAGACAGTTCGCACCATTTTGGGAGAACCGGTTGTTAACTTTCTGAGCAGTTTGGGGAACTGGTTGCTGGAAGAAATCATTAGGGCAGAGAACCGGTTGCTAAATTGTTTGAATCTCACCACTGACTTTATGGTTAAGGAGGATTTGAAGCTGTATCTCCTAATCAAAGTCTATACCGGTGTCCTTGTCTTACATCAAGGACTCTTAGTGAACTTTATGCAGTGATGGGATTCAACCAGTTCGCAACACCTTGGGAGAACCAGTTGTTAACTTTCTGAGCAGTTTGGGGAACTGGTTGCTGGAAGAAATCATTAGGGCAGAGAACCGGTTGCTAAATTGTTTGAATCTCACCACTGACTTTATGGTTAAGGAGGATTTGAAGCTGTAGCTCCTAATCAAAGTCTATACCGGTGGTTCCTGATTTACAACAAGGATTGTTAATGACCATTTGAAGTTACAACGTCATTGAAAAAAGTGACTCATGACCATTTTTCACACTTACTACTGTTAAAGCATCCCTGTGGTCACATGACTTACATTTGGGTGCTTGACAAGTAGCTTGTATTTATGACGGTTGCAGTGTCCTGGGGTCATATGAGCCCCTTTTGCAACCTTCAGGCAAGCAAAGTCAATGGGGAAGCCAGATTCACTTAACAACGGTGTTACTAATTTAACAACTGCCATGATTCAGTTAACAAATGTGGCAAGAAAGGTCATAAAATGGGGCAAGATTCACTTAACAAATTTCTCACTTAGCAACATAAATTCTGGGCTCAATTGTGGTTGTAACGTGAGGACTACCTGTACTATATTGGAACCAATTCTTGAATGTACATAAACATAGGTAGTCCTCGATTTACAACTGTTTGTTTAATGACCCCTTGAAGTTACAAAGGCACTGAAAACAGGGATTTACAACTAGTCCTCGCACTTACAACCGTCATAGCACCCCCGTCGGTCATGTGATCACAATTCAAGCCCTTGGCAACTGGCAGGTATTGAGGATTGAAGCATTCCGTGGCCATTTGAGACCTTCCCAGACGGCTTCCAATAAAGTCAATGGGTGAAGCCAGATTCACTTAATGACAGTGTGATTCATTAAAAAAACTGCAGTGGTTCACTTAACAACTGTGGCAACAAAGGTCGCAAAATTGGATGTGACAGCCACCTTGCTTAGCAAGGGGAATTCTGTTCCCAATTGTGTTGAGGATTACCTGTAATACAAGTGGTTAACTGATATTGACTTCATAGATCTGTGATGGTGAACCTATGACATGTGTGCCAGCGGTGACATGCAGAACCCTCTCTGTGGGCATGCTCGCTGTCGCCAGCTGCTCTTCCGGTTTCCAGCATGCCAGCTAGTCTTTGGCCATGCTGGAGTGCCAGAAACCTGAAGACAAGCTGCCATCCATGCGCTGGCCACCTGGTCTTCAGGTTCCTGGTGCTCCGGCGTGCACAAAGACCAGCTGGCTGGCGTGCATGCGTGTGCCAGAAACCCGAAAATCAGATGTGTGGCGCACGCATGAACGTGGCCAGCTGGTCTTCAGGTTTCTGGCGCTCCGGTGCGCCTGCACACACACACATACACATCTTCCTTTTTGGGCACTCAGTGCTGAAAAGGTTTGCCATCACTGTCATAGATGAACATTCCATTATTATCCTTTATGTTACTAAGAAAGAGGCACGGTAGCTCAGTGGCTTAACGATGCCTGAGATGATTTGTGTACCGGTGGTTCAAGTCCGAGCACCACGTGAGGGAGGGAGCTCCAGTCACTTGCCCTGGCTTCTGCCAACCTAGCACTTCAACAGCATAATGTCAGCGTTCCAAGTATCATGTAGAATTAAATCAGAATCAAAGGCAAAACGATCCTTAAAGTTCCACTTTAATAAAGCAGACATTTTAGCACATCTGTGTTAATCCCAATACTGGAAATGACATCAGAATTCCACCCAGTTAAAAATTCGTGATCTTGTCCCCACACCCACAATCCATCACGTGGTCCAATCTTCTTCTTCCACGCTGGCATCCACACCCAGCTGCTTCCGGTCAGGTGTACTGGTGCAGAGACAAAGGATGACCTAGGCTTCTAGTAAAGAATGAAAACAATACATTCCACAATCTCACTCGTATCTATTCCCCTCTCCCATCAACTATACTAATGAAACAGCATATTGAAATAAGAGAAAGTGCGGCAGGCCAGAATTCTAAAAGGAATATAATTGCAGGCCTGACACATGCCACATGCGAGTAGATAACTAGGTGCCACCACTTCGGTAGGAAAAATGACAGTGTTTTGTGAGGAAGGACAAACCCAACTGCTGTCTAAATACAATACTTGAACGCGAGGCAACAATGGTGGAGGGAAAATGTCCTGGATGATGCTGCAGAACGCCGTTAGCCATTCAGAGTGAGGAATTCATTCACCTCCTGTGGTGCACTTCTAAACAGCGGGTGAGGGTGAGCTGAACGGATTAGCAGTCTTAGGAAGCCAAACAACTACTTTGCATTAACACTGTAGTCTCCTGGCTAATATACCAACACCATATGCTAAGTAATAAACGTTACCAATAGTGCTATTGGTAACACAGCTGAGGTGGCACAGTGGTTAAATGCAGCACTGCAGGCTACTTCAGCTGACTGCAGTTCAGCAGTTCGGCTGTTCAAATCCCACCAGGCTCAAGGTTGACTCAGCCTTCCATCCTTCCGAGGTGGGTGAAATGAGGACCCAGACTGTGGGGGTGATATGCTGACTCTGTAAACCGCTTAGAGAGGGCTGAAAGCCCTATGAAGCGATATATAAGTCTAACTATTGCTATTGCTATTGCCTGTGAATTTGTATCATACATGAGTGGGCCTTTCCCTCACTAGCTTGCAGGAAAGAAGGTCATCTTGGCTTATGGAACATCTTCCCTAGAGAGCCACAGTTGGCTCTCATTCGTGTATTTTTAGCCCCAAACAAAGGCCCTTGCCTCAGGAATTTCTCTTGGTCCCCATTTAGTTAAAAATTTAAACTTGTTCTTCCTAAGACACCAACAGTGATCAATTTTATGTTTGCTTTGCCAGTTACAAAGTTAATCAAATTAACTTTGATTAATTAAAGAAAGAGATGGGATAGCTTTCTTTCAGGAGCTGCATGGTCCAAATAGAAGCTCTGTAGATATGCCAGCTTCAGTTCCTGTAATTTCCTAGCCCAGGAGTGTCAAACTCAAGGCCCAGGGGTGCTTAGATGTGACCTGCAGGGCTACCCTGGAAACTGCGAAGGACCAGCCCGCCGTGCTTCTGCCAGTGAAAACGGAGCTCGGGGAGAGTTGTAGGCAGTGGTGGGTTTCAAAAAAATTTCGAACCTACTCTGTGGGTGTGGCCTCCTTTGTGGGAGTGGCTTGGCGGCCATGTGACCTGGTGGGAGAGGCTTGCCAGCCATGTTTCTCTCTCTCTCTCTCTTTCTCGCTCTCTCTCTCCTTTTGTCTCTCTGTCCCTTTTTCCTTTTTTCTTTCATCTCTCTCTCACTTTTTCTTTCTTTTTTTCTTTTTTATTTCTTTCTTTCTTCCTTTCTTTGTCTTTCTCTTTCTGTGTGAGTCTCTCTCTGTGTGTGTGTGTGTGTATGTGTGTGTGTGTATCAGTGGTGGGTTTCAAAACATTTTGGAACCTCTTCTGTAGGTGTGGCCTGCTTTCCGGGTCCACTGGTGGAACCTCTTCTAACCGATTCGGTAGATTTGACGAACCGGTTCTACCAAACTGGTGCGAACTGGCAGGAACCCACCTCTGGTTGTAGGAGGCCATCACAGCCAAAAATGGAGCTTGAAAGCCCGTTTTCTCTGGCAAAGTGGTCGGGACACCACAAGTGCCCCCGACACAAGTGATGTTGAGCTGGCCATGCCTCCTGCTCCACCGACGGTCAAACGCAACCCGGATGCGGCCCTCAATGAAACTGAGTTTGACACCCCTAGGTCCCTAGTCTGTAAGGCCATTGTGCCTGAGGGCTGGGGAATTATGGGAGTTGAAATCTGATGCCAGCCAAAGACACCTGCTTGGGAAAGGCTACTGAGGATTTATTTCAAACGACAAAATGGCAGTAGGGCTAATATTCAAATATAAGGCAGGTGGTGTCCGCTTGCCTTCACAGACCCTGAAGCAGTGGAGTCCTATTTTAAGAACATCATATACTCTGACAAGGAATGGGAGCTATTAATTTTGATCAGGACTTGGAGAAACCAAGAGCCTTTAGCCACTGCTGCACAATAAGCTACTACTGAGCATGCAGGCATCTCACATCACAACATCAGCAGGCTGATTTGAAATGTTAATGATTAACTCTATCGTATTAATTCCCTAATATGAGGTCTTGGGGGACATTTATTGTGGGGGCCAGCGGGAGTATTTGGTTTTTAGCCCTGCCCATTGCAGAAGCTACTGTTGAGGAGAATTGATTAGATAGCGGCATAAAAATTGATCCATTACAACCAACACAATATAAAATACGCAGCACTTACCCAAAGCCAGCTGTCATAGAAAAGATTTGCATCCCTCCAGTCAGGCACAGGCATTGGCTTCCAAGTGGACAGAAAACCCTCCTTGCAGAACCACAGAGAAAAATTAATTTGTTAGAAAAGCAGACTAAAACATTTATTGTTTACAGGGCTGTTGTGAATCATGAAATTGTCTGCACTCTGAAAAACACAGCCGTTGTAAGTAATGGTTTACCACAGCCTAGAATCCATGTTTGGCGTTACGAATCAGTCCTTGTACTTGTGATGTGAAGAAAAACGTGGTTTAAAATTCTGTTAAATGAATCCTGGGAGGGATTTTTTTTTTGGTCCTAAATGAGGGGTTTATATTTATAAACCAATGAATGAGGTTGATATTTCATATTTTTAAGAAGAGATTGGACAACCATTTGTCTGAAATGGTTTCCTGTTTCAGCAGGGGGTTGGACTAGAAGACCGCCAAGGTCCCTTCCAACTCTGTTATTCTGCTAAAGAGGCAAAAAAAATATGTTAAGATGGCACCTGCAACCACACAATCAACATCCTGTCCCTTTTTTCCCCTTGCTTTGTGCATGTCTACCTCTTCTGGCCTCGACCACATATTTTATAAACTTCAACACAGCATCAACTGCTCATTGCCTCAGCCATCTGAAAGGACACTGTAATGGAAACATTTAATTTCTCTGTTAAATAAAGAATGTTTTCAAGGTAAGAACAATATATAAATCTGTCTTGAAATATTTGGGTGAATATCTCAGGGGTTGCCACAAAGAAGAGGGAGTCAGGTAATTCTCCAAAACACCTGAGGGCAGGACAAGAAGCAATGGGTGGAAACTAATCAAAGAGAGAAGCAACTTGGAACTGAGGAGAAATTTCCTGACAGTTAGAACAATTAATCAGTGGAACAACTTGCCTCCAGAAGTTGTGAATGATCCAACACTGGAAGTTTTTAAGAAGATGTTGGATAACCATTTCTCTGAAGTGGTGTATGGTTTCCTGTCTAGGCAGGGGGTTGGACTAGAAGACCTCTAAGGTCCCTTCCAACTCTATTATTCTATTCTATTCTATATGCTTAATGAAGCATAGATGATAAAAGTTGCCAACAATGTAATGACTGTGTTTCATACATTGCATTAAGCCACAGTGTGGTCTGTTGGCCTTTACTTACTATGGTTTGTATACATAAACTGTTTAGTAAGCCAATATTTATGGCTTAGTCTGTTGTGTAAACCCAGCCAATTGTTGGGGTTAAGGCATTAAACTAAGATCAAAGATATCCAGGTTGAGGTTCACTGATGGCCATGAAAATCTACTGGATGGTGTTGGGTTAGTGATTCCCTGAGCCTTCCTCCATTACTCATTCTTGGATCTGCAGAAAAATACTGTATGCTGGCATAACATTAGTTGTTTCCCTCAATGATCCCTCTTGTATCTTTGTCCCCAATCACTTGACTTCCCTCCCAGATCATAGGTGGCATAATCTAGTGACATCCAACCCTTGGATAGTTTCAGTATGAGAGAAAAAATACTATTCTAACACTGATACTTCTAAGCACAATTTAAGGCCGGCTCACTTCTGGGCTGGAGAAAGGTATTTGAAGGTCAGAGAATGTCAGAGGATAGTGCTCCTGGGGAAACGGCTGTGCTACCAGAAGGTATGTATGTGCGTTTGTGATTTCTATGCCACACTATTCCCAAAGACTCTGAGCACCTTACCTCTATATATAAAAAAATGTATGTGCATGTGTGTGTGTATGTGTGTGTGTGTGTGTGTTCCAGCATAACTCTGGAATTCCTCAAGCAATTTCAACCAAATTTCATACACAGATGACTTACTCTCTGGAAACAAATATTGTGGGGGTAAGTAACCCTTAATACGTCTCGGGGTGTGTGTTCTGTTATGATACAGCCTGTTGTGCCTTCAAATGGCTTCTACTGTACTGCCATTAAATGACTTCTACTGTACAGCACAGTGGAGTTGCCATGGTAACAGCTTCACAGTACTCCACAAGGGGGCTTCCGCTGGTAAGGGAGAAATCCAGCATTAGAAATTACGTTTGGTCCAGACATTTCCCCCCTATAAATAAATATCCAGACAACGCCTTGATTACCAGTCTAAAGAAAGAATTAATTCATATCTACCAATAAAGAATTAAAAACAGTGGTGTACTAAACCTGGCTCATACAGCTTGTGAAAACCTATTGTTAAAGATTTATGGAGTTTTGTAAGCGGCCGAGAGTCCTGACTCCTAGTGCTCCAATCAGCTCTTTGGTGGGGAGCCGGCCAGTTATCAAACATTTACCCCTGGTTAAAAATGAGCTTCAGCTTAATGCATCACCAAATAAGTATCTCTTCCATTACTATAATTAGTTTTTGGTTGAGAAGAAAAACCAGACATCAGTAGATGAGATTCAAAAAACATTTGAGTCCTTCTGAAATATCAAGGATTAATTTTAAGAGATTTTCATTTATTCATTTCATTTATTAAATTTATAGGCCGCCCAATCCCGGAGGACTCCAGCCGGTTTACAACAAAGAAGAAAAAAGAAGAAAAGCAAAAAATAAAAGATAGTTTAAAATTCACAACACACATACGTTTTAATCGGGGCTGGACCTTAACACTAAGGTCAACAGCCCCAGGCCTGCCGGAACAGCCAGGTTTTAACGGATTTCCTGAAGGCCATGAGATTGGGTATGGTCTGGACCTCTGGGGGTAGCTGATTCCACAGGGTCGGAGCAGCCACAGAGAAGGCTCTCCCCCGGGGGCCCGCCAGCCGACACTGCCTGGCTGACGGTATCCGAAGGAGTCCCACCCTGTGGGATCATATCGGCCGTTGAGAGGTGTGTGGCAGTAGGCGGTCTCGCAGATAGGCTGGTCCTAAGCCATGTAGGGCTTTAAAGGTAATAACCAACACCTTGAATTGCATCTGGAGACCAATTGGCAGCCAGTGCAGCTCGCGGAGGACAGGTGTAATATGGGTGTATCTCGGTACACCCAATATCGCTCGCGCGGCTGCATTCTGGACTAGCTGTAGTCTCCGAACGCTTTTCAAAGGTAGACCCATGTTTTCCTTGTACATTTGCAAGGAAAATTAACGATACTATACCATCCTCAATATCCTGGCTGAGTAAGAATTCACACTCACATTTGATAGGAGCCACTTTGAGATAACATTGATTTAAACTGCACACCGTTGCTTGATTTACAGGTCTTCTAATAAAGGATCAGGAAGTCTCACAGGTGCTTAGCATTCCAGCCATAAATTGCTCCAATAAAATCCACTTTTATTCCTTTGCTTAGGGAAATAACTACAATTTTAAGTATCTGTTAAACGTCACCAGAGAGCATGGTCTTTGCTTGTGGCAATAACAGATGTGTGAGTTCATATCCACTAATGTGGAATAGCAACCTGTTTTTTATTCCACATTTTCATCCAGTCACAAAGGTGAATGAAACAGAACAGTTTCCTCCAGTTTTAGTTGGGCCCAGTCATACACCTTAATGACACCTGGTGATTAGCAGTGATTTGTAGCATCTTATACAGCTTTTCCAGATGGCTGCATTTAAAGTGCCATCCATCAGTCTCTGAGCTGGCCAAAAAATATGCCAGCATTAATTCTAATTCTAACAAGGCTGACAAAGGGCGCTGACCTTATGCATCTTAGCAGACAAAGTCTAGAAAAAAGATTTTATCCAATTATTTCCCCTCTCCAGGAAAATAACTATCTTCTCCTTAACCCAGGATGGAATGAGACTGAGCAAGTTGGCCATTGCACAGAACAACAGATTTAGTCACTTGTCAAGTTGCTCAACTAACAGATCCATAAGTGCAGAGGGGTGTACAGGATGAAATGGATAAGATGGCCCCAGTTTTCCTGCTTGGTGCAATCCCTCCTTCATGGCTGTTGATCCATTAGGCTATTTCTGAACACAAGTATAGCCCTCTTTTGAAAGGGTGCTAAACCTGCATCTAAAAATAGCCTGGCTAATCAAAACCACAAAGGAGGATGAGTAGCGGGGAGGAATGTGATTTTTCTTCTCAACTGGTACTGCAAGGGAATGGCAAACAGTCATCAAAGAATTCAAGTCAGTATCATCCAACCATCTTGAGTTGGGTTGATAATAAATAGAACTTTAAGTTCTATGAAAGCGTACAGGTAGCCCTTGAGCTCAGAATTTCTGTTGCTAAGCAACGCAATGGTTAAATGAGTTTTGACCCATTTTAAAACTTTTCCTGCCGCAGTTGTTAACTGAATCACGGCAGTTGTTAGTAAGACGGTTGATAAGTGGATCTGGTTTCTCCATTGACTTTGCTTGCAAGAAGTTCGCAGAAGCTGATCCCATGACCTAGGGACACTGCAACCATCATAAATATGAGTCAGTTCCCAAGCATCTGAATTTTGATCACATGACCTAGCAGTGCGATTCACTTACCTTCCCTACCTATTCGTAAATGTGAGTGTGCGCATGCGCTTGCTTCGCTAACATGTGCTGCATTTGCGCATGTGCACTGCCTTCTGTGCACGCGTAGTGCTCACACATTACATCGGGGAGGGTGGGCAGAGTCTCCCACAGCCGCTGTTACTGGTTCGCCTGAACTGGAGAGAACTGGCTGAATACCACCTCTGACATGACCATGGGAACACTGCAAAGGATAAAAAAACGATCATGTCACTTTGGTCACGAAACAAATGGTTGTAAGTCGAGATCAGGGGTGGGTTCCTGCAAGTTCTAACCTCTTCTATAGAAGAGGTTCCACAAATCTACAGTGCTGTTTAGAACCAGTTCCAGCTCCCTCCCCCCCGCCCATCCACACATCATCAAGATGAAGAGCGAGAGGAGGAATTCTGGGAGTTGAAGTCCACAAGTCTTAAAACTCTCAAGTTTGAACACCCCTGGGGTTTTTTTTCTAAAGGGTTAGGGGTTCAAGGGTCTTGTAACTTGACAGCTTTAAGACTTGGACACTTCAATGCCAGAGTTCCTGAGCCAACATGACTGGAGGAGGAATTCTGGGAGTTGAAGTCCACAAGTCTTAAAGCTGCCAAGTTTGAACACCCTTGGGGTTTTTTTTCCTAAAGGGTTACGGGTGCAAGGGTCTTGTAACTTGAGAGCTGTAAGACTTGCATGCTTCAAATGCCAGAGTTTCTGAGCCAACTTTTTCATTGCTAAGAAAGAGCGTTGTTAAGTGAGTTTCACCACATTTTACAAGTTGGCCATGCCCACCCAGTCACATGGCTGACAAGCCACTCCCACAAAGCAAGCCACACCTACAGAAGAGGTTCTAAAAAAATTTGAAACCCCCCACTGGTCAAGGACTACCTATAATGACCAACAATGCTAAAAATGTATTCTTTGGAGGATATAATGACTGTTTGCGAAAGCAAACTGAGAGGTTTGGAAGTGAGCTTTTGGTTTTCTCTGACTCTGTTTGTCAGAAGGTCACAAAAGGTGATCACATGACCCCAGGACACTGCAACGGTCATAAATAAATGCCAGTTTGATCATGTGACACTGCAACTGTCATCAGTGTGAGAAGAGGCCATAAGTCATTTTTTTCAGTGCCGTTGTAACTTTGAACGGTTCACTAAATGATCTGTTGGAAGTCATAGGCTACTTGTATTTTCCTCGTTTGAGTTTTCCATATGTTTGTACATCTCGGTCACTGAATAGTATCAGGGATCCCTGTAAAACTATTGATATACAAGATGAGCGAACAAACAGCACCAACACCTGGTGCCAGTTCTTTTTTATATTTATTTATTTCATAAACAATATCAGTCAGCCTGCAGTGGGTCAGTGTAAAAAAGTGATTGCCCTTCGAGATTCATTAACTGGTTTCACCACTTTTAACTTGCAGTCACAGCAAGGAAACACTTCCTGGATGGGTGATCTGCTTCTCATTTTCATGGGGAGGAATTCTGGCCCATTTCTTTTTCGCCAATAACTTCAAGTCAAGAATATTTGAAATTTTTCTCTCTCATTCTAGATCCTTACCACAAAATGCAGCCTACAAGATACATGTGGCCCTGAACAACCAGTAATATGGCCCCATGGGATACGAACATTGTTATATGGTGATTGATTTTGTTTTTCTGGATTTTTTTTACTATTTTATATATTTTCTATATATAGAAAATACATCCAAGACAATTCCACTTCATTCAATGCAGACCAGGCATCATCAAGTCCTGAGACATCCCATAGGATGAATCCATATATATAAAAATGTGTGTGTTCCAGCATAACTCTGGAGTTCCTCAAGCAATTTCAACCAAACTTGGTACACAGATGACCTATTCTCCAGAAACAAATACTGTGGTGGTAAGACACCCCTAACACCCCTCAGGGTGTGTGTTCTGTTACGATACAGCCTGTTGTGCCTTCAAATGGCTTCTTCTGTACTGCCGTAAAATGGATTCTACTGTACAGCGCGGTGGAGTTGTCATGGTGACAGCTTCACAGTACTCCACAAGGGTGCTTCCTCTGGTAAGGGGGAAAATCCAACATTAGAAATTACGTTAGGTCCAGACATTTTCCGCCTATAAATAAATACATGGACAATGCTGGGTTATCAGCTAGTTTATAAAAACAAGAAAAACAGACAAAAAGAAGGGTAAAGGTATAGGATGATAAAATTGAATGAGAACAAAGGAAAGCAAACCAGCATCCTGTATTCTCTAACACTGTTAACCCTGCTAAATAGCCCAGACCAAAAAAATAACTCCATAGAAAGACTAAAAGTACTTTGATTGAGACTGTTTGTACTAACAGAATCTTGCAAGTCCAATTCTGACTCTGCCTCAGTATTAGCTCATTAAAGCTCACTGCTGAAGAATAGACAACTTCCCGCAATCTAAAGTCTTTGTTCATGCTTCTTGGTAGCCACAGGCCAGGGCTGTCAAACTCCCAACTCACGGGCCAGATGTGTCACATGCTGGCCATGCCCACGCCCGGTTTAGCAAAGTAGGAAAAAGCCCCGATACATCATGTGATGTTGCCGTGACGATATGAGTTTGACGCCCCAGCCATAGGCAAACACAACCATACAACATGCAAGCCACCCAAGAGTTCATCTCATGGAGGAGGAGATGGGTAGCATAAAAAAAACAAAACAGAATAGCTATAGGGTCTATCATCCAGAACATCTATGTTCTTCTTCTTCACCATGTCTTGTTAGATTTGGGTTGATAGAAAATCTTAAGTTTCTCCAAACATTTAATTCTGAAGATTCACACATGGCAGGACTAGGTCAGAAAACGAATTGCCAGTAAGAATGGATCCTTAAATGCAAAAGTTGATTTGCCATTGAAAAGTAAAGAGCATTTATGTCAAGTTTATGCTTCAGTATTTAAACACTAGGCTCTTTCTTCCTGCCTGTTAACAGATATTTGACTGGATTTATTTGCTGCCCTTGGGAGGCAGCTAATACAGAAAATGTATGATAGCTCTCTTTCACCCCGAAACCCCTGGTTCCGATATGAAACCTCTCAGCCCTGATGCCTTGTAGATTTGAATGTTTGGGATTATTGTCTTGTTGCTTCAGCTAATGGCCTGATATCCTCCTGCAGAAAGCTGTGGTGCAAAACACTGTACTTCAATGGTGGTTGAATCATTCAGATCCTGAGACAACAGCAAAGCACCTTAAACCATAGCACTAATACAGGTGGTCCTTGACATATGACTAAAATTGGGTCCAGAATTTCCATCGTAAGTCTTTGTGATTGTATATCAATGGCCATAAGCGGGAGAACCAATCATACGTCACTTGTTTTAATGCTGCTGGTAAGTTTCCACAGTCACTAAATGAAGTCAAGGACTACCTGTAAATCATTAGTGAGAAATTGGCTTCAGAAGGACATATATGGCAGCCTCAAATATGGCAGCTCCCAAGAACATACGATAGCAAACAAAGGAAGGAAGCTGTATACTCACTTTGCTAATGCACATCACTATGTTATCGTTTGCTTATCCGTGGTTTGTTGGATAACCAGAACTGGCGGGTTTTCATTTTGTTTTTTTTAAGGCATAAATGTGCCAACTATATTAAAACTACAGGTAGTCCTCAATTTGCAACCACAATTGAGTCCAAAATTTTTGTTGCTAAGTGAAACATTTAAGTGAATTTTGCCTCATTTTATGATGTTTCTTGCTGCAGTTCATAATTGAACCACTACAGTTCTTAAATAAATCTATAAAACTTTGTAAGAAGGGCACAAAGGTTGATCACATGGCCCCGGCACACAGCAACCATCATCATAAATATGAGTCAGTGGCTATGAGGATATTCTTAACTGTGTGTGAAAAATGGTCGCATCACATTTTTTCAGTGCCATTGTAATTCTGAACAGCCATTAAATGAACTGTGGTAAATCGAGGGTAACCTGTAGTCAGTTTTTGCTTCTAGGCAACACTATGGAGTAAAAGTGTCTTTCCCGGGACCCTAAGCAGAGAAGCAAAGGGAATACGGGATGCTTCCTTCTCTCCGTTGTACAGACCTCCGTTGTACAGACGTTTCTTCATCTGGGAAGCAGCAGCAGAATCCAGAAAAGGAAAGAGCAGGGGAAATTAATAGGATTAACAGATGAGTTGGAAGGGACCTTGTAGGTCATCTAGTCCAACCCTCTGCCCGAGCAGGAGACCCTACACCATTTCTGACAGATGGCAGCCCAATCTCTCCTTGAAAGCTTCCAGTGATTAAGCTCCCACAACTTCCGAAGGCAAAGCTGTTCCATTGGTTGATGGTTCTCACGGGCAGAAAATGTCTCCTTATTTCCAGATCGAATCTCTCCTTGGTCATTATTCCTTGTCTGGCCTTCAGGTGCTTTGGAAAATAGCTTGACACCCCCTCTCCGACCAGCAAATATCTTGCTGGTCATCAAAACGGCAGCAAAAGTGAGGATTGTTGGGTCTTTTCTCGCAAAGAGACGACCCGAGACTACGCCAAGAAAGGAACGGGAAGGGGGGGAGAAGAGCCCGGCCTGGAGCTACAGCTGGGAGGGGCTTCACCGCACGGGGGGCGGAGCGGAGATCGCTTTCCCAATCCTGGAGGCTTCGCTGGGATTCCAGTCTCCGCTCCGGGAAAGCGGGGGGGAAGTCGTTAGAGTTGCGTTTCGTTGCTTCTGGTTCGCCAGAGTTTTGCTCGTCGATCACCCCGGGGGTCGAAGGGGCCGCGATGTCCTCTGTGAAGGTTCTGTATCCTCCCAAGATTCATCACAGCATGCTTAACTCGGGATGCCTCAAAGATGAACCGACTCAGGGTAAGCGTCCCAGGAGAGATTTGCCGTGGGGGGGGGGGGATCGCGAGGGGCAAGGGATGGCTTGCTTGCTTGGGGGATATTTTACCCCCCAAAAAACTTGGGTAGCTTGGGGGTATGCACAAAAGTCTGCATATGGATCGTTTCTATCCTATCATTAGCTCAGGAGGCAAAGGCAGGCTGGATCCTTCCTTGTGGTGGACGCTCGACCACCACTTTCGTCCGAGTCCCTTCAAATTGTCCATTGGTTGTGGGATTGGGGGTGGGGGGCTTCCACCAAAAGTTCTGCATGATCGGAGGGGGGCGTCATTGTGATCAAGGAAGGGGGAGTTTATCGTATCCGCACCACGACCTTGTACTGGCCTTAATTTAGCTGTCAGGATTTCCCCTGCAGTTTTAGGACCTGTAGTTTGTCCAGGAGGGCTGACACCCTCCCCCAAAGTGAACTACGTTCCCAAGCTTTCGTGGGGAGATGGAATGTCTTTTAAACCCGGATGAAAAGTAGATGTGTCTCTGGAGACCACTCTAGCCAAGTGCTTCAGATGGGAGCTTGGTGACACCAGAGGCTGCAGCTGTAGATAATAGCCTCCTTCCTCAACTTGGTAGCCAACAAGGGTAGACTTTCTGGTAGTTGTGGTCTCAAAATAAGTTGGGGTGGGCTGGGTGGATTGTGTGTCTTAAATATCAACAATGTGGAGGCCATGGTATTCCCCTCCCCCAAGCATTTACATCTGATTATGATTTGTGTAAATTCCCCCTCTTCTATCTTTTCCTTCCCCCCAACTTCTCATATACTTGCTAAGGATTTCGAGTGCACGCTGTATTTGATGCCTGAATATGGTTCATTTTAATAGTGTTTCTTTTTTCCTGGACTGGACTACCACTGTTCTTAACAAAGTTTGAAGACCAGTGCTGAAATATTTCCATCAGGTTGCTTGTTGCCAAATGTAAAGGAGACTCTGCTATTCTAGCTCAGTGCTGACTCCTGTCAGCAGCTGCCAGCTTTGCAAGCTTTTTAGCCTACCTCCTTTAAGGTTTATGGTTAACTTTCTCTAAACTAGTATTGGACTACAATTCACATCCCTCAAAGCCAACAGGAGTGGCTGGGGATGAGGGTTGTGATCTCTCTAGCTGGCTATTAAATCTGGTTTAAATCCAGATTAGGTTTGGATTGGTTAAAATATATGTAAGTAGCAGCAGGTTTTCAAAGCTCAATGAATTGAGTGGCCAGAGCAGAAGTATATACAAAATATGCCCTTGGACTCTTTCTGTGTTTGGAATCTTGCTCCTATTTGATTTTAATCTTTTAATGGTTTAAAATGAAACAGGATATTGGGATGCAGAATACAAATAAAAATCCTTTTTTTAAAAAAAAAAGTTTTTTTTATTTTTTAGTCTCCTACATACAATTATAGGTATACATTTACATAGCTATTATTCTTATTTAGATTTATCACTTTTATTTTTTCATATAAAAAATTAAAATATACATTCGGGGTTACTTTGCTTACCATCCCATACATCTATTTTATATTATCACCACCCTACTTTTCCTTTCTTTTCTCCTTCCCTCTCTTCTCTACTTTCTTCCTTCCTCCTCTCCTTTCCTTTTCCTTCTTCCCTTACCTTTCCCCTACTCCTCTCTTCCTCTTCCTAACCTCTCTCCTTCTCTTTCTATCCCTTCCAGCCTTCTTCTCCTTTCCTCTTTCTCCCTTCCCTCTCCTTTCCTCTCTTCTCCTCTCTTCCTTTCCTTTTCTGTTATTTGGTTATATCTTATCCTCTCTCAACTTGGTGTATTTTCGGGATGGTATTCCCACAAGCTCGGTTATAATTTTATACCGGAATGCAAATAAAAATCTGAACCATTGTGTTTATTTGCACCAATACCTTTGGAATGTGCAAATACCCCATTGGAGAACCTCCTTGGGACTGGTTCTCCTTCTGTTATAAATGGTCATGTCCATCATGTCACTGATTTCATTAATAGACAAAGAAGCCATGGTAGCTATTTTGCAAATGCTTCCAAAATTCCAAATATATCCTTGACTCAAAAAAAGCACCTATTTTCTGGCATTAGTGGCAATTGTAAAAAAAATAAATAAATTACAGTTTACTAAGATGTATACAGGCAGGCTTTTCAGGAGAAAGATGGAGATACTAAAATCTTGTCCTTTTTGTATGTGTGCAACATAACCATATTTATAGAAGAGAACCTGAATTGAACTGTGGAGTTTTTGGTGTTTTCTTGGTCTTTCCTTGCAGATGTTTCATTACCCAACTAAGTAATATCATTTGTGCTAGTGAGTATGGGTTTTGCTCCCTGTTTACATACAGTAGTTTGCCCTGCTGGTATTAGTGGGAGTACATTTTTTTTCTTTAGTAGTCCTTTGATTAGGGAATTGTTTTCTGCTGGATTGTTTGTCTGGGGTGGATAAATATATTTCCAAGCGGGGCAGGGTTCCAATCATGCCTTACCTGCCCAGATGCAAACTTTGCCCTCTTCCATCTCCTTGAATGCCACTTGTTGCCAACCAATTTGTTTATAAATAGATGTCCTTAAAAAAAACTCTTCTCCTTTAAAGCATTCCATACAATTGCTATGATAGGATTTGGTGCTAGATGGGCATTTGGGCTCTATAGATTTTGCTAAATGGCTTGAAATACATAAAATAATATGGGTTATCAGATAAAGAGCTACTTGCTACAGAGGAAAAAATAATTAAGACAAAGAGGCACAGGATTTGTCACGCTAAAACCTAGAGTCCTGTGGAACTGGGCAGCCAATAAATATTGTATTACATAGTACTTGTAAGGGTAAGGTTATTTTATAGACAGTACATTCACACAACCCACTATATCATGTTTATTAATGTTATTGTGCCATTAAAGAGTACTGGCCATTAAAGAGCCAAGGTGGCGCAGTGGTTAAATGCAGCACTGCAGGCTACTGCTAGATCAGCAGTTCAGCGGTTCAAATCTCACCGGCTCAGGGTTGACTCAGCCTTCCATCCTTCCGAGGTGGGTAAAATGAGGACCCAGATTGTTGGGGGCAATATGCTGACTCTCTGTAAACCGCTTAGAGAGGGCTGAAAGCCCTATGAAGCGGTATATAAGTCTACTGCTATTAAAAATGTAGATCTTGCCACTGTTTAAGTTTCATCATTAGGCTGCTAGCTTATTGCATTAAGTTGTGCTGAGGGAGAGAATGAGTAGCCCAAAGTCACCCAGCTGCTTTCTTGCCTAAGACAGGTGTGGAACACAGGGTCCCACAGCTTCTTTGGCCCATTCACTCCCTCTCAGCCCAACTCATCTCACAGGGTTGTTGGGGAGAATAAGAGGAGTAAGGAAGATTGTGTGTTCACCACCTTGGGTTATTTATGAAAATAAGATGGGATATAAAACAAATATTTTTTTAAACCAATAATTCTCATAAAAATTAGAATAGCATAGCATAGAATAGAATTATTTATGGACCAAGTGTGATTGGACACAGAAGGAGTTTGTCTTTGGTGCATATGCTCTCAGTGTACATAAGAAGAATAAAATACATTCATCAAGAATAAAAAGATTATTTATTACAATTATTGGTTGTATAGAATGGCAATTATTTTCCTGTTAAAGGGGAAGTAGAGTTGGGATATAGTGCCTGATCCAAAGCCACCAAGCCAGATGACAGCAGAAAGATGTTTGCCGCTGTGCGTCTTTTGATGTTTCCAGCTTATAAGCTTGTGTCTGTGAGTAAAGCATTGTAAACAAATGTCTTTGCAAGATCCTCTTGACTGACAGAAAACTTGCTGGAAACAAATCTCATTCTATTTTTACCTTCTTTTCACATCTGCCAGAATTAAAAAAAATATGTTTTGTTTGCATTGGTTTTTTTTTTTTTTTGATGGCCCTTCTAAATTTATGTGTCACTGAAAAAACACGTAACACAGTCATGTAGCAACCCATTTTCAGTCAAGGTTGCTCTCTTGTCCTTGGGACAAAATTGTTCCTCCTCTACTCCACACTATTCTTTTTAAATGACCTTTCAGGATCTACTTTTGATCGCTGGGATGACGTAGAGCTAGCCAGCACTTTGGCCTCACAACACTGTTTCACATGACAGTTTTGTTCTTTATCCTCTCCCCCCCTCCCCATTTCCCATCAACAGAGAATCTCCCACAAAGTCCACAGTAAATAAAAGTGTCTCTTTGACCAGAAGGCAGAGAAACATCATGTTCCTCCACATCCATTGTGCAAGATCTTGTCCAAACTCCCACTGCAATCACTCCCACCACAATTTCTCTCTTAGGTTGAGCAAACAGCCCTACTTAATGCTAACCTCTCGACCACGTCATTTATAGCTGGAGCTCCCTGACTTAAGGGCAACTCCTGCATTCCTAAGGAGTTTAGCTATGTTTCTCAGCAGTTTATAGTTTAAGGCTTATCTTTGTCAGCTTGTATTGCAGGAAAGTGAAACCAAGCTGGCAGACTGTCAAAGGAGACAGGAAAAGTGACGTCTATTCAGTCATTTGGTACCTGGATTAGATTGTTGAGGGAGAAGTTTCATTTGCTCACTAATCAATAGATGTAGGAAAGGATTTTTGTTGTTGTTGTTTTCCTGTTTGTCAGATCAAGACCTTGACCAGGCTGCCACACTACTTGTTAGTAAAAACTACATCAAACAGGAAAGTTTTCTTCTAACTCCACTACGGGGAAAGGGCCTCCTACAGACTCATGGTCTCAGCATATGCCTAATCTGAGGTTATCCCAAAGGTGCTTTTTCAAGAGGCAAAAAAACCCCAGTTGCCTCTTGAAAAAGCACCTTTGGGACAACCATGATCTGGATGACTGAGAATCTCCATAGACATTAATCTATGGAGGTTAGTTAGTCAGTCCGTAACTAATATCTGCATTCATATTTGCAAAGAAAAAATATGTTTGGAGAACAGGGAGGCCTCGTTTTATATAATCTAAACCACGACTGAACACTCTCTCTCCTAAAGTTCGCGTGCTTTTCCTAGTCGGCACAGTTACTAAGAGTAACTTCCAGTTTAAGCTGGAAGGAGCAAGGAAAGATACAAAAACGCGAAAGAGGCTGCAGGTCCAGCATAGGGACTCCGCGTTCGGCGCGAATAAAGCCACTTTCGCCTCTGCAAAAACTCCGGCACTTCTGCGCCGGTCGCTCCCCACGTGGATAAACAAGCTGTTTAAAGAATTCTGGCGCGCCTTTCCTCGATTGGCTAGCGCCGCGCGCCGCGCTGCTTCCGATTGGTTGGAGTAACTGCGCGCCCGCCCCCTTCCCTTACCCCCCTCCCCCCAGCGAATTTTGCCGACTGTTTTGGTCTCCCTCGGTAGATTTACACTCGGCCGGCTGGCCATTAAAAAACTTTTGTAAGGTTTCCGGTTCTCCGATTGGCCGAACCCTCCCGCCCCCGTCATGCGGCTCGCATGACCATTGGCCAGGGTGGTCGCGGAGTGGGTTAGCCTCGTAAAAAACGAAGGAATTTCCTCCCCCCCCCTCCCCACGTTCGCGTGGTTGAAGCGGCCCCGAGGGGGCGGGGCAGGGCAGGGCAGGGCGGAGGCTTTTAAGGCTTGATTGAGGCGGGAGTGGGGGGCGTCCCGTTGCTTTGCCTGGCCATGCTTGTAGCTCACGGATCCACCTGCCACCGCCAGGGTTCTCCTGAAGGGCCGCTGGCTCCGGACGCCGCGCAAGAGGAGCCTGCATGCTTAGGTACCCCCAGCGCAAGGCAGTACGCGAGGCAGCAGCAGCGCCCGGGCGTAAACAGAAACAGAATTGGAAGGGACCTTGGAGGTCATCTAGTCCAACCCCCTGCTCACGCAGGAGACCTGTACTAGGGATTCGAACCGTCGAATTGCGTCTTTGTGAATGGTGGGGGGGGGGAGGAGGAGGCGAGGATGGCTTTCCCGGCACGCACGACTCATCCGGCTTCTTTCCCCTTTTTCTCTCTGCAGGGAAGGTGGCCTTGGAGACGCGCTACCGCCTGGGAGCGCTGATCGGGAGCGGCGGCTTCGGCGCCGTCTACGCGGGGACGAGGCTCAGCGACTCCCTCCCGGTGAGTGAACGTGTGAACGGCGGCGGCTTTGCTGGCGCCGGGGCTGGAGAAACCGCATGCAAGAGGGAGAGAGAGCCCCGCGTCTGTAAGCGAACGGGGAGCCACGTGGGGGGGAGGAAGGGGGCGGGCGAGGCGCCACGTCCACCAGTTCTAGCTATCGTGGTTAATGGTAAGTAGGAGGTCAGAGCCGGTAGGAGGCGGGGAGCCCCTGGATTTAATCCATCCTCTGGTCGGAGGTGTGCACAAAGTGCCGCCATTTAGATATTTCAAACCCCTGGTTGAAGGACATGTGCCTTTTTATGTTTTAAAAAAACGCATGGTTTAAAAAAAAACCATGATGCCCTACATTAGTAATTTGTATTTGTATTTATTAGTTCGTCAAACATACAAGATAGCAGGTATAAATATAAACGGATATAAATGAAAGAAATGGATACAAATAGATGGGGACAGTAAAACAGGGACGCTGGTGTGCTTATGCATGCCCCCTTTCTGGACCTCTTAGGAATGGGGTGAGGTCCAAGTAATGGACTCCTCCTGGTGTTTCAAGCCATTATCTGAGTTTAAGGGCTTCTGAACTGACCAACATAACTGTGGCATAAGCGTCTTTGGACTATGTAATGGACTGTACAATTTCCTGAAATGCTTGAAGTTGTTATTTTGACGCAAGAGAGTGTTTGAACCCATGATTGAAGGGGGTTGGAGAAAGATGGCTTTTGGAAATGCAGAAAATAGAGACGTGGATAATTAACTTGTTTACCTAATCAACTTATTTGAGATGTTTCAAAAATCTGGATTCGAAGGACAAAGTGTAATTTGGAGTATGGAGGGGAGGGTCATGTATAATACAATGCGAACACCTGCTGTGTCTTTTGTGGATTTGCACAGCTTCCCTGGATTCTGGGAAATACACATTGTTCCCAATGGTGCTGCCCATGTCTCCACATTCATTCAGAATCATATTTTGCCATTTGAATTCTGCTTTAAAATAAATCAGGGCTTAATAAATATTAATAAATTCATGTAACATAACGTAACAAATTTTGTTATGTAACATAAAAACTCTTGTATGTTATAGTTCTAGACCAGGCTAGTTGGCTTCATAAACCATAAACCACAGTGACTGTGGTTTATTCTCTTGTGCTTAATGTGGTATATGCCCAAGTTCCTAATTGGGTACATTATGTAGACCCAGAAAATGGATTAATTCACTAATCAAATTAGAGCCAGTTTGGTCTAATGGTTAAAGCACCAGATTAGAAACCGGAAGACTCTGAGTTCTAGTTCTATCATAGGCATGAAAACTAACTGGGTAACTTTGGGCCAGTCTCTCTCAGTCCAATCTCCTTTTCAGGGTTGTTTCTGTGGGGAAAATACAATAGCCACCTTGAATTATTTATAAAAATAAAGAGAAATCAAAAATCAAATTGAAATCATTATATATACAAAAGGGTATTGCAGCTTCCAGTTCTTTAGCCAGTGTTGGATTTCATACACATTTCTTCTTCCCAGAAACCTATGATTTCGTATGGGGATTTTTAAGTTTATAATGTTTAATTTTTTATGATGTATTATTTGAGCCACCGAGAGTTACCGTGTGGCAAGATGGGTGGCTAACAAATTTTAAAAATAAATCAGTAATCTATACTTAGATTCACAAAGACTGATAGAAATTTAATAATTCAAGTCCTAAGAATTATTAATGTAGCATCTGAGGATATAGGCAGTTCCAAGCAGAGGTGGTGGGGGAGGGGTTGTGAAATTCAGGTCTGATAAAATCAAAATTTCCAAAAACTCTTTGGGTAGGACTCCAAGGGCTCCAATCACAATTGGTATAGCAACAGATTTCTTTTTCTGAAGGTGATCAATATATATGATGTACTATACAAGGGTTCTATATATATAAAATGCATCATAAAAGTTCAGTACCAAAAATGGATGCCTAGGCATTTTTGCCACATTTTTGTGGTTGGACATCAAAAGGCAGTTTCAGTTTCCATCAGTTGTTGTTTTTTTACTAAGAAAAACTAGTGGTATTGATGAGGGGGAAGTTAAATACTAGACCTCCCAGCAAATGTTATGCCAAGTGTTAAATTATAAATTTCTACTTCTAGAATACTAAAAACAGAATATTGTAGGTAACGTCTGTACAAATAGGGAACTTTTGATTATTGACAATCTTTACAGGGTAGTGAAAGCTGCATCCTGAGTTGTACTGTTAAAATATTTGTGAAAGAATCCATAATTCTGAATAAGAGATATTTTTCCCAGTGCCAAAGAGACACTTTCAATATAGTTTATTACAAAAGTAGTCCTTGTTTAGTGACCACAACTTGGTCTGGCAATTTGGTTGTTAAGTGGTTGCTAAATGAAACTGCAACTGTGCATACGATCTTTAGATTTCCGTTGCTTTACAGACTTGTAAAGGCCGTAACCATGAGGGACTGGTTGCAAAGTTATTTTTCATCACTATTCTAATTGTGAAACAAGGTCTACCCTAACCTAACCCTAACCCTGTATTTGTTTTTGAAAGTAAAGTTTTGAGAAAAACTACTGAGAAAATTCAACCTTCCTCCAGCTTTGGAGAGGCATAAGGAGAGCTTGTTTAAAGGATGATGGTGGTTTTCAGGGACTGGGTTAGCTACCATGGTGGGTTGTAGCAAAGTTTGTTCTAAACCTGCAAAAATTGCCTTTTAAAAGTTTGCTCATTTTTCTTCTTTCAGGTGGCCATTAAACATGTTGCCAAGGATCGAATCTTGCAGTTCCACCATATGGTGAGCATTTCTTCCATGCTGAACACTTTTGCAATTAAACTCTTGCAATACTATTAGTCTTCTCATCGTTCCTATAACCCATCTCCTCCCACTTATGACTGCAGGACTGTAACTTTGTTGCTTGTATCCTCATGATTTATATTGATATTGATTGTTCCTTGATTGCTTATTTGTACCCTATGACTATCATTAAGTGCTGTACCTTATGATTCTTGACGAATGTATCTTGTCTTTTTATGTACATTGAGAGCATAGGCACCAAAGACAAATTCCTTGTGTGTCCAATCACACTTGGCCAATAAAGAATTCTATTCTATTCTATACCCTTTGCTGTTTGGAGTGCTGTGGCAAACGTTCTTACCAGTTTTGATTTCTGTTCTTCCCTAGAATGGCACTCTCATCCCTCTGGAAGTCCATCTGCTGAAGAAAGTATCGTCCCCAAGTTGCCAAGGTGTCGTCCGTCTTTTGGATTGGTTTGAGCAGCCTGACTCATACTTCATTGTTATGGAGCGACCGCTTGTTTCTCAGGACCTGTTTGACGTTATCACAGACCAGGGCCCACTCCCAGAAAAGGTGGCTGCTGGTTACTTTCAGCAAGTGGTGGAGGCAGTGCGCCATTGCCATCTGTGTGGTGTGTTGCATCGAGACATAAAAGACGAAAACATCTTGGTAGACCTTCTGCATGGTGACTTGAAGCTCATAGACTTTGGCTCAGGTGCATTGCTGCGGGATACTCTATACACAGATTTTGACGGTGAGTATAGAGACTGTATAGTTGGCAGGGAGAAAGGAAAGGAACATTTGCATGTAAAAAAGACAAAGCCTTTGTATGAAACTGCAGTGAGTTTCTGCTAGCCACTGGTAGACAGCCAAGGGGTCGTCTAGCTGTACAAGACAACTTTCTATGGAAGATGAGGAAAACATGGAACCCAATATAATAGTAAACAATGGTTTATCACAGAAGTATCTCTTAAAATAGCTTTCCTACACCCAGTGCCCCTGAACTTGGAAGTAACCATTTGGCCGGGGATTATTGATATTGAAGTCCCAAAATCTATGGAGGGTATCAGGTTCAGAAAAGCTGGTCTTGAAAGGTGACACAGAAAGGTTTCTGGTTACAAGAATTTCAGAGAGCTGGTAAAGAGACACCAGAGCTCTTTGGGGTTTTTCCTAGCTCAGTTCTGGGCTAATCCACTAAATGCTCCTTTGAATTCAAGCTTGATTTCTGCAGACTTTATAGACATTCTTAGCAGTAAATAGACTGATGTTATTTCCTTCTGGAATTTTTTTTTAAATTTTCAGTTTAGCATGGGCCCTAGGTTAATCTCTAGTCGCCTCCTTTATCTGCTTAGCCTCACGATTGCTGCCATCTACTGAAGCCTTCAACCAATAAGAAAAGAAAAATGTGTTCTGTGTATGGAATGAGTAGTTATATTGATAATTAACATGAAGGCACAGAGGAGTTCTAAGGCCGTACTTGCTACTTTTTCATCAACAGAACTATGCCCCATCTATTATCATCCACTGGACATTTATAAGGAAGGGATCTTTATATATACGAATTTTGCAGGTAGACTTATATTCTAAGCCTACATGCAAAATTTGTATACATAAAGATCTCTTCCTTATAAATGGTAAGTATGGGCTAGGTTACGCACAGAACTTTATAATGGATTGAGTTCAATACCACTCATAGCATTCCTGTTTGCTCCTAAGAACTCCAGGTGTCTGAGGACCTCAGGAATGTTGTTTTTTGCTAGATAACTAGTTCCCAGGGCTCTCATATTTTGAATTCTTTTGAAAAATATGTTAAAGGTAAAAGCAATTTGATCTCCTCCTTAAGCTAGGCTTGTTTGTTTTAGATTAAGAGTGTCCATTGTTTTTTTAAAGAAACTCAGATGGTTAGGAATTTTTCAGAATACTTTCATCTCCCAAATATGTGGCCATTACTCTTTTGATTCATTGCACCCTTTCAGTTTCCACATTTTGAGGAAGCAGAAATTCTATGTGCTAAGTGTACAGCTGATACATTTATAAATTAATTCTAGGTATCCCAGATTCTTAGCAGTGTCTGCTTCCATATAGTATTAAACTCATAAAGAGTTTGGTTGCAAATGAGAGAGGAAATCTATGTTAGCATGTGCTACTGTAAAGTATTGATAAAGGTTTGCATGATCGTTTTCTCCAAAATAATTATTTTACAAAGTGCGTTTTTACACAGAGAACTTTCTTAATATTTTTTTAATATTGTCTTAAGTTTGCAGATAGAATAATTTTATGTAGAGGAAAACTGAGCGTGGCCAACTGTTTATCTGAACAGGATGGCCTGTCTACTCTTGTCTTACAAGAATTTTTTTAAAAAAATGCAGTTTACAAGCATTTTATTCTTTGGGCAATGTGGTGAGCTATTCCTCTCTCTTGCTACAGGCACGCGGGTGTACAGCCCCCCTGAGTGGATAAAATACCACCACTATCATGGTTTGCCTGCCACAGTGTGGTCTCTGGGTGTGCTGCTATATGACATGGTATGTGGGGACATCCCTTTTGAACGTGATGAGGAGATCCTGCTTGGAAAACTCCACTATCACTGTAGGATATCCTCAGGTGAGCACTGCTGTGAGCTTAAGCCAAAGACTATGTCTGACAGATTCTGGGAGACTTTTAGGCTCATGTATGTCACAGGGCCGAAATGGGGGCTGGTCCGGGAACTTCTAGACTAAGCTTTCTGTTGAAAACTTTGTTTTTCCTGGTGACAGTTCCGGCCAATATTCTTTGCCTTGTCTAGTCTTTCTCTTCCTCTCCATCTCTGTCTTTCTTTCTCTCTTCCTCTCCCTTCTTTCCTTCCTTCCTATTAGTAACTCCTGACAATTGCCTGAATTAGTCGTGCAGTTTTCTTGGCAAGATTTCAGAAGTGGTTTGTCCTTGTCTCCTAGAGCTGAGAGAGGCAGACTGGACCAAAGTCATCAAGCTGGCTTTACGCCTAAGGCAGTACTAGAATTCATAGCCTTCTAGTTTCTAGCCTAGTGCTTTAACCACTGCACCAAGCTGGCTTTTTTTAGTAGAATTAAATTGGCCATTTCCCTATAGAGGTCTTTATGTACGCCATAGGAAAGCAAGATCTGACTCCTTTGTACAAAAATCTGTATCTCAATCTAATACTGTAAGTGGCTGAACAACCTACACCGGTAATGGCGAGCTTATGGCATGCGTGCCAGAGGTGGCACATAGAGTCCTCTCTGTGGGCAAGTGCGCTGTCGCCAGCTGATTTTCTGGTTTCCAGAACACAGGTCTTTGCGAGTGCCGGAAAATGGTCTAAAAATGCCCCAAAACCAGGCAGTTTTCTGGGCCTTTTCCAGGTCATTTTGAGGTCATTTTCCAGTGCTCCGGTGCCCGCAAAGACCATCTTCTACCCACAAACTGCATGAAAACAACTCAAAAAAACTGCCCCCAAATGCCCCTAAACAGCCAAGAAACAGGCATGTGCGTGTTTCAAGTTTCCAGTGCTCTGATGCGTGCACATGCATACGCATTTCGGTTTGGGCACTTGGTGCCGAAAAGCTTCGCCATCACTGCCCTACACTAAGAGGCCAACACCCTACAGTCAAGCAGAGCCCAGCTAAAGTAAATTATTGTACCAATAAAGCACAATAAAAACATGAATAAAATTAAAGGTGATTATGACCCTCATCAGCACATGAATGTTCCTTGAACACTTACTGTTTTGTTGAGCAGGTTGTCCTGCACGCCTCAGAAACCTTGGATGAACTATTTAATAATGGGGGAGTTGCCCCCAAGAAGGACTGTCTCTGTCCCTCCTCCCTCCCACTCAGCTCCTTCACCCCATATTGTGATGACCTTTAGAACCCTCTTTTCAGGCAAACACGTTGGACCAGTACAACTTGGGCAGGAGGGGCAATCCTGAAGACCCCTTAGAGCCAAACCATGTAGGGCTTTGTGGGTTAAGGCTAGCACTCTGATTGGAACATAACGGGCGGCCAATCAGTGCTTAGAACTTCACAGTGGCTTTGACTATGGAAATGTTAAGGTGCTTGACAAGCAGCTGTCATTGGATGGACCAGTTTACTGCACGAATTTATGAGTAATTTACCCATCTCTGAATGACTCCCTCAGGTTTGGTTAAACAATGCAATCAATTGATAGATTTTGCCTGTGGGAAAGTAGGTACGCTTTGTCTTGGTCTAAACGGCAGTTTTAATGATGTAAGTAAGCCTTGTCGAGTGGTTTGTCCATAGGGTGATGCAATTTCAGTAATTATTTTCTCCTTTGATAGATTGCCGCCACTTGATTGAATGGTGCCTTTCGTTAACACCAGAGAAGCGACCTTCCTTGGAGCAGATCCTGGCTCATCCGTGGATCCTCACCTTCTTGGAGCCAAGCGGGCGCAAAGTGCAGCAGCCCACCACCCACAAAGGTGGCACTAGCCTCCGGACAGAATAGGGGCAGCTTGTCATACAAGGAGCAAAGGGCACCCTGGCTTCTCCTGCACCAAAGGACTGATCTAATCACTGTTTCTTATTCCTGCTGATTAGCTGAGCGGGAAATTGCCAATGGGGGCAATTTCTGAAATCCCAGTGGTGTGGCAGTAATCCTGCCCAACTGACTAGACAATGGGGCTGTCACACGGCTCCTACACAAGACAACAGAGACCAAGGGGTAATGTTTTGTTTACACAAGGACTCTGCCTGGCCCTGCGTGCTGGGAAGGGGCAGAGACTGGCACCAGGGAAGCAGTTTCAAGGCTTTCTCTTATATGATTTGTACGACTCAGGACCCCAACCACTTTGGGGCAGCAGGATCGACTTCATTTTTTTATGTAACGTGGATATATATGCTTATGTCTCTGCAGGTGACAGCTTATTTATTTAGCATAATATTCCATGGGGGGGATCATTTTTTATGTTGATGTTAAGCGTTTACCTGCTATCATTTTGAGAGTAAAAAAATTTTTTTTTTCCTTCAGTGCAGCCCAAAACTGACTCGATAACCTCTCCCCACTTTACCCCCATATATTCATTCCTGTTCAGCCATTCCAAGTCTGAAACCATGTTCTAGGGCTCGATTTCTCTGCTATTGCCCTAATTTATATGGGGAAGGAAATGAAAAGTAAAGACCTAATCTCATTCAAAAATGTACAAAAGCTCATCCATAAATAAGGGTATGGTCGGTGTGTGTGTGTGTATTAATTGAACTTCTGGTGGGGAAAAAACTAGCTCCAATCCTCTTCTTACAAGAATCTCAAATTTTGTTCACATTCAAGCCAAGCTTTCATTCCAAAGAAAATTTACCTTTTCCAAAGATGCTGGCAGAATCTTGCGATTCTAATGGTTTTAAGAATCCCGAGTTTCTTGTTTGAAGTTCCTGATAGGATTCTTGCCTCTTCTCATAGATCTTTCATCTGGGAGACTTTGGATATGAATGTGAATGGCCCAGGTGGTTCCTCATTCCATCTCTTCAATTTTAGCCATCCCATGTGGTGGCTTGCAAGTACAACTGAGATGTTGGTTAATAAAGGGAAAGCCTGGTGCCATGGGTGTTTTCTTAGCTTTGGCAAATAGCTTTTCATCTGTTGATTTTTCTGGACCTCCCTTCTCCCACCCTTGCCCCCCCTGTTTTGTTTGCCTTAGAAATTGTGGGGTCAAAAGAGGGGACTTCTGTGTTTACCCTTATTCATATTAATAAATTAGGCCAAAGTACTCTTAATATTTGACTTGTGTTTTGAAAAAGTAGCAGCAAGAGCCTTTTTTTTTTTAAAGAAAACTTTGGGTTACATGGGGTTTTCTCCGTGATTCCCCATCTTTTAAACAGAAGTCAAAACCTTCTCTTAGCCAAATTTATTTCGCTGGTTGTTTTGAATTCTGGTCTTTCCACTTAGTAAAAAGAGAAGGACGCTACATCCCCAAGCAGTTAAGACTGACAGTAGATATTTGAGGTGAAGATCCAAGTCGATTTTCACGCAGATTTATCAGTCATGATCATCTAAGCCGGGTTCTGCAAACTTTAGCAAGCGGAAAGGAATGCTTGCCACAAACTTGCTTGTCCTGAATGAAGCAGGTGAGATGAGCATGCTTGATACCCTGAAAATTCAAATCTTCTAAAAGGAGGAATATTTTGCTCTCGCTCTCCTCTGGGAAGGTAAACAGGACTCCACTTTTAATCTGAATCTTAAAAACATCCAGAAACCAGAGATTTAATTGCTGAGTGTCTCTGAGGTTCATAGTGACCTTAAAATAGTGAGACCCTCTACTTCCGTAGATCATGGAGAGAGAGAACCAAAGTCTCCCCTCGATTTTTTCCTGACCATGCTAAAATATGAACTTGTGTCTTCCTGTACCTGCACAAAGCTGAGCAGTCTTAAATTTCTGTCTCTTTAACCCAAATATCGTGCCTCTTAATAATTAAGTGGGTGCTGGATCAGAGGGATATGCAAAAAAAGGGAAGGTCTGCAAAACTGGAGATCCAGTCTGGGATATTACCAGCAACCGTTTCTAAACCTGCTGCCGCTAGCAATTATAACTAAAGAATATTTATACGCCAGTTCTGGTTGTTACTTTATATTTGTGGACTTGTTTGTTTTGTTACTACTGCCTCTCATGTACATTTATGCAACCACATAACACAGTGCCTCGCCCTTTTGGGCCCCAGGATCTACAAAGCCCAACTTGGGTTTAAATAAACTTTTATAAGAAAAATAGTTCTCTCGTGTACACGTGTATTTGGGGGCGGGGGGGAATATCCATTGAGTTTCTATGAGTGTCAATGACCTTCGTTTTGCTGATTCATTGCTTAGTTCCAGAATTTACAAACCTTTACAAATATATATTTGTAAAAACCTTTAAATTTAAATATTTGTAAAACCTTTAAATTTAAATAAGCTTGAAAGGAAATAATAGCTACAAAGGTCTGCTATGGCACATGCTTTACATCCTTTGTATTTTGAAGAATGTTCAAAGTAAATTTAAAATATAAATGATAATGCATTTTTTTAAATCTTTAACTTACAAAAATAGCAAAATATGCAGAGAAAACTGCTTAACTGTTAGCGACAATATATGAGGTTAGGAAGTAGCTAATGGTTGGCCCATCAAAGGTCCTTAAAATAGAAGTCTCTTTTTGTCATTCAAAGCAGTTTGGATGGGAATATGCACTGGGTCTATATAGTGTACTAAATATCTTGGCTTACGAGATAAATCAGTTGGGTTTATCCAAATCTTAATCCACAAACATGCTAAACCCCTTGAGACCCACCTGGATTTTGTTTTGGAGCAGAATGCAAAGTATCCTGGAGGATTATTATTATTATTATTTTGCTAAATTTCTTTAGCAATTATTTAGCTGGATGCTTGGATCTACAAAGATGTATGATGCCTTGTGAATTACCGGAATTGTTGCTACCAATTCACTTTTTTAATTTATATTTATTTGTACACTGCCTTTATTATTTTTACAAATAACTCAAGGCAGTGAACATACACAACACAACTTCCTCCTATTTTTCCCACAACAACCACCCTGTGAGGTGAGTTGAGCTGACAGAATGACTGGTCCAAGGTTATCCACTGCCTCTCATGGCTACAACAGGACTAGAGCACTGGCCTCCTGCTTTCTAGCCTGGTGCCTTAACCACTAGACCAGGGCGGTCAAACTCAATTTCATTGAGGGCCACATCAGGATTGTGTTTCACTAGAGGGGGCGTGGCCAGCTTGATGTCACTTGTGTCAGTTCCTGTGGTGGCCCGAGCACTCTGCCAGTGAAAATAGCCCTCCCGGGCGCCCTTTTAGTTGGCACAGGTTTGCAGGAAGCCATCTCAGCCAAAAACGGAGCTCAGGAGGCTACGTGCAGTCCTCCTGAATACCATTTTTGCTGGCAGAGGCACCGTGTGCTGATCCTTTGCTGCTTCCATGGTGGCCTTGCCGGCTAGATCTAACCATCCCATAGGCCACAGGTTTGACACCCCTGCACCAGAACAAAACAGGCTCCCTATCCATTACTCAAAACCTGATTATCAGTTTTCCCTCAATCATGCAAAATATCTATCCATATAATCTGTAGAACACAGATATGATCTATGATTTATGCCGTTTCCATCTGCTTCCATTAAAAAGTAGCCATCTTTCTTACTGGCAGATATCTTAAAATGTAATTAAATATCTATTCATGTTCCTAACGCTCTGATCCACACGATTGTTCACTTCTTCAGGAAGTGTGCAGAAGGCATTTCCTTTTCATTTGGAGTAGCACACCTATCTCCCAGGGTGTGAATCCAAATTTAATTGAATGCGTTATGACACAACTGGAAGCAACTGGAGAGGTTGACTATCTTGCCAAGTTGTGAGACTGATTTAACCTGTTTTTAGGAGTTCACGATTGCCCACAGATTTATGAACCACAGGGAGTTGCCATTAAAATGGTCCCTGAGCAACCTTTGACAAAAGCAAGGATGGAATTAGGCCATAAATCTAGACCAGACAGATGTCACTATCTCGTTAAGAGATGGGTAAGTGGAGCGTCATTCGTGTCACGCTCTCAGCGTGAGAAGTTCTAGTTCTCCTGAGCACGTGGGTGTTGTCTGGGGCAGATAAAGCATGAGGTTTCTCAAGTCAGGTTCTGACAAGATTAAAGCAGCTCAGCATCCTATTAAAAGAGGTGTGTTCTTAATGCTGGAGTATAAATGCTTTTGCTGGAACAACTGCTTTAAGAAATGCAGAAACTGTTGGAGTGAGTGTTTCAGGTAAGTCAATGGGCTTTGACAAATAGATGGGCTGTGGGTATGTCACCAAGGCCTCTTTCATTAGAGACACATATTAATCTAGTATCTGAAATAGGGCTGATTAATACGGTGGTTAGCTCTGCCTAATAGTTTTCAAGCAAAATCAGTTTAGTTTGTGGAAATGTAAGAGTCCTCTGGGAAAGAAAGGTACCATAATAATTTATTGTTTAGTATAATACATCTCCACTGAACGAGAAACTATTGTAATGAGTTGAAGAAACGGTTGTTCAAATCACAGGTCAGAGAAGGAAGCATATACCGGTAACTCTGTGTCCAATTTAAAAGGCAAATATAGGAATGAAATGGCTAGGAAAGGATGACACCTGGAATCAAAATTGGAGGCTGAAGTACTAATGATCTGACATATGCAGATGGCACCACTCAATGCAAGTGAAAAATAAAAGATAATTATGAAAGTCAGTGGAAAATGTAAAATCTGGGTTACAGATAAATATTAAAGATAATGTCAACCAGCATGTTTCATAAACTTACAAGCGGCAGCAAAAAACCTGAAAGTAGTAGGTTGCTTTGTTTTAGGGGCTCAAGAATAGCTCAAGATGAACAGTATCCTGAAAAGGTAAAGAGAAACATGGGCAAGGTCATGAAGGATGTAGACATTTCAATTACAATCAGTTGTAGAAAACTGAAACTCACATACTGTGGTTTATGAGCTGGGAAAAAAAATAACCTTAACAAACTGAGGCCATGGAAAAAGTCAATGGTTAAAGTGGAGAGGCAAGATCAAGAGAGTTACAGGAACTCTGTGGAAGAGCTGCAAATACTCGTGCTGGATATATGGACCATATCTATCTCTAAAATAGATCACGATGGTTCATATATTCAGCTCTAATCAAGTCCAACTCAGTGACAACTAACTGGTGTATAGATGTCTTAAACTACAACTACAACTGCTTGCCAATTGATTTGAATTAATGAAGGTTGAAATTCAAAGCATCTGGAAGGCATAATGTTGACTATCTGTGCTTCGTGTGCATTATAATAGTAATCGTGATTTATACTTCAAAGGTAAGTCAATAGTATGATCTTCATCTTGCAGATTTTATGAGAGAGAACTGTAACTTCCTGCACCCTCTGCCATGAGTAGGATATTTGGGGTTTGAATTAGGAGCTTCAATCTTATCAGTTATGATCTTAATGTTTCCTACTTCAGTTGGCAGTGCACACCTATTGATGTAGTTTAAAAATTTGTGTGTTCCTTCATGTGTATGAGTCTTCTCCTGTTTGGTACCCTACAGATGTATTGGGATTGCAGCTCAGTGTTCCAATCCAGCATGCCAATAGTTAAGAAATCTTGGAATTGCTCAATATCTTGGCAGCTTGGGGAGTTGACATTTTACATCCGGAATATCTAGACAAGATATGACAGACAGATATGACACAGGTTTGCTATCAGGTGCCATGTAGAAGAAACAAATGAAATCCGCAGCTAAATATCAGTTTCCTCACTATTTAGTATGTTTGGGACTTTCTCATTTTCTTTTCCAATGGCCCATAAATAATATTTTAAATACTGTCATGGAGTTAGGGAAATATCTAGTGATGTTTAACTTTGAGAAGGCTGACTGAGCAGTTCAAATGCTTGAGCAGATGTCACTCAGAGGAAGAAGAACTGTTCTCTACCTACTCAGAGTGCAAAAAAAAATGGATTTAAGTAAGTAAAGGAACAGATATTCCAATTAGACATTAGAAAGACCTTCCCAGTGTAACAATAATTCCCAGACAGAAATGGTATGCTCCTTTACACGGGAGTTAATTCTGAGTAAGGATTTGAAGTTAGTGATCTAAATAACCTCTCAGGATCCTGTGATTCTATGGGGTGATTTGAAATTGCTGAATATGGGTACAAATCAGAGGATAGACGGAATATTTGCTTTTATTTATCTATTTGATTTGGTTGGGGAATACTTGGAGTTGAAGCCCTAAAGCTTAAAAGTTGCCAATGTTGGATGTCTGGAGATTCTCAGTTACCCAGGTCATAGTTGTCTCAAAGGTCCTTTTTTCCCTTCAAAAGTCAACTGGACTCTTTTTTCCTTGAGGAGGAAGAAGAAGAAATCATTTCACTTATCATTCAAGAAGCTTCATTAGTTGTGATGCTGGGAGATGGGAGGATAGGTTAGTACCTATCCAGTCCAGTTGACTTTTGAAGAAAAAAACCTCCATCTTTGCTAAAGTTGGACACCCTGCTTTAAACTGTGCCCTACATATAGAATTACTAAACCTAAGCTGCTAAAATCCAGATGACCACTATATGGCTGCAAAGCATTAGGGTTTTTGGTGTTTCTTTGCTCCCATCTAATCATTTTCTGGATTTTATCATTCCAGATCTGGTGGCCCCACTGTAAGCATATCTTTCCAGAACAAGCATCATGTCATTCCATGATTGGGTCAGAGCCTATCTTTATTAGAGCCTATTAAATTGCAGTTATTAGGATGGTTTTTGAGATCCACAGCTGAGTGACAGGTTATGCGCACTAATCTTGTGATAATTAAGATAATTACTCGATGATCAGTTTGATACTATTAGCTTCAGTCATCATCATGCTTTCTTTGCATCCCCAGTCAAAGTGGGTAGTGCCAAGACAGCCAAGGACCTAGCCAATATGGATAACTCAGTTGGCATGCTGGAAACACAGGTTGAGTGAGGAACCTGTTGTTCATGCAGAGAAACGGTTATATAATTGTTCACCAACTTGCTCAGATTCCAGTCTACAATACTAGAGCCAATTAGAAGTTGCCAAAAGCAAAGACTTTGAGGGCAATAAACATGCTTTGAAGTGCAAGCCAATTATATGGATCCACAGTTTCATGACTAACCTCCTACTGAATTTTATGTGGATCTACTTAGTCTGTATTTTGTGCATGGTCATACGAATGGATTTTGAGATCAACTCATTTCACCTGAGAGTCCATGTAGTATGATAATTATGTTACTAGAGTAACAGGTAAGTGGTTGCAATGTTGAAATAAGGAAACACAGGTTCAAGTCTACTTTTCGCTTGGAAACTCCCAGGTGATTTTGGATCACTTGCTTTATCTGAGCACAATCTACCTTGTTGTTAAAGGAATAACTTTAAAAGTGATCCTACACAAATAGTCCTCAACTTATGATCATTTATTTAGTGACTGTTTGATGTTACTACAGTGCTGAATAAAGTGATTTATGACTGGTCCCCTCCTGTCCTGCCACAAAACAATTGTAGCATCCCCATGGTCATGTGATCAAAATTTGGGCACTTGGCAACCGGCACATATATATGACAATTGCCGTATTCCAGGGTCACGTGATTGCCAACTGTGATATTCCCAGTTGGCTTCTAAAAAACAAAGTCAATAGGAAAGTGTTAGATTCACTTAAACACAGTGCTTCATTTAACACTATGGAAAAATTGCCATAACATTGAGCACAACTCACTTAAGGACTGATTACTTCTGTAATGTGGAAGTTTTGTTCCCAATTATAATCATAAATCAAGGATGTAAAATGCACCTGCTAACACAGAAGGAAAGGAAGGAGAAGAGGAGAGGAAACTGACCGTATAAGAGTTAGTGGATACAAATACAGGTAGTCCTCAACTTACAACAATTCATTTACTGACCGTTCAATGTTACAATGGCACTGAAAAAAGTGACATGACCATTTCTCACGACTGTTGCAACATCCTCATGGTCACATGATCAAAAGTCAGATGCTGGGCAACTGGCTCACATTTATGACAGATGTCGTGTCCTGGAGTCATGTGATCCGCTTTTGTGACCTTCTGACAAGTAAAGTCAATGGGGAAAAAAGATTCACTTAGCAACCGTGTCACTAACTTAACAAACTGCAGCAATTTACTTAACAAATGTGGCAAGAAAGATAAAGTGGGGCAAAACTCACCACAAATTTCTCACTTAGCAACATACATTTTGAGCTCCGTTGTGGTCATAAGTTGAGGACTATCTGTTTATGGTGTAATAATGCATTGCCTAGGGCTCAGAGTTTTTAAGCATTTTCCTCCAAGTCCAGCAGACACAGTGTTAAAAATATTCTATCCCTTGCCTGAAAGATCCTCATGTTCTCTCTCCCCATTTGCTAAATTTTTCTGCCATTGTGCCACGGTATGCCACAAATGTGTGCCATAGAGAGGTGGGAAATAGAGGATGTGAGAGACGGACTGTAATTCATCTTATTTTTCATTACTTAAAATGATTACAACCTCTTGTTCAGAGCTTAAACCAAGGATAAAGAGTTATCAATAGAAAGTTTAGCTGCTCCGGCTGATACTGCAGTGTTTTAGCTTCAGCAGACGTGAAGCACTGGAGGCTTGGATGGTGGAGAAGGAGTAGGCCCGTCTCTAGGAGCCCAAGGGCACACTGTTTACAAGTATATGACACTTCAGCACAATTCTGTGTTTCAGGCCCCCAAGCATTGCAACACAGGGCAAACGGGTTTACATCTGTCAGGCAGATTAAATCACCTTCACCGTCTTATGAAATTAGAGGAGGAGGAGGACTGCTACTCCGAAGGAACTGCGTGAGCTAAAGGGGAGGGAGGAAGAAGCCTCCCCCAACATGATTTAACCTGATATCTTGAGAAGCTTGCCAGAAATAGTAGCTCGCAAGTATTCCCCCGTCACTCCCACCTCTCATTTATATACAACAGCCCCCAAAGGGGAACGCATGTGACGGTTCAGATCAAGGAAATGCATGTTGGGGCAGGTGGAACCTGTAAAATATTTAACAAGGGTATCTGTAAAATATTTAACAAGGGTATCAGCATTTTCTTTCAGTACAGGTAGTGTTATGTCCTCGACTTGCGACCGGCCAAAAGTACTTGACATATGACTGATAGACAGCAACTGCTGAGCCGCGCCTGATTGGTTAAGGCGCGGCTGGCTGAGCGCGGGCTGTTTCTGTTATTCCTTTTGGTTGCCCTGCTTGACAGCTCTAGTATAAATAGCTGTCAAGCAGGGCAAGGTGCTGATTGTGAATAGTTGCTGTTCTCTGCTGTTGATGTTAATTAAAGCTGTTCTATTTTACCTCAGCCGTTCCACGCCTCCTCTGTCTTCACAGTATTGAATAGGAAGTCCCTCAGTTTATAACCATTTGAGGTGACCACAAACCCATGAAAGATATTTACAATCCGACTCCAAACTTCCAGTGGCCAGACACTCCCACCCCACCCTCAGCATCGGATCATTTGATCACATTTCAGAGACTCCGCAAACAGCACCCAATTATGGTCATTTGCAGCATCCTGCGATCACATGACCGTGATTATGTTTTTGCTAAAAAAATCAGCATTAATAGAAAAGATGCAGAGACTCTAGAAAGAGTGCAGAGAAGAGCAACAAAGGTGATTAGGGGACTGGAGACTAAAACATATGAAGAACGGTTGCAGGAACTGGGTATGTCTAGTTTAATGAAAAGAAGGACATGGGGAGACATGATAGCAGTCTTCCAATATCTCAGGGGTTGCCACAAAGAAGAGGGAGTCAAACTATTCTCCAAGGCACCTGAGGGTAGAACAAGAAGCAATGGGTGGAAACTAATCAAGGAGAAAAGCAACTTAGAACTGAGGAGAAATTTCCTGATAATTAGAACAATTAATCAGTGGAACAACTTGCCTCCAGAAGTTGTGAATGCCCCAACACTGGAAATCTTTAAGAAGATGTTGGATAGCCATTTGCCTGAAACGGTATAGGGTTTCCTGCCTAGGCAGGGGGTTGGACTAGAAGACCACCAAGGTCCCTTCCAACTCTGCTATTGTATTGCATTGTATTGTATTTCCAGTTTTTGCCCCATAGAGAAGAATCGGCTTGCTTAATGACTGCAGTCCACATAATTATGCCCATGTAAGATTGTAACATGGGAGATCTGCTTTACGACCATCACAACAAATAACCATAATGTCAGGCTCCAATACTGTTGTAAGCTGAGGACTTTATACAGGTAGTCCTCAACTTACGACCACAATTGATGTTGCTAAGTGAGAATTTTTTTTCATTTATGTTTCTAAGTGAGAAATTTGTTAAGTGAGTTTTGCCCCATTTTACGAGTTTGGTTGCCACCTTTGTCAAGTGAATCACCGCAGTTGTTAAACTGGTAGCCCGGCTGTTAAGCAAATCTGGTTTCCCCACTGACTTTGCTTGTCAGAAGGTTGCAAAAGGTGAATCATGTGACCCAGGGACATTGCCACTGTCATTAATGTGAGTCAGTTGTCAAGCATCTGAATGCAAATCAACTGACCATGGGGATGTGCTGCAATGGTCATAAGTGTGAAAAATGGCCACAATTCCCTTTTTTTCAGTGACGTTGCAACTTCAAACATTCACTAAGTGAACTGTCGTAAGTCAAGGCCTTTATGTAAACATTTGTGCTATAAACAATTTCTTAACTATTTGCAGATCTTTCTTTGAATCTGCTGTGCATTATGTCTGTCTGAAGAGGTTAAATTGCATCCCACATTAACACAAACAGAAAAGCAGTTGCCTCTCTCTCTTTGAATTAATTGCAAGATCAGGGGGATTATTAGCACCAGGAAGGCAGTGGCTTTCCATAAATCTATATACATATACAATGCAATATGATTTAGCTGTTCCTGCACCTTGAAACCCCTAACCCTGTCTACTTAGTGGCGAAGAAGGAAAAAACAATGAAGGGAAGGATAAAAATAAACACAATAAAGGGTGGATACCAGCAAACACAATTGGGCTTCATCCTTGCGGCTAAGGATGAGTACTGAGGCATTAAGCCAGGAGTGAACAAGCTTTGGCCTTCAGACTGCTTGCAGTCCTGGATCTAATTAGAATGACCCTTGGCCTAATTTCAAAACCCTCAGCAGTCAGATTAGAGTACTAGGATGAGGGGTCTGCCACTGTTTTATCGTCTACAAGGCAGAAAGAAAAGAAAACCAAGAAATGGAGAGGGGGGTCATCCTTTACACTTTTCACTTTGGTCTTATCTCTTAAGTGTGTGCACATACACACACACACACACACACACCCCACTAACAGATTTCCCCATTGATAAAATGTTTCCTGCACCCAGAAAATATCTCCCTATCCTTAAGCCACAGGTTTCACAAAAGCAGAAATGTGGACGAAGTGAAAAAGAGAGAGACAGACACACCCCAAATATTTTGCTTTATGCAGACTGTTTACAGCCGAATCAAGAAATTAACTCTCTGAATTCTTTCTAGCAAATTGGGATAAAACAAACTTTGGATTCCACTGGCCTTGGAAGAGGAGCTAGGAAGAAGTCTCTATGATCTCCCAAAACCTCAGCATGAATAGAATTGTTGTGTACGACAAGCCCAATTTTGAGGGCCTCAGCAAAGAGTTCACCTCTGATGTCCCTGACCTGCATGAATTGGATTTTGGTGACTGCATCTCCTCCTTGAAGGTGAGAGGCCAGCCCTGGGTGGCCTACAAGCTCTCTAAGTTTGAAGAGGACGGCGTCATTTTTGAGGAAGGGGATTATGCCGAGATTGACAACAACAACAGAATTTCATCCCTACGACTAGTTCACCAGGATCTCTCTGACCCCCAAATTACACTGTACGAACACCCCAACTATGAAGGTCAGAGCAAGGTGGTGAAGGAGGAGACCAACCTGGCCTACGGTTACTTTAATGACCGGGTCTCCTCCCACGTGGTGCAGAGGGGCGTCTGGCTGCTCTATAAAAATGCAAACCGTGGGGGGTGGTATCACATCGCCTGGCCAGGGGAACGCATCCATGACTATAAAACGGAGATCAACTTTGATAATAACGTCTCTCACTTGAAACCTCTGAAGCCGGGCCGCCCAATCATTACTGCCAAGCTGCTGTGGGATCAAAAGAAAGTGGAAGCTGAGCATGATGTTCTGATTGATGAGATTGTGGGGACCAACTGCACCGAATACGAACAAGCGTTCACCACCAACTCCACTCGAGAATACACTGCCACGGTGTTCCAGAGCTTCCACTTCAGCAACACCACCTGCCTAAAACTCGGCTTTGCTTTCCAGGTGACCTTGGGTTGTTCCAATATATTTATAGTGGAGAAAGGCAAAAGCGAGTCCACCACCACTACTGAGAAGGTAGAGGTCCTGCTGCCTGCCAAAATCCCTCCATGCACGGAACTTTCCATACAGGTGATCAAGAAGGAGACGACCACCTCAGTGCCAGTGGAGCTCACCATCTGTCAGAATGGCAAAGAAAAGAAGGAGAACGCTGAATACCGCTGTGTTTCGGGCCGTACCATCAGCACCAGATATACCATGAAGCCTGTCCCAGCAGCACCAGGCGCTTCCCAAGTTAAACCACAAGAAGAATGACGGAGGAGGAACACACAACTATGTCAACTCTTGCACGTGGAGAGATCTAGGAGGACATTTTCAAGCATGGCCTGGGCCAGGGATGAGGAAGAGAACTTAAGTTATTTCTGATTAGGCTCCTTTCAGATTAATGTTCTCGTGGTTAGATATGCTTCCAGACTGAGAAGGAAGAGAAAAACAAGACCCTTCTAGACGTGATGATGGTTTCTGAATTTAAATAATTAGGTTACAGGGATATAATTAGGTTTGGAGATAACCGTTTAATCCGGATGGCAATTTATATAGAAAAAACATGAATCTTTTCTTGAAGGTATATTAACTACCCGGAAAATCAAGAATGGATGTAATGATTTTTCCTCAATTTGAACAGTTGATGCTATTCTTAGTACTGAACATCATAAAACAGCAGAATTAAAAGATCTACAAGGTTATCTGTATTTCTCAGTAAGGGGAGGAAGCAGTGGTTTGTTTTATTTATCTGATGAAATTGAATTTTAAATTGAATCTTTATTAGCTTACATAAACTTCCATTTAAAAACATTTCTTTTTACTTTCCTGGTCCAGCTTTATTTCTCATTAAAGTTATCCCTCTGATCTCAGATGTCTTATTTCACTGTGTCTAATCAGATTTTATTTGCTTAGTAGCTGATGACCCGAGCATAGCCTGGGTATGTATTTATCCCAATCCTGTATTAGAGGGAGCCCCCTTGTGGAGTACTGTGAAGCTGTTACCATGGCAACTCCATTGTGATGTACAGGAGAAGACATTTGAAGGCACAACAGGCTGTATCTTAACAGAACTTGAACTCAAAATGCACACTGTCAGTGTCAAAGGTACTGTGACTTGACACTATAGATATAATTCAGTCCTTTTCATTTCAGCGGCCCAGGCATTCTGGAGTTATGCTGGAACACACACACATGGACACACAAACAAACGGACACACATCCTGATGGGTAAGATCTTGTCTTACCCCCACATTATTTGTTTCCAGAGAGTAAGTCATCTGTGTACCAAGTTTGGTTGAAATTGCTTGAGGCGTTCCAGAGTTATGCTGGAACATACAGACACACACACACAGAGCCATATTTATTTAGATAGATGATAGATAGGTAGGTAGGTAGGTAGGTAGGTAGGTAGGTAGGTAGGTAGGTAGATAGATAGATAGATAGATAGATAGATAGATAGATAGATAGATAGATAGATAGATGATAGATGATAGATAGATAGATAGATAGATAGATAGATAGATAGATAGATAGATAGATAGATATCAAGCACTGTATATCTAATGCATAGCCATTTCAATTTAGTTATTGAATTCACCCATTTCTGGGTACATACCCTAAACTGAACTATAAATTAAACAAGCTAGTTCACAGCCCCATTTAAGACACGCATAAGACCCAGGGTCACAAAACCAGGCAAATTACTGCTAAAACCTACTTGAAGGCACATACTTGTAATCATTCGTTTGGCAGGGCCACATGCAGCCAGTCCAAGCTGTGAGTGAGAACGGGAACCCTTCCAAAAATTGCTGCCCAATTATATTTTGTAAGAGAACATAAAGGGGAATAATTCAGTTATATGTATTTTTTTTTCATTCAGTTTCGATTTGAATCATGCTTCTTTGTGGATAATCCCAGTTGAATCACCGGGTGCCTTTCAAAGGCCAAATGAGGCAGTTAGCTCAACAAAGTCACACAGTCCTTGCTTTATGACTAGTGTTCCATTGTTACTGACAAGAACCCCAACGTAAGAGTATGTTGTGCGACTGTGCATGGCAGCCTAGTGAGGTCAAGTGCAGATGTAGGGATTCTTCCTTTTGTGGACATCCTGATGGCCCCTTCTCTGGATAGCCGTCTTGGCTTCTCTTGACCTTTGGGTTTGCCTCTTGCTAATGTACACTGTGACCATTCTGGGATTGCCATCAATTGCATCACACCAATTTCTACTAAACTGCAGAGCTGTTAACACAGGACTGTAAAGCTACCATTGGGGCAAAAAGGCCCTTGATGTTCAGAATCCTCTTCCTTGTAGCTCTTGAGTTATCCATTAAACGAGCAGGGAGAGGGGAGTAGGAAATGATGGTTCCGAAAATGGTCTTTGGACCCGCTTTGACTCACCATAGGGTGATTCAGGGCTATCGGTCACTGATTCCCCAGGCTTCTCAGAGTTGGAACCTTTTACCCAGTTAAATGTTCCGGAACAGCCCTTTGATCCCAAGAGGGAATGTAATTAAAGCTTCTGTGGTGAGGTGGGCGCTAGGACTTTTGTCCCAAGCCAAGCTGATGTTTACTAGTGTGGGGGAGAAGCACTGAGGTCTTTTGAATGGACTAGAAAGAATGGGCAAATATGTACCTGCAAAAAAACGGGTTGAAGCTCACCTATATCAATTAATCAGGAGATGGGGATGGGGGGGGGGAAGTATGTCAAAAGCAAAGCTAAGGGAAGACACTTTCTGTCCAGATTCAGGTGCATCTGTGGAAGACAATTTAAAAAGAGCCAAGAGAGTGGGCTGAAATATGAAGCAACAATCACTGTCGTCTTTTTGATCCTCTCTCCAGATATCTAAATTCCCCTCCCACCCCCAAACATTTTGAAGGGCTGTTTCCATCAATGTAGTCATAATTAAGTCCTAGATCAGGGGTTGGAAACCTTAAACACTCAGAGAGCCATTTGGACCCGTTTCCCACAGAAAAGAAAACACCGGGAGCCACAAAACCATTCCCGTGCCTGACTATTCCCTGAGTGCCCACAAAACTAGCATACGTATTTGAATTAAAGGGTCTGTTTTCGTCTGAAACTTTTCTTTTCTTGGATTTATCCATGGTTGGCCAACTGGGGGTCAGGCAGCTCAATAAATTGTGTGCTGTCAGGTGTCGCACATCGGCAGTTGTGACACATTTTGAGTGACAGGGAGCCGCAGCAGAGGGAGAAAAGAGCCACGTGCGGCTCCAGAGCCGGGGGTAACTGACCCATGTCCTAGATCATTCTTTAATCTGATACCTGCTAGATCTGTTGAACCAACTCCTGCTCCCTACCTAGCACAAACATTGGCTACTCTAAGTAGGGATTTGAGGAGTTGGAAGGCAACACATCTCCAGATTGTGAAAACTCAATCTGGTCTCAGTGGGGCTTGACAGCAGTACTTAAAAAGCTACAAAAGCTATGATTGTTGAAAATTGACAGCCGAGTTTACTGATATTTTAAAGTGAGATCCATGAAAGTGATACTGCAAGCACTGAAATAGTTCATCTCTCAGTCCAACCCATTGTAGGAAGTTATCACCCAGCCCTCTCCCAGAAAAATGAAATATCCTAGGAAATATTGAAAGGGCAGAATATTTATCTGGATGTGAAAAGAAAGAAACATGTTTTAAAAGACAGAATAGCTGCCTGTAGCTTCCTGCCCATCCCCACTTTATCAATGGGCCATTAAGAAGGCCAAGCTAGTCCACTTTACATAATAAAGACTTCTCCACTTCAGCTACAGGAAAGCATGATAATATTGACCCCAACTGACCACATGGCATCTGAGAACTCAACCAAACCTGGATTCAAAACACAGTCCAGAGAGTTGCCCCTGCATGGCCCCATGGGAGTCTGACAACCAATCAGAATATATTTCTTACGCAGGAACAGGAACAGAGAGGTGGGACTGAACAGGTTATAAAAAGACTAGCAAGCCCCTCCCTCAGCCCTTCTCTTCTTCTCCACCAACATTGAAGCGTGTGATCACCTTTTCTGTTCAGAACTCAAGCCATGTGGCCCTGTCCACCAATAAACCATCTTTCCAAGCAGCCTCCATGTCTCCAGTGTCTTTTTCCCCACTTGGAGCCGAACCCAGAAGGACATTTCTTTCATCACCATCTTGCAGGGATGTTGTTATAGGGAAAGTAGGAGGAAGAAGGTGTGCTGGATATGTTTGCTACCTTGAGTTATTTGTAAAAAATAAAGGCAGGATGCAAATAAATATCACACTTAAAAAGCAAAGACAACATACTGGTAATCCTCAACTGATGATGGTAATGGAGCTTGCCCACCACGGCCGTAATTCATGACAGTTGTAAAGCAGGTTTTTACAACTGTAAAAAAAGATTTTCCAACCTTTTTTTGGGGTGGTCATTAAGCGAAGACGGCAACTGAAAAGCGAACCAATGCTTTGCTCTGGGCCTCTTGTTGAAAATTGGAAGTAAATGCCTAAGCAACTGGTCATAAGTTGAGGACTACCTGTAACACTCCCTAAAATATAGCCATTCCCCATTTGTGATTTGCAGCTTCACCCTCCCTAACAAATGTTGGATACTTTTTAACTATCAAAGATTCTGCATCCTTCCCTCCTTCTCTGATGGTTTTCAGAAGCTAGAGGCAATTTTAATTCTTGGAGTCTTCCAGCTAAATTTAATTAGTGTATATATCGGCAGCGAAGGGTCGATTTGTTATTACTGTTGTGGTTTTTTAAATCATCTTGATGGATATCTATTGCCATATTTATCATTCCAACCAGAGTGGGATTTACTTACCTTTCCTACTGGTTTGCAAATGTGAGCATGCATGCATGCACACATGCTCACTTTGCTCACACGCCAAAGGTAAATTGCTCCCGGTTCGGCCTGGTTCAGCCAAACTGGTAGTGGTGATTTGGCCTGGGTCCCAGAACCGGCAGCGACCCAGGCTGGCCATGCCCCAGACCTAGTTCCCCGGTCTCTTCTGCCGTTGCCGACATGTTTCTGTGCATGCGCAGAACAATTAACAGTCAACTGTGCATGTGCGAGCAGCACATGGCGCACATGAGAGCGAAGCGCATGCAAAGAGAACCAGTATCAATTGGTACAGGAACCCACCCCTGTCGCACGAGCCTCATCTCTGCATGTGCATTGCCTTTTGTGCATGCGCACACATTACATCAGGGCGGGTGGGCAGAGCCTCCTGCAGCCACCGCTACTGGTTTGCCCGAACTGGAGAGAACTGGCTGAATACCACATCTGTTTCCAACCCCTTATAATTCACCTGGATATAGAACTTGCAAAAATAAATGTAAATATAGAAAAGGAATAACATGAACAGAGAATCGCTGTCCTAAAGGCTGCATCCAGGTTGTTGAACCTTCAGTGTTCAACTTCAACCTGAGGCATTTCCTCACTGACCACTTTCCAATCTGGCAATTCTTGTTTTTTTCTTCTCCCAAAAGCAAACTGTAACATGTAGTTAAAAAGGTATAAAGGGAATGTTGACCTTATGACAGCTTCTGGCAATGGAATTGATTTTGGGGGATGGCATTATGCAAGTGATCCTTTCTAGCCATCCGTTCTGTATTTTCCAGAGTGCAGTATTCCATGCAAATATTAACCAGGTGCGATTTTGCTGCAGTCAGAATTTTGTGCTACCAAGGTTGTGAGTTGCTGCCATCTGCTGAGGAAACGCTGGGGAAGAATTTCACAAAAATTACAGCTGCTGGGAAAAGGTTAATGCCCCCCTCCCCGTTTCTCATGGAGATTATCTGTTTGGAAACCAATTAGGCATGCAAAAAAAAGCTTGCCAAAGCTTGTCAAACTGTGAAGAGGTCAAATGCACCTTTTACCTAATGCTAAGGTTCAGTCTAACAAATCAAGCAAAGAAAATCAACAAAAAGAGGATAGGTGGCAGGTAGGGAGCAGGAATCTAAAAATAACTAACCCCAAACAAGAGGATGAGCCAGACATCTACAACGGGATCAGGATCACCAAATCCTTGATTAAAGTGCAAGATATTGTTCTGTGTCACAAAGCTCACAGAAAGGCTATTTAATGCTTACATTAATAATTTTAAATCAGCAAATCAGAAAACGACAGCTATCATGCCACACCAAAGCCTGCCAATGAAGCACCAACCAGTAGTTAAATGTTGCAGATTTCAATCTTTTTCTTATTTATTTTAAATTATTGACCTTAATTTCATGAGTATTAAAGATAATGATAGTCTTGAATCAATTACTTAAATTGTTTGTCATTGCCTTTTTTTTTCCAGAGTTTTTTTCAACTTCCCAGTCTGGGTTATATCCCTGAGATTTCCTAGTAGTGTCCAGAACTAGCACCAAATCAATACAATCAGTCTCACCAGGCTTAGACTGTTGTTGTTTAACTTTAGTTATCCAAGTTAAGCTGAGAGTCACCTCCTTCTATGAGTTGTGTCCCATTAAATAAACCAAAAACTATGGTACTCCTGTGATATTTTCTAAATGTACTCAGTGTTGGATGACCTCCTTCTTTCATATGCACATTTATGCAAATAGTGTTATGGTAATTCACTGTAAGCCTAGGAGAGTTATTAGGCAATTTGATATCTTTTCATGGAAAGTAATTGCTCAGACATAAGGTTGAAGTTGCTAGTGCTTCCCTGTATTGCAAGATGTGTATAGGATTAATTGGGTTACTTCTTTTAGGCAAATATTATGGTTTTATTTAAACAGACATTACTTCTTCCTTTGAAGGTGTACAGTATCCTAGTTAGAGGGACGTATAACATGGGAAGCCTCTATTCTTAAATCTATTCAATTTCATTGTACACATGTTGTGTGCATTGACAATAAAGGTTTGATTTGATTTAGCTGCAACCTCATGCTGAATGAGAGCTTGTTCAAAGTTTTGTGCAAATCAGAAACTAGGAACCAGAAGAAAACTTCAGCAACGTGAATAATCTAGAGTCTAAACACTCAGAAACAATTGCCAACACAGAGCAATCCAATCACAGGGCTGATTATTGATACCATAATCATTGTGGTATCATAATCATTATGGCATCAATCATTATTATATCTTTAAAATATGATATTGAACATTGCTTTGAAACAGCAGTTTTCGTAACTTAAACACAGGCATTTGTAAGTCATCAAAAAACAGTTACTACCAACCTGCCTTCCATTGAGGACTTATATACTGCATGAGTCAAAAAGAGGGCTGTGAAAAGATTTACAGATCCCTCGCATCCTGGACATAAACTGTTTCAACTCCTACCCTCAAAATGACATTATAGAGCACTGCACACCAGAACAACTAGACACAAGAACAGTTTTTTTCCAGAACGTCATCACTCTGCTAAACAAATAATTCCCTCAACACTGTCAAACTATTTACTAAGTCTGGATTACTATTAATCTTCTCATTTTTCCTATCACTCATCTCCTCCCACTTATGACTCTATGACTGTAACTTTGTTGCTTATATCCTTACAATTTATATTGATATTGATCGCTTATTTGTACCCTCTGACTATCTTATGTGTTGCATCTTATGACTCTTGATGAATGTACCTTTTCTTTTGTGTACACTGAGAGCATATGCACCTTGTGTGTCCAATCATACTTGGCCAATAAGCAATTCTATTCTATTCTATTGTAGTCTTCTGCAATCCAGCAAACGGTCAGGTTTTAATTAGGTCATAGTTGTTTAGGAACTATTTAAGCAATGCCCAATACGTTCTGCTCAGGTCAATATGTTCTGTTCAGTGCTTTGCTTTAGGCATTCAATTATTATAATTAGTACTCTTATAAAATTACATAAAACATGATTGATTTGTTATTTTAAAACCCCACCCATTAACTTCAATTAACTTCTAGAGAGACTAAAGAAAAATCAAACCGCATACCATAACAAGGCTCAACTGAAATAGCAACACTGGAAGCAAACAGAAGCCTCTATATTAATGTTTGAGAATTGACAGTGGTAGATATAGAAGTGGTACTGTGGTAGGTAGCATTTGCCTTTTACAACTGATTATCAAGAGTAAAGGATACACATCAGATACGTACCAGAAACCAGTGATTGTAAGGTAGCAATGAAAGCCATAGAAAAGATATTCAAATGCCAGGATGTGCCAGACTAATCTTATTGCATTGTTTGATAATATGACAAAATTAGTGGACCAGAGGAATGCCGTCGATATAGTTTACTTGGACTTCAGTAAGGCATTTGATAAGGTACCCCAAGGCTCTGTTTTAGGCCCAGTACTCTTCAACATCTTCATCAATGATTTGGATGAGGGAATAAATGGGGAACTCATCAAATTTGCAGATGACACCAAGCTGGCAGGAATAGCCAACACTCCAGAAGATAGGCTCAAGATACAGAAGGATCTTGACAAACTTGAACATTGGGCACTATCTAATAAAATGAAATTCAATGGTGAAAAGAGTAAGGTTCTACATTTAGGCAACAAAAACGAAATGCACAGGTGATACCTTGCTCAATAGTAGTAACTGTGAGAGGGATCTTGGAGTCCTAGTGGACAACCATTTAAATATGAGCCAGCAGTGTGCAGCAGCTGCCAAAAAAGCCAACACAGTTCTAGGCTGCATAAACAGAGGGATAGAATCAAGATCACATGAAGTGTTAATAACGATGGAGGGAGCTCACCTGGGGTGACGGAACAAAACAGAAAAGAGCATGGCAAAAGAAAGGGAAAGTGATGGGAAGTTCATCCAGAGTTAATGAGTGGAGCTTCCCTTGACAGAGGCAGTCTACATACACAAACCTGCCTTTTGGGAGAAATGGGCAGTCTGAGTGATTGGTTAGGTTGCCTCCTACAGACATTTGCCTGGCGTTGGTGTATGTGTAAAAGGGGGAACAGGGGACCTTTGATAGGATCAGTGGTGGATTCCTACTGGTTCGGCCTGGTTCTGTGGAACTGGTGGTAGCTTGGCAGACTGGGCCGCTGGAACAGTCCCAGAAGGCCGCCTCCATTGCGTGACCATTTTAAATCATATCTCTCTCTCCAAACTCAGGCACTAAGTTTGGTGTGGAGCCAAAAAGAACTTGATTGCCTGAATTGGGGAGAGTTTGAGAGAAGCAAAGGGGAGCCCAACTGCCAATGACTCTGGGTGGCTTACAAAAGAGGACAATAAAACGGGGAAGAAGATGGGCAAAACACTGTATGAAAATCCAAAGCTCCCAATGGCTCAACGAAGAGCCAACCCAGGGGTGGAGGGCTATGTCGCAGGGCACAGTGGCTCAGGCAGCAGCCACGCGCGCGCGCGCGCACACACACACACACACACACACACACACACACAGTTTCCAAGGGCTCAAAAAAGGTTGAAAAATGCAACTAGGAAGGTGGAAGTATTGGAGGGGATTTCCTCCCTCTGCTGCAGTTTTTGGAAAGGAGGAGCAGGTGGATGTGGAGAGGGAGGGGCTGGTAAGGCAGCTAAAGTGGGGAGGGGCTGGCTGACTACCATGCTTACTGTCTCTGGGGTGCATAGGGCACTGCACACCAAGACAACTAGACACATGAACAGGTTTCCCCCACCTGCCATCACTCTGCTCAACAACGAATTCCCACAACACCTCCTAAGACTGCATTACTATCTTCTTCTTACTCTTCTCGGTAACTGTCTCTCCCCACTTATGACTATGTTGCTTGTATCTTGACAATTTAGATGGTTCTGTTTCTTTCTTAGTATGATTTGATTGCTTATTAGTAACTTAAGACTATCACCAAGTGTTGTATGCTGATGGATGCCTTTTATTTCACTTCAGGTACATTGTGAGGTGATGCACTAAAGACATATTCCTTGTGTGTCCAATCACACTTGGCCAATAAAGAATTCCCTTCTGTTCTGTTCTATTAACTGAGGACATTTCTTGGGTGAGAAGTGAAAGCAAAGAAAATCCAGTTGCCTCCTGAAAAAGCACCTTTGGGATGAGATCTGCTGCTTGAGCAGAAGGTTGGGCTAGAAGACCTCTAAGGTCCCTTGCAGCTGGCTTGTTCTTATTGTGTCAGCTGAGAAGGCAACTTCCTCCATCTCTCTAAGCCTCAGTGGGCTCCAGCATCAGATTAGCTCAGGTCTTCAGTGCAAAACGAGGAGAACATTGAAAGGGCGGAAAACTCTGTGGCCCCTTCAGCTTTCGCTCGCCTGGCTGCCCCACCAGACCTCCCAACCCACTTTGGCCAGGGGAGGACCACAGGTGGGGGGAAAGGGGGATGTTTCCCCTCCCCTCTCTCATCAGTGGATCCTCCGAGGCCCCCCAAGGCTGCTCCTCTGCCTGGAGACCTTTCCATCCTCTGGGGACTTAGGTGGGCTTCCTCCTGCTGCCTGGATGCCCAGGAGCCTTGGAAGGAGGCCATTTCTTCTGAAGCCCTTTCCACTCTCCGGGCCTCGAGATTCCTTTCCACCCTCCTGGATCCTTCGGGGAGTCTGGGTTCTTCCGAAGGACCCTCCGCCCTCCAGGCATTTCATCCCTTTCTCTCTGCAATGGATCCTTTGATGTTTATAAAGGTCGCTCCTCTGACTGAAGCTCTTTCCACACTCCAGACATTTATGAGGTTTTTCCCCTGTGTGGATCCTTTGATGTCTATAAAGAGTTCTACTCTCAGTGAAGCTCTTTCCACACTCCAGACATTTATGAGGTTTTTTTCCTGAATGGATCCTTTGATGTGCATAAAGGTTGCTCCTCTGACTGAAGCTCTTTCCACACTCCAGACATTTATGAGGTTTTTCTCCTGAATGGATCCTTTGATGTGCATAAAGGGTGCTCCTCCGACAGAAGCTCTTTCCACACTCCAGACATTTATGAGGTTTTTCTTCTGTGTGGATCCTTTGATGTGTGTAAAGGTGGCTCCTCTGACTGAAGCTCTTTCCACACTCCAGGCATTTATGAGGTTTTTCTCCTGTGTGGATCCTCTGATGTCTATAAAGGTGACTCTTCTCACTGAAGCTCTTTCCACACTCCAAACATTTATGAGGATTTTCTCCTGAATGGACCTTTAGATGCTTTCGAAGATACTCATTTTTCTTGAAGAATTTTTCACATTCCGGGCACTGATATCTCTCTTCTTCCTCCTGGATCCTTTGGGGATTCCAGGGTCTTCCGAAGGACCCTCCGCCCTCCAGGCCCGTCTCGGCGTCTCCCCCCATTTCCTCCTCCCCGCATCGCCCTCCAGGCAGCCGCCTTTCCCGGGTTCCCCCTGGGCTCATCCCTCCTGCAGCTCCGGAGCCCCCCGGCCTTTCCCCGCCGTCTCCCGGGGCTGCTCCGCGGGGCCCGCTCTCCTCCTCCTCCTCTCGAGCGGCGCTTCCTTCCTTCACTTCCCCACCGGGCTCCTCCGTCCTCCTGCAGGGGAGAAAGAGAGGCGGGTCACGGCGGCGTCCCCCTCACCGCAGGAGAGGCCCAGGCCGAGGCCTCCCCTCCCGAGGACCCGAAGGAGACCCTCCCAGGCTGCCACTCTGTCCCAGCAGGCTCTACTTACTTCCGGTTTCTCCGACTCCGAAGCGAACCGCTCCTTCCGTCAGCTCTCTGGTTCCGAAAGTGAAGGCGCTGGATTTCCCAGCCGTTCGACACGGTTCCTCCTGCGGCGGTGACCCCCAAGTGCCAAATTGGGCTCCAGCCTTCCCTTCGCCGCCACGTTCCTCTCTTTTATTTCATTTTCCCCGCTTGGTTTTCCGCCTCAGCAACGGTCCCTCTTGGCCTCCGTAGCTCCGCCCACCAACCTCTGTCGCTGGGAGGGAGGTGCTTTCCCAGCGTCCTCTGCGCTGCGCGCATCTCTCCCCACTCCGGCCCCTCCTTTCGCCCCGCCCCCTGCCCACAGACAGCCCCACGGACAGGCGGAGGGAGGGCGGGGCTTCAGGCTCCTTCGGTGGGAGGAGCCGCAGTGGCTCCGCCTTTCCCGCCGCCCGCGGAGCCCCCGCCCGCGGAGCCCCCGCCGCTCCTTCCCTTCGGGCGGCTCCTTTGGGCGCGGGAGGCTCCTGGCGGGGGCGGCGGAGCTTCGCCCGGGGAGCTGAAGGGGAGGCTCCGAAGGGAAGGCCTGCGTCCTCCCTTCCCCGGCTTCTCCTGCCAGGGAGACGCAGCACGCAGGCTCCGAAGACTTCCAGGCTCCCCCCGGGGGTCTTGGGCGACCCCTGGGAAAAGGCCCTTCCACCCCCAGGAGGAGAACCGCCGGGCCAGGAGCCAAGCAGCCGAAGGGATCCCGGGAAGGGATGGAGCTCAGCCCGAGGGGATCCCGGGAGGCCATTGGGAGACAAGGGAGCCAAGGAGGGACGGGGGAATCCACTGGAAAGCCAGGGATCCCAAGGGGGATCGGGATCCAGGTGGAAAGAAGCGGATCCCAGGAGGGGATCACCCCCACCCTTTCCTGCAGGGGGGGGAAAGGACCCCTCCTCCCTTTAGGGCTGAGCAGGGGGGAGACCAGCCGCGGGGGGGGGAGCTCTGGGCCCCCTGGAGAAGGAGCTGGAGAGGCTCATGCAGTTGCTCTGCTTCGGTGGGTCCTCTGGACTGGATTCCCTAGACCAGATCCCCTGCGGTTGAGGAGGCCGTGGCCCTCTGGCCACAGGGACCCCCAACCCTGCAGCGGAGGAGACGCCAAGGCCCCCCAGCTCTGAACAAAGTCTGGCTATGACCAAACAGGGGCCGGAGAAGGCGGGGTGGGAACAGGGGGCGCAAATAAACTCTGTACATGCTCAGAGGCTGCAGTGGCCTGTTTTCCACAAAGGACGGTTGGGGATCCTGGGAATGGTCATCCCACGTGAAGCGTGTTCCGTGAATGCAAGCTGCCAGCTGGCCTCTAATTGAAATGGGCCCAATTGACTGTGGAAGGGTCAGGAGACCACAAAGAGATCTCCAGTCTGCCTGGAAGAAGCAAAGGCGAACCGCTTCTACATTGGGGCTTCATAAATCAGAAATACACTTTGTAAGGTGGGAAACGTGGCCCCACGTGGCTCTGTCTAAAACTGCCCCCTTGGCTGGGGACCCATCAGCAAAGCCCTTTAAAATATCCCAATAACGTTTTGGTTGGTCAGGTGACCGACCCTCTTTACGACCGCCCTAGTTATGACCTTGATGGCAAGCTCCGTTGCAGTATTTATTTGTATGTACTTGAATAATAATTCTTCTTTAACATGCAATGCACAAATAAAGTGCAATATGAAATGGTACCAGCAAATTCCATGATCTTGAAACTATCCCTTTGTTGATGCAGCCTATAACTGCATTGCCGTTTTTGGAAGAGGCAGCACACTGCTGGCTGAGACTTGGATCCCTCTCACAGTTACTGCTGTTGAGCCAGGGACCAGCTCCTTTATACCAGTGGTTCCCAAACTTGGCAACTTTAAGACTTGTGGACTTCAACTCCCAGAATTCTCCAGCCAGCAGAGCTGGGAGTTGAAGTCCACAAGTCTTAAAGTTGCCAAGTTTGGGAACCTCTGCTTTATACCTATTCATTTGGTACGGGGACTTTCAGACCAAGTTACAGGAAATTACAGATCAACCGGACCAGTGGTGGGTTGCTAACCGGTTTACTACCGATTTGCTTGTGCTTGCTCTGCGCAGTGCTTCAGTGTGTGCACAGAAGTGTCTAGGTGGGTGGGCGGAGCCTCCTGCCACCGCCACTGCTTGTTCAGCCGAACTGGGAGGAACCCACCTCTGAACTAGAACTGGGAAAATTTTAAGAAATATAATCAAGCAATACCCGATTCTCTTTTTTTCCAGGTCTCTGTCTAACTGTGGCTCAGCCACCATCTCCAAAGGAGAAGGTTGGACAGCATCTCTTCAATGAAGGATGGATTTATCCTCCCCTGCCTCCAGCTCCCTAGACCCTCGCTGATCACTCTGGCCACCCAAGTAAGACAGGGGGTCTAATCCACAGGTGACTCAGCTAAGAGCTCAGAAGATCCTCTCCGTTTCTCAGGATCCATAGATTTAGACCGATCCCAAGTACCTCCACCACACAAAGCCTCCCTCATCTCAGCCAGATTTGCCGAACTCAAGATAGGGGCTACGAAGGTTCGCATCTCCTTCATGGTAGAAGGAAGGGGGGCACCGTTTTGAAATAAATAAATAATTGCTGCGGCCAAACTCCCCCTTTTCCTTTTGCCCTCCTACCTCCCTTCTGGCCCTTCCTGTCTACTAAAGCTCAAACGCCGTCCTTGTTTTCTTCCCAGCAGCTGGAGGAGGGAGGCTGCTGGTCCGATTCTGGGCAGCCTCCCGGGGGAGACCACCAGTACCTCCTGGGCCCATTGCCCACTTCGGATCAGAGGTGGGTTCCTACCAGTTCGCATCAGTTCGGTAGAACCGGTTCGTCAAATCTACCGAACCGGTTAGAAGAGGTTTCACCAGAAAGCAGGCCACACCTACAGAAAAGGTTCCAAAAAAAATTGAAACCCATCCCTGACACACACACAGAGAGAGAGAGAGAGAAAGAGAAAGAAAGGAAGAAAGGAAGAAAGGAAGAAATAAAAAAGAAAGAAATAAAGAAAAAATGAGAGAGATGAAAGAAAAAAAGGAAAAAGGGACAGAGAGACAAAAGGAAGGGGAGAGAGAGGGGGGGGGGAGAGAAAAAAAACACATGGCTGGCAAGCCACTCCCACCAGTTCTCATGGCTGGAAAGCAACTCCCACAAAGGAGGCCACACCCACAGAGTAGGTTCAAAAATTTTTGAAACCCACCACTGCTTCGGATCCACCTGATGGACATCTCAGATGACCGCCCCTCCTGCCACTCCACTTCAGATCCCCCCTGGTCTTCCTTGGAGGCTTTCAAGAGGAGCCTTTGGGGCAAGGAGGCTTCTCTTGGCTGCCCAATGAACTCAATTACCAATCTGGCTAATGGGAAGGGTTTGAAGGGTAGCTCTCCCGTGTCACTTCTCTGCAGCCACCCAGGCCTTCCTCCCCTGCGTCCCAACTGCCCCACAAGCTGCTTTTGCTGCTGCCTCGTCTGGACCCCCTCAAAAAACCCACATTTGTTTGTTTAGTTAACATTCAGAAGCCCAAAGTAACCCACATAGCATTCCCTGCTCTTTTCTCCATCAACGTCCCTGTGGGGTAGGCTAAGTGTCAGCCCTGCAGTCATATTCCTTTTAGGATGTTTGGCCTGCCACTCTCTCTCCTATTTTACTATGCTGTTTCATTAGTGGGGAATCGGGAGGGGGAATAGTAAGGAGTAGGACGTTGTTGTCAAAATAAAACATTCCTTTCTAGAAGCCCAAGGCCATCCTTTGTCTCTGCACCTGATCGGAAGTGGATGGGTGGAACTGCCAGCGTGGCTGAAGAAGATTGGACCATGGGATGGACTTGTGGGTGTGTGTGGGGGGGGGGGTGGACTAGATCATCAACTTCTGGGTGGGAAACCCTGGAAACTTTCAGATTCGGGTGTCTCTTCATAAATTGGAAGTTTGAGGAAAGTTCTGCCTTGGACTCTTATTTAATTCTGGATGATATTTGGAACACTGGCACTAAAAGGGCTTTCACAGCTGAGGTTGGGTAAATTTGAAGCCATGCTGGAGTCTTGCAGGAGGGGCTGCCCTGTTCTCTCCCCTCAGAGCTTGTCAGGGGGTCTGTTGCCCTGGTTTTCCTCCCCCTTCCTCACAGTCTCACCCCCTCTTCCCCTGGTTTCCAGTCCAATCTTGATTTGGGCTCCCCCCGATGGGGATGGGGATGGGCTACCCTATGGCTGTCGTAGGGCAGCCTACCCCATCTCCATTTCCATGGGGGAACCCAGCATCTTGCAAGGTCCTGTGAATGCAGCCGTGCAATAAAGACAGGGCTGTTCCTCCTGGTTGTGCTTCTTGTTGAACTGTGAGATGGGTAGTGCTTAAACTTAATAAAATAAATAGGCTGGATTCCTTCACAGGGCTAACAGGGGAAACTGAGGCTGGAATGAAAGATGGAGATGGCTTAGTAGCAAAAAAAAAATACAAACCTAAGTGCACCTTGCTCAACAGGAGTAACTGTGAAAGGGATCTTGGAGTCCTAGCAGGCAACCATTTAAATAGGAGCCAGCCGTGGGCAGCAGCTGCCAAAAAAGCTAATACAGTTCTAGGCTGCATCAACAGAGGGAGAGAATCAAGATCATGTGAAGGGTTAATACCACTTTATAAGGCCTTGGGAAGGCCACACTTGGAATATTTGCATTCAGTTTTGGTCGCCACGATGTAGAAAAGATGTGGAGACTCTGGAAAGAGTGCAGAGAAGAGCAACAAAGGATTAGGGGACTGGAGGGTAAAACATAGGAAGAACGGTTGCAGGAACTGGGTATGTCTATTTTAATGAAAAGAAAGACCAGGGGAGACATGATAGCAGTGTTCCAATATCTCAGGGGTTGCCACAAAGAAGAGGGAATCAAACTATTCTCCGAAGCACCTGAGGGCAGGACAAGAAGCAATGGGTGGAAACTAATCAAGGAGAGAAGCAACTTAGAACTGAGAAGAAATTTCCTGACAGAAGAATTAATCAGCGGAATAGAAGTTGCCTCCAGAAGTTGTGAATGCCCCAACACTGGAAGTCTTTAAGAAGAGGTTGGATAGCCATTTGTCTGAAATGGTATAGGGCTTCCTGCCCAGTGTCCCTCTTTACCAATCTGAAAATCTGGTCACCTTAGTGTTTGTGTGTGTGTGTTTGTGTGTGTGTGTGTGAGAGAGAGAGAGAGAGAGAGAGAGAGACTATCACTGTGTTGTAGCTTATTGATTCTTGATGAATGGTATTTTATTTTATTTTATTTTATTTATGTACAAGACAAATTCCTTGTGTGTCCAATCACACTTGGGTAATAAACTATTCTACTCTACTCTATTCTACTCATTTCTATTTCAATTCTAAAAGGAGTTTAGCTTCTCTCTCTTGAAAATGTAAGCTAGCATAATGCAAGCTAGCTTTAGCTTTCAAACAGTTCATTTAGTGACCAAAATTACAAGGGCATTGAAAAAAGTGACTGATGACCATTTTTCACACTTAGCGACCGTTGAAGCATCCTCATGGTCACGTGATCAAAATTTTGATGTTTGGCAACAGATTCATATTTATGATGCTTTCAGTGTCCTGGGGTCATATGATTGCCTTGTGTGACCTTTTGACAAAATATAAAATTTTTAATCAAGCCGCCGCCGCCCCCCCCCCCCCCCAGTGGTGTCCCTCTTTACCAATCTGAAAATCTGGTCACCTTATGTTAATACCACTTTATAATGCCTTGGAAAGGCCACACTTGGAATACTGCATTCAGTTCTGGTCTCCACGATGTAGAAAAGATGTGGAGACTCTGGAAAGAGTGCAGGGAAGAGCAACAAAGATGATTAGGGGACTGGAGACTAAAACATATGAAGAAAGATTGCAGGAACTGGGTATGTCTAGTTTAAGAGAAAGAAGGACTAGGGAAGACATGATAGCAGTCTTCCAATATCTCAGGGGTTGCCACAGAGAAGAGGGAGTCAAACTATTCTCCAAAGCACCTGAGGGCAGAACCAGAAGCAATGGGTGGAAAATAATCAAGGAGAGAAGCAACCTAGAACTGAGGAGGAATTTCCTGACAGTTAGAACAATTAATCAGTGGAACAGCTTGCCTCCAGAAGTTGTGAATGCCCCAACACTGCAAATCTTTAAGAAGATGTTGGATAGCCATCTGTCTGAAACGGTATAGGATTTCCTGCCTAGGCAGGGGGTTGGACTAGAAGACCTCCAAGGTCTCTTCCAACTTTGCTATTGTATTGTATTGTATTGTCTATACTTACAAAAATCAGAATGATACAGACAATAGTTTTCCATATGACATTCCATGAACTGCGTTCAACTAGGACTGGACAAAGTGGAAAGAAAAAGAATGAGAGAATATCTACCACTAAGTGGATGGAGCCAATTACAGAAGTGACAAGCACACTGTTAGAAGGCCAGAAGGACCAAGTTTGGGACAGATCATGCAGGAGAAAATCTATCATGTGGTTGCAAGAATTGACAACAACTTGATGGCACATGATCAAATACGTAATACTTACTGATCAGCTGTATATAATACCTTGGTGTTTTTAAAGCAGTGTCTCTCAATCCTGACACAACCAAGTGTGAACTTGACATTTACACACCTTAGCATTGCCAAAGTTAAGAAACAGTGATTTAAAGAATCTGCCTTATCAAAATAACTTCATCACATATCAAATGTGGGTTTTTAATTTGCCTGAAAAGCAATTTTGCTAACTGATAAGGGTTTCTCAAAATATCCTAGGTTTTATACAGATATTAGGCAATGAAGATAAACACAGCTGACTCTGAATTTCTTTGCAGAGAAAGGTACCAGAATAAATACATATGTATTTATATGTCACTGTTTGTGAAAATGAATTATAAAATTAGTCCAGTGGGGTTGGGTGCAAATAACCTAACCTGAATTACTTGTTAATCGGATAATCTGTTTTGCCTTCTGAGCATCTAATTTTTAGCCATATATGTGAACTACTAAATGGGGTGAACTGTGTAGATGACAGCTAATTGTGAGATGTGCAGTATTTGCAATATTGATTTGCACAGATGGGACCTTCTGTCAATGCATAATATACACGTGGATATATATCATAAGTGTTCCATGGTTGTTCTTATCACAGTCTCTATATTTTGGAGTATAACAGAACAGATACTATAGGCCTTGACTTACAATAGTTCATTTAGTGACAGTTCAAAATTACAATGGCACTGAAAAAAGTGACTTGTGATTATTTTTCATATTTATGACTGTTGCAGCATCCCTATCGTCAAGTGATAAAAATTCTGATGCTTGGTAAACTGATTCATGTTTATGACGGTTACAGTGCCTTGGGGCCACGTGATCAGTTTCTGTGACCTTCTTATATGCAAAGTCTATGGTAAAATCGGATTCACTTAACAATCTTGTTACTAGTTTAACTGCAGTGATTCATTTAACAAGTGTGGCAAGAAAGGTCCTAAAATGAAGCAAAATTTGCTTAACGAATGTTTCACTTAGCAACATAAATTTTGGACTCAGTTGTGGTCGTAAATCGAGGACTACCTGTAATCCTTGACTTACACATACTTCAGTAGAATTAGGCTTACTCATCACTGATTCAAAAATTACTTAGAATTTTATATAATAGCTTAGGTATGTATCCTTCTTGATCAGAAAACTCTTGCAAAATTTATCCCATCTTAATTTACGGTAAATGCTTTATCTGATTTCACAAAGTTTAGTAAATGTTTCATTGTTTCCATACTTCCTATAGTACATAATACAGGTAGCCCTTAACTTATGACCACACCAGAATTCTCACTGTTAACCAAGGCAGCTGTTAAGTGAGCCACATGCAATTTTATGATCTATTTGCCACAGTTGTTAAATGAATCACTGCAGTTGTTAAATGAATCAAGGGATGGTTAAACAAACTCCTGCTTCTCCCATTGATTTTGCTTGTCGGAAGCCATCTGGGAAATATGGGATCCCAGGATGCTGCAACCATTGTAAATACATATGTTGGAAGAAATGTCCTTCTGGGTTCAGTTCCAAGTGCGGAAAAGGACACTGGAAACATGAAGGCTGCTTGGAAAGATGGTTTAAAGGTGGACAGGATCACATGGCTTGAGCTCCTGAACAGAAAAGGTGGATCACACTCTTCAAGAAGTTGGGTGAAGAAGAAAAAGGGTCAAGATGCTGAAAGTAACTGTTTTATGCCCTCTCTGAGCTTTGAAACTGAGCTTCTATTCTGATTGGTTGTCAGACTCCCATGGGGGACTCCCATGGGGGACTCCCATGGGGCCATGCAGGGCAACTCTGTAGGGTGTGCTTTGAGTCCAAGTTTGGTTGCCTTGCTGGCTGATGAAATTTTCCCAGGTTCCTTGTGGTGAATTTCTGTAGAAGGCCAATCCTACCTTTGTTATGTGGAATAGACTAACTCAGGCTTTAATGGTTCATTGACAAAGGTGGGGGCTATTAAGAGTGAGTCTGTTTTCTGCCAAAAACATGTTTCTCCATTTCACATCCAGGGAAATATAATATTCTGCCTTTTTGATATTTCCCAGGATATTTCAATTGTCTAGGAAAGGCGTGGGTTTTAACTTCCTACACATACCAATTGTCAAGTGCTTGAATTTTAATCATGTGATTGTGGGGAAGCTGTGACTGTCATAGGTGTGAGGACTGGTCATCATATGTTCAGCCCCGTTGAAACTCCAAATAGTCACTGAACAAAGGTTTGTAAGGTAAGGACTATCTGTAATGCATAATGACCCACATTATATTCTCTTTGGTGTATGATTTAACTCTGAACTCTTGCTGGCCTATTTGGAAGAAAGCCTCATTGCATTCAAAGATATTTACTTCCAGGAAAGCATGCAGATTACAGCAGTGTCTTTTTTAACAACCGACTTAAATTTTGTGGCCCCACCCGGATTTAGTGTTTTGATTTTGCAACAAAATTAGCTTTACTGAATCATTGGTGAGCTGCATTCAGCCTAGAAAAGGTTACAAATCAAGTCCTAAGAGAATCAGAATCAAGCTGGAAGGGACCTTGGAGATCTTCTAGTCCAGCTCTCTGCTCAAGCAGGAGATCCTATACTATTTTAGACAAGTGACTCCCCAGTCTCTTTTTAAAAACCTCCAGTAAGGAAACACCCACACAACGTCTGAAGGCAAATTGTTCCACTGGTTAATTGTCCTCATTGTTAGGAAGTTTCTCCTCAATTCCAGGTTGCTTTTCCCTTTGATTAGTTTCCATCCCTTCTTTCTTGTCCTGCCCTCTGGTGCTTTGGAAAATAAACTGATCCCCTCCTCTTTGTGGCAGCCTCTCAAATGCTGGAAATACTACTAATCATGTCCCGCCAGTCATTCTTTTCTCTAGGCTAGCCAAATTCAGCAACCGTTCTTCATATGTTTTTGTTTCCAGGCCTTTAATCATCTTAGTTGATCTTCTTTGCACTTTTCCCAAAGTCTCAACACTTTTTTTTGTTAATGCGGTGGCCAAAAGTGGATGCAATATTCCAGATCTTACTAAGGCTTTATAAAGCGGTACTAATGCTTCACGTGATTTTGATTCTATGCCTCTGTTTATACAATGTTACTAGTGTTTATATACTACATTTTGATAAGAATATATATTTTACAGCATTCTTGCAAAGATGATCTGGTAAGGTTTTTTTTTATTTTATAAACAGCCCAAACGTTTTACCATTCCTTTCTCCCGCACACCAAACAAAAAGTTAAACCAAGTCTTGGAATTTTCCAGGAGATCCTCCAGGTTACAATAGGGTAGTTCATAACGGAATTTTAAATAGCGTGCGTTAAATCGCACTATTATAAACATAAGAAAAAAGGGACCTGCCTACATAATTTCTTAGCACAGAGTTTAAATATATTTTCTTTGATTGGTGCAACCTGCTGCAACTATAGCCCCACCTCCTGTCAGGTTGCTTCGTTCCGATTTGTCGGAGAACCCGGGAAGGCGTGCCTCTGTGAAAGTGTTTCTCATTGGTCACGGGGAGGACCGCAGATTCGGATTGGCTTTGCGTTTCATCGCCGCGCTCGCTGGCGTGGAGAAGCCCGTGCCCTACTGCGGGCGGAAGTTAGGCGTGATGGCAGGGGCAGGCGGCAGCATGGCGGCTGATGAATCGGACCCGCTGCGGCTCTTCGTGAGCATCGGGCTGAGCGAGAGCAAGGCTCGCGAGACCCTTCGGAACGAGGCGCTCACCGCATTGCTCCGCGAGGCAGTCGTACAGGTCTCAGTAGCCGCCCTTCTTTTCGTCTGTAGCCCCTTCGCCGTTTCCCCAGCTGTCCCGGGGGTAGCCTTGCCACGTTTTCTGCCCCCCCTTCCGGTAGTGACCCTGCTCTTTAAAGAAGAAACTGAAAGGGCGAAAAGCTTTCTCCGTCCTTCAGTTTCCAACTTAATGTTTCCAAAAATAATAAGAGAGCTGTTTCTGCTCATCAGAAAACTACTTTTTCTGTAAAACGAGGGAAACTGTCCCACGTTTCTCAACCACTTTTATGCTATTCATTCACTTCCAGATACTTGTCTCTCGCTTTCTTACTCAGCGTTTCAATGGGTCCTACCGAGCAATTCATAGTTGGGTTTATATAATGTACTAAGGCTAATAATCTGTCTAATGCCTTGTATGTGAGGCTAATGTGGTAATCATATTTTGTTTTAGATAGCCAGCCTTCTCACATGTGACTCTCTGGCTGGGTAAAATAGAATAGATTAAAGACAATAAAATGTATAATTTTTTAAAAAAGTAGCTATTTAATATGGGAGTCTAGCCCAACTGTGGTTTTATACCATGAGTGAGCAAAATGCAGCTTGACGTATTGTGTGAACACACTCTAGTATGGACCTCACCCCTTTCCTAAGAGGTCTGTAAGGGAGCGTGAATAAGCGCACCAGCATGTCTACAGTCCCTGCCCTATTGTCCCATTTATTTGTACCCATTTCCTGTGTTCATGTCTATGTTTATACTTATACTGTTACCTCATACATGTTTGAGATAAATAAAATAAAACTAAATAAAATATTTTGAACTAAATATAATAAAATAAAATAAATAACTGCTAAAAAGATGTGTTGATTTTAAACAAAAGGTATTGCACTGGATTTTAGAAAATTGTAAAGGAGGCTAGTCCCCAGATACAGATACTGCTTTTACAACATTGTGAAATTTGAGAGAGGTTTGTCAAATTTCAATTAGTCTGATAGTTTTCATACAAACCTATCGGTGGGTGTAAATTCCATTGGAAAAAAGAAACTGCTACTGTGTAGAATGGTACTTGGAAATCTGTTCCTCGCTTTTCCTAATATATTTTGCTGTCCATTTCTGCCTTGTTCTGAGTAGATTCTGCTCAGTTTATTCTTCCAGCGAATGTTGAAACTAGTTATACCTGTAATTTAAACAATCCTAAAACGTGTCAGTGGGCTGGATTAGACTTAGTCATGTTGAGATCAATGGAACATGTTAATCATGCTGCCTTAAACGTAAAATAATTTAAATAAGTATAATTAAGTTCCCAAGTTATGTCTAAAACTTACTATACGTTGAGTAAGGAATTGGGTTTTTTTTGGCCCTACCGAGTATCATCATTCTACGGTAGGAATGCCAATGGTTAATGGAGATGATTCTTAGGATGATAAACTGAAAGAGGCTCAGATATAAGATCCCCTGGAATCTTCATAGCGATAGATCAATGTCTCTTGTAGACTGCTTGCAAATTTTATTTGATTCCTGTCTTCTGTTCTAGTATAAATACAAATAGGAAAGATTTAGAAAAGGAAGAGACATGGTGGCTCCGTGGCTAAGATGCTGACCTTGTCGATCAGAAAGATCAGCAGTTTGGTGGTTTCAATCCCTAGTGCCGCATAATGGAGTGAGCTCCCGTTACTTGTCCCAGCTTCTGCCAACCTAGCAGTTCGAAAGCATGTAAAAATGCAAGTAGAAAAAACAGGAACCATCTTTGGTGGGAAGGTAACAGTATTCCGTGTGCCTTCGGCATTTAGACATGCCAGCCACATGACCACGGAGATGTTTTCGGACAGCGCTGGCTCTTCGGCTTTGAAATGCAGATGAGTACCCCTAGAGCCAGAATGACTAGCACATATGTGTGAGGGGGACCTTTACCTTTACCTAAAGCTGCAATTTGTGATAATGTCTGAAGAAATGCTAACTATGTTTGATTCACATTGAAGATGTTCACCTATTTCAGTACTGACATTAGCTGAGTTCAAACATATTAAGGTAAACTCGTCCAAGTTTCAATACTGCTGTCATAAAAAACCCTGTTGAAATGTCTCTAAGGTATTAAAGCTCATATCTTAATGCAGACAATTACTGTATCTCCCAAACCATTTTTCTGCATTGGAATTTCCTTCCTTTGTGTATCTCTCTAGAAGTGAAAGTGTGACTCTACAGAGAATATAAATAGCAAATGAAAAAGAAACCAGGCTATTGTTTTTCAATGTATGTTTTGCTTTTTTTTTTTTTTTTGAAGAGGGTGAAGTCATTGGGTGGGACAGATTTAACATGTATTCTTCTATTGTTAAGAAAGAGGCCTTTGACATTATAATTCTCCCAAATGTGATTAGTCCAGCTTCATAATAGACAAATCTAAAAGTTGTCTTATAGATTTAAAGAATAACAACTGAATTTCCTGAGGTTCTTGTTTAGATGCAATCACCACCACCACCACCACCACCATCATCATCATCATCATCATCATCATCATCATCATCATCATCATCACTTTGGACTTTATTTATATTCATACATGAAAATACAACAGCTAAAATGAATTGGAAGGACTCATTGACTTACCACCAATCATTTATCAACTATTTAAAGTTCCAATGGACTCTTCCCCAAAGATACTTACAGTTGGGTTCAAAGTTCTGACAGCAATCTTCTCCCCCCATCCCCTCGCCAAGGTCACATAGCGACATTTTGGACACTCAGCAAACAGCCTGCATTTATGGCCATTTGCAGCCTCCCATGGTCATATGACTGTGTTGTTGTTAGTTGCGAAGTCATGTCCGACCCATCAAGACCTCATGGACAACGTTCCTCCAGGCCTTCCTGTCCTCTACCATCCTCTGGAGTCCATTTAAGCTCACACCTTCTGCTTCAGTGACTCCATCCAGCCACCTCATTCTCTGTCGTCCCTTTTCTACTTTTGCCCTCAATCGTTCCCAGCATTAGACTCTTCCAATGAGTGTGATTTACATCCTTTTTGCTAAAAACTGGAGTTTACTTCTGCTTTTCTGCAAGAAAGCCCCCATAGCAAGCAATGGGGTTTGCTTAATGAGCTCAGTGTTTGTTTTATAGCCACCCCAAAACAGGTTGTGAAATTGACCCGCATTATGACCATAACAATTTTTGACTTTATGACTTAAAAATTACGAACAGGAAGGCTCCATTACAGTTGTAAGTTGAAGATTACCTGCATGAGTGCTAGTCATTGGATTGTCGGGTTGGAACAATTCTGTAATGTTCGTTCTCCAGTTGGAAAGATCAGGGTGGAAAATCTGTCTGGTTTTACCTGGTAGTGGCTTTCTGTTGTCTGAGAGAGAGAAGCTAGAAAAGGCTCTCAATTTTTAAGAGACATCACCTCTTCCTAATATACACTCTTGCTGTTATCCTGACTTACAGTTTCCCCCTTTGACTCCTCTTACTCTTCAGGCACAAAGAATCCTGGGTCCAGTGATTGACAAGACAGTCGGCACCCTGTTGTACAATGTGGCTTCCCGGCTTAAGGACTCAAAGCGTCTTGGTGACCTTGTTGAGTACATTGCTACCAAAAAGATAATCACGGATCTGCAGCTCAATGGTACATATTTGGGAATTTCACAGGTTGGAGCCAAGAATCCCCCTGTTCTTTTTGATTACTGATGATTGGTTTTGGCCCCAAAGGCCTTGTTGCATGTCCTCTTATACCACAGTGGACCGGATGAAATAAATGATCAGAGCTTGAGAAACAGGAAGCTTTTCCACTACAGGAAACTTTCTGCTCAAGATTTTCTCTGTGGTAAGAGAGGCATTTAGGGTGGATGGAATATATCTAGATCGACACTTGTTCTTTGACAATTTGAATTCGTAAACATTATACAGGACTAGCTGATAACCCGGTGTTTCCCGGATATTTATTTATCCCAATCCTATATTAGATAGGAAAAGGAATGAATTATAAGTGGCAACGTAATTGTGGAATGGGCTGTCCTCCCTCCTTCCATTAACGTCGCTGCAATTCCTGAAGAGGCGATGGCAAGAGCAACTTCTCCCTGCACCCTGATTTTGGTGACAATTAAATTAGTTAAAAATGTTTTCCCTGTGCCCCCAGAAGAGTCAAGAAAATTACTACTGTGTTAAGAATGTCTGGACAAAATATGATTTCTAATGTTGGATTTTCCCCCTTACCAGAGGGAGCCCCCTTGTGGAGTACCATGGCAAATCCACTGCACTGTACATTAGAAGCCATTTTAAGGCACAACAGGCTGTATCTTAACACAACACACACACACACACACACACACACACACACACACACACACACACACACACACTACCGAGAGGTTTTAGGGGTGTCTTACCCCCACAGTATTTGTTTCCAGAGAGTAAGTCATCTATGTACCAAGTTTGGTTGAAATTGCTAGAGGTGTTGCAGAGTTATGCTGGAACACCCACACCCACCCACCCACCCACCCACCCACACACACACACACACACACACGCAGATGTGTGAGATGGCAATGCTATGATAATGGAAGAGCCTTTTTTTGAGCAGAGGACGTTTTGACTATGCCTTTGAGAGGGATAGTATGTTTCAGAAACCACAAAAGGAAATGGCATATAAAGAATCACCCAGATAATAGTTACAGGAGGGTCACAAGTGTTGTGAGTTTTCATGGCAAATGGTTAGAGAGCACAGCACAGTTCAGCCCCATGGTAACAAAGCTTTATCCTGAGACATCCAGAAAATGCCATGGGTTCTGCTCTGAAAAGCTTTACAGGAGCATGGCCTATTTGTTTTTGAAATTGCCCTCTGTCATCCCTCTGATTTATTTTTATCTTCCCATTTTTCATGGTGTATCAAATGGCTTTGAGTGTTTCCCACACTTGACAGTTTGAAGATGTGTGGACTTCAACTCCCAAAATTCCCCAGCTAGCATAATTGGCTGAGGAACTCTGGGAGTTGAAGTTCACACATCTTCAAACTGCCAAGAGTGAGAAACACAGATGTAGATTATGCCTCTTTCAATTTGTGAAGGAGACGAGAATCTAATGACAGTTGTAGGCTCACCAGCTAGATGTATAGCTGGGTGAAGATTTGAATTGAAATCATCCAGATCCTGGTCAAACACATCACCCACTGAAGCACATCACCCTTTCTAATCCACCTGGTGGCGCAGTGGTTAAAGGCTACTGCTAGATCAGCAGGTCAGCGGTTCAAATCTCACCGGCTCAGGGTTGACTCAGCCTTCCATCCTTCCGAGGTGGGTAAAATGAGGACCCAGATTGTTGGGGGCAATATGCTGACTCTCTGTAAACCGCTTAGAGAGGCCTGAAAGGCCTATGAAGCGGTATATAAGTCCACTGCTATTGCTATAAGACCTGTATTCTTCATACCTGCAGCTGCTCTGGAATACCTTAAAAGTCACCCTGTGGATCCCATTAATACAGCAGACTTCGACAGAGAATGTGGCATTGGCGTGGTCATCACACCAGAACAGATTGAAGAGGCAGTAAGTTTCACTCCTATACGGAGGCCAAAAATAAAATAATCTCCAGGTGAATAATTCCACGGAGCCGTGGTGGCACAGTGATTAGAATGCAGTACTGCAGACTACTTTTGCTGACTGCCAGTTGCCACCAGTTTGGCAGTTCGATTCTCACCAGGCTCAAGGTTGACTCAGTCTTCCATCCTTCCGAGGTCGGTAAACCGAAGACCCAGATTGTGGTGGCAATTGGCTGACTCTGTAAACTGCTTAGAGAGAGCTGGAAAGCATTGTGAAGCGGTATATAAGTCTATAAGTGCTATTGCTATTTCTAACAGGGCCATTCCTAACAAACCCTGCCATATGCTTCTGACATGGCAAGCGAGGAATAAGCCAAGGCTCCTGGTGTAAGGTACAGGTAATCCTCGACTCTCAACCATTCATTTAGTGGCCGTTCAAAATTATAGTGGCACTGAAAAAAGTAACTTAAATCTGGTCCTTGCACTTATGGCTGTCACAGCATCCCTATGGTCACGTGATCAATATTTGGGCACTTGGCAAACAGCCTATATTTACAACAGTTGCAGCATCTGGGGTGTGTGTGTGTTTGTGTGTTTGTGTGTGTGTTTGTGTGTGTGATGTAATCTTCATTTGCAATTTTCCCAGCTGGCTTTTGTCAAGCAAAGTCAATGAGGGAAGGCACATTCACTTAACCACTGTGTGATTTAGTTAACAACTGCCTTGTGTAACAATGGAAATTCTGGCCCCAATTCTGTTGGTTAGTCGAGGACTGCCTGTAATGCTAAACATATCACCAGTGGACCCTGGAAAGAGCAGCTTAATAGACATGCTCTTTTCATGCCATGCAAGGATTCTGGCTTGCAAGTAACAATTGAAAGTAGATCCATTTAATATTTCCTTTTCAATGAACACCTGGCCATTTTAGGCCCTTAAAAATAACCACATTGAATACGATAGTTGTCTGTGTATATAGTTCTCTACTAGCTCATTTCTCCACATTGCCATCATTTGAATTGAGGACGATGCAATACAATACATTGCATAGCAGAGTTGGAAGGGATCTTGGAGGTCTTCTAGTCCAACCCCTTGCCTAGGCAGGAAACCCTATACCGTTTCAGACAAATGGCTATCCAGCATTCACAACTTCTGGAGGCAAGCTGTTCCACTGATTAATTGTTCTAATGCATATGTAATATATATTTTACAAAACAAAGACGGCTGAATCTTGTCTCTTTCCTTACACACACACACAAACACACACACACACACACACACACACACACACACACACACACACACACAATGTTTTGCACCTATCTCCTAGTCTTGTAATCTTCTACATCAAAGTGCTTATAGCATCTCATGTTCAGCTTTGTCTGGAAGTCAGTTTGAATCCTTCCTCCTTTTCTTAAACCAGAATTTTTCTTCCTCTCTTTATGTCTAGGTGGAAGCTGCCATCTGCAAACACAGAGCTCGGCTCCTTTCAGAGCGCTACCATTTTAATATGGGGGTTCTGATGGGTGAGTGGAATGTGGCATGTTCCAAGCAGGCTTCTTCACATTCATTGCTGTGGTGGGACATCTCCTTAATGGCACTGCTCTTGTCCTGTCGTGTGCCCTTTTCAAACTCAGCTCTTTTCTCCTTGTTTCCTGCCCCTGAAAATGTCACCAGCAAATTCAGTGGAGGAATAAATGTGAAGCATAACAAGAGCTCTGCCTTCTCCAATGTTCTGTTTCCAGGGGTGGGCTGCTACGGGTTTGCCCGGGTTCAGGAGAACCCGTAGCTAACATTATGGCTGATTTGGAGAACATCCAAATCCCACCCCTGGCTGGCCCCGCCCCACCCCCTCCCATCTCACCCCTCCCTGGAGTCTCCACATGGCCCGTTTTGGATGCAAGGTAAGTACAGGGCCTGTCCGGAGACTCGGGGAGGGGGAAAACGGGCCTCTCGGAAATTTTGGAAAGTAGAGAAATTTGTAATTTCACCCTCCCAGAGACTCAAAGAAAGCCTCCAGAGCCTGGGGAAGGTGAAAACGCCCCACCACCACCACGGCGCAGGAGATGGAGTAGGCCACGCCCACCTTAGTAGGCCACGCCCACACCTGCCATGGCCATGGCCACACCCACCCAGCAGCTGGGCAGAGAACGCGTTGCTGAAATTTTTGAAGCTCACCCCTGTCTGTTTCATACAGTAAAGTGGAACTGAGGAAGTAAATCAGTTTTCCTCGGAGCTTTTACTTATAATCCACGTAATGTTTTGAAAAATGCTTTTTAAAAAGCCAGACTCTCACCAATGTTTGCACAATTATACCATTCCTGTATGAAATCAGATGGACTTCAGATGAAGGTGTAAAAGGGATGTTTGGAATTCACAAGAGTTTTGAAATTGGTAAGAATTGGTTTGAAATAATCTGTCCCAACCGTTTGAGCTTGAAATTGATGTGTTTTGAGTTTGAAACAGGTATTCTAAGGTCAAAGGGGTTGCTTCAAGCCCAGAACACTGCTGGGATGATCAGAACTGTGTATTTCAATTGAAGAGGGTTTTTTTTAAGATTCAAAATATTTTGTTGCTACTGACCCTGTTTTAAACTCACTGAAATCTTGAAAACCTTATGAGGTTTTTATTTGTTTTTAAATAAATAACGGGTACCCAATACCTGAAAAATCTGATGAAGCTTCGCCCTGCAATAAGGTAGCCCTCAATTTACAATTACAATGGAATCCAATATTTTTGTTGTTAAATGAGACATTTGTTAAGTGATTTTTTCCCCATTTTATGACCTTCCTTGCTACAGATTGTTAAGTGAATTACTCCAGTTGCTAAGTTAGTAACAAGTTTGTTAAGTGAATCTGGCTTCCCCATGACATTTTTTTTTTGGTCAGAAGGTCCCAAAAGCTGATCACATGACCCTGGGACACTGCAACTGTCATAAATATGAATCAGTTGCCAAGCATCTGAATTTTGATCAGATGACCAAGTTGTAAGTGAAAAACGGTCAGAAGTTACTTTTTTCAGTACTGTGTCACTTTGAATGGTCACTAAATGAACTGTTGTAAGTCGAAGACTACGTGTAATTCTTTTCTGCTGCTTTTTCCAGTTATAGTAAGTGTCCCAGATATATGAGAGTCCAGTAGTGGGTTCCTACTGGTTAGGACCGGTTCAGCTGAACCGGTAGTGGTTTGATGGCCTCGGTCGCTGGAACCGGCAGCAACGCCCCCAAACTGGTTCTCCCGGTGCCACTATCTTGGTTTTTGGTTCTGTGCATGCACAGAGCAATTATTATTGCACTGTGCATGCGCGTGTGGGGCATGGCCATGAGTGAACCGGCAGTAGTGGCTGCCGGAACCCACCCCAGTAAGAGTCCCAAGGCAGTAAGAGTCTGTCTTAAGTACCAGTTTTTAAAAAAAAGGCCGCAGCAGTCCTTAAGTCCTTTTATTTTCTTGCAGGTGAGGCCCGGAGCAAGTTGAAATGGGCAGATGGCAAAATAATTAAAAACGAAGTGGACCTACAGGTACCTAGTTGGATCTACTATTTTGGATCATCTACTTGAGATGCTAAAATATATACAAGAGGATTGACTAAAAATGAAGGATATGCATTTAAAAGTCCCTACTGTTTCCAAATGGGAGCTGCTCTTGCAGATCATTTTGGTTGTCCGTTTGCCCGCCATTTCTGTGGTCCAGTTCCAAATGGCTCAAGGCCTGGTAGTGGGGCCACGGCTCAGGAGTCGGGGACCCCTGTTCTTGTGACAGTAGGACCCTTCCTTGATGCAGCTGAAAATAAGGAGTTTTATCTGTTGGCTGAAGAAATGAAGTTTAACTTGCTATAAGCGATCCAGTACCTTTCCCTATATTCTAACCTCGTGTCTGTCTTTCTCATGCAGGTTCTAAACTTATTAGGCCCAAAGACAGAAGCTGACCTGGAAAAGAAATCCAAGGTAGTTTAGCTGTCTGTTTCCTTCCCTTAGCACACATTGATTGACGTGCTTACATTTGTGATCCATATACATTTGTCATCTCTGTAGGGATGAGGGATTGGATAGAGGGATGATTTGCCACAGATGGTCGTTCCTAGGGAGGCTGGAACAGTTGCTAGAGAGGGAGGATATGATGCTCTCTGACCTATATTCTTTATTGAGGTATACCGTTCAGGAGTGGGATTCAGCTGGTTCGGGCCGGTTCAGGCAAACTGGTAGCTCCGATGATCAGCTGGGAGAGAACCAGTTCACTCCGACGATCAGGTGCCCCCCCCCCACGCCCCTGTGTTTTACTTACTTATATCCTCTTAGCTGATTCGTGCGGCAGAGCAGATTGTTGCGCCTCAGTTGTGTTACTCCCCAGAAGTAACGTGGAACGTAAGTTTTGTTAAAACTGCGCACGCGATCACCGAACCGGTTGTTAAACTAGTTGGATCCCGCCACTGGGTATACTTATTATTTCGGTATGAATAAATATGCCTAATTAATGTTAATATTAATTTATCATTTAGGCCACCTAATCCAAAGATTCGAGGCAGCATACGGTATCAGAATTTCTATAAAACCACATAGGCAAATTCAGCACATGGGAGAGAAAAATATACATAGCTACCAAGTCATCCATCCTCTACCAGTTGAGATCACAAATCGCCCTGGCCTTGGGCATATTTGAAAAGCTGGGCTTTTAGAGCTTCTCCAAAAGTTAGTAATGTTCTGGGGCCAGGCAATCCTGTGGAGGCATATACATATATGCTTTCATCATGCCCTTCTTAAAAGTGCTTAGGGAGGGATCTAAAGGGCCAGTGAAACATCTTTCTGATAAAACTGACTACTTAAAAAGCCTTTGGTTGCTGGTGCCTGTCAGAATGCCATCCTCCCTTAGTTGGAAGTGTAGCTGCCTTTCCCTTCCTGTTTGTTTCCTTGCCAGTAGGCAGGAAAGTTTTCCCAGCATCCTCTGTTCTGACCTAGGCTTCCCCAAAAAGCACGAGGCAGAGTCCCGGTCCTGACAAAACCCCTTTTATTAAACGAATGTGAATTCCTCTCATTCACATTCAGCAAGGCCTGGCAAACAGTCTTTCAAAGGAACATTCGTGACTACAGACCTTATCTAGCTTGGATTGATGGACAGATTTTCACACTCCTGAAACGAATCTAATGACCGAACGAACAAATCGTTCCTCTTTTATTCCTTCCACTTATGACTTTACTTCTCTAAGTCTACCCTGATTTCTGAGTTGTTCTGGCAGCTCTGTGCATGCGCACACTGGGAACAGGCTCTAGCTGTTCCTCTGCCTCGCTGCTGTCTAGCTCCGTAGGCACCTGATTACTGCCAGACAGCCTTTGCCCAGTCTCTGCCTCTAACACAGAGCCCTTGTCCGAGCCTTCCCCAGCCTCCAGGACTAGCCTATATTCCTCCCCAACCTCCTCACTGTCCAACTCTGCTGTCAGCTTTGTTGGCCACTGGCAAACCACAACATCCTCTCCTTATCCCAGGAGAAAACTTTAGCTGCTAGATTTCTGCCTATAGTGGTCCTGTTCGGAGCTTATCTTCTGCTAACTACTGAGGCCAGACTGGATGACACCCAGTGTTTATTGTTTGTCTTGTCAGACCCCGAAGGCCCGTAATACTGAGCCAGAGCAGGGGAAATCAATGGTGGTGGAAAATGGTAAGGCCTTTTTTGAATGAGTGCTTTGCTTTGTAAGTGTCTGGCTGTAAACTGCAATTAAGTTCTGTAGTGCTCTGTATCCATGATGGCCTCTCTCTGGCCCTTGTAGCCACAGGAATTTTTCAACCTTTCAACATCCACTTGCCCTCTCAGTAAAGGACAGAAAGAATTAACACAGTAGGCATCCACAGTGCTTGCTTTAAAAAAAAAAAAAAATCTACTTTGGAAAATTATTTCTGCCAGCCAAGAAGTCTTCAGCTTCTGCTGAAATCAGGGCTGCCCTCTAGTGCACTCTTGGAGAACAATGGTCTCTCAATTAACCATTGAGAATTTTTTCCATTTTGGAGTTCTCCAGAACTATCTGGAACTCAACCTTCCAAAATTCCTAGGCATCCTATCCTAACCGAACACTGGGTGGGAATTCTGGGAGTTTTCATTCAATGTCTGTGAAGGAAACTGAGCCATAACCAACATCTGAGGCTGTGCAGCTGTGCATGATACAAAGGCTTTCTCAGGAAAAGCTGCCACTCAGAATTATGTACATTCTTGTTATATAGGAGATTCAAGATTCAGCTGTCAGATTCGGGTTACTGTCAGAGTTCTAAGCAACACCCTCAACGAAAGAAGACTCTGAGGCTTGAGTTTCCCCAAAGTTCCATTTTATTAGCGATGTCATATTGGCACATCTGGGAAAACCCAATTCTGAAAGTTTCCAGGTTTTCCCCATCCAAAAGAAAGTTCACGCCCAGCATCCACAAGTCCATCACATGATCCAATCAGACACCATCCAAAACTGGAGATGCCTCTCAGTCATACCATCACAGCTGCGGGGCAAGATGTCCTTGATTCTCTGAGAAAATAATGTTATTTTGACTATATATCATCCATATTCCGTATAATCCCCTCTCTCATTTTTCCACAGTAGAAAATGTGGCAGGCCTGAAGGCCCAAATGTAAAAGATGGCTTCCAGGTCTGACATCAGCCCTTATCCTACTTCTACGAGGATTAGGAAGGGATGCAGTCCGAAATCCTGGAAAATTGCATCCAGTTTGAATAGAACCAGATAGTTAAGCCTATTGTCATGGCTTGTATAGGGCAGCTTCCCATGCTGTGAGGTCCATTCTATTTGAGCCTGAAAAAGATTCAGCTGAACCTAAATTGAAATGACTTGTATGCTTTCAAAATTCCAGTCTAAAACATGGCTACATAACATCTGGTCCTCCAAACAGTGCTGATCTACTATTGGTTGCATTAAAACTGTTGGCCATGTTGGCTAGGGCTGCCGCAAGCATTTGGATTCCTACAAATTGAGATTATATCCAGATTATGGCTTGTAACGATGAACAGAAAACTGGGTTTTCCGTCTCCCATCACCACTAGAAGTTCTAGCAGCCTCTTCTTGTGATGAATGTTCTGCAATGTTTAAGATTGCTTCTTCTGCTACTCTTATTCATACTAACTGTGTTTCATAATGGTAGACAGCCCTTCGTGTTACAAGTAAAATACAAGTAAGAAAAATCCTGATTTAGATCTAGATATAGAAAAAAAAATATAGAAAGACAATCAGGAAAGAAGGTCACCATAGTGGGTGGGGGAGAATATCTCTAGTGGCCCTTACAGATGGAAATGCTTTGGAATGCCTGATATTTAATTCCCTGGCTTTTATGCCAGTTGCTTTGGATAATAATGAGATGTGTGGCATAATAATTTAATTAATAAAAAAACAATATCCAAACCAATGCTCTGTAGGGGAACCACACCAAGAGACAAAATCGCTCCTGGAGCAGCTGAGAGGGGAAGCACTCAAATTCCACAAGCCAGGTAAGCTGCCTTGGAGTTCTTGCAATCTACATTTGGATAAATTACCGATCGATCAGAGAAGGCTTTGCATTTCATCCTTGATGGCCTAAATCGGGGGTCGGCAACCTTAAACATTCAAAGAACCACAACGGTCCTAACCGGAAGCCCCCTGTTCAATTCTGGAGCCAACCAGAAGTCCAGTTCCCCTACCATAGAGTCTCCTCCTAGTGCAGCGTCCTTTTTCCTCTACCTGTCCTAACCGAAAGCCCTATCAATTGTGGAGCTGACCAGAAAACCCACCCCTTGCCATAGAGTCTCTTTCTAGCGTGCTGTGCTTCCTCTGCCCCCCCAAACCAGAAGCTCCTCTCAAAATTGTGGCGCTGACCAGTGACAGGGAGCTGCAGCAGAGGGATGAAATAACCACATGCAGCTCCAGAGCTGCGGGTTGCTGACGCCTGGCCTAAATGTTAGCATTTAGCACATATGATAGGCAATCAGGAGGTCACAGTCCGCTTCCAGCATTTCAGTAATGGCTCAGTAGAATTGTTTCCCAACAAAGTGCATGTTCAGTCCATTTGTTGGTTGGGAGATCTAAATTCTCAATGCTGATGCTTTAAAGGCATCTAATAAACCCCATTTAAATCATCCAAACCCTGATGAAACCAAGCCACTTTTCCCTGATATGGACCAATTTAAGGACTAGGACTTACAGCACTTTTATTGTTGCATACCCATTAATATACACCCCCTTTGAAACATTTTTTTTAAAAAAAGAGCTCTACCTGTACATTTTGCTGATGTCGTAGGTTGGGCACTAAATCCCTCTGTGGGCCATAGGATGGAAAAGATTGCCCAACCCATCAGATACTGATGCTATTTTGTACGCTGAGTTCACTCCTGCTGCTACTAGACCAGCAGTCACCAACTGGTGGTCCACGAAAAATTTTTGGTGGTCCGCAGAAAAACTATTTGCATTTTTTATATTGCACTAAATCAGGGGTCCTCAAACTAGGACCCCTGGGCCGGATACATGCATTGAATGCTTGTGTTGCTGCAGAGAGTCTCCCGCTTTGGGGTCTTTTTGTGTGGGTCGGAGTGGGGAAGAAATTCTGACTTGGGGTCAGCTTCAGCCTCTTGCTGTGGGGCTTTGGGCGAAGGCTGGAGGGAAGTGTCGTTGGTGGCGAAGAGCTGGAGGGCCTCGTTTCAGTGGGACTGCATCATTGCCTGGAACTGGCTGACCATCTCATCTCGCTGAGCCTCCAGGCACCGGTACCTGGCCTTGCACTCTCGCAGGTCTTCCCTCTGCTTGGAAAGCCTATGCTCATAGTCCTTAGTGAGGTGCTTCTGCTGAGCCTCCTTCTCGGTCAGATCTAATTTGAACTAGCCAGCTGTTTTGCCAATTCTTCTCGTGATGGCTGCTTAGCTCCCAACAACTGCTTCCTAAGGAGCCCGGGTGGGGAGGCGAGGAGTGGCTGGGAAGGGAAGGGCAAGTAAAGGCCATTGAGCTGCCCCTCGATGTGAGTAACATTGAGTTGGCCACACCCATTCAGTCACATAACCACTTAGCCATGCCCACCCAGATGGTCATTAGACAGATATTAGTGGGATTTAAAAACATGAATTTAATGGTCACTGAGATCCGAAAGGTTGGTGAGCCCTGTACTAGATAGCCTCTTGTAACACAGGGCTTCATCAGGCAGGATGTGGGAAAAGCTGATTTAAGAAGCCATGATGTAATGGGCTGTGAGAATAACCTTGGGAGATGGGAGGAAGAGCCACAGCCTAGACAACACTCTGATAGGAGAAATCTGAGTCCAGAGGAGGGATGGACTGGAGAAAGTCTCAAAAGAGACCCTCCCTAGTTCTCTGGAAAGTAAAGACAAGGAAATGGGGGAGTGCTTACAGACTTGGCAAGATTTTGTTACTCTAATCTTGCAATACAAGCAGTGTTGGTATTTATGGTTTTGGTTTCCTGCCAAGACTACCTTGAAAGGTTGACATTTAGTCACTGTCAAGCCTTCAGCCAAGAATTTTGAGTGGATTAAATACGGACATTGGACAGGTAGTTTGGTAGAAAATTGTCCCAGCTGCGTTTATTAGGGCACAGTTGCATTTATTGCAAAGAAATCCTGCATTCACTGACCATGTTTTACTCTTCTGAGTTCAAGTGTGTTCTCTGCCTTTCCAGGTGAGAACTATAAAACTGAAGGCTACATCGTTACACCTAATACCATGAATCTATTGAAGAAGCATTTAGAGATCACAGGTGGACAGGTGAGTGAGAGGCAGGCAGAGATCCTCTGGAGAGCCTGATTTTCGTACAATTATTGATCACTTAAACTACCAGTCTAAAAATGGAAGTTTTAAAAAAGGAGCTAAATGTTTTAACATGTAAAAAGTGTTAATTCTAAGTGCTTTAAAGTAAAACCCTTAAAATCTATACATATATAAAAATGGCTGTCTGTCTGTGTGTGTGTGTGTTCTCCAGCATAACTCTGGAACGCCTCGAGCAATTTCAACCAAACTTGGTACACAGATGACTTACTCTCTGGAGAAAAATACTGTGGGGGGTAAGACACCCCTCGGTGTGTGTGTGTATATGTGTGTGTGTGTTCTGGCATGCAGGTGGCACAAAGAGCCCAGCTCTCCTCGCTAGCCATCTAATTTTTGGGTCTCTGCCACATATGCGTGGGGGGGGAGTGCAGGGGGTGCAGCGCAAGCCCCCCCCCCCCCCGGTAACCCATTTTTGCTCCCTGGAGGTTGCAGGGAGGCCTACTAGGTCCAAAATAGGGCACGGATGTCATGCGCGCGGGGGTTGGGGTCACGCAGGGTGTGTTTGTTACACGACACTATAGATATCATTCATTTCTTTTCCTGTCTAATACAGGATTAAGAAAAATAAATACCCTGGCAACACCGGGTTATCAGCTAGTATCAATTAAATAGCTCCATCGCAGGTGATGAGTTATATATTAATAAGCTATATTTAACCAAACAGAAGGCAATCCTGGATTTAAGATGAATCCCTTTCCCCTAATATGATTGGACAGAGAAGTCAAAAAGGAATAAACATACTGGTGTACATCCTCAGATTGAGCTTTTGGGAGAAGGGAAGGGCAGAACCTTTCCATGTCTCAGCAAGGGGGAATAGCAGCTGGATTGATTGTTAGGTTTGGAGAGGAAGAATGGTTGTGAAGCAGTGTTCCTTCAAATATTATGGCCCCCAAACTGTGAAGATTCCCCAACTAAAGAGCCACTTTGCTGTAGTGGTTAAGAATCAGGCTAGAAACTGGGAAAATGTGAGGTCTATTCCCACCATAATCACGAAGCCAATTGAGTGACCTTTGGCCATTCACTCTTAGTTCTTGGAACGAAGTCTGGAGCAAACCACTTCCAAAAAAAGCCTTGCCAAAAAACTTTAGGGAGTTGTCCACAAAGGTGCTGGGAGTAAAAAAAAAACCCCACAAATACCTGCACACACATTTAAAATAAATTGTGAAGAGTGGTATAGAGTAATGCCAAAAGTTTATTAAGGTGGGATTCGTGTAGAGATTCTGTAGTTATAAATCTTTGAATCTTTGTTGACATAATCGAAATGTGTTTGCCTAGGTCCGTACACGATTCCCTCCTGAACCCAATGGCATTCTGCACATCGGTCACGCCAAGGCTATCAATTTCAATTTTGGCTTTGCCAAGGTGAGACACTTGAGCCTCTTTCCACACTCTGAACTGCTGGTGTGTTTGGAATATTCCTCTTCTTATTGAGTTGGGAGGGTGGGATTTATCCTGGCAGACGTTCATGACCACCTCATTGATGTAATGTACCTCTCCCAGAGGTGTGAGCAAATCATAGCTCAGACATAGAAGGTAATCTTTGCCGGATGTAAATCCCAATTTATTTGTTTGGTGATTTTATTGAGGTATTGTTTTTCCGGTGGTGCTCTAATCTTGCTGTCATTTGGGAAGAAAAAGAAGTTTTTTGATGAACTAGGGGATTAAGTGTGCTGTTTAATTCCTTTCTCCCCACCCCACCCCCAAAACCAGGCAAACGGTGGAATTTGCTTCCTGCGTTATGACGACACAAACCCTGAAAAAGAAGAGGAGAAGTATTTTACGGGCATCCTAGACATAGTGGAGTGGCTAGGTATGCGTGCTCAGGGAAAAGGAGGTGGAGGTGCTCAGTGGGGGGAAAGGCTTTATTTGCTGGATGGGCCTAAGGTTGAAATGGCAAGAAAACTGTTAAGGTGTACAGAGCCAATAGATAATGGAAATAGGAGGAGTTCCAGCAGCAACAGTAGTAATGGTACTAGTAGCGTTTGTAGCAATGAGAGTAGGAACCGAAGCAGGAGACAAGGATATAATGGAAAAAGAAAGTGTCCTGAATATGTTAAAGCATTCAGCAGCTTTAAATGGGAGGAGTGTTAAGGTAATGTTGATTTAATGGTGGACCAGCTGCTGTAAAGCTGTAAACCGAAATGATGAAATTAGAATGAGTCAGCAGGGTTACTGCCACTTTAAGAAGCTATCTATATAAAGAGAGGCCCTGGGAGGGCGGTTACTCTCTCCGTGTGTGCTTCTGTGTTATGGTTGAAGATTGATTGATTGCCTGGCTTTGCTGTGTGTGTGTGTGTGTGTGTGTGTATGCTTTGTGTACTGTATTTTGTTCCTGGGTTGTTTCAAAATAGTAGTCACACTGTGCACACTCTGACAAAAAACCTCTTGGCTTTTCCAGAGGCTGTGGAAGGCTACCATACTTTACACCGGAAGTAGGGAACTATGGCCCTATGCTGGCTCAGGAATTCTGAGAGTTGAAGTCCACACAAGTCATAAAAGGGCCATAGTTCCCTACCCCTGTTTTACACCAGGCTTTCAGGCTTATGTGCAGCAATTGAGGGGTGGCTACTTCTGTATTGGTGGCCTTTTCATGGGAGTCTTTTTTTGGGGTGGGGGGTGGGGGGGGGGAATAGCAATTTCTTGAAAAGCCTTGAATTTGCCTTTTCTATTATAATGTGACTGATCAAACAAGGCCTTATCACATTTTAGTATTGTTTTCCTTTAGGATACACTCCGTATGCAGTGACACATGCCTCTGACTACTTTGATGAGTTGTATGCCTTGGCAGTGGATCTCGTTAGAAGGTAAGGAGGCCCAAATAGCATAAAAATGCTGGAAAATTGCCCATCTAATTTGTTCATGTACTCCCCCAAAGTGTCCTTTGTTCTAATCTTCCCTTTTTTTTTTACAGAGGGGATTATGGAAAGTCTTACTGTAACGCATGGTCCTTCCTTACTGCCCAGATCATACTCCTTGTCTCTGTAGTTGATGTCTTTTTTCCTCCTTCCCAGAGGCCATGCTTATGTTTGCCACCAGAAGGTGGAAGAAATCAAAGGACACAATCCACCCCCTTCTCCATGGCGAGACCGGCCGATTGAAGAGTCTCTCCTTCTTTTTGAGGTACAGTGTGTGCATCGACTAAGATGGCCTGTCCATCAAGAAAAAGCATGGGTCTCCTGCTTGAGCAGAGGGTTGAACTAGATGACCTACAAGATCCCTCCCAGCCAGAGGTGGTATTCAGCAGGTTCTGACCAGTTCTGGAGAACCGGTAGCGGGAATTTTGAGTAGTTTGGAGAACCGGTAAATAACACCGCTGGCTGGCCCTGCCCCAATCTATTCTCTGCCTCCAGAGTCCCAGCTGATCGGGTGGGAATGGTTTTTTTTCCCCAGTAGCCTTCCCCTGTCATGCCCACCAAGCCATGCCCACAGAACTAGTAGTAAAAAAATTTGAATCCCACCACTGCTTCCAATCCTGTTATTCTAAACCCAGTGTCCTGAATGTCCAGGGCTTCTCAGAATGAGTCTTAAGACGGGTCAATATGTTTGCAGGAGTTACTTAGGGCTGGGTTATCAACTTCTTTGTTTTTCATGTTTTATCATCTCCTGTTTCTGACCGTCCTGTTTATTTATTATCTCTTTATTATTTTTTTATAAACTCAAGATAGCGAATATACTTATTCTTCTATTTTCCACACAACAACACCTCTGTTAGGTGAGTTGTGCTAAGAGGGAAGGACTGGCTGAAAATCACTCAGCAGGCTTTCAGGCCTAAGGCTAAGGCTAATGCCTAAGAACTCACAGTCTCCTAGTGATTGGCCCAAAGTCTCCCTGTCAACTTTCATGCCTAAGTCAGGACTAGAACTCTTGGTCTCCTGGTTTGTAGCTTGGTTTCTTAACTACCAGGCCAAACTGGCTCTTAGTTGGGGAATCTTCACAATTTGGAGCTACGATATTTGAAGGAACGCTGCTTCACAACTATTTTTCACAACCATTATCCTGTACTATCTGATGAAGACTCCGAAAAAAAATGTAGAAGGGCTTTCAATAGCATTGTTATGTACACATGTTCTTTTCTCCTTTCTGTGATCGTATTTACTGCCCTGGTATTTTTAGTGGCCCCCTTTTTTCATGTGTCCTTCTGCCAGTCCTCTTTCCTTGCCCCAAAGTGTCATATTCTTTGAAGCAACACTTTCTAGCACTGCAATCAAATATATCAACTTACATTCATTTTGGTTGCATGATAGTGATTCTATTCACAGTGTGGTGTATATTTTGGAAGTTGATTACACAGATGAGATCAGAGAAATTATAGCCCGTGAGGTGCCTGGAGCATTCAGTTTTGGTGGTCCTCAGAATCTTTCGAGAACACAACACTGACATTTGATGACAAATTAGTTTATCTATCTATCTATCTATCTATCTATCTATCTATCTATCTATCTATCTATCTATCTATCTATCTATCTATCCATCCATCCATCCATCCATCCATCCATCCATCCATCCATCCATCCATCCATCCTACCACAGGATAACTCTGGGTGGGGCTATGATTGTACTTTTTTTAAAAAAATAAAAGCTAAAATATAAAATATTTTGCCCAACCTCCTGTTTTGTGCCACTTTTTGCCACCCTCATTAGACATCTGTCTATCATAGCTTCTTCTAGAGAAGATGATTCTCTAGATCATCGCGATACCGCTCTATAAGAGGTTTTCCTGTCTGAGTGATTTGAAACTCTGGTATGTGTTATGCTTCTTCAGGACATGCGCAAAGGAAAGTTTGGAGAGGGAGAGGCTACGTTGCGCATGAAGATGGTGATGGAGGATGGAAAAATGGATCCTGTTGCTTATCGCATTAAATATACACCACACCACCGCAGTGGTGACAAATGGTATGTGGGGATAGATGTCTAGTGTGGTCATTTTTGGGACTGGGATTGGATAGTGTGGAAGTTTTCTTTCTGACTAGCAAAGTGAGGTAGTTGTCCTTGTTCTCATTGGGTTGGATCTGCTCCAGTGCTTAATCTTGGGCTCTGGCTTCAGAGATATTAAGCCTTTGGTGTTATTGCTGGAGTCTGGAATTTGTGGAACAAGTTGCCTGCTGCTCCCAACATCTTTGGGACTCCTCTGATGGGAGCATTGCCTCCCACCCCTTCCAGGATAAGTACAATTTTTGCACATAAAAAATTAAGTTAAAATTGTAGAAAGGAAAGTGCTATGAAAGCATTTTAAGGATAATGCAGGTAGTCCTCAAATTACAACCATAGTTGAGCTAAACATTTACATTGTTAAGTGTTGTTAATTGGGTTTTGCCCCATTTTACAACCTTTCTTGCCACAGTTGCTAAGTGAATCACTGCAGTTGGTAAATTACAGTTGTTAAGTCAATCTGGCTTCCCCACTGACTTTGCTTGTCAGAAGCCTGCAAAAGGTGATGACGTCACCCCGGGACAGTGCAACCGTCATAAGTAGGAACCAGTTGCCAAACTCCTGAATTTTGATCCCGTGACTGTGGGGATGCTTGCAAAGGTCGTAAGTGTGAAAAAAGGTCATAAGTAACTGTTGTTACTTATAAGTAACTAAAATGAATGTAAGTAAGTACTTAAGTACTTAAATGAATGGTTGCCAGTCAAGGACTATCTGCAATGACCAACAATGCTACAGTAGTATTCCTAGGAGGATCTGATGATTGTTTTGCGGAAGCCACTGAGAGCTTTGGAAGTGAGCTTTTGGTTTTCTCTGGCTTCACAGGTGCATTTATCCTACCTATGACTATACGCATTGCCTTTGTGACTCACTGGAGAACATTACTCACTCACTCTGCACCAAAGAGTTTCAAGCCAGGTAAGACTATGCTCTTTGAAAGGGTCCCTTATCTCAAGGGTGGGAGAATCTAATTCCCTTCAAATATTGTTCATCTTCTATCAGATGGTAGCATGGCTCATGGGGAAGGACGAAAAAGAGTTGTGGTCCATCAGTCACTTCTCTTCTTTCCTGCCTTTTCCTATAGCCGTGATGGTGAACCGGTGGCACACCAAGCCATATTTGCTGGCAAGGCAGTCCTCAGCTCCGGCGTGCATGTGCCCCCTGGCCAGCTGATTTTCAACCTTCTGGAGGGCTGGGGGAGGCTGTTTTCACCCTCCCTGGGCTTCAGGAAAGCCTCCGGAGCCTAGAGAGGGTGAAAAACAGGCCCAACATCCCAACTGGAAGTTTGGGAATGAACTTCCGGTTGGCCCATTGGGCCTGTTTTTCGCCCTCCCCAGGCTGCGGAAGCTTTCCTGAAGCCTAGGGAGGGTGAAAATAGCCCTCCCCAGCCCTCTGGAAGGCTGAAAATCAGCTGGCCAGCACGTGCATGCGCGCCGGAGCTGAGAGCTGCCGAGGGCTGCCTTGCCAGCAAATATGACTCTGTGTGCCACCTGTGGGAGGGCCAGGGGAGGCTGTTTTCGCCCTCCCCAGGCTTCAGGAAAGCCTGCAGTGCCTGGAGAGGGTGAAAATTCCCCCCTGCGTGGAGGTCTCTCAAGCAGTTTATAGTTATAGTTTATAGTTTTAATAGATTTGTATGCCGCCCACTCCGTTGGGACTCTGCATGCGCAAGGGGGTAGGCACGCACCCAGTTTTGGCACCCCCTTTAAAAAAAGATTAGCCATCACTGTCCTATAGACAGAAGTACTGCCAAAGATTTAGGAGGTTTCCACTTATGCATATAGAATCTTTGAGTTCCCTGAACATAAGCAGAATTTACCATTTAATGTTTCTTATCCAGAGAATTCTATTTCTTAGCTTTAATGAACCTTAAACAATTGTCTAGGTCTCAACTTCGGTCATTTCAGTTCTTGCTCCCGGGCCCCTCAAAACAAAGATCTCTTACTTGAAAACATATGCAGACAGTCCCCAGGTTAAGAATGAGTTCCAATCCTAACTCTCTTCAACTCAGATTTGTATGTAAGTTGGAACTTGTAAATACGAATGCAGTGCCAATTACTAAAAATGGTGGACGATGTTCTCCTTCCTCGAGCCAACAAATTACTCAATGTTTCCACGAACCACTGAAAACAGGCTGCATATTAAATATGCATGGCTTCAGCAGTTCGTAAAAACATTGCATAGCTTCAGCAGTTCATTGGCTCAAGGAAGGACAAGAAAGAACAGCGCCATCCACCATTTTTAACAACAGACAGCCTGTCCGAGTAGGTAGGTAGGCAGTAAGTAGAAGCTGATTTTCTTAACCGGGGAAGTGTCTGTACCATAGAAGCCTGGATAAAATTCATAAGACTAAAATCACAAAATTTCATCGCTCACGTTAGCCTGAAAATGGAATCAATCCTACTTCTTGAATGTGACCTCTTATATAAGTCATTTTCCTCTTTCCTGTTAGACGTTCTTCCTATTTCTGGCTCTGCAATGCCTTGGATGTGTACTGCCCAGTGCAGTGGGAATACGGACGCCTCAATCTCGTTTACACAGTGGTTTCGAAACGTAAAATCATCCGCCTGGTTGAGGCAGGGGCTGTCAGGTGAGAGGGAGGGTTTGATTGTATTTGGGTGTGTTTTGGTGAGGGCAGAGTTCAGCAGAATTAAGATTCAGTCATTACATTTGTTGCTTGTTGGCATTCCAGGGACTGGGATGACCCAAGACTTTTTACTTTGACTGCTCTTCGCCGCCGAGGCTTTCCACCGGAGGCGATCAACAACTTCTGTGCAAAGGTAAAGAGCCTATGTTCAGCCAGTGGTCTGTCAGGTGTCTTAACTGTGGGCTGGGATATTAACACAGAGAGAGACCCTGATCTCAATCCTTACAGTTCACTTGTACATTGGCTTCATGAACTTAATTCATTTGCCTCTTGATTTAATGGGCATCGTTTCAACCTGGATGATCGATCCCTAACTGCTTGATTGAGTTCTTGAAGACCCACAACTACGTCATCAGTGATAATATTTAGCATATTTGTCTTTTGTCGGCCCCTTCTTTAATTGCCTTCTAGGAACCCGGTTGTACTGGGAAACAGTGGGAACAGCAGGATGCATTGAAAAATATTCCTACTTTTAGATGTCACAAAAAGTGGATGGCATTGGAACGGGGGGGGGGGGGGGGGCAGGGAAGGCATTCTGTAGTCTGATTTCTAGATTCTTCTTCAAGTAGCCAGTCTGAAGAGAAATTTCTTCTGATAATAGAACTGTGTGCCACTTTTGGGTGTCCTACTTGGAGAAGAAAAGAGGGAAGTGATGTCCATTACCACTGTAAACTATGACTCCACATCCCCAGCTTATGACCTTCAACAAATTCTTTCTATAGACAGCCTTTTCCAACTAGCGCATGCCAGATCTTCTAGAACCGTGATGGGGAACCTAAGGCACTTGTGCCACAGGTGGCACTTGGAGTGCAGGCGTGCGAACCCTCACCCCAGCTCAGCTCCACTGCGCTCCTCCTGCCAGCCAGCTGGTTTTCGGGTCTCTGCTATGCATGTGCAGGGGGTGGGGCACATGCGGGAGATGCGCACGCATAGGTGCTGGGGGGGGTCTCACACGCATGGGCAGGAGAGCGAGGTGGGGCAGTGCGTGTTGCCCCGGGGCACTGTTTTTGGTCGACAGAGGCTTTAGGGAAGCCTGCTAGGCCCAAAGCGGGGTGTGTGCATTGCATTATGGGTGTGGGCACGCACACACAAACTTTTGGTATATGACAACAAAAAGATTAGCCATCACTGTTCTAGAATATTGTTTCTTCAACTATGGCCATCATAGCCAATGATACTAGGTTAGGAACAATTGTCCAAGGCAGTGTGATCCTAGAAAAAGGGAGGGAGGGAGGGAGAGAGAGAGGAAAAAAACAACACCCGCCTTAGAAGTTGGAACTGATTAATACAGTTGAAAGTTACTAAGCAACCCCAAGGGGCAATTTTTCTTTCTTTCTTTCTCTGCTCCACTTCTGTCAGCCTCAGTCATAAATGTTGACTCTCCAGACACTGAATCACATACTCGGAACTTACTTCCAGCAGACAGATATGATATGATACGGACAGATTAGTTGCTTTATTGCAGAAAAAATAAAAGTCATATCTACTTACAAATTCTCCCCACCCGAAGAGCTTGGAAATCAGGCTGTTTCGAGATATGTCTACTTCCATGACTAAATCCTAGGCCTTTTTCTCTCACCGTTTTAAAACAATGGGAATTTGGGCGTGCTGTTTCCAGCTTGAAATCGGACAACATCTGCTTTGGATTTTGTTCTGACCCAGGCTTCACAAAATCACGAAACAGACTCCTTGTCCCGACAAAAGCCCCTTTTTATTAAGCTAATGTGAATTCCTCTCATTCACATCCAGCAAAATCCCAGTCCCAGCAAACAGTCTTTCAAGGGTGAATGTACAACCACAGACCTTATCAGGCTTGGAGAGCTGCCAGGCTGATATCTTCCAAATGCAATGCTGTACAAGAAAATTCTTGGCAGGAGTCTCTGAGAATCACGAACAAATCTTCACACTAATTAAATGAACAAATTGTCTCCTGCAAACTCCTCCCCTTTCACTCCTCTTTATTCCCTATGGGAGGGGCCATTCACCATCTACCTGTGCCTTTACTCCCGAGTTGGCCCTTGTTCCTTAGCTGTTCTTTTCTCCTGGCAGCTCTGCACAGGCACACATCAGGAACAGGCTCCAGCTGTTCTTCTGCCTCACTGATCTCCGCCTCCGAAGGCAGCTGATAACTGTGGGATGGCCCTGGTCCTCTCTCTGCCTCTGACGCAAAGCCCTCATCAGAGCCTTCTCCAGACTCCAGCACTGGCCATGTTCCTCCCCTGCCTCTCACTGTCTGAGTCTGCCACCAGATCTGCTAGCTGCTGGCGGGGCACAGCAGATTTCTAAAAACAGTTTTGTCTGACACTGGATCTCTCCTTGTCCGCTTCAATCTTAATGTCCTCTTCCCAATTATCCTTAAGCAAGGGCAAAGGGGATACTCCACAGCAACACATGACAAGAACATGTTGCAAATGTAGCTCCTGGAAACCTTCTCCAAGCTGCTTGTTGGTACATTTCCTGAAGCTAACATAACACTCCTGAAGCTTCTTTGGCTGACTCCGTCTTCCCAACAGGTGGGTGTAACGGTTGCCCAGTGCACCACGGAGCCTCATATGCTGGAAGCTTGTGTACGGGAAGTGCTGAACGAGCAGGCGCCTCGTGTCATGGCTGTCCTGGAACCACTACGGGTGACCATCACTAATTTTCCAGCACCACACAAAGTAAGCCAAAGTGATCCGATGGGGTGGGATGGCGTGAACAAAATGAAAGATCTATCCTGCTCGCCTCTTGGGTGGGTGGGTGGGGGTCTGGGGTTTAACCTTCATGGCTATGGAACTCACTGGAATGCTTCTCTCTTCCTGCTAGAACATAATCATCCGTGTGCCCAATTTCCCTGCTGACGAGACCAAAGGCTTCCATGAAGTCCCATTCCAGCCAACTCTCTATATTGAGCAAAGTGACTTCCGAGAGGTGAGCCCAATAGAAAGACACTACAAGTTATGGAAGAGGAGGATGTTTGTTTTTAATTTAGAATTAGAAACGGGGAGCTACGGCAAAATGGAAGGCATGTTCACCAGCTCAGCACCCATTACTTGGCTAGAAGTTGGATTTGATCAGTGGCTTACTTTGATCCTGCCCAAGTCCATATCTTATCCACTCCTGTTTTAAGAATGGCTCTTCACATGCCACCTGAAAGCTAAAAAAAAATGTGTATTTTAAATAGTCATCATTCACAGCTTATTCATAGCCTCCGACGCCCTCTTCATGCAGGCATTCTTGGAGCTCCTACGGCCGGGTTGGTGAACCTATGACATGCATGCCAGAAGTGACACATAGAGACATTTCACCTGGGACATGTGGCCTCGCTGGCTCATGTTCCTGTGTATGCATGCACACCAGCCGGCTGGCCATCACACATGCACACGCCAGTACCCGAACGTTTGGGTTTCCATTGCATGCATGCGTGACAGCCAGCTGTTTGTCGGGCGTGCACCCGTGCTGGAAACCAGAAGTTTGGGTGCCAATGTGCACATGTGCGCTGGAACACTGCTCTTCCAGGTTTTGGTGCTCTTGCGTGCACAAAGACAAGCAAGTCCACATTCCAGATGGGATGGTTCTGAATGCCATTTCCGGCACGCAGGTCGGCACACAGTAACATAAAGGTTAGCTATCACTGTCCTAAGGACTCAAAGGAGAGACGACTCCACTTAAATGCCCTCATCTGTGTGCTTTCATTTTATAAATCTTACCCTGTTTAAGCAGCAGAGCCTCAAAGGAATTTCAACTGAATTGAAAGGAATTTCGGCTGAATAAAAGTAGTGCTTCCCACATAACCACAGACACAGTTTTATATGAGGGACATGAGTAGAATTTTATTCTGATCTCAAAGACCGAAATGGTGTGTAAGGAGGGGGATGCTTGGAGAATGCAGGGGGACAGTACCAGCACACACAGCCCCTTCTGCATTCTGAAGAACGTCTAAAAAGCCATAGATCTGCTGTTTGCCATCCCCTTTGTTGTTTCTTGCCTGACATTGTATGTAGTTTGTGCAGTACCTGGATAAGAGCCATGCCCGCACTGCGGATTAATTCATTTCTCCTTGATGAAACGTTGGCTCTTAAGATTTGCAGTGTACTTGGTTCTGGCCCTGGCAGGTTTCCGTTTTCAGATATTTGAAAGAGACTCGTGATTGTGTTTATGATGCCAGAACAGCAAGATTATTATTTGAATGACAGGATCAAAGAGTTCTAAGAAGTCTTGTTGGACTGCTTCCTGCTTGACGCAAGGTTTTAGATCTAGAGCATCTTCAACAGATGGTTCTCCTAGCTGCTTTTAAGTCTCCTGGGAAATCACTTCTATTGTCTAACTGCTCTGACTCAACTTATTCTCACATTTATTTATTTATTTATTTGCCTTTTAATGAGAAGTATGCATATAACCGCAACAAAAATAGCCACAATGGTTATATGTGCATATATGGTTATGCATATAACCACAACAAAAAAAGCCTGCTGAATATACTGTAGCTTCTTTGGGTTTTCTTCTCCCAAAGTCATTCTAGACTAGATGTTTCAAACTCAAGAGTGCTTAGATCTGGCTCATGGGGCTCCCTGTAAACAGTGAATGACCAACTCACGGTGCCTCTGACAGCGAAAATGGAGCTCGGGAGGGGCCAGCTGAAAATGGAGCTTGGGAGGGGCTGAAAATGGAGCTCGGGGGGGGACAGCTGAAAATGGAGCTCGGGAGCCTGTTTTCACAGTGCTCAGACCACCACAAGCACCCCCGACACAAGTTACATTAAGTTGGCCATGCCCACCCTGGCCACATTTCACCCACCCACCCACTCACCGCCCCCTCCCCCCGAGATCAAACACAACTCTGTTGAGGCCCTCATGCCACACTGTTAATGAGCTGCCAAATAAATTGGGGTCTTGCAGCCTCTTATTTTAAAAGTGGCTTGGTACCCACTTTATGGATATGACTTTAGTTTAAGAACATATTTAAAAAGAGGCCTCCCTCATTTTCTCACTCCCTTCCCTTTTAGGCTTCTTTCTCTGGAAATTCCCCCCTCCCCCATTCTTTCTAACTTCCATTCAAAAAGAAAAAAAACACTATTAATGCATCTGTCTACCTTTGAAGCTGGAGACAACTGCATGCTGTATTAGCTGGAGTACAGACTTGTATAAATTCATAATCATGCTAAGGGAACATCCAGTTATTCTGCCATCATACCGTATTCACTTCCATCAGTTGCTATCAGAAATAACCACAGCTGGTGGTTGAACTGGTTAAACCAGTGATGGCGAACCTATGGCACGTTTGCCAGAGGTGGCAGGCAGAGCCCTATCTGTGGGCAGGTGTGCCATTGCCTGCTGCTTTTCTGGTTTCCAGCACATGAATGTGCACTGGCCAACTGATCTTCGCATGTGCCAGAGCCCCAGTAACCCAAAGACCAGCTGGCACATGCGCAAGCGCGTGCCGGAAACCCAAAGAACAGGTGGCCAGCACATGCATGCACACCAGCCAGCTGGTCTTCTGAGTTTCTGGCACCCCGGAACGCGTGTTCTGGTTTGGACACTTGGTGCCGAAAAGTTCACCATCACATAGTTAAACCATCCTCTCTCCCCTGAGTAATTGAAGTGAACTGGGAGGCTTTCTTCTGGCCCAGGGATCTTCATTTGATCCTTGCTGATGTTCATATTTTCTCTCTGACAGGTTCCAGATAAAGGCTACAAGCGGTTAGCACTGGGCCAGCCAGTGGGTTTGAGGCACACTGGCTACGTGATTGCTGTTCAGAATATCATTAAGGTGAGTAGAGGTCACAGCATCTTCTAAGAGACCACCAGTTCCATTTCTGTAGACTAGGACAGAGTGGTCAGTTTTTCCTGACCTGAAGGCCATTAATGGATCAGAGGGTGCATATAGCAATAGCACTTAGACTTATATACCACTTCACAGTGCTTTGCAGCTCTCTCTAAGTGGTTTATAGAGTCAGCCTATGGCCCCCTAACAATCTGGGCCCTCACTATACCCACCTTGGAAGGATGGAAGGATGAGTCAACCTTGAGCCTAGTGAGATTTGATCTGCCAAACTGCTGGCAGCCAGTGATCAGCAGACGTAGCCTGCAGTACTGCACTCTAACCACTGCGCCACTGCGGCTCATATCCATGTGAATGACATAAACTAAGCCTAGTTGCCTAATGTATGGGTTTCTGGATGCTTAGATGAGTTTTACAGGTAATTCTTGACTTATGACCGATTGTTTAATGGCTGTTCAAAGTAATGATGGACCCCCTCCCCCAAAGGTAATTATGACCTTTTCCCCATCCCCACATTTGTGATTCCAAAGAACAAAATGTTGCCTTGGGGAGAAATGTGGAATGAGAGGGAAATACAGATAGTCCTCAACTTATAACCACAATTGGCACTGAAATTTCCAAGATAAGGCGATGAGGATATAAGTCAAGATGGACCCGATTTTATGGCAATTTTTACGGTGATTCTTAAGTAAATCACCATGATATTAAGTGACTCATACAGTTGTTAAGTGATTTTTGCTGGAAATTATGGTAGCAAAAAAGGTTGTAAATGGTGATCACGCTATGTCAGGACCCTGCAACCAATTGTAAATGTGAGCTGGTTGTCAAGTGCCCAAATTACAATCGTGTGACTACAGTGGTGGTGGTGTGACAGTCGTAAATGTGAGTTCAGGCCTTAGGCCGCTTTTTCCCAGCTGTAGTACATTCGAACGATTGTTAAAATGAATGAGTAAGGTGAGGACTACCCGTAACGACTTTTGCCAGATAGTAAATGAAATACGGTAACAAGGAGAACGCCGAACGATAGATAAATGGCTGAATAAAGTCAAGAAATGTAACTTCTGCATCAGAGTAAAAACAGGCAGAGCTGAATGTAGCAAAGGCATAGGGCAGAGGTAGGGTATGATGACCTCTTCCTGACTTGTGGACTTCAACTCCCAGAATTCCTGAGCCAGCATGGAATTCTGGGAGTTGAAGACCACAAGTCATAAAAGGGACATTGTTTCTCCCACACACATGCACACACCTGGCATAGGGGAAGAGAGATTGTGAAGCCCGAGATGAAAACAAGAATATCACAACTTCTATATTTATGCCCAGGATACCAATGGACAGGTCAAAGAGGTAGAAGTGACTTGCACGAAGTCAGAAGCAGCAGAGAAGCCCAAGGCCTTTATCCACTGGGTGTCAGATCCTCTTGTGTGTGAGGTTCGCCAGTATGAGCAGCTGTGAGTATTACAGTAGAGGATTGTTAAATTGTTCTTTTTTTGGGGGGGGGGGACATCATATTAGCCTCTTCCTTATGGTGTATAAATTCTATCTGAATTCCTCCCTTGAAGGTTCTAATGACACAGCAGTTGACTTTTCTCTATCTGAATTTGGGTCTTTCTCTTTCCCAAATTAACTACATATATTTCCCAGTTGTTCTCCAGAAGCTTAGGATTGTCAAATGCAAGAAGTAGTTGCTTAGAAGTCTCTTTAAAAAAAAAAGTTTTTATTTATTTGTATATTGCCTTTATTATTTTTACAAATAAGATGGGTGAACATATCCAACACACATTCCTCCTCCTATTTTTTCCACAACAACCACCCTATGAGATGGGTTGGACTGAAAAAGAATGACTAGCCCAAAGTCACCCAGTTGGCTTTCATAGCTAAAGCAAACTCACAGTATCTTGGTTTCTAGCCTAATGCCTTCACCATTAAACTGACTCTCTTTTCCTAATTCCATACTAATAGTGATCTAACTTTTTGACTAACAGGTTCCTGCATAAGAATCCAGAAGACTCCACAGAAGTGCCAGGAGGGTTCCTGAGTGACATCAATCCTGTGAGTTCTGGGCCAAGAACAATTGTTAACACATAGGACTGGAATGGGCAAACTTAAATTAAAGCTAGATTGCTTTTCCTCAGTGCAAAGAAGATAATAAACTGCAATTAAGGAAGTATGATTTTTGTCATTCAAAAAGTAAAACATTGCAACAATTAAAAAACAAGGGAGTCTATGTTTGTAATAAACAAGATTCAAGGATAAAAGTAGAGATGAAAAGAGTTGATTTAAAAAAATAATACTCAAGAAAATTCGAAAGAATGCAGGCTCCAATTAGAAGAGAAGAAAAATTCAATTCAAATCTTACTGAATGCCAGCAACCATTCTAGGAATATACCGTAGAGTTTGGAAAGATTTATGAATTGGAATGTGCTAATCAAAATGAGTCTGTTTGCTCCTACACCCGTCCTAATTTAAAGTGTATTTCTTATTTTTTTAATAATTTTTTTTAATTTTTTAAAACAAACACAACACATCCTTCTTTACATACTGTAGAAAGTGTATCAGTTGGTTACAAAAAGACTTTCGTGCATCTCTTCCACAGTCAACAAACATAATTCATATTAACTCAAGTATTTTAACTCAGATATTTATACATATTACCATCATCATACCTCCATTTTCATTTGACTATAATTGTTTAAACGTCCTTCATCATAAAATATACCAAGATTTAATACATAACTACATACTGGCATTTCATTTACTATTTCTAAAATCTCCATTAATTCTGAATCCTTATGTCCTATTCTTGCTAAACATCCATAATATTTAATGACAAAAATTTTCTAATCCTCCTTTCCAAATCACTGTTTACAATTTACATATAGTTTTCTTATGTTGTACCCATACCTATATATACGTTGTTATCCTTATCCCTCTTTTATTTAACTATATCTTGTATCATAACATTTTCCTCCTAATAATCAAGACTTTAACTGTATCTTAGTTCTTTTTATTAACCTTTATATATAATCCAAAAGAATTTCTAATCTTCCTTTAATTGGTACCATTCAATATTCATATCCAATTATTACTTATCATAACACTACACATTGTATACATTAGTAACATTATCAATTATTTATTTAACTATATCTATTGTAACTAAATTTCACTAAGTGTAACTAGTTTTAAATTGTGCTCTTCCATCTATTAACCTGTATCTTTCCAGTAGCAAAACAATCTCATATCTTCTGCCATTTGTGGGGTCAGTCCTTTAATCATCTCCTTAATCTTCTGCCATTTGTGGGGTCAGTCCTTTAATCATCTCCTTAATCAACTTTGTATGGACTCCTCTTAGCAACTCCTTGCTTATAAAATCTTTCATGTAATTTCGATGCCCTTCTTCTGTTTCCTTAATCAGCTTATCTTTGATTGTCAGTAGTGTTATCAATGATACTGCTAATAAAATTTCTCTCTTTAAATCCATAAATTCTTTTATTTTTTCTTCTCCTATATCTTGCCATCTGGGGTAGATTTCCCCTCCATTTAGTTCCTCTTTCAGTATTCCACTCTTTCCATTTTCAGAAACAAACCAATCACCATAAATATCAGCAAATTTAATTTCTTTATATTCATTTTCCTCTTCAATTTTTAGGGTTTTAACCACCACTTTTTCCACTTGATAAACCTCCTTCTATTTCATCGTATTTTGCTGTTAGATGCTCTAAGTCTTCCAGCTTCTTCTCTATCCTCTCATATGTATTTGATAATTTCTGTATTTCTGAGAATATATTTTGCAGACTTAAAGTTTCTTTCTGCTGTTGAAATTGTGCCATTATCTCTAGGTAACAAACATTGCTGCTCTAGCTTGGAAGGTTAATAAGATTAGGCATAGATTCACAATAACTTTTTATTTTCACTTTTCTCTGGTTAAAGATATACTTCAAAGGGACATCTGTATGCTTTTCTTCTTATCACTCTCTATAAACAAGCAGCAAGACCTTGGAATGCCAAGCCAGGATAATCAGTGAGAAAAACAAGAGTGTTTCATTTCCAATACACAAACCTTCCAGCCTCTGAGTAGCAGTGATTTTGTTGCAATTTTCTTTGTTTCTTTTTGTTTCTTTTTGTTTCTTTTTGTTTCTTTTTTGTATTTCAAGTTAAAAAAAAGTCAGATTCTTGAATGAGTTAGAAGAACACCCACAGTAATGAAAGAGGAGAATTTTAGTCCATAGGTTACAAAGAATAATAAAAAAATAGAAGAAGAAAACTTAATCCATTTGTTTTAAAAGGCTTGCATAAATTCCATCCATGAAGATAGCATTTAAAAAGTAAGATAACCCACGGTCCAAAACCATTCCAAATTTAATTCCGTCGCTTATTTCTTCTGTTCTCCAATTTAAATTTTAAGTTTTTTATAGGCAGTCTCTTTTTAAAACGGTAAAAATTCCTCACCAGCTGGAAACACTTTCTCTTTCCGTATCCTTCCGTTTTGGAGCCACCCCAACTTCTTCAGCCTTGGCTGGATTTTTTGTCGCCGGCTTGAAGAACTTCTCTTGCATCGATCAAGGACTTTGCGATGTCCCTGAGATCAGCAAGACGTATTCTTCCTGTTCACCATCTCTGCGGGACAGTTTAGGTCCAATTGGACCACCCAGCGGCAAAAGTACCGGCTGCGGTCTCGGAGCATCGAGACCACACATCCGTATCGTTGTGATGTTGGCTCCTCCCCCTTAAAGTGTATTTCTTGAGAAGTCAGACACACCAATACTGGTGAAGACATGCCAGAATCTTGATATGAAGAGTTAAGGCTTTGAAGAAGTTGTGGATTTTAACTTGTTGGGATGAGGAGCATTAAGCAAATCTGCCAGTGAAGAAAAAGAAGTTATTTTAACTTCAGCATTGTCTTCCTTTTTCCTTCCACTCCAGGACTCCCTTCATGTGATTGAAGAGGCTCTGGTGGATCGATCTGTATATGGAGCCAAGCCGTTCACCAAATTCCAATTTGAGCGGCTGGGGTACTTTTCACTAGATCCTGACAGCACAAATGCAAAGGTAGGTTCCACAAAGTTGCAAGAGCTGGAGGAGACTTTTCTGATAAAGCAACTTTCTTCTGTGTAGAAGCCAGAAACTAGAACTAGAATTAGAACTGGAATTCTTTATTGGCCAAGTGTGATTAGACACACAAGAAATTTGTTTCCGATGCGTAAGCTCTCAGTTTACATACAATAGTGAAAAGCAACAAAGTTATAGTCATAAGAACATAAGGAGATAGGTAAGAGGGAAGATGAGAATGATGATGGTAATACTGATTTTTTAGATAGTTTGACAGTGTTGTGGGAATTAGTTGTTTAGCAAAGTGATGGCTTGGGAGGGGGACTGTCCTTGTGTCTAGTTAGAACAACTAGACACAGGGCAGTGCAGTGCCCTGTAGCATCATTTTGAGGGTATAAGTTTAAACTGTTTATGTCCAAGATGCATGGGGTCTGTAGATATTTTCACACCCCTCTTTGTGGCTTGTGCAATATACAGGTCCTCAAAGGAAGGCAGATTGGTAGCAATTGTTTTTTCTGCAGTTCTGATTATCCTCTGAAGGCTGTGTCTGTCTTAATTGGTTGCAGAACCAAAACAGACAGTTATAGAGGTGCAGATGACAGACTCAATAATTCCTCTGTAGAACTGTATAAGCAGCCCCTTGGGCAGCCTGAGCTTTATGAGTTGGCACAGGAAGAACATTCTTTCTTGTGCTTTTTTGATGACGTTTTTAATGTTAGGTGTCCATTTTAAGTCTTGAGATATGATAGAACCTAGAAACTTGAAGGTCTCTACTGTTGCTACTGTGTTGTCTAGTATTGTGAGTGGTGGTAGTGTAGGAGGGCTTCTCCTAAAATCTACTATCATTTCTCCATTTTTAAACTATGCTGCCACTGTCATTTTTTGCCTGGGCCTAATGGCTCGCTCCCACCAGTACCAAGCAGGCCACACTGAGGCAGCCAGTGAAGCCATCTCTCCCACATTCTTGTGGGCCAGATGATTACAGTACATTTCTTTTTGGGACCATGGGGCAGATTGATATGGATTATAGGCCAATTTTGGCCCATGGGCTGTAGGTTGCTGACCCCCGTTTACAAAGTTTTAGGAACAGGAAGGAAGGGTCATTCTCTAAAATGGACATGAAGATGGAGGAGAGGATACTGATGGCTTCTTGTTTCTCCTACAGCTGGTGTTCAATCGGACAGTGACCTTGAAAGAGGATCCAGGGAAAGCATGATGGCGTTTCCCTAACAATATCTCAACATAGACAAAATTGCTCGGATGTTATTTCTCCCTCTTTCTGTGGAGGGAGAGGGGGGCATACAGCCCAAGCCCAGTTTTCTACTATAATGCTACTGTTGCCTTAATGCATACCCTGAATACACAATCGATTGCACCAATAATCATCATAATAAAAATAAGCTTGGAGAAATTCTGTGTGGATGATGATGATGATGGGATGGGAGATTGTGGGTGCAATGGGATAGCAGTCAAGATCATTCAGACAGCCTTTGATGTTCACCTTTGCATGATCAACTTTCCCATGGCAGAAATAAAAAAAGAGCATTTACACTATACAGGGGTCTGGCAAAAAGGAGTTTGTTCACTCACCTCTTGCAAAGCCGCCAGCCAGTTTTAACACTGAGTTTGAGTAAGCCCATTCTCACATTTTCTAATAATCTATTTTACATGTTTTTATTAAAAATAGTTTTCCTATAGTATGATGTGATATATTATTCTCTTTCTTTCCATACTCTTATCTTCTCTCTCTGTCCACTTTCTCACCATACAGGACCAACTACTTAAATTCAAGAATTAGAAACTGTGGGAATATTGGAAATTATATCATTAAAATGTAGGGGGGAAATTCCACATTTTAAAAGGATCTTTAGAAACAGCAATGGACAGCAGCACCCATTCATCCATTTCTTTCTTCAATGTCTTCTTAAAGTTTTTAATATAGAATAGAACAGAAAAGAACAGAATAACACAGTTGAAAGGGACCCTGGAGATCCTCTAGTCCAACCCCCTGCTCAGGCAGGAACCCTATACCATTTCAGATAAATGGTTGTCCAAACTCTTCTTAAAAACTTCCAGTGTTGGAACACCCACAACTTCTGGAGACAACTTGTTCCACTGATTAATTGTTCTGCCAGGAAATTTCTCCTTAGTTCTAAGTTGCTTCTCCTCCTAGGGAAGCTAAATTCACTTAACACTGGGTTACCAAATTATCAACTGAGGCAAGATCGTAAAATAGGGCAAACTTAACTTAGTTAACAACAGAAATTTTGAGCTCAATTGTAGTCATAAGGACTACCTGTATCTGTTCTTCTAGTTCAACTGACATCTCTTGTGCGACTACAATGTTATGCCCCCCCCCCCCCCAAAAGAGCACTTGATACAATGAAGGGATTCCAATAAGTCAGAATGTCTGTAGTTCACATTTAGGATTGTTGCGGCATCCTCGGAGTCACATGATCAAACTTTGGGTGCTTGGCAACCGACATGAATTTACGATGGTTGCAATGTCCTGAGCTCCCAGGATTGTCATTTGGAACCTTCCTTGGGAGCTTCTGGGAAGCAGAGTCAATGGGGGGTGGGGGGGGAGAGTCAGATTCACTTAACAACTACATGATTCCGTTAATAACTAGAGATTTGCTTAACAACAGTGGGGAATGATCATAAAATGGGGCATGGCTCACTTAACTCTTGATTTTGAGCTCAATTGTCATAATTTAAGGTCTACCTGTATTATCAGCTTACTGATAATACCTATCCCCAAACTAATGGATAGCCTTCCCAATAGCCTCATGGCCTCAAATAGATGTTAAAGAGGAGTGATCTATCAGGCCCCCCAGGGGTTCTCAGTTGGACCTCTCCCCTCCTGTAAACATTGATCTGAACCATCTGCCCAGAAAGGAGAACTAGCACAACAGCGTGCTTGCCCACCCCACATCTCTACCCTACAGTGTCAGCAACCTGCTGCTCCCTGTTGCTCAAAATATGTCAGAACCGCCAATGTGCGACACCCGCCAGCACGCAATTTATTTTTGACCCCCAGCGGGCCAACCATGGATAAATCCAAGAAAAGTTTCAGAATAAAACAGAACCTTTAATTCAAAGTACATATGCTAATTTTGTGGGCGCTCAGGAAACGGGCATGAGAACAGTTTTGTGGCTCCCAATGTTTTCTGTGGGAAACAGGTCCAAATGGCTCTGACTGTTTCAGGTTGCCAACCCCTGCCCTGCAGCCAAATCAAAAGGATACCCCAATCAGTGATGAAACCATCAAAGCATCTGGGAGGACCAGAGCAATTGCACCCCTCTCTTCCTGGCTCTTAACAAAAGATCATTGGCAATGCTGCCTGTTCTTTACCTCAATAAAATAAGTTGTTAAAAATCAAACAAAGCCACAACCAACAAACCTGGCAGTTTCCTCTAGTGTAAAAAAATAGAGGGGGGGAGGGGAATTCTCATATACCATAGCTACTACCAAGAGAGACACAAAGACGACTATTGCTGCTGTGTGTGCATCTTATAAACAAAGCCAAGGATCCCCCAAGGGGCCAATCCGATCAGGAAACCTGCCCAAGCTAACGAAACGAGGACGGTGGGAAGTAAGGAAGGCGGAGGTGTAAGGTCGTGTGGACGAAACAAAAGCACCTCCAACCAGCGCCCAATGCACAAGCAACAATAGTAGGCCTAGATGATCCTACTCGTATGAATGCCGCAGACAAGCATAACTGATGCGCGAGTGCCCCAAATTTCGCTCTCCTTGCTGCTTCCTTTTGTGTATGCAAGCAGAAGCGATCAGGTGGCGCGGCTCCCCCTGGGAGAAACGCGGAGTGACCTTTTTTCTCCGACAGAGAAGGATTGAAGCGGTAAGGGAAATGAGCGACAACACCCGGCGACTCATCTGCACGTCTTTAGCGGCTATTCTTCCAGGCTAGATCGCCGCCAGGGCCTGTCCTTCCACCGCTAACCTTTACCCTTCCGCGAAGCGGCGGGGCCCAGAGTTGAACTTGCTCTTTTGCTCGTTCGCGCTCTTCTCGCCCGCCCTCCTCCTCCTCTTCTTCTCCCAGGAATGCTCCATCCCGGGTCGCTGCACCTTTAACGCCTTGCACATTTTCTGCTGTGTACAAACACCAAAGTCTAGACGGAAAGTTAGTAACTCTGGGCCCTATTTAAGGTGGACTGGACAGGGTTGCTTAGCCAGCGGGCTGAAAGTGCCGGGCTGTGTTGGCAGCACCGAAGCTACTATCCAATACTGACTAGGCATCTCTTGCAAAATCTCACTCCGGCTCCGGTGGTGCTGTGGGCAGAAGACTGAAGCAGAGTCTTTGGGTGGTGCGACCTGTGAAGCATCACCTGTTAAGGATGGCATCATGGGCCACCTTAAGGAGCAGTTGTTGGTGCTGTGAAGTGGGAGGTTGTTAGCGAGCACATGGGGATTTTAAAGCAGCCTGGTGTTGCCTTTAGCTAGGCTGGTCTCTTGGGGGCAAGAGACGAGGGACCCCTTCCTTGAAGGGGTTTTCCTCACTAGCAGGAATGAATGAACACCTGCTGCCAAAGGGCAAAATGTATAGCTGGCATACCTCCGCTTTTGTCCTGAAGAAATATGGTGGGCCAGGATAGTGAAACAATTAAATTCCTGCAGGAGATATCAGCCTGTGCCAGCATCATCTTCTCCCACAGTATTTGAATGTGTGCTGCAGAGCAGGTCCCCATTCTTTTTTTAAAAACCACTTTGTCTTTAAGAGTAGAATCTGCAGTATGCAAATTCTTTATTGTGTCTTCTAACAGCACTGAGAGGATATTCATAGTTAAGTCAGGGAAAGAGCTGAATGTAGAATGCAGCATGCATGAAAAGTAATTTTGAGTATATGCCATCCCTCCAAAATACCTTATTATCCATTTCCCTTTAATGTTGTCTGATAGGCTAATAAATTAATCCCAAGAAAAAAGGGAGTTTGCATTCTTTGGCTAAACAATTTTTGTTTTTAAATGGAAAGGCCAACCTTTGGTTAAGCTTATTAATTTCTCAGTGCTGGTATCAGATCTCTTTTCTGTGGTCAATCACTGGATTTTGCTTAGGGAAGATGTTTCCAGAAAAACAGCTGTGGTGCAGTTATGTATCTGAAGTGCAGCTTTGGGGATATGGAATATATGTACTTTTTAATAAGGTTGCGTTCCTGCATTTGACAGCTTGAGTCTTTTGGGGATTACTAATGATTTGGTTTTCTGCAGTTGGTTCAAAATTCTCTACAAAGCCCTTATTGCTGCCCAAATTTCTGAGATTAAAAAAAATGTTACAATTTAATAGCACAAATGGCTCAATTAGGCTCACATGGGAGATACTCTGAGGTAAGTTTGCTGAGGGGGAAGTTTTTCTTTTCAAGAAAAAAGGGAGAAGAAATGCTTAGAAATTCTGTGCTAATTTCTCCTTTGTGATGTAGAATTTATTTGGCTACCTTGAAAATTTCCCCATTCCCCCTGTATTAAGGCTGTTAGAAATGGTACTATGGTAAGACTGTAATCCTACCTACCCAGTTTCCAGATGTTTTGTAAATTGTACTTTGTATTTAACATGAGCTGCATCCTACATCTGGATTTTTTTTTTATTAGCATGCATTTCAAATGACCAAGCAGGCTTCCTGTAATTGCTAATAATATTAGAAAAAGGGAGGAACATTTTAAATTGTATGTAAACAAAGATGAACACACCGCCTTTTAACCTGTTAATTGATATATTTTGTTGTGCCTGAGGACAGGTTATGTTAAACATTAACTTAGGAGAAATGTAGTATTATAAAGGTTCCCAAAAAAACTGTAAAATAAAGTTTTCCTTTTTTTGTACAGGTATCCTTTCATTTCTGAGTCAGTTAGAATGTGGCCTAGTGAGATAGCCCTTCTAAGATGCCTCTATATGTTGCTCCAATTAGTAATTACCATAATGGAATGTTTCTCAAACATGAGAACTATATTTCTAAATCTTTTGACAAGGCTGTTCCTTTTTTGCCTACTAGAAAGTTTTTGCTCCCTCTCTACTCCCAGTGAGTTTCATGCACTTATCAATGATGTCCATTTATTCTGGCTTACTTTTTTTTTTTATAAATGGGGTTAGACCTGATGGTTACCTCTGTTAATTTAAGTTCCCACATTATAATCACAACAAAGGAATCACATCAATTATGTCTGAAGCAACCACAAATCTTTGGGTTATCAGATTTTAGCACAGGAATAAGAACTTTTGACTCTGTAAATTTTCCTAAACAGAAATTCTCTTTGAACTCCTGTAGATTATTTTCTTAGTGCTGCTGAAATCTATTATAATGCTTCAGAACAGACACAGCTTCAGTGAAAATTGCTGATTGGAAGGTAATTTGCCAGAGTGGAAACAGCAGACTTTACCATTTCCTTCACTCCCAAATTGTAATTCATCTTAAAAGCATCACTCTGCTCTGCAATTACATTGCCAATATTAATATGCATATAGTATCTTGCTCATGGATTACAAATGTGGAGCTTTTCTTGGATGGCAAATCAATAGAAATATTCAAAATATTGAGTATGACACAGATAAAATATGAGCTCTGTTAGCCTTTAGTAGAGGTGTTAGAACAACTCCAGAAATTGTAGGTTGCTGGAACAGGATGTTGAAGCCAAGTGCTCTTTCATAAGAAATCAAATTCACTATAAAATTGTAATAGGCAGTGTACAGTGTTTAGCCTCTCCAGAGGGGAGAAGTTCTTTTTATGATTCTTCCAATCACTCGACTTCAAACACGTCATAGAATTCTTATCATTAACTTCCATGGTGGCAAGTGGGTATTTGAGAAAGTGTTTTGTAGAAACTTTCTGCAAAATTCTTAGTATTACAATTTGATGTTCCAGACTGGAAAAAGCGAAAAACCCCAGGGCCACTTATACTACGGGTGGAATTTCTTATGCGAGAGGTAATATTTTATTTTTAGGTGTGTTCACAATGCATACGAGAAAATGTTGCAATACATGGAAGTAATCACGAAGAGGACACCTGTCTAGGGCAGAATAGAATGACAACATCGAGAAATAAAATACTCGCAAATCTAGGATTTATGAGGAGAGAGGAGGAAGCGAGAAGAACCAATAAGCCTTAACGACAGGGGGGCTACAATCAGCTTCCCGCAAAAGCTTTTTGACCTTCAAACTTACTCCCACCTCTCCCCGTTGCGCGTCCCTCAAATCCCCCCCCCGCACCTCCTCCCACCGCAGGAGCTCGTCCACTTTAAGGCAAGGGGCGTGGTTCGGTCTGTAGGTCTCGCGCGGCTTGGAGGCGGTGCTGTCGCGAGCTTCAAGGCGGCCGCCGATTGGTTGCGGCGGGTTGAATGTAAGATGGCGCCCAGGGATCTGTGAGGGGGGAAAAAAGACGCGGGGCCTGAGGTGGTGACGGCGCGAGGCGACAGAGGGGCCGGGGTGAGGCGGAGCTGAACTCAGTTGTGGGGATGCCGAGCCGCCTTTAAACGGGAACGTGAAGCGCGGTATTCCGGAGGGAGGCGCAACGTTTGGTTTGGTGTATGTATGTGGGGGGGGGAGAGGACGGCGACGGGAGTAGGTGGCGGCGGTAGCAGCATAGCAATGGAGGGGGAGGGGGAACGGGCACGGGAGCGCGCTCCCGCGAGACCGGCCCTGGCTGTTGTGTAGCGCTGCCAGCGCGTGCACGCGTTGGAGAGATTGGCGGCTGACAGGGCGGGATCCACTCGAGGCCTGCGCCGTTTCCCCGGGCAGGGCCCCGCCTTGCGTTCCCCAAGCCTTCCTTCGCGCCCCCGCCCACTGGCACCCGAGGTGGGGAGGGAGGAGGGCTCCTTCTCGCCGCCTGTAAACGCGCCGGAGGATTTGCCGACGCGTGAGTGAGCGCGATTTCTGCCGCCCGGACGCCGACTCCGGAGCAGGCGGAATCCCAGGATGAGGCCGGTAGGCCCTGGTGCGGCAGAACCCCGGGGGAGAGACGGGGCGGGTGGGTGGGGGGTAAGCCTCATGGTTGTCGTGCCGGCTGCAGCCAAATTTCCTTGCCGCCGGTCATCGCGCTGGCTGTGGCGTGCTTACCTCTCCACCCTGGGCCTGGAGGCTACAATAACGAAAGCGAGGCGGGGCCCTTGAGGTCCGGGCCTTGTTCACGAACCAATAGTATTTGTCAGGAGCTTTAAACTGCTGTATTAAATCGTATACAATGAGCTAATTTGTATTATGGAAGAAAGCTTTAAAATAAGCAAGTGGGATTCTCACCATCTAATTAACTTTTATCTCTGTCATCCCCCCCAAAAAACCATTTGTTCCAGGTTCCAAGTTCTGTATTATGGTCTCCTTTAATTCACTATAACCTACTAGTTACAGTATTTTCAGTAACTCTTTCGGTCCCGGAGAGGATATATAAAGTGGTGGGCAACCCTCCAAAATAGGAGGGCATAATTTAAACGTATTTTGTTTATTATGGGCAATAATAATAGAGGTGGGGAAAAAACTGCTGAAAGGTTTGTTGTTGTTGTTGTTGTTGTTTTGCTTGATTTCACTCTGTAGGCCTGTATCTTTGGCATTGCTCCCTCTTGTGTAACTTTGAAGGGGAGATAGATGTATTGGTGCTCAGTTTTATAAACTGGTGCCAACTTAATGGACTTTTATCCTGTCAACCAGTGGTGGGTTGCAGGCGGCACGCCCCGATACATGCATACCAGAGCCAGCCCGAAGCACCGGATACCGTTCCGGTATGGTGCACCGGAGGGCCCGCCCGCCCGAGCTCCTTACCGGAGTTTAAAGGCTTTTGCGCTTCCGCGCAGGCGCATGGCGCATAGAGCACCTGCCATACCGGTTGGAACGGGATTTGCAACCCACCACTGCTGTCAATCCTTTGGTTAGAGGGTAAGATATATTTGGTGCACAATGCACTATATAGTACACAAACACTGTACCACATTGCCTTCTGCTTTGTTTCACAAAATGTCTTGATAAATGAATTAGATAAGGAGTTGGCTCAGATGGATCTGTGACCTGTCTTAGTTATCCAAGTACGGTAGCTAACTAGAAGAGCAATACTGTAGAAAGTACTATTGTATGTTATTGTTGGCTTATTCAAAGTTCCAGAAATCTTGCAATTTAGTGTATAAATGTGTAAAGGTATGTAGCCATATAATATTTTTTATCATTGAAGTAAAACCATATTGCGTAGGTTTCTCAAGCTTTGGGAAGTCATCCAGAAATTGAGTGGACCTATTTATTTCTACAGAATGATTTTACTTTATTTTTCTATATTCCCTCACAAAGACCATGACTTTGGATATATTATATTTAGTTCATTTTATTACAGTAGAAATTTTACTACTCATTCAGAAACTTCATGCTTGGGAAAAGAATCTTTAGAACCCTCCTGTCTATTTAAATAATGTATTTTGTAACATAACTGTATTTTTAGTATTACAGATGTAGGTGTATTTTTTTGTTCTGTCTTCTTTGTAATCTGGTGGATTACCAATTTTTTTAGTACCGGTTCAGGCGTGTTTGTGCGACCAGGTTTGTGGAGTCTCCCGCTGCTACTACTTGTTCACCTGAATCCAATCCGAACTGGGAGCTCTGGACCATAATGAACTCTGTCCATAATGTAAATAAGTCATAAATAGTTTATGACATGAATATCAGAAATATGTACAGTATGCTGTCTGGCTAGACTATATTGCCCATATACTTCACATGTGTCTGACTTTATTAATGTCTAAAATTTTCTGATTTAATTGCTTGCTAATCTACTTTTTTCTACTCACCCTAATGTTATATATCTAGTTCCTCAGCCAGCCATGCTGACTGGGAAATTCTGGGAGTTGAAGTCCACAAATCTTAAAATTGCCAAGTTTGGAGACTGCTGAATAGACCTCCAGATATGTTGGGGTTTTCATTTTTATCTGTGACAGTTAGCAATGCTGATAAATATAACATTTATCTAGATACAATACAGGTAGTCCTCGACTTACAATAATTAATTTAGTGACCATTCAAAGTTGTAATGGCACTGAAAAGAATGACTTATGACCATTTTTCATAGTTACAAACTTTGCAGGATCCCATGAGCATGTGATCAAAATTCAGATGCTTGGCAACTGATTCACACTTATAACTATTGCAGCGTCCTAGGATCATGTGATCACTTTTTGCAATCTTCTGACTAGCAAAGTCAATGGAGAAACCAGATTAATTTAACAACCAGGTTACTAACTTAACAACTGCAATGATTCACCTAACAGCTGTGGCAAGAAATGTCATAAAATGAAGCAAAATTCACTTAACAAATGTCTTAACATAATTTTTGGTCTCAATAGTCGTAAGTTAAGGACTACCTGTAGTATCGGAAATGTAACATATATCTAGATACAATGGTACCAGATTGGGATAGGGTGAAATAGGCTGTCTTCACTTTATATTATCTGGAGGCTTTAATGGATAAAAGATCAATGGAAGATGTCAAGAAGATAAAATTGCTTAGGTTAAATAATCTTGAATTATCAGATGGGTATGTTTCTAAAAAAATGTCCTAGCAAAACTTGATCAAACAGTTTAACCTAAGTTCTCTCCTTGTTTATTGTTTCAGCACAGCAAAAGTTAAATTCAAAGTAGTTTATTTTTAAATTTTCTGTTCTTAATGAAAGAATAATTATAATTGCATTAATTATAATTAATGTAAGAATAAGTATAATTCCATGCCCCAAATCTCTACAGGATTATAGAAGGGAATATAAACATAAACATTAGTTATTAGCTAGCAGATAACTTGAAAAAATGTAAAACAAATTGAGTTGCCATTGGCAAATAGGCGGCAATATAAATTAAATAAATAAATAATAAAATTGTTGGAATGCTCCCAATTAATATTGTTATGTGATAGTTCAAGCCATGATATGGTCTAATTCTTTGCTAGGATGGATCATAAGCTAGTGATTGGAGATGTGATGGCTCTCCTCATACTCCTGAATCACAGATCTTGGCACTTTTGTGGAAGGGCTGACTGCAATTGCTAGAATTCAGTTAAGTCCAAAAATTCTATATCTCGGTTATAAATTAGTTGCTGATAGTTTAAACCTCTATTATAATATATTAATATTTTTGTTAACTAAATTATAGATTTTTGATTGGAGGGAGAAAAAGATAGTAATATTGTGATTCTAGCCTAGATTTTTATTTTAGTTCAGTTATTTTCTTATTCTCCTTGGTTGAAATAAAAAGCTCTATTTTATTTCTGGCTATGGTTTGATTCATTTTTCAGAATCTGCCTAAATAGGTTCCTTATAATGTGGAGAGATTTGTATAAGGGAAGAGAGAAGTTAAGAGTTTACTTCTATGTAGTGTGTGTATTTCATTGTATATGACTTGTCTTTGTTTTACTTTTGTATTTTAAAGAGAACACATGAAATGTTAAAAGTTATTTTCTTGGATAATGTTTTTATTTACAAGTGATCCTAGTACAATAATTTTTTTGGGATTTCTTATGTTTTCATATAACATATGAAGTAACCATTAAGTTTATTCCCTAGAAATACAACACTATGTTTTATTTTCTCCCAATTCTGCAGTGTATTCTTCATTTCTTTTCATTTTTCAGAATTAAGACTAAGTGGCACAGTTCTCAAGGACAGAATTCTATCCTAATACTACTTTTTCTCAGTTCCACAGTGATTTGTTTATTTGCACAAGTAAGGTATATTGAAAGTCCCCTGGGCAGTGATTTGAAGACTGTACACAAGCCCTTACAGTACTTGTATTGACAAATATTCACAATCTTCTTTTGGATAATCATATGCTTCTTACTTCTTCAACTTGCAATTCAAGTAAAGTAAAAAAAAAACAAATGTCCTTTTCCCCAAAACTCATCTATTACATGAAATTCACCCAATTTTAAAATAATTAGTAAATAGATTTGTAGGCATGGCCCTTATAACTCATACATATTAAGGGAAGAAGGATAAATGTTAGGTTTCTCCAAAACTATACCTATGCTTGAAATATGTATTGGTAATATTTATTTACTATATTTGCTCCTGCTTTTTAAAACTAAAATTGACTTTAACATTAGAGTGACTAAATGAATTATCAGATTAACAGAGTTGGAAGGGACCTTGTAGGTCATCTAGCCCAACACCTATTACCTATCCGACACCTGTCTCACAAAAGATGGGACACGGTGGCTCAGTGGCTAAGACGCTGAGCTTGTCGATCAGGAGGTTCCGCAGTTCAAATCCCTAGTGCCATGTAACAAAGTGAGCTGCCATTACTTGTCCCAGTTTCTGCCAACCTAGCAGTTCGAAAGCATGTGAAAAATGCAAGTAGAAAAATAGGAACCATCTTTGGTGGGAAGGTAACAGCGTTATATGCACCTTTGGCATTTAGTCATGCCGGCCACATGACCACGGAGACCTCTTTGGACAGCACTGGCTCTTCAGCTTTGAAATGGAGATGAGCACCGCCCTCTAGAGTCAGGATTGACTAGCACATAGGTGCGAGGGGAACCTTTACCTTTTTAGTTCACAAAAAAGTAACTGGACGGCATATACTAACTATTCATATTCATAACTATTCCAATTCAAAATATTATAGCTTTCTTCTAAACTTACATTTTTATTTGGAAGAACCATCATACATTTGTCAAAATATATTTTAAAAACTATTAGTTGGTTGGTTTTTAGTTAGGGTTGCCAACTCTTCCCTTTGATACGCTATTTTTTTCTAAGCGAAAGTGTAGATGGTACACTTAATCTTCATTCCCCTTGGGAAATTGTGCTTACTGGGTCAGCAGCTAGGGGAATGCAATCATTAGTTTTGGCTTGCAAGAGAAAGCTTTATCAACTGAAACTGTCATTGAAAGAAGATTTTTTTAAAAATATTTTAATTTTAATACGTGCAGCTGAAATATAGAACTGGTATTTGATTTACTGCTTTATAGAGTGAATCAGATATATGAGTTACCTATAAAGTAACATTTTAATCTGATGATTCATTGATTCCCTAATACTCCTGATACAAATCTAAATGAAAAGGATGACATTATTTAAAAGGTTAAACTGTGGTTAATGTGACTCACATTTTCTCTACATATGAGATATAACAATATTCAGTGATGCCTCAATACATTAAAATGGTATTGTATCAGAAACAAATCAAACGATGTAGTAGATTGTTAATATATATAGTAGTAGGCTGTAATAGCAGATTACTAAATTTAATGTAATGAGTTGGATCCTGATGTGTATGTGTACATGTTTCATGATCACTTCTGCACACTAATGGTTGTAACCTTTCTATCCTTTTTCTTACCTGATTATTGTCAAAGTCACAGAAGAAACTTCTGTGAACATGCATTCACAGAATGCATGCGTTTACATGCATTAGAATTTTCAGAAAGGGGTATATTTACTATAACTTTTTTGATTGACACTGGCCAAGCAATTTCTTGCATGCAATTGCATTTTTAAGGCCTGGATGTAATCCACATAGAAGAATATTCAATGGTTTAAACAGTGTAGGTTAATTAATTTGCCTTAATTTAACTTTCTACAGTTCTACTAGTCCTAATGAGGAAGATGAAAGTAGATAGAACAGTGAAGTCCTACTCATCCATTAAAGGAGCTTTTCTGGGTGCTCCCTTTCCTGTTCTTTCAAAGGATTAAATGGTGTGTTCGTATGTATTTTAATAGAAGCTTATCAGAAAAATAAATTCTTGCACAGAAGTCATATAAATGGTTCTCTAAACATTTTTAATTGTGTGGCTAGTATGTATGTATGGTTAGTCTTGTCTCCTGGAGTGAGGCAAACTCTCATTCCTCTCGGGGTCTTCTGACTCTGTCAACTAGCCTGGAGATCCAGTGGGTGGTGTGGGACCCTGTGGGTGGTTTATTTATTTATGTGTTCAATTTCTATGGCGACCTATATCAGTCAATGACTCTGGGTGGTTTACAATTCAGAAAATATGATTAAAACATTTAAAACAAAAAGAATAAAACTAAGGGAAACATTTAAAAAAACATTCAATTCAGTGCACACAAAAGCAAGATATTTGGCCAGTTAATAATATAGACTGGAAATGGGGCCTTTGACACAATCGATGCCCAGGCCAGGCTTGGATACATAGCCAGATTTCTAGGATCTTACAAAAAGCTAACAGGGTTTGGGGCCATTCTGATCTCCAAAGAGAGGATGTTCTATAGAACAGGCCGACTTGCCCTCTGATCCTCAGTAGCCAATATTCTTTGGCTGATGGGATCTGCAGCACGCCCATTCTCTGGCTAGTTGGACAGGTAGAGACTCTTGGGAAAGGGATCCCAGTCCAAAGCCATATTGGGCTTGTAGTAACCACCAGCACCTTGAATTGCATCTCAAAACACAGCAATAACCAAGGTAGTGCAGTTTGGTTGGCTGTGTTCGCTTCATTGTTTTAAGTTTGTCTGTTTAACTGTCTATTTTTGTATGAATTTCTTTATTTATAAATCCCTCAATCATTTAGTGTTATGGGTGATATATACATTTGAATAATAAATAAAAGGCAATGACTCACTCCTAGAAATTCCCATAAATAAAATCCCTTGATTTAAGTAATGTTTTACACTTTTTCTGTTTTCTGAATCAGAATTGCATTGACAGTCAAGAACATTTATCTTTTTGAATTTGGAATAATTAAAGAATGAAAGAAATGTAGCAAGTTCCTTTTACAGCCATTTACCATTGTTTTCCAAGGCATTTATCTCTGAGGTGCTATTTTGCTATAGTTATTAAAATTAGTTAATTACTTGTGCAGCTTTTTTGAAGTTTTAAAGAGACCACCTCAAATAGTTGCAATTTTTTTAATTGCTTGATTTGATTTGATTTAGTTTTATTCATCCAGTTTTGAAAAGAGGCAATATTGTGATGACAGATTTCAGGTTATGGTTAACTTCATATATTATGCATAATTATTTCAATAGGTTTCTTGATAGCTAATAGTGAATAGCTGTATGGGACTGATTTGAAGAAAGATTCAACTGGTTTATAAAGACAACAGATATGAAGACAGTGGTCTAGAGTTTAAACTCAGAATTAATAAATTATTGCCTTTTTCTTCTAAGGAACCCTGAGGACTTTGCAATATGAATAATTCTTTGGAGAACACAATTTCCTTTGAAGAATACATCCGTGTGAAAGCACGAACAATCCCCCAACATAGGATGAAGGAATTCCTGGACTCCCTTGCCTCCAAGGGCCCTGAAGCCCTACAGGAATTTCAGCAGACTGCTGCTACCACAACCATGGTATATCAGCAAGGAGGCAACTGCATTTATACAGATAGCACGGAAGTGGCTGGATCTTTGCTTGAACTTGCCTGTCCTGTTACAACTAGTGTCCAGCAGCAAACTCAACAAGAGCAACAAATACAAGTGCAACAACCCCAACAAGTCCAGGTAATGTTAACATTGCATGTCTGTGAAGATTCTCAGTCATTCGGGTCATGATTGTCCCAAAGATGCTTTTGAAAAGGCAACTGGACTTTCTTGGTTTTTTCCTTAAGATTTCACTTCTCATTCAAGATGCTTCTTCAGTTCTTCAGAGAGAAAGAGAAGTACAGAAATATAAGGCAATATTTTGTGATCTAACCTCTGATGGTTTTTAAATTGTAAGATTCCAGTTGCCTTGTGTGTAAAACATATGAATAAGTTGGACAATATTCTGTTTTCTTGTGATAAGAATTGTAATTAGAAAATATGTTCTTCTGCCCAAATAGTGTTAAAACTTCTTTCATTTAATTTGCTTCAAAGGCCATTTACAATAGAAACCACAAAGGACATTTACAATAGAAATAGAAATCACAGAATATGTAGGTGCCCTTGACATGTACTTAAAACCAACAATAGCATAGCACTGCATGTATTCTTACAATACTACAGAGAATTCTGATTTTAGTTGTGCTGCCTTGTTTGTATACTGCTTAATTACCAAAAAAATCGCTTCTGTGTAGCATTTATAATAGTAATATGTTTTTTTGCTGTACAATACTGTATAATACAGTACAATGGAAAGTAGTAAAGATTATATTTGGAGGCTGTGGCAAACTGGATATAAGGATGGTCCATATAGGTTGATTGTTGATAACTGGCTTTTGTTGTCAATGGACATAGATCAGAGGTCCTCAACCCCTGGGCTGCAGCCCATTGCCTGGCCGAGGCCTACTTGGAATTGGGCCATGTGAGCGGCTGGCATGTGTGCACGCACACAACTCGCACAAGCGGTGGGCTTGCGGGCATTCACGAGCATGCATGCCAGTCCACTACTCATGTAAGTTGCACATAGTGACTGGCCAGTGGTGAGTTACGGCCTGTACGCCCCAGTACGGGTGTACCGGTGCCTGCTGGGAGCACCAGGTACCGTTCTGGTATAGTGCCTTGGAAGGCCCGCCCTCCTTACCTGTATTTGACCCAACCGGGCCATATGTGCATGGAGTGTACGGTGCCTGCATGACGCTCCGCTGAGCAGCTGAGTGTCATGGGCAGTGGGTGCGCATGCAGCGCACGTGGTGGACGCCCGGCCCTGTTGCAGCGTATTGGTTGCAACGGGATATGGAATTTTCACTGTGGCTGACCCATCATTTATGCAGCAGGTGATGGTAGACTTGTGATACATATTTTTTTTGCTTGTGATTCTACCAAGAAGTATTAACTGTTTTTTTTCTTTATGGATACTGTCATGTAGTTGCTCAGCTGATTGGATGCCTATTATATTTAAGTCCTAATCCTGGTTTTTATTTAACTTGATACGCTTCTGATCCTCAAAATGTCTCAGGGATTTTGGAGTTGATACACTAACTGTTCATGTGTTACTTTTGCAGGTACAGGTTCAAGTTCAGCAGTCCCCACAACCGGTGTCCACCCAGCAGCTCTCTCCTCAGCTCACTGTTCACCAAGCTTCAGAGCAGCCAATACAAGTCCAGGTGCAGATCCAAGGCCAAACACAGCAGCAAGCACCCCAGACAATACAGGGTCAGGCCCTTCAGAGCCCCAGCCCTTCTCAGTTGCAGGCGGCTCAGATTCAGGTGCAGCACGTGCAGACTGCTCAGCAAATCCAGGCTGCAGAAATACAGGAGGAACACATACAGCATCAGCAGATCCAAGCCCAGCTCGTGGCAGGGCAGGCAATTGCTGGAGGACAGCAAATCCAAATCCAGACAGTGGGGGCACTTTCCCCTCCTCCATCTCAGCAAGGCTCACCACGGGAAGGCGAACGAAGGATCAGCACTGCCAGTGTCCTTCAGCCAGTAAAGAAACGCAAAGTGGATATGCCTATTACTGTGTCCTACGCTATTTCAGGGCAACCGGTGGCTACAGTTCTGACCATCCCCCAGGGCCAGCAGCAGAGTTATGTATCCTTAAGGCCGGACTTGTTAACGGTGGATAGTGCCCACCTGTACAGTGCCACCGGGACCATAACTAGTCCCACTGGTGAGACTTGGACAATCCCTGTTTATTCTGCCCAACCACGCGGTGACCTACAGCAACAAAACATTACCCATATTGCCATTCCTCAGGAGGCCTACAATGCCGTCCATGTTAGTGGCTCCCCAACAACTTTGGCCACCGTGAAGCTAGAAGATGACAAGGATAAGATGGTGGGAGGTGCCTCGGTAGTGAAAAACTCTCATGAGGAAGTAGTGCAAACTCTTGCCAATTCCCTTTTCCCAGCACAGTTTATGAATGGCAATATCCACATTCCAGTGGCAGTGCAAGCAGTGGCAGGGACCTACCAGAATACAGCACAAACGGTTCATATATGGGACCCACAACAGCAGCAGTCCACGTCACAAGAGCAGGCACAGCAGCAGCAGCAGCAGCAACAACAACAACAATTGCAAGTTACTTGCTCTGTAAGTAAGCTATCTTTATGCAAGCCTCTGTAGGGTTGAATAATTGAAGATGGGCAGGATTTTCTGTCATCTCTGTAAAAGATAACAGTTTTAAAAGGAAGACTGTCTACTGTGTTCTAAATACTTATATTCTGTGCTTTTAAATATATTTTTATCTTCAAGAATGTCAATGGGAATACAATTATTGAAATGCTTTTGTTCGAATTGTTAGTACAGCCATGCTTAGAATACTGCAGGAAGGAAATAACATCAAAATTAATAAGGAATAGGAGTATATTGGAAAGGTTGCAATAATTGAGAATCTTTGCCTTGGGAAAATGAGGGACAATTTCTGAAAATTTCCATTGTTCATGATTTGAAGGAAATTGATGGGGGTGGGGGTAGAATTGCTCACTTATAATGCTTAATCATCCAGTGAAGCTGAATGGTGAGAGATTTAGGGCAGATAGATGGAAGTGCCATTTCATACCACTTACATACATCCAATGCATTCAAGGTCAGAAGCTTTAACAGTGACAACCAATTTAGATAGCATTGATTGATTGATTGATTGATTGATTGATTGATTGATTATGTGCAATCAGGTTATTGTCAACTCTTAGTGACTACATAGTAGATAGATTTTCTCCGTGACTTTCTGTCCTAAACCTGGTCTTTTAAGTTTTTCAACTGTAAAGGACCTAAGAAAGATAAGAAAGGTGTAAGCTGAGAGTACCCATTTACACCATCATTTGCTTCTTCCTGGTGAGTTTTCTCCTTAGATTGTAAGTGTATTTTGGGAATTTGAGAGATCTGTCAGATATGAGTCAGTATGGCTTATGAATTTATCTGGATTGCACACTTTGTTCTGAATCAATTACTACTGTGTTCTCACATACCGTATATACTCGAGTATAAGCCGAGTTTTTCAGCCCACTTTTTGGGCTGAAAAAAGCCGCCTCGGCTTATACTCGAGTCTACAACTGGATCCGGCAGTGCTGTTGCCTGTTGGAGGAGGAGGAGGCGAACCAGCCTGCCATCGCCAGCCACCGCTAGCCCTGCTGCTCTTCCCACCCCCTTCCAAGCCCCACAGTCCAGCGGATGGAGCAGCGAAGCACCGGGGCTTCGCTACTGCTCCCCGCATTTGCTGCACGGGGATCCCTTGGAGAGGGGATTCCAGCCTGCCATCGCCAGCCACCGCTAGCCCTGCCGCTCTTCCCACCCCCTTCCAAGCCCCACAGTCCAGCGGATGGAGCAGCGAAGCACCGGGGCTTCGCTGCTGCTCCCCGCATTTGCTGCACGGGGATCCCTTGGAGAGGGGATTCCAGCCTGCCATCGCCAGCCACCGCTAGCCCTGCCGCTCTTCCCACCCCCTTCCAAGCCCCACAGTCCAGCGGATGGAGCAGCGAAGCACCGGGGCTTCGCTACTGCTCCCCGCATTTTCTGCACGGGGATCCCTTGGAGAGGGGATTCCAGCCTGCCATCGCCAGCCACCGCTAGCCCTGCCGCTCTTCCCACCCCCTTCCAAGCCCCACAGTCCAGCGGACGGAGCAGAAGCAGCTCCGGGGCTTCGCTGCTCCATCCGCTGGACTGTGGGGCTTGGAAGGGGGTGGGAAGAGCGGCAGGGCTAGCGGTGGCTGGCGATGGCAGGCTGGAATCCCCTCTCCAAGGGATCCCCGTGCAGCAAATGCGGGGAGCAGCAGCGAAGCTCCCGAGCTGCTTCTGCTCCATCCGCTGGACTGTGGGGCTTGGAAGGGGGTGGGAAGAGCGGCAGGGCTAGCGGTGGCCGGCGATGGCAGGCTGGTACGCCTCCTCCTCCTCCAACAGCACTGCCGGATATCCGCCCAACGCTGCGGGGGCGCCAGCGGGAGCTTTGGCGGCTTCACCTCAGCCGCAGCGCTGGGCAGCAAATGTGCTGGTGCTGTTGGAGGAGGAGGAGGCGGCGGCAGCAATAGCACCTGAGGACAGGACAAGAAGCAATGGAAACTTGTCAGAAGGAGACTCAAGCTGGAAATAACGAGAAATCTGACAGTAAGAACAATTAAAATCCTAGGAAAATGTCCTTTCATGAAAAATTACTTTTTCAGTTAACGCTGCCTGACATTAGTTGGGTGAACAGAAATATTAGTTGGCCAATTCTAAAAGGGAGCACCAGAAAGAACTTAAAATATTTTTTAAGAGAGCTGGGTTTTTCATTTATATTATATGTATGAACAGAATTAACACAAATTGCAGATACCAATCAAACATAAAGAAAAAAAGGATGAAATAATGCTCATTTTAAAAAACTCAGTGAAAATAAAAACAATATACCAAGAAGGTGGCATACTGGTTGTGATTTGATCTCTTCGGGGGATCCCGGGGATCCCCTATACAAGTATTTTAATATTGCAGACTTGCAGTATTATAAGTCATACTGATATTATAGAACACTTTAATTAAGCGGGTCCCTTGAATAAACATAACTTTGAGTTTCAAATAACACTGATTTTTTATTTTTGAAATTTACCGTAGCTGCTGCATTTCCCACCCTAGGCTTATACTCGAGTCAATAACTTTTCCAGCTTTTTGGGGTAAAATTAGGTGCCTCGGCTTATATTCGGGTCGGCTTATACTCGAGTATATACGGTAGTTTGGTTTCCTTGGATGGAAAAGCTGATATAAGATGAGAATGTCAATAACATAAAATCAGTTAGCCAAAGATGATAAATTCTTCTTTTTTTTGACAATGAATTCTGCAGAAACATTAGCTATAGTAAAATAAGCTGTCTTACTATTACTATTACTATACAAAGATTTTTGTAATCTAGATTGTTAGATCCAATTTTGTATAATTGCAGAAGTTAAACAATTTTTCATTTGTATAACATTCTTGTTTTTTAAAAACTGTGCTAGACATAAAGTATAATTCAATTTTCAGGGTAAATATACTTCTTTTAGATGATAAAGTAACAAAAATGCTGCACTAAGAGGCTGGGATGCAATATTAATTCTTTGGTTTTGTTTGAGGAACATTGCATAGAAAAAAGCAGTGTTTCCAATGTTTATATTTTTATGTTCTATATTATCATGGGTAGTACTTACTGTATATGCTATTTGTAGCTGCACTGTTGAAATGTTAAAAAGGATCCAAAATAATGAATACATGAATGAAAGTTATTTATGTTATGGTTTGAAAATAGAAGCTTTCTAAAAATTTATAATAGTAAGGAAAATTTGACAATGGAATCAATTATCAAGACATGTGGTAGCCTGCTGTTTACTCAGTATATTCAGAGACTGGACTGCCATTTGTTACAGCTTTAATTTGGATTCTTGCGCCTATCACGGAGTTGGATTTGGTTGCTTAAATGACCCTTTCTAGTTCTAAACTATAGGTTGAATGTATAAAATGCATGTATACTAATGGTGAATTATTCCTTTAGCATGATGAAAACTTGGTGCTGTCCAAATTTTCTTTAACAACCATGGTCGGCACATACCACACTAAGCTATTTATATGCGTGCCAACTATAATTTGTTGAAGGAAACATAGTTAAAAATTCTGGCTAGTGTTAATTTATGTAAACTTACTTCTTTATTTACTTTCAGAATGTTCCTATAGTGACTATAAGCAAAATTATAGAGTCCTCACACAGAAAAATTACACACCTACAGTTTGTTTTAGATTTAGAGAAGCTTCCTGGCTTGAGCAGAATAATCTCAAAGTTTTTTGTACTACCATTTGGTTGTTTGTATGTCTCTGACTTTTAGAAGGCCACATTCCAAATGCTGTCTGCTCTTCTTGCTAATACTTAACATTTGAAAAGTTTCTACATTACAATAATGGTTGAGAACTTGTGGCCTCCCACGTGCATTTTTCATAATTTAGATTCTTTCTGATTTAGTAGTTTCTTCACCATAGTGCTTACTATACTGTTACTTCTGAGTCCGTCTGTTTTAATAAAGGGTAAGTAAGTATTACTGGATAGGGAGTAATCTACTCCACACAATCTTATCGGGACTGAATGGCTGTTAATATTAAGTCCTCCTGGAGCCAAATATTTTTCACCCATATTCTTGGATGGAGTAGTGCTTCTCCATAAAAAAACCATGCATAATCCTTATGTAATCCCAACTCCTGTTTAAAGCTTTAAAAAGCAACTGTGACCAAGGGATCCTTTGCACACACAATTCTACCTAATATACCTACTAGTTAGATCCCTTCCTGGAGTAGCCTTGACTATAGCAATGTATGGGGCTGCCCTTGAAAGACACTTGGTTAAAATGCAGTTAACATTAGCAACAGCAGGCATTCTTTGTATGATTATGTGACATCTCTGCTTCATGAATTGTGCAGTATGCCTGCAAGTGTGATTTATGCTGTTGGTTCTTACTTGTTAAAGTCCTGTGTGTCCTAAGGCCAAATTATCTGAGATACTGCTGGAGTTTCTATCTGCCTGGCACATGCTGATAGAGTTAATGCAGTCCAGGCTCCTTCGATTAAATAGTGGCCTCTGTTGGAAGCCAGGAGACTTTGTTGTGCCTGTTTTCTAGAATAAACTCTCCTCTGAAATTTGTCCCATTACTGTTAGGGTTCTGTAAGACCTTGAAAACTTGATTGTTTTCCTAAGTCTTAGGTTAAGATGGAGAGAGCCCCTTGTGAATCTGTTTTTTTCTATGGCTTTGCATAGTGAGTGCATGCAACAGAATAACACAGTTGGAAGCAGCCTTGGAGGTCTTCTAGTCCAGCCTCCTGCTTAAGTAGGAAACCCTATATCATTTCAGATAAATGGTTATCTAGTCTCTTCTTACAAACTTCCAGTGTTGGAGCATTCACAACTTCTGGAGGCAAGTCATTCCACTGATTAATTGTTCTGTCAGGAAATTTCTCTTTAGTTCTAGGTTGCTTCTCTCCTTGATTAGTTTTCATCCATTGCTTCTTGTCCTGACTTCAGGTGCTTTGGAGAATAGGTTGACTCCCCTTTTCTTTGTGGCAATCCCTGAGATATTGGAACACTGCTATCATGTCACTCCTAGTCCTTCTTTTCATTAAATTAGACATACCCAATTCCAGCAACCGGTCTTCATATGTTTTAGCCTCTAGTCCCCTAATCATCTTTGTTGCTCTTCGTTGCATGTCATCTTGCTTTATACTGTTTTTATTATTATATTATTTATCATATTGCCAACAGGCCAGAATAATTTTGGAGTTAGCTGGCACCTAAATGGAAGTAAAATTTATATTAATGGAACTGGGAATCAATTTTACTTTGGAGCATAATTATGTGAAGTGTCAGTGTCTCTGTTGGACTTGAAAATTCCTTGAATACCTCTTGCAGCAAAGTGAAGTTTACTGCATTTTCGTTTTTTGATTATAGAGCAAATAGGAGTTTCTCAGTGATATCTGCTAATAATTTCTGGAAGTAAGAAATTCTTTGAAGAAATTACCAATGTCTTCGTAAGCATAACCATACAAAACAGAGACCAAACTTGTGAAGAATTTTTTTTTTACTTTAAAGAAACTCCAGTAGGAATTGCTAAAATGACTTTCTTCCACAGGCACAAACTGTTCAGGTAGCTGAAGTGGAACAGCAACCACAGCCTCAGCCTTCCCCCGAACTTCTCCTTCCGCAGTCTCTCAAGCCAGAGGAAGGACTAGAAGTATGGAAGAGCTGGGCACAGACTAAAAATGCAGAGATGGAAAAAGAATCACAGAACCGGCTTGCACCCATTGGTAGTAAGTGCCTTAGGCTTTCCAGTTGACCATGTCCTCAATTGCATTGCATTGATTTTGGTGAAAAAAAAATTGTAGCATAATAAACCTTCATTATATTTGTTAGGCTTGCATTATAAAATGAGCCTTACCACTTAAAAAAAAAGCCTAATGCTGTTTGAAAAAACTATACATTATGGGTGTATTTTGGGATGGAGGCCATACTGGGTGTTTTACGTGAGATAGAAGTAGTCCTTGACTTACAACTATTTATTTTAGGATCATTTAAAGCTATGGCAGCAGTGCAAAAAGTAATTTACAGCCAATCCTCCCATTTAAAACGATTGCATTTTCCCCACTTGTCACAAGATCAAAATTCAGGTGCTTGGCAACTGGCATGTATTTTCAACAGTTTCAGCTTTGTGGAATCATGTAGTCACCATTTGCAACCTTCCCATGGGGTTTCAACAAGCAAAGTCAATGGAGGAAGCTGGGTTTAGTTAACAGTATTCACTTAGTGACCACATCAAAAAAAGGTTGTGAAATTGTGGATGCAACTCACTTAACTGCATTGCTTGGTGACAGGTATTCTGTCCCAGTTGTGGTTGTAACCCTTGGCCTATATTCCAAAACTTGATGGGGGCAAGACAAAAACTAAATTTGGTAACTTAATGAATTATTAACTATAGCTAACAGTGTTACTGGTGTTATCATGTAGTTTTATATTCTGTCAGACCAAAAGTCACAATTAGCAGCAAATTTTGGAAGGGTTCTAGATGACTTCCCAAAAATTTTGATGAGCACAGGCTGTATATTCAATATCAAGATTTAAAATATTAATTGGTTACTTATTCATCAATAAGTATACTGAAGATGTGATTTTGTAGCAGAGTGGGTTGATTTAAAGGGTCAAGAAAAATGAGATTTAAATAGGGATTTTAAATGTCATTTGATGATCTTATCTTCTCATTTGCAGGGCGCCAGTTATTGAGATTCCAAGAAGATCTCATATCTTCAGCTGTAGCAGAATTAAATTATGGATTGTGCTTAATGACTCGTGAAGCTCGCAATAGTGAAGGCGAGCCCTATGATCCAGATGTACTTTACTATATCTTTCTCTGCATTCAAAAGGTGTGCCATCATGGAAAGACTTGCTATAGTTGGTTTTAATACTGCAAATAATTTTAGAGATATTTGGAGTGGAAAAACTAAGACTTACACAAAAATTACACAAAAGCAATAAAACCAAATATTTACCATGTATTTATTATATTTTTTAAAAAATAATGCAATTACAAAATACTTACCTAACAACTAACTTTGCTAGTAAGGTTTACAGATAAAAAAAACCTCCCTTAATACAATTTTTATTAAGTTGAAGACTTCAAATATTTCTTGAATGACTCGAATGATTGTGTGGTATTGAAGGGGAGGAGTTGCGGGAGAGAGAAAGAATTCCACAATCCCAAGTTTTCAAATGCATGCCAATGAGATAAGAAAAAGAAACAAAGTTTTGGAAAGAAGGAGCTGACGTCGTAATGACACGACATGCGATCTTGGAGCTCCAAGATCGCAGTCAATACTTTTCCCACTGGACAGTCCTTTTGGACCTAAACCATCCCGAAGAGACGGTGACAGGGAAGAGTACATCCTGCTGATCTCAGGGACACCGCAAAGTCCCTGATTGATCCAGGAGAATCTCTTTTTGCTGGCGACAGAAGCGCAGCCATTGAAGCTGCTGAAGTTGGGACAGCTCCGGAATGGGAGGAAAACGGAAAGAGAAAGTGTGTCCATCTGGTGAGGAAAATATTATTATAAAAGAGACTACCCCCCAAAAAATTAAAGCTAAATTAAATTTGAAAACAGAAGAGAACAGGCTGCGAAATTAAGCTACGCTAGACTGTGTTATCCTTTTAAAAAAAAATTCTTTTAAGGATGGAACTTTTGCAAATGTTTCCTATTCTTTAAATTGGACGGATTAGTTTTTCTTCTTATACTTTTTATATTTTTTAATACCTATGGATTAAAATCTTTTTTCTTATTTTTATAATGTTGGATTGGATTGGTTTTTTTTGCTCCATTTAATAATTTTGCTTTCTTTAAGCCCGGAATATAAAGACGATATAAAAGGAATACAAAGAGGGCTGTAATAACAGAGGGAAGGAAGTAACACTGCCACTTGGAGGCTTGGAAGGCTTGGAAATATTGTCTTTTCTTTTTTCTCTTTGATCATTTGACTTTGCATTTCAAGGTTCCTCAGCTTGTTTACAGAGTGATAATGAGAAGAGCATGGGTTGTTTATATAGGTGCTCTTCGGGGAGCTTTATTGGCTGCTGGAGTGGAGTGAAAACAAAGCCTTGTCTTGAAAGATTATAAATTAATTTGCTTTAAATTTAATAAAAGGTTTTGAATGCCAGAGTGGCAGTGTTTACAAGTTGGAAGAATGGCGCAACATGAAAAAGAAACCTTAACATTGCAAAAGATTGTTTGAAATTCAAAAATTATTAGAAGTAACAGAGAAAATTGAGAAGAGATTGGAGAACATAGATCGTAGAACAGTAAAATTTGATGGAAAAATTGAGGATATTCATCAAATGAAGAAAGTGGAGGTCAGAGTTCTAAAAACTGAAGGAAAAAATAAAAGACAAGAAAATTGTTGATACTGACAGTGAATTGAGCGTGGTTGGAAATGGAAAGAGTGGAGTATGGAAAGGGGAGATAGATGGACTGGAGCTCTACCCCAGATTTCAAAGTATAGAAGAAGAAAAGAGAGAAGAATTGATGGAACTAAGGAGAGAAATTTTGTCAGAAGCACTAGTGATAACCAAAAATAAGCTGATTGAAGAAACAGATGGAGGGTTTTGAGCTTGTACAAGATTTGCAATAAGCAATAAGTTGCAAACAAAACTTACTAAGGAAATAACCAGAATACTAATGCCACAAATGGCAAGAGACATAAGACTGCACTATTACTGGAAAGATACAGGTTGATGTAAGGAAAGCTTATAATAAAAAATTAAGTCAAATTTAGTTAAATTTAGATCATTATGTATAAAATGAAATGATAATGGATACAGTTAAATAATTGATAATGATAATAATGCATATATATGTATTGGTTTGATAAGAGGAAATTTGATATAAATTGCAAACTGACTACGAAAGGAGGTTTAGAAACTCTTATTAAATATAACCAATTTTTATTTAGAACATGTTATAAAGATGTAATGTTACTGGATGATACTGGGAAGAGCTAATGGAATGCCATTATGTGGTTTTGTTTTAAATCTGGAATATTTTATATAAAAGGACATAAAAACAATTATAGTCAAATGAAGGTTGAGGTATGATAGTAATATATATATATAAATATATTTGATTTAAAATATATGATTTGATATGAATTGTAGGTTATGACTGTGGAAGGGATGCACGGAAGTTTTTGTAACCAATCGACACACTTTCTACAATTTGTAATGGAAGATAGTTTTGTGTGTTTTTGTGTGTGTGTGTTTTGTCTGTGTTAGTGTTTATTCAAAAAAAATATTTATAAAAAAGAAAAGAAGAAAGTTTCTTTCTAGATGTATGCCTTATAAAGAAGCATTTTACTGATATACTCTGAAATTTAAACATATCTAGGTTTTAGAAGCGAAATAGTATTTGTTGTATCAGAATTCTACTGAAACTTTATGTTAGTATTTTACAACTTGTTCTTCTGTACTTTTATAGTTAAGAGTGTACTGATATTTCAAACAGTTCAGAGAAACCCCTAAAATTTTGCAAAATTACTACCCATGATTTACATGATTCACGTGATTCATTTAACCACCATAATACAAATGGTCGTAAATTGGGTCTGATCACATGATAACTCGCTTTACTGATTTATGATGAAATTTCATTCCCAATTGTGGTTGTAAATTGAGGACTCCCTATATATTTGAGTGAATACCAAAATGTTGGTAATTTTCATTACTACAACTGCTGGTTTTAATAGCCGTGAATGTAGTTTTGAAAATTTAGCTGAATAAGTATTAGCCCCGTTTAATTCAATCTTGAGACAAGTAATGTCTAAGACTTGCAGGCTGCTTGGATGAATGTGAGGATTTCATATGATAGATTGTTTTTTAGATTTTTAAAACCCAGGTTAAAATTACCGTATATACCATATTTTTTGGAATATAAGATGCACTTCCCCCCCAAAAAAGAGGGTGAAAATTTGGGTGCATCTTATACACCAATTGTAGCCCCGCCAGCCCCCATCCTTTGGCCTCTGCCTCCCAGCAATTTGCCTCCTTGCAGCAAACAGCAAGCAATTTCAGCTTCAGCACAGCCTGATTAGCACAAGCAGCTGATTGTCAGTTGGATCGGCCTCCCGACCATCAGCTGTTTCAGGCTACAGGGATTGCCATTGCCTATTGCTGCCTCTGTGCGCCACATTTTCAGCTTCCACATGATATTTTTGGCCTCTGCATGCCCCGTTTTCCACCCATTCCGATCCCCACCGCCCAGGACGGGCGGAAAATGGAGGCTGAAAGCAGGGCATGCGGAGACTGAAAACGGGATGTGGAGACAAAAAATGGGACGCACGGAGCAGCCTGAAACAGCAGTTTGTTGGGGGGCTGCAAGGAAGCAAATTGTTGGGAGGCAAGTGTAATTTGTTTTCCTCCCCAAAAGCTAGGTGCATCTTATACTTCAGAGCGTCTTATACTTTGAAAGGTACATTAAAACATAAATCTTTGGATGTCTGTGGAAAATAAAGGGCATGTATTTGTTGAGTCAATTTTTCTGAAATTAGCTTATTTGAACTTGAACTAAAATGCTTTCACTTTTTACTTTAGGCTGGTAGGGATTTTGAATATGAAATTAAATATACAGCCTTTCATTTCATTAATGAACATCACGGTATGTTTTTTTCCTCCCCTGTGTTACTGTTTCTTGCAGTACTTATTTGAAAATGGGCGAGTTGATGACATTTTCTCAGATCTCTATTACATACGGTTCACCGAATGGTTACACGAAGTTCTCAAGGATGTGCAGCCTAGGATCACTTCTTTGGGTAAGAGAATCTTCAAACAGACAGTTGAGTGAAGTATGTAAATATTTAACAATAACTGAACAATTGGTGAATTTGTTATCACAAGAAACATCATTTATTTTGCTCTCTTAATGTTACAATGTTGAGAAATGCAATGTTTGTATCTTTTCTTAGGAGGAGCATCAGTTTGGTATCTCTGTATTGATGCTTTCTTTTTATCTGCACAGGATATGTTCTTCCCAGCCATGTGACAGAAGAAATGTTATGGGAGTGTAAACAGCTCGGCGCTCACTCTCCTGCTACCTTGTTAACCACTCTCATGTTTTTTAATACAAAGTATGTACCAATGGAAGCATTACCTAAATAAAACCATTCCAATTATTTTAAAATAGACAGAATCCTGTTTTTTCCAATAATTTTGAATTAGTAAGATCAAATCAAATTTCCAGCAAAATGTGGAAGAGTCATCTTGTAGGGGAGATGGGCAGCATAAAAATTTAATAAATAAGCAAACAAACATGCAGACTAAATATAAATCTACAGCTGTTACAGTACATTTACAAAGAAATTATGGATCAATAATTTTCTAGTTCAAATTCTGCTTTCATCATTAACCATAAGTGGTTTTAACTCTGTCTGCAGAATGATCAGCCTATAGTCAATAGACATAAGAAATGCATATTTGTTCTTTATGGCAACTGGCTTCACATGTTTCAGAAATGTTGGCTGCAGTCCAGCCTTCTGTTTTCTGAAAATGCCATCCTAGTACTTTTAAGAATAGATTTTTTTACTATAGTATTTCTATATCATTTGGAAGGCACTTTATTCTTTATTTTGAACATGGAGCTTCCCCTCGTTGAAGCAAATTGCTCTGATAATGAATATTTTTCTCTGAAAATGAATAGTAGGGCAAGTAGAAATAGTAAGGCAGCAATCTTTTGTTTAAGTTTAACCACGTTTTTATACATGCACACATGCACACATCCTTGATTGTTGAAGTCTAGATACTCCATGCTTAGGTCCATAGTGCAGAAACTTTGATAATTGGTGGATATGGGGGACATTGGTGGTTTTTTTTTCTGGATTTGGGACAGAGAATATAATTCAATGAGTACTTCTCCTGTGTCTACAGATATTTCCTGTTGAAAACAGTAGATCAACATATGAAACTGGCCTTTTCAAAAGTCTTGAGGCAGACTAAGAAGAACCCTTCTAATCCTAAAGATAAGAGTACAAGCATTCGGTATCTGAAGGCTCTTGGCATCCACCAGGCAGGCCAGAAAGGTAGAAAGAATTTCGGGGGGGTGGGGAGGAGGATGAAAATTTCTAATACTTAGCTATGTTCATTTTGCAGAGCTTTTTAAGGTCTATTACATCGACTTTGTGCAATAAATAGAACATAAATTGTCTGGTAAAGACCACATGAATGTCATCTGTTGTAAATATCTCGCTTGCTATGTGTAAAGTTGCTGCTTTCACTTTCAATGTTTCTGGTAGTCATTCATCAAGTCTTTGATAAATTACATTTCTACTACATGCAATGCCTTATTAAGAAAGCTCCTATTTATTTTCAAGAACTGTTTGGAAGATAGTATTTGGTAGCATATGCAATAACGAAGATAGCAGAGATTACAAAAAACATGTTCTTTGTTCTATTAATAACATTGACATCTGTTCATCTGCTATAAGAATGTATTTCATGGTTCTGTATCTCTTGGGGTTGATTTGCAGTTACAGATGACATGTATGCAGAGCAGACAGAGAATCCTGAAAACCCATTGAGGTGTCCTATAAAACTTTATGACTTCTACCTCTTCAAATGGTGAGTTTTCCCATCACAATTGTCCATTGAACATTATCTTCAAGGGCTTTCAGTCTATAGGTAGTTTGGTACAGGTTGTCCTTCAGCATCCAGATAAATGTAGCTATCGTGACTTTTTTTGCCGGCTTCCTACAAGAAAAGTAAGTACGGAACTTGGCAGAAGGTCACAAGTAGTGACACTTGATAGCCTTACTTAATGATGCATAGCTATTCACTTGGTGACAATTGGGAATGTCAGAATTTCCATTGCTAAGCAGTGCAGTCTTGTGACATCAGATTTACAATTGTGTAGTTCCAGTCCCATTTGTCATTAAGTGAGAATAACCTGCAGTCACAGAAATGGTTGATTCATAACACTTTATTATGTGGCTGAAGAAAGGTCAGGCAGGTAAAGTATGTTGCAGATCCTGTTAGTTAAAGAATTCCAACTTGCAGAAGCAAGAGAGCCTTCTCTGTGTTGTCTCATCCTTTGGAACATTCTCCACGTAGGTGAGATGGGCTCCTAGTTTCTTGGCCTTTGGAAAATGCTCAAGAACTGGGTTTGCCATCTTGCTTGAGTCTAATAGAAGAGCATGCAGTTGTGGGACTGATTAGTGAAGGCCTATGTTATTTGTACACCACCCAGAGTCCCTCTGTGAAAGAGTCGAGTGTTTTCTAAATGTAATGAACAAATAAAATAAAACAGTTTTTGAACAAGCTTCATATACATTAAAGGCTTTGCAAATAGGAATCCCAAGCCTGTAATCTTACATTATTTTCTTGGTTTAATTTATATCCTACAGTTAGTCCTGTACTAAACCATGTGTGGGAGACATCTTGATTTATGTGGATCTTTTGTTAATCAACATATTTTTTGGAGTATAAAACGCACCTTTTCCCTCAAAAAAGAGGTTGAAAATCTGGGTGCATCTTATACACTGAGTACAGCATTTTTTGCATCCTGAAACCCCTCCCCCTTCACGTGCATAGCCTTATGGAGGCTTTCAGAGAGCTCCTGGGGATTGGGGAGGGCATAAATGAGGAAAAAATGGGCCAGTTTTTTGCTCAATTTCCCCAGCCCCCAGGAGCACTCTATAAGCTTCCTAATGCCTTTTTTGACAAAAAAACAGACCCCCTTTTGCAAAAAATAGAAGGAAGGGAGAAAAAAAAGTAAGAAAGATGTAGCATATGCTTAAAGTTTCTATTGATAAGAATTATTTTATTCTAATTACAGATTATCTTAATCTGATTTCATAATCTACAATAAACCAGATTAATTTGTGCTTTTCAGATTTCATTTTGCATATGAATTTCATGTAGAGGAAGAGGAAACAGCCCTTGTTCCTAATATAGTGTTAATAGCATTTCTAAAGCAAACGCTAATGTGTCTTCTCTCTTTCTAGCCCGCAAACTGTGAAAGGCAGAAATGATACATTCTATTTGACTCCTGAACCAGTGGTGGCTCCCAATAGTCCTATCTGGTATTCCATCCAGCCAATCAGTCGAGAGCAAATGGAGCAAATGCTTACCCGGATTCTGGTGATACGAGAAATTCAAGAAGCTATTGCGGTGGCCAGTGTCAGCACCATGCACTAAAGGCATCCCTCCCAGTTCAGGAAAAGGGTGCTGGGTGTAACTGGGCCGGGTGGAGTGGCAGCAAGGCCAGGATCAATTGTACAGCCTTTTACACTAAAGGAGATGCCTAAGTTTTTTTTTAATTGGTGTAGTTAAGAAGCCCTTTTAGGCTTCTGGTTAATAAGACCCTTTCCATTGTGTATCTGACCCTTTTGCATCAGCTTTCTGGACACATTGAAGGCTGCATTCTTTCTTTAGGAGCTCTGAGGTTCCGTAGGTTGACTTTGGGGTTTTTTATGATGTGAAGAAAACAAATTTAATTGGTGGACTTGGCCTGGGTGGGCCACTACATTCAAGCTCATGAACTTGGAAGCAGAAAACGGTGGATATCTGCTTGACCTTAAAAAAAGGTGGTTTGCAGTTTCCTTGTGCTTGGACACTAACATGTCCTAGAGGGGGATGTCCTGCAATTATGATTTATAAGGAGAAGAAAATCAATTTCTATTAAGACCTTAAAAGTGACATTTTTAGATGTTAAGTACAAACTACCACACTTCCTTCTCTCTTTTTTCCTTTCTCTCTCTCTTTCTTTCTCTCTCATTTGGCCTGATGTTGAGGCCTTAAATCCTTGAGGCTCCTGTGCCTAATGGAATTCTTGTAACATACACTTGTGTATCATATAAAGATACCACCCTGTTTCTCTTATGTATTCTTATGCTAGTTGTTTATTAAGAATGACGAGCACGTCTTTTGAACATGATATTGAACAATGTGTCTTTATTGGAGGAGCAAAAGACATAATTAGTAACACACAGAATGTCTTACTATACTATATTCCTATACAAATTTGCTAGCCTATTTAAACAAGTTTTTTTTTCCTGGTTACCTGATTCTATGGGATTCGTGCAAGAAATTGTTTATTAGTATACTAACTTGTTGCTTTTGTTGTAATTTTTAATTAAATGAATCTGGAATTGGGATAGCAGGTATTTGAGGCCAGGATTTTTCTTTTTAATTTTTTCAGGTAGCCTACTTACCTGAAAGTCTGAGATTTACTGCAGATGTTTATTAGTACTGGCATTTAGAGAGAATAGAATCATAACTTTATGACAACTGATTTTAATCCATCAGAATTTAAGAACGTTTCCTCATCATTACCTCAGCTGGCAGCAGTTGGGTATAACATTGGTTGTAGAAAGGAAAAGCAAAAACATGCAGTCCTTAGAACTTTTTAAGTTGTATTTTTGCATCCATTTGACATCTGTTTTATTTGAACTGACAATTTTTTTATTGAAGAACTGAACTATAAGAACTATGTTTTGCTGGGACCAAACCCAGTATTTTGTTTTTCTGCATTACTTATTATATTTTGGCCATTGTCCACTTAAATATATTGTGATGACGACCTCATATTTTCCACCATATTTTTACCAGTTAGAACTTAACACTGGTATGATTGTTCAGTTCAGGTTTTCCCCTTTCTCATAAAGCAGCTTGATTGAGATTGGAATTAAAGTCTCTGTAATTCTGATTGGTTTTCTGAAAAACACATTTTTCTGCATTTAAGCCTACTGTTACAGCTACATTATAGAAGAGAGCAAGTAACTTAGATGTCTATGAAAAATTACCTGTTGCTTTCCTGAAAACTCCATGAGAAATGAGTGCTATTTGGTTGTTGTTTTTTAAGCTACAATCCGTATACATCCTTATTCAGGAAGAAAAGTAGCTCTGCATAGAAAGAAAGGAGCAAAATTGCAGGAAAAGTTGTGCTCCTCCTCAGGCAAGGAAACGTAACACTGCTCCAGATAACTATCTGTAGCTGTGTTCCAAATAGGTACTTGGGAAATCCTTACATGAGAGTGTATGCACAGACATATGCCTACATATTATACAATCATGTGAAAAAATAAGTACACCCCATATAAAGTTTTTTTCTTTTTTAACATTTGTGGACATACTAGTGTGTATCTTCATTCAAACAATACATAAAGATAAATGGTGATGTAACTGAACAAAAACATGAAAAAATGACTTTATTTTTATGAATCAAATTTATATAGTAGCCTATCTCACAGAAAGTGTCTGGGCAGCGTACAACAATCCAGTAAAACAAAGATGGTAAAACTTGGCAATTATTTAAATAAATAAGACATGCCATTTCTTTCTTGGGGGGGTGGGGGGAACCAACAGTCTTGGTTCTTATCCCAGGTATTGCCTCCTTTGGCAGAAACAACCTCAAGTAAGCATTTCATATAACCATTTCCCAGTTTCTGACATCCACTGAGAGTAATTTTAGAGTAATTTTTCCCACTCTTTCATGGAGAATTTTTTCCAGCTTTTCAGACTTTGCCTGGGTGTAATGCTTGAGGAGTTTCTTGCATACATAGCCTGTTTTAAAATCACTTGATAACATCTTGATGGGATTTAGACCCCAGATTTCAGTTGGCCATTTTAGAACACTCCCATTAATTTATTTTCTCAGCCATTCCTTGGTTAATTTACTGGAATGTTTAGAGTTGTCATGTTGTGAGGTCCACTTTCTGTTCTGCTTCAGTTTTCTGACAGATGGCCTCGCATTATCCTAAAGCACGGTCTAGTACAATGAAGAACCCATAGTATCTTCTGTGATGACAAGCTGTGCAGGCTGTTATGCAGCAAGGCAGCCCAAACCATAACATTTCCACCAACATGGTTTATAGTTGGCATCAGGTTCTTTGGTTTTTATAAAGCATATCTTTTGGTCCTGTTGCCAAATGATCCTATCATTGCCTCATCTGTCCAAAGCACATTGTACCTGAAGTCTTGAACTTTGCCTAAGTGTTCAACAGTTTCATCCTGGTACATCACCTGTGTAGATCTAATTTGTGCAACTGCTTTGTAACAATAGGCTCACAGACTTCAACAACAATAGTGGTAAGAGTGACCTGATGGTCATGTGAAATTCTGGAGTCCCTAGAGACATTTTTCAACAACTTGCATTCTGCTCTTGGACTGAACCTAATGGCATAGCCTGGCCTGGGCAGATTAACAGTTTGAAATCTCTATTATAGATTATCTTACAAGCAGTGGAATAATTGGTGTCTAATTGGCAATTTTTAAAAATCTCTTCCCATGTTCTAAAGCACCTTTCTGAGGGCCACAGAGAGCGTTTTCAATTTGGGCATGGTGGCAGTACGCACTTCAACAACAAAGAGCAAACCATACCTGAGGTAGATGTAGGTTGAGACCTCCAACAAGACAGGTTCCAACCAGAGTCTCAATGATGTTCTAATCATTTGCACCTGATTTAGTGCACCTGATTTTAGCTTTAGCTTAAGCTTTGAATCATGATAGTAGGTATGCATTTACTTTTCTGTATATGAAATTTTAATTTGTTTACAGGTAGTTTTTGATTTATGATTGCAATTGGGACCAGAATTTGTTACTAAGCAAGGCTAAAAGAGTTGTGCCTGATTTTATAACCTTGCTTGTGACAGTTAAGTGAATCACATGGTATAAGTGAACCCAGCTTCCCCCATTGACTTTGCTTATTGGAAGCAAGCTAGGAAGATTGCAAATGGTGATCACATTACCCTCGGATGCTACAACTACAACAGGTAATTCTCGAGTTACAAATGTAATGGAGCCTGGCAATTACATTCTTAACTCGAGGATTCATAGGAGGGAATCATGTAACTTGAAGGTGATCACTCCCTACTTTCACCCATGAATTCGCTAAACGAATATGTGGGCTATTATGTGTACGAGGTAGCTCATGGTGGGAAAGGCCATGGGGGAGAGGGGTTGCCTAATGATGGAACAGGCCACCCAAGGCCTCACTGACCCACAGATATCTCTTGCTTCCCCCTTCCCATCCTGCTGTGCCGGACTCAACTCTCTGTTGCAGTTTCTTTACCTTTGAGGGAGTGGAGAGCAGGACAATTTTCCCTTCCAGTGTCCCGTCAGCTTGCAAATCAGGGCCGAGAATGAATTCTTATGGAGGCCGTGATCTCATGTGACTTTAGGTACGTACCCATTCGCTTTTGCAGAGAGTGGGTGCCTGAAGTCATGCAAGATCACAGCCCCCAGAATATTTCACTCTATGGGAAAAGCATTTGCAAGCCGATTGGTTGCTAGAAGGAAAGTAATCCTGCTCTATTCTCCCTCAAAGGCAAAGAAACAGTGGCAGAGAAGGAACAGATCTTTGCAAGTTGAGTCTGCCACAGCAGAATGGAGGGGAGAAGCAGCTGTAGGGAATGGGAAAGGGAATAGGGTGAACATTGCAGTGCCTCTGGTCGTTTGTAAGGGTGAATGACTGCTGTGCTGCAACATTCCTAATTTTAGAACTTTGTTGTAAACACTTGGCATTATCATGTGACTTTAAATGGTCACTAAGTGAACTGTCATAACTCAAGGATTACCCGTACTTACCAGACATATGAATTATAATCATGTGACCATAGGGATACTGCAGTGGTTGTGTGAGGGCCAGTTGTAAGTCACTTTTTTCAGTGCCATTGTAACTTTGAATAGTCAATAATCAGGCACTACTTCTATTTAAATTACACAATGGATTACAAAATGTAAATGGTTATCCTCTTTAGCAATACCGTAGTGTTGAAATGAAGACCAGCTAGCTATATGTTGAACTATGTTGAAAAACATTTCAACAGGTGTGTACTTTTTCACATATCCATACATGCATCTTATTGGGAATATGTATGTATTTTTATGTTTAAATAGATTAATATTTTCAGTTACTCAAAAATGTCCTCCCAGTTCTTTTGTAAATTATTTATGAAAGCTTGCCTAAGTTCTCTTTAAGATACAAAATATGAGGGATCTAAGTACTTTTGAGTCATACACAGAATATCCCTTATTTTTAAGACAATGATTATTAAACTGTTTGACCCAATTTCTCTTTTTTCTAGTGTGGAATAATGTCATTCGTAGTTGTTAGTTGCGAAGTCATGTCTGACCCATCGTGACCATATGGACAACATTCCTCCAGGGCTTCCTGTCCTCTACCATCCCCTGGAGTACATTTAATCTCTTGCCTACTGCTTCAGGGACTCCATCCAGCCACATCATTCTCTGCTGCCCCTTCTTTTGCCTTCAATCTTTCCCAGCATTAGGCTCTTCTCCAGGGAGTTCTTCCCTCTCATTAGGTGGCCAAAGTATTTGAGTTTCATCTTCAGGATCTGGCCTTCTAAAGTGCAGTCAGGGTTGAATTCCTCTAGGACTGAGCAATTTGATCACCTTGCAGTTCAAGGGACTTGCAGGAGATAATGTCATCTCCACAAAAACACTTTGGCTCAAATGTTTTGGCAGTAGCCATCCCAAATGGGCTCTTTAACCCACAAACACACAATTACGTATGGCTCTATCATTTTCAGTTTAACATTCACTGTTTTAAAACCTTAAAGAATTCTTGTTACTTTCCATTTATGGAATGAAATACAAATCCAATTTTAAACCACATTCAGGTGCAGCTGTACTGTTTGCATTTCAATAAGTCGAAAATATGTAGCTGTTTTTAAGATGTGGATGTCTGGATGACTGTACAATCCTAATACTTTACATCCTATGTTCATTTGGCAATGGGCTAACTGGTTGGAGAATTAAAAAACAAAACATGAACAATATAAAATTTCCAAAATAAATATTAAATTGCTTAGGCAGCAGCTTTTGAAATCGAGACTGTCTATGGTTTATCAAAATGTTAATAAGAATAAGCACTTTAATCATTGGCTATAAAGCTGAAGTGGTGGCTTGATTTCTCCTTTCAACTGAAAGTAGTCCAGGGTTATGATCTTTTTAAAGCGCTGCAGTAAAGTTATAATAATAAAACACTCCCTTAGTAATAGGTTTGACTCTGAGGCCCCATTCTGGCTCTAAGGGAGACAGAAACTACACAGTAAACTAGCCTTAAATGCAGTTGATTTCACCGGTTGAACGGAACTGTAAAGTTTTGGAAACAATACCATCAATGGAGGGTGGAGGAGCGAATCACATACAGTCACCCTAAGGAAAAGCCGAGGAGAGGTACCGGCAATTTCACATATTACCTCGTTGCTATTTCTGTGCACCCCTCAAGCCTCAGAAGCCCTTCTCTGAACCTTGCTTCTTTGGCACCGCTGTGGGGCAAAGTGCTATCAGCTAATTGTGACTTTGGGGCTGAAAAATAATTCCAGCACAAACAGTGACTGTCAAAACAGAGCCTATAACAAATGAAGCAAAAAAATTATATTTGCAACTTAAGATATAAACTTCCCATCAAGATTTCAGATTATGTTTTATATTTTGCTCCTGTTTATTGCAAGTGAATGTGCTACAGGATAAATAAAATGAACTAGTCTACTTGTGGGATACATGCATTTGGTTCTCGGGAGACTTTTTCTACTTTTAAGCCCTTGTTTAGGACGAGTCAGGTCGGATGGGTGCCCTGCAGCTCCACTAAAGAACAAGAGTCCCATAGTTGCTTTTTCAAGAGGCAATTGGACTTCCAGGTTTTTTTTTGAAGATGTTTCGCTTCTCATCCAAGAAGCTTCTTCAGCCCTGACTGGATGGTGGAGAATGGAAGGATTTACAATATATTTCTTGCAGTCATCTTGGTCATTAGCACTCATTAGCACCAGATAACTGTAAGGAATATAAATCCTTCCATTCCCCACCATCCAGTCAGAGCTGAAGAAGCTTCTTGGATGAGAAGTGAAACGTCTTCAAAGAAAAACCAGAAAGTCTACTTGCCTCTTGAAAAAAACACCTTTGGGACAACCACAATCAACCACAATCACTCCAGGCACACGTGGAAATGACTAGTTTTTCTCCCCCTCCCTTTTTTTCCTAATTACTTGCATAGGGATTATTCTTTATACTATTTATGTTGTTTGTATTTTTTAGTTATGGATTGCACCAGTAAGGCTAAAACTAATTTCGCTGTATAGAATTGAATTGAATTGAATTCTTTATTGGCCAAGTGTGTGGACACACAAGGAATTTATCTTTGGCGCCTATGCTCTCTGTACATAAAAAGACAAAATACATTCGTCAAGAATCATAAGGTACAGCACTTAATGATAGTCATAGGTAGTCATCAAGATAGTCATCAAATAAGCAATCCGGAAACAATATCAATATAAATCGTAATGATACAAGCGACAAAGTTACTGCCCTGCAGTCATAAGTGGGAGGAGATGGGTGATAGGAACAGTAATACTAATGCAGCCTTCGTGAACGGTTCGACAGTGGTGAAGGAATTATTTGTTTAGCAGAGTGATGGTGTTCAGGAAAAAAAACTGTTCTTGTGTCTAGTTGTCTTGGTATATATACATGATGTACAATGACAATAAAGGCTATACTATGACTTAGAGGACAGAGAATCTCCACAGACGTTTAAAAGAACGAGAGAAGGATGCCTCTCCAGAGCGCTCCTAGCTTATTTCGGCGCATCAAAAGGAAAAAAAGGAGCAAGGGGAAGGGCAAAGGACACGCCCCCTTCTCACTTTTCAGCTCGGCTTCGAATAAGAGCCGGGGGGGGGGGAGGGAGGAAAAGAGCAGCCCCGCCTCCAAGGAGCTTGAGAAAAAAGCCGCTTTCCACTGACGTCACCGGGCCTATGGAGGGGCGGGGCCTCCCCGCGCACTCCTTTCTTTTCTGTCTCGCGTCGGTGACGTCCCGGTCTTTCTGAGGCCAGGAGGCGCGCGAATCGTATCCAGCGCGCTCAAGCAGTCGGACGGCCCCCGCGAGTCGACCCGACGGGCTATGGCCGATTACTTGATCAGCGGCGGCACCGGCTACGTGCCGGACGACGGGCTCACGGCGCAGCAGATGCTGAACTGTGGCGACGGGCTGACTTACAAGTGAGGAGGAGGGAAGAGAGGGGAAGGCGGACGAGCGTGGCAGCGGCAGGGCAGCTGACCTGCCATGCGGTGCCCGGTCAGGCGGGAGGGGAGTGATGGTGACGGATCCCGAGGATTGGGAGAATGATCCCGAGCTTGAGTTTCTCCAAGCGTCCCGGCGACGATCACCACTCACACTTACCGTCCCGAGGAGCCTGGCCGCCGCACCGTTTGAAGGGTTGAAGACGATGGACCGGGCGGGCGTCCAAGGAGGGCGACGCGGCTCTGGTCCGCATGGCGGGACGGGGGTTGGCAGGGTCTCTGCGGACAAGATGCTCCGAAAGTGCAGGAGGACCGACGTCTTTTGGGGCAATCAGTTCCAGTTGCCAAACATCGAAACAACGGGGATAATGCCAGCTTGGGGTGGGGGGTGGCGGGGGGGGAGGACCGAAAGGAAAACTTAGGAGCCCCTCGGAGTCTTCCGCTGGAGATAAAAGTGAGCTCCCCCCGCCCCCTTAAAGATCACCGCCGCGCGTGATTATTAGTGTAGGCTAGTCCCCTCTCGGTTATTCTGTAAAGGGATGTCCTAAGATTCCCCTGGTGGAGGATTTTTATAACTTAAGCGCAATTGTATATAGGGTAGAATTTTTTAAAAAATGATTGGAACGATGTGTATGGATGATGGTAGGAAATAAGGAGCCTTTAAACTTAAAATGTTCCTGATATAGTAAATCTAATAATCTAGTAGTAATAATTTCACTAGTGTGAATACCTGAGAATATAGGCTTCGTTTCTCTCCTAACTAGCAGTGAAAGAGACCTCTTCTTCCAGCTATATGTAGCTTTACTTTCATTGCGTGGTTAGAACTCAGAGCAAAATAAACATTTGTGGAATCATTGTTCTTTACATTCCATATTGATGGTCAAGGAGGAGTATCTTCTGGTCATTTTAGCTATCTTTTCTGTTTCCTGACAATAGAATAGATTTATTTATTGGCCACGTGTGATTGGATACACAAGGAATTTGTCTTTGTTGCATATATCTTAGTGTACATAAAGAAAAATAAAATAGAATACACTCATCAAGAATCATAAGATACAACACCTAGTGATAGTCATAGGTTACTAATAAGCAATCAAATTATATTAGGAAATGAATAAAACAATATAAATTTTAAAGATACAAGCAACATGGTTATAGTCATAAGTGGGAAGAGATAGTTTAAATTTAATGTTTACATTTTGACATATATTCTGCATATCTCAACATTCTACACTTTGCAGGCTTATAAGGTAATGGTGTCTGTCTCTTAAATGTTGTGGTCACAAATGTGAAATATACATGTTGCTATGAACTATCTATGCGACTGGGCTGTTTGCTTTCCTTTTGGGGGCGGGGTGTAGTTCCATCCTAGGGAATCATTTAATATAGTTTCTCAGGTTACATGTATTTCTACGAAGTTTGGACACAGCATATGCATTACTAAGCCACCTGTTGCTTCATGTGACCAATTTTAGTCCTTAGCTCATAATCTTTATATAAGAAACTGGAAGGGACAGTGAATGCACTCCAGCCATGTTCTGAGCATTTTGTGCTGGTGGTTAATAAGGCACTCTATTTATTTTTATAGTTTATGTCTTATCGTTCACACTCAGGGAAGTTACCAGTAAAAAAAACAAGTCAGTTGTTAAAATTCATGAGAATAGCCAAAATCATATTAAAGGAGTTCAAATGATAAGGCATAGCTATCAGAAAGTTTGAGATTGTTTTCCAAAAAACAAAAAAAATAAGGACTTGTATATCACTTACATGGCAGAAACTCCAGCTGCTAGATTTGTTTTCAATTCACTGTCTTCTTCTATACTCACCCCTTCATTAGCAAATGGAGTTTCATGTGATTCCAATTCTCTTGGTGATAGAGCATGTTTACATACGTACGTAAGTTTCTCTGCCTAGGAAGTCATTTGAGAAAGTGTTTTAAAAATAACTCCTATCCTGTAAGTTGATTGTCTTTTCATACCAGCAATACTCCCATAATAACCTGCCTTATAAAACTGCTATCTATAAATAATTGTTATCTATGTGCAATACGCTTTGCAGTTGAAACACCGGATTCTTTATAACCAATCGGTGTCAGCTTCTATCTACTGATAAATGCAGTAAAATCCTTAAAGCAAGCAATTTTTCTCATCAAGCTGTTAGCACTACTCATTGTATTGCATTTTAATGCAGAAAGTGATTTTTATATTACACATTTTAGTGTCAGAGTCAACATAAAGTTTGTACAGAGATAGTTAAGGCAAGTTCCAGTCAGATTCAGAAATTCATACAAATATTATATGTAAAAATTGCAACATTATAAAATTGTTATTTGTAAGCATTAATAGTACAGAAGGTAGATTAGGATTACAAAAGTGTGTAGAGGTTAAATCTCAGTATTTATTGTGCGTTTTCAGCATAACCTTAGATATCTGTTTGCATAAGAAGTTCAATGGAAGATTTTTTTAGGACTGGAAGATTTTCAAGTTTGATTCATAGTTTGGTTAAACATCAGCTAGCATTTCCTCTTGAATGTCTGTGGAGATTCTCAATCATTCAGGTCACGGTTGTCCCAACGGTGCTTTTCAAAAGGCAACTGGACTTTCTTGCTTTTTTCCCTGAAAACGTTTTGCTTCTCATCCAGACAGCTTCATCAGTTCTGACTGATTAGTGGGGAATAGAAAGATTAGAAGGAAATTCCAATAGATAGGTGCATGATAAGGTGCTTGCAAAATTCAATTGCCTGATATCCATATTTTTCTGAAAGTGTTTCCCTATAACTGGAAAATCTTGATCATATTTCCTGTCACAACTGGTGTATCTAGTTTAGTACTTTCACTCTAATTGGTAGTGGTGAGTGAGGTCAGCTCCAATCTGACCTTCCATGAGAATATAAAAACTTGGCTCTGCCAGTTAGCTTGAGGCTCCAATGGGGAAGCATCATGGTGGACGTGATTGATAGATTAACAACAGATCTCTCCTCCTACCCACCCTGTTCCCACTCTCTCCATCTTTTAATTAGGCCAGGCTATTTGGTTCTTCATAGTATTTTGTTTATGGCTTATAGCTTTGCATAGTTTTTACCTTTTTATAAGTTGCTCCGGGTTATCCTGTGGTAAGATGGACAGCCAATAAAATTTATCACTCAATATAGTAATTTTCAGGGTCTCGAGATGAAATCTTGGTTAGCACTGCTCCTCAAGAAAGCAAGGGCTGACATCCATGTATATACGCTAGTTATAATTACAGAGTCTGTCCTTTGAAAAGGCAAAAACACACAAAAAAAGTTCTGGAAATAGCCCTTGGAATTAATGAATTAATTGGACATGCGTATTTTTAAAGTGGTTTTAGTTATGTAACAATTCCGTGGGCTGAACTCTACTGTTGAAAATAAATTCTTAAAAAAAACAAAACAATCCCTTATCTGAATCACAGAGAGATTTTTTGGGGGGAAATATATTGCTATTGCTTTCCTTAGAATCTGTGGCTTAAGGGTACATTTTTGCTTTTGCTAAATTATTTTGAATCCTTATACATTGTTCATTTTTTTTGTTCTTGCATTTTACCTTCCCTTTTGAGACCAATGTTAGAGTAGGAGCACGGCTCGAGTGTTATGACTGCATAGGTGTGCATGAAATTTGATGAAATCTGCTTTGACCACTAACATCAGGGGTGAAATCCAGCAGGTTCTAGAGAACCGGTAGTGGAAATTTTGAGTAGTTTGGAGAACCAGCAAATGCCACCTCTGGCTGGCCCCAGAGTGGGGTTGGAATGGAGATATTGCTGTATCCTTCTCCTGCCATGCCCACCAAGCCATGCCCACCAAGCTAAACCACGCCCACCAAGCCACGCCCACAGAACCGATAGTAAAAAAAATTGAATTTCACCACTCCATTAACAAATTTCTTAGGCTCAAGGTACATATTATGTTGAAGTTCTGTGACTACAATTAGTGGCATAATTATCTTCTTTGAAAATCAGCCAAAAAACAAACAAACCCCTCTTGGGATTGAAGAGGAAAATAAGCTACACACGTCATCAGGAAATAAGGTTTGCGGGGATGGAATTAAGCTCTGTAATTATTAAGAGGGTTAGATTGTTCTTATTAAGCAATAACCTGCCTAGTTGCAGCATTTTGAGTCTGGATCAGAGTTTCTGGGATGTGAATTATAGCAAGCGATTTCTCAAACATGCTTACAAAGATTCACAAAATAGAAGCTATATTTACACGTTAACAAGAACTGTATTTGTATCACAAACAAGCTCAATAACATTTTTCTTCCTTCTTTGTTATTCAGTGACTTCCTTATTCTCCCTGGCTACATAGATTTTACTGCAGACCAAGTGGTGAGTATGGGATTGGCGATTGTGTAGCATATTAAAGGAATGTTCTGCAATAACTGCTTTCTTCTTTAATAATACTAATGTAGAGTTTCATAGCCATAGAAGTTTTTTAAAAATAATAATAATCTAAAATTCTTTTTAAATTAGACATTTTTTAAATGGCCTTGTGCCCATGTTGGCAAAATTGGAATCTTGAAGTACGTATCTTGAAAGGATGTAACATTTTGTTACCGAATAAATCTGCTTATTTTAAGGACTTGACTTCTGCTCTAACCAAGAAGATAAGCTTGAAAACCCCCTTGGTATCCTCCCCTATGGACACCGTAACAGAGGCCAGCATGGCTATTGCAATGGCAGTAAGTAAATAGAAGTGGGGAGAGGGAAGGATTGGCGTAATCTGAAGTGGGGTTGTTTACGTTTGGGAAATGCAGAGGGATATCCTGATAGGTTAATTGCAGAGCGTATTTCCTTTTTCGTCATTTGAACTGCGGTCCTAAATGCTGCTCTTTAGGATTTGTGTGATACAGTAGAATTCGTTTTTGATGAAAGATACAAGAGATGGTGCTAGTAATCCCATTAGCGGACAGAAACTTTGGAATTGCTGCTATATAAATCTTAATGGCAGAATGAGGCTGACTATCACTTTTTGTTATTTACAAAGTTTTTCTAGGTATTACATTCCTTTGCTGCTCCCCAATTGTCCAGGTTTCATGTCACTTTCCTTGTATCAAGCTGCCTCCTGGTTTTCTGAAAGCGTATTCAAAGGTAGTTCAATATTCAGGACACAAGGGTCCTAAGGAAAGAAAGGAAGCATCGGTATTTAGTAACACGATTAAAAATTAAATGCCCCCCCCTTTTTAAAAAACAACAAAAACACATGATTTCATTAATGCTATAGACCTGACCATTTCTTCCCTCCTGTTTTTCATATATATAAAACTAAAAAGCTGAGTTTTACACATATTCTTCAAAGTTTGTATTTCTGTCATATCAGTCTTTTTTAACACTATGTCCTTCCAAGATGGAATCTTCTCCTTAAATAACTGCATCAGTCTGGGAAGCATTCCTGCTGAACTCGTTGCCTCTTGGCAGAGGGAAATGAAGGAACTTATTCTAGTTTTAGCCTGGTGTTTTCTTTTTCTGTATTTGTTCAGCTCACAGGAGGAATAGGATTCATCCATCATAACTGTACCCCAGAATTCCAGGCCAACGAAGTACGGAAAGTTAAGGTAAAACCACACAAATGTCTGTGCTAGTTATTATAGCTGAAATGAAAGATCATGTGACAAGTTGAATTGATAAGTGATTGCGTGCTTTCTCTTCTCTTCTTCCCAAATTCCTTGTCTTATGACAGTTAATGTCTTATAAAAATTAGTACTTAAAGTCTTCTGATCAGAGTTAAGATCAGCAACTGGTGGGCCCTAAAACAGGATATATTTAACTGATTCTAATTATGTTGGCATTACAGTTACTAATTTATACAGTGCAGTACACTTCTATCATTCTACAGCAGGGGTGTCAAACTCAAGGCCTGCCGGCAGGATGTGCCCCACAGGATGCTTAAATCTGGCCTGTAGGACTGCCTAGAAACAGTGAAGGACTGGCCCGTGGTGCTTCTGCCAGTAAAAAAGGAGCTCGGTAGGGCTGCGCGCAGCCCTCCCAAGCTCCATTTTCACTGGCAGAGTGCTCAGGCCACTACAGGTGCCCCTGACATGAGTGACGTTGAGCTGGCCAATCCCACTCTGGCCACGCCCCCGTAAGGTCAAACACAACCCTAATGCAGCCCTCAGTGAAATCGAGTTTGACACTCCTGTTGACACTCCTGTTCTACAGTAACTTTTTAGCTGTAAAGTGCCCAGAATCAATTTTGGAGTAAGATGCATGGTATCTAAATTTACAGACTATAATTCCTTTGATGCCTTCCTATGCACTGGGATAGAAGCTTCCCATTCTAGGTAGCTAAAATTATAGTATGCACTGTTATTTGCATGCTGCTTAACTTTGCTTACATGTGCAGTTTGGTACTTTGGAGAATCCTCAGTTGTGCTTCAGAGCCATAGCATTATATTCTACAATAATAATTGTTCATCATTCAGTATACAAACTGGAGAGCCAGTTTGGTGTAATGGTCAAGGTGCTGGCTTGGAAACCAGGAGATTGTGAGTTCTAGTCCCGTTCTAGGCATGAAAGCTGGCTGGGTGAATCTGGTCCAGTCACCCTCTCTCAACCCAGCCTACCTCACAGGATTGTTGTTGAGGGGAAAAAAAGAGGAGGAAGGATATCTCTACCTTCTTGAGTTATTTATGAAGTAATAAAGGCTGGTTAAACATCTGATAAATAAATAATCTCAAAGGATCTGGCAAAGATAGAGAGCACCCTACTAGGAATGATATGACTCTTCTTTTCATGTCTAAGTCTCTCATTCTTTTTTAATGTGTCCCATTCCAGAAATATGAACAAGGATTTATCACAGATCCGGTGGTGCTGAGCCCTAATGATCGCGTCCGAGATGTTTTTGAAGCGAAAGCCCGTCATGGATTCTGTGGCATCCCCATAACAGACAATGGGAAGATGGGTAGCCGGCTCATGGGGATTATCTCATCCCGAGACATTGATTTCCTGAAAGAGGAAGAGCACGATCTGCCCCTTAATGAGGTTGGTGAAGGGATTCTCTGAAAGAAAAGAAAGGACTTTGGCCCTCATTATTGTACGCCGACCAGAGTCAGAAAGAAATTTGATTAATGATGTATTGATTTTAAAAAAAACAGCATCGACTATATAAAACAGCGGTCTCCATCCTTGGCAAATTTAAGGCTTGTGGACTTCAACTCCCAGAATTCTCCCAGTTGAGGCCCACAAGCCTTAAAGTTGCCAAGGTTGAAGACCCCTGATATAAAAGATAAGGCCTTACTCTGTTATCTTTAATGATACCATGCTATGTTTTGTGATAATTGCTTTTGAGGAAGGCTTGCATTTGAGCTAAGGCACCCAGGTCAGTGATGGCTAACCTTTTTTCCCTTAGGTGCTAAAAGCATGCGCACAATAGCGTGCGCATTTGTGACCACACCCATAAAGCAATGCCTCCCCGTGTTCTCCCCATGCTCTCCCCCCCTCCACGCATATGCGTGCGACTCCCACATGCCCCGTTTTGGGCCTTTCAGGCCTCCCTGAATCCTCCAAAGGCCGGTAGCAACCTGTTTCCAGACTTCCAGTAGGCCTGTTTTTCGCTCTCCCCAGGCTATGGAGGCTTTCCTGGAGCCTCCAGGGGGACAAAAACAGCCTCCCCCAGTCCTCCGGAGGCCAGTAACAGCCCGTTTCCAGGAGGCCCGTTTACTTACCTGGCATCCCCAACGTGCCGGGTGGAGACTCCTAGGAGGGGCGGCGTGGGCGTGGCCAGCCAAAAATCAGCCGGCCGGTGCGTGCACATGCATGGTGGAGCTCGGGCAACGGCTCGTGCCTGCAGAGATGGCTCCATGTACCACCTGTGGCAGGTATGCCATAGGTTCACCATCACGGACCTATTAAATATTATGTGTTTTTAGTTTTGCGGTATTTTGTTTCCCTCAGCAACCGCGTTCTAAAAGCCTATTCCAAGCCCTGCCCCTGTTTTCCAGAGAGCATACAGCACAGCCTTTGTTTTTGCAAGTTACTATTTCCCTGTCCGGCCAGCTGACTGTCTTCCCATTGCCTGATGGGAAAAGCCTTTTGGAACGAGCATCCATGTCACTACTGTAACTGGATGTGGGTTTTTTTAGCACTGCAGCATTCCAACCTGTCTTACACTTGGCTCTGGTTCCCTGTGCTATTTTTGGATTTGTGCTGACCAAGATCAGCTAATGGCATGATTTAAAGTTCAGACAGAAATTGCCTGTAATACATTTCTAAAGGATTTCTGATAAGGTGGAAACGGGGGAAGGAAAAGCTACAGCCGATTACCGTGAAACAGCTCCAAATAGAATTTCTGTGAGGTCAGACATCTTAATCCTTCAGTCTTCGACATTGAATCTGTAGGCAAATGAGAATGAGTGCCTGTGTCTAGGCTACACTGCTTCAGTTTGTAGCTGGGGGCACTTGTGATTAAACATTCACTATTTAACACACTAATACATACAGCCCATCTACAACAACAATTAGATTCCAGAAGGAAAAACTAATTCTAGCACTTTCTCCATAGTGTTCCAAGCTATAAGATTTGTAAGCGATTAATACAGAATAGCATTAGTTTCAGTTTTCCTAATGTTGCGGCTATTGCTTATAATCATGGAATCATAAGATTGGGACAGACATTGGAGGTGAAAAACGTTACTGATGGATTTTCTTTTATTTTTAAGAATACCGTATTTTATGGAGTATAAGATGCACCTCCCCCCCCCAAAAAAGAGGATGAAAATCTGGGTGTGTCTTATACACTGAATTTTTGGCCTCCCGAAACCCTGCCCCCTTCACAAAAATGGATATGCAGAGGGTTTGGGAGGCCTGCAAAGTGCTCCTGGCGGCTGGGGGGGGGGGGAATTAGCTAAACGCAGGCAATTTTTTATTCGATTTTGTCCCCCAGCCCCCAGGAGCACTTTGCAGGCCTCTCAAAATCTCTGTATGCCCCGTTTTTCACAAAAAAATGAGGCATGCCTAGGTTTGGGGAGGCCTGCAGAGAGCAAAAACTTTAAAAAACATTACCTTTTCAAAATCTTGGTGCATCTTATACTCTGAAAAATACGGTATTTCACTTGTGGTTTTGAAACTGAACTGTTAAATCTGAAGTTATGTCTGAAACAGATCTGTAACACTGGTTGAGAAGCCAGATAGAAACAATTACTTTAAGTTGTGCTAATTTGTGATTTGAGGACAGTAATGTCTGGCATTAAGTTACTTTCCTTCCATTATGGTAAATTGCTCCTTTCCGCATTAAGCTAATTGTATCAAGTCTGACTGAAAGGTCTTTCTTCCTCCCTAATAAGAAATATTTAATTAGATTACTCTGGACTGACAAATATTTCCCTATTAGACAGTGCTGCTTTTCTCAGCCAAAACGGAAAAGACATTTGTCTTACTTTAGTTTTTTATTTTTCGTAGATCATGACCAAACGGGAAGATCTTGTTGTAGCTCCTGCAGGAGTTACATTAAAAGAAGCAAATGAAATCTTGCAGAGGAGTAAAAAAGGTACGTGAGAATAGCTACAAAATAGTTTATGTATTGAATATTACACTATTACATTCTTCATGTATTTAAGTATTTAATGTACATTTAAGAGCCACAGTGGCGCAGTGGTTAGAGTGCAGTACTGCAGGCTACTTCTGCCTGCCAGCTACCTGTAATTTAGCAGTTCAAATCCCACCAGGCTCAAGGTTGACTCAGCCTTCCCTCCTTCCGAGGTGGGTAAAATGAGGACCCTGATTGTTGGGGTCAATAGGCTGACTCTAAACAGCTTAGAGAGATCTGTAAAGCACTGTGAAGCGGTATATAAATTTAAGTGCTATTGCTATTAATCCTGCTAACCTCTTAAGTAAATATGCAACATTGTACAGTATCAGCATTTTCTAGTGTAGTTCTAGATTGTTATAATAGGACCATATTGTTTGAAGTGAGGCGATTCAGTCATTCAAATATATTATCTGGTGACATACAAATAGCTACAGTAAATAAATAACCCCATTATCCATTTGGAGGGTGGGGGGAAACCATCTAGCTTCTGTGCTCAAATCCTAGTTAAATCCTCACTTTTAATAGGTTGATACTTTGGGCTAAGCCAGATTTGAATAAGGCATCATGATTTTTTTTCCAATTTAAGCCGTAACAGTTGGGTTCTTGTAGATCAAAATAAAACAAAAACATATTGAATAAATGGTGTTGTTGCACTGCACCTATGAATACTATTATAAAGAAAAAGAAACATTCTGAACCACAGCTTCCAATAGATATCCTATTTTCTCTCCCCCCCCCCAGTTAATTATTCATCTTCTGTAGCCTTAGCTGAATTAGGTATCAGATGCTTTGGAATTCAATTTAATGAAGGTACTAGGCTGTGTAACTTTAGTTGCCATGTTATCAAAAATGCTAATATAGCCAATTAAACTGAAAAGGGAACTGGAATTTTCCATCTATATAATAAAGAGGAGGGGGGAGCCAAAATTGTTCCTCGGAAATAACAGCACTGGTTTTTTTTTTTAATTTCAAGGAAAATTGCCAATTGTTAATGAAAAGGGAGAGTTGGTGGCCATAATTGCTCGCACAGATCTGAAGAAGAATCGGGACTATCCTCTGGCATCAAAGGATGCCAAAAAACAGTTGCTCTGTGGGGCAGCCATTGGGACTCATGAAGACGATAGGTACCGTCTTGATCTGCTGGCACAAGCTGGAGTTGATGTCATTGTATTGGTAAGTCTTGGAGACAATGGGAGCTCCCATGAAGAGTAGCAAGGGAGATAATGGCTGAACTTCATGCTAGACAAGCTTTGATAATTAGGTGAAATTTTAATTGTTGTAGCTGTTCTGAGGGATTAGGGCTCGTATTGTTGAAAGTTGCTGATCGATTCAATTAGCTCTTATGCTGAGTTGCTTCCGTTTAAATTCAGTACTAACGAGTAGCTGGAAAGAAGAATTTGGCATGTTCTTGTACAGAATGTCAGATTCCAACTCAAATGGTTTTAATTTTTTTTTTAAAGAGCAGTACAGGAATCTTCTTTTTCTTCTTAGGATTCATCTCAGGGCAACTCCATTTTTCAAATCAACATGATCAAATACATCAAGGAGAAATATCCTCATCTGCAAGTCATTGGAGGCAATGGTAACTATTCAGCTTTGGTTTGTAATGCAGCTGGTATGTGTTTGATGAACATTTGGCTGAGTTCATAAAATGTGCTATGGCAGTGGTGGGTTTCGGGTCCAGTAATGTCCTCATGGAAGCGCGCAACACGTCCGCAGTGCGTGCATGCATTTTAGCGACTCCGTAAGCCTCCGCAACGCTCCAGCTGCTCAGTGGAGCATTGTGCAGGCACTCTATGCGCCATGTGCGGAAGCACCGAAGACTTAAAAGACCAGTAAGGAGCTTGGGCGGGTGGATGGGCCCTCTGGAGCACCATACCGGAACGGTATCCGGTGCTCCAGGCAGGCTCCAAAGCACCTGTACTGGGGCATACCGCCTGCAACCCACCACTATGCTATGGATGAGGAGACAGGTGCATTGACATCCTTTATATCCTAAAATCACTCAAATGTGATCAATGAAATATAGAAATTAGCAATGTCTTAAGGGATAACTGTAATAAAGATCAACTATTTTTTCTTCATTAGTGTACAGGAAGTCCTACACTTACAACCAGTTGTTTAACGGACCATTCAAAGTGACAAGCGATTTTTAAAAAAACTGCTTACGACCCATTGCCGTAATTACAACTGCTACCCCCCTCCATGGTCATGTGATCACATTTCAGGTCCTAGATTACTGGTTTCATTTATAAATAGTTGCAAGGTCCCACAGTCACGTGATCATGATTTGCAATGGTTTTTGGGTTTTTTTTGGCAGTTTCTAGAAGAATGGATTTACTTAAGGACATGCAGGTTTGCTTTACAACAGCATTAACTCACTTTATGACCATTGTAAAATTGGGTTTGGTCACATGGTACCTCAAATTGCGTACCCCAATGACTGATGATCAAAATTCTGGGCTCCGTTGCAGTTCTCTGCCCTAGTAACAATCATCCCAATTTTCAATGGTCAGAGCAAATTTGTCCAACACAGTCCAGCAAGAATTGGAATTTTACCCTACAATTTCAGCTAATGATATAATGGCTTCCTCTGTACAAGTAGTCCTTAACTTATGGCCACAACTGAGACCGGAGTGTAAGTCACTGCAATTGTAAATTGAGCCAGACTTGATTTTATGACAATTTTATGTCAGTTGTTAAGCAAATCTCCATGGTTGTTAAGTGAATCCAACTATCCCAAGAGGTGGTTGTTGGTGTTTTTTTGCTGGAAATTGGCCAAAAAAAAAAAGATTACAAATAATGTGACCGCTGGGAATGTGACAACCAGTCGTAGATGTAAGCCAGTTGCCCGGCACCTAATTTGCAATCTTTTAACCGCTGAGGAGCCGCGAAAATTGTAAGTGAAAGCCCAGGTTGTAAGTCACGTTTTCTGAAGCTGTCGTAACTTTGATGTGTCGTTAAGCGAGCAGTCACAAGTCAAGGAACCGCCTGCAGCCTGAAAAACGGTCTTGTACAAAACTATCCTGTTGATTTGGAAGGAGGAGCCGCGTCTTTCGCGTTGGAGTGACAGTAGCCGCTGCGTGAATGGAGTCCAATTTCCTTACACGTCTTTTTTTCTCCCTTTTCTCAGTGGTGACAGCGGCCCAGGCAAAGAACCTGATTGACGCTGGGTCTGACGCCCTGAGGGTTGGCATGGGCAGCGGCTCCATCTGCATCACACAAGAAGGTAAAGGGTAGTAGTGTTGCACGGCCATCAGCCTGATTCGACCCAGTGGATTGCCGGACAAAAATATATACAGCATTTTGGGAAGGGAGTGGGCGGGGGGGGGTGTAGTCTAGTGGGTGATTAGATCCCTTTTGATCTGTCCCAAATTCTGAGTGGAGTGGCCGAGATATTACTCTTGAGCAACTGAGGTCAGAAGAGCCCGTGAACATGTTGCAGTTGTGTGTCGAATCAGCATCAGAAACAACAAAGAGAGGCTTATGGGTTCTTAAAGCCAGGGCAGTTTCATAGCTGGAGGCGTTTCCTCCCCCCCCCACCCGCTCCCTGCAGGGATTGGAGTGTGGCCTGGCTGCCCAGTTTCACTGTTCAGGAGAGTATTTGCTTGTTCCTCCCCCTTTTTATCTCTAAACTGTGTGTGTTTTTGTCTTGTTCAGCTGTTCCAAAGGTCCCTCCAGACCTAAAGTCCCACAGCCCCAAATGCCCTTCCGCGGTCACTGGCACCTATAGTAAGTCATTGCCCCCTTCCCTGCCCCTTAATTCCGTGGCTTGGAGGACGGCTCTGATTGGCTGCCCATTATCTCCTCCTACCCTTCTGCTTGTTTGAGCATAATCTGGTTAGAGACACACTTGAGGTCTTACGGCTTTGGACACTGGGGTGTTAAAACTGAGTTGTTGTTGTTGTGTTGTTGTCTTTTGAGTATTTCCCAAAAGCAGGGTTCTAATGTTGTTGCTATCAAATGAAGGTTTTCCTTCCTCAAATCTGAAATTTTAACTGAAATTTTAAAAGGCTCCTTTTTTCCTCTCTTCCTTTTCTTCTTTATAGACCCAAATTCTGTAATTACTTGCACACCGTTAAGCTATAATTTGAATCTCTGTAACACCAAAAGTTAAATTGGTTAAATTTTCATTGTATGAAATGCAAAATAGGTAATGTGCTTTCTCTTTCAGATGTTAAATTTGGCTATAATGTGAGTTGGTCTAAATTCTTCAACTACTAAGGTTTAGGTTTAAAATGTGATTTAGGGACATATTGTTAGGATTATTGGATACGTATTGTGTTAATGCAGGCCAGTTCCAAAGGGAAAAAGGGATCCCATTTCTTTTAGAGCTATACAGGTGGTGTTTTACGCCTGCCAGGAAGGGCATTTGTACTCTGATGAATGATTGCTCTAGGCCCAGGATGGAGAACCTATGGCACGCATGCCACAGGTGGCATGTGGAGCCATTTGTCAGGGCACGCGAGGCATTGAAGACTCCGGAGGGCAAAAAACGACCCTACGAGCAAACCGGAAGTCACTTTGTTTTTTGTCTTCTGGAGCTTTCAGGGAAGCATCCCGAGGGCTCCTGAATGCTCCGGAGGGCTAAAATCGGCCCTACAAGCAACCCACAAGTCACTTCTGGTTTGCTTGTAGGGTCATTTTCTGCCCTCCGAAGGCTTCAGGGAAGCCTCCTGAAGCCTCCAGAGGGCCTGCGGGGGGTGGGGACGCAGTTTTCGCCCTCCCCAGGCTTATATAAAGCCTCTGGAGCCTAAGGAGGGCAAAAAAAGCATGCAAAAAATGGGGGGAAGTGCCTGTCATGCGCGCATGCTTGCTGGAGGGGGGGGATATCGCGCATTGCATTATGGGTGCGGCACGCCCGCTCACGATCCACCTGTGCTTCCCCCGCTTATGGCATGCGAGGCAGTCATTTAAATGTTTTAATTAAATCTCTATCTGTGTAATTTAAAGTGAGCACTTATTCAGTTAAGTAATCCTTTGTAGGCAGTGTGTTCCGGATTTGAAATGGAGTATAAGACGCACCTCCCTCCCCCCCACAAAGAGCGTGGAAATGTTGATGCATCTTATACACTGAATACAGCCATTTTTTACTTCCCGAAGCCCCACCCCCGCATCCCATTTTTGTGAAAAATGGGCTGTTTTTGCCTCCCCCCAAACACTCTGCAGACTTCAGCAAGGTTGGGGGAAGGGAAAAATCCCCCCGTTTTGGTGAAAAATGGGTGTTTTTGCCTTCCCCCAGCCCTGCTGAAGCCTGCAGTGTGCTTCTGGAGGCCATAGAGGAGAAAACCTTTTTTTCCCCTTATTTACCTTTTCTAAATCTTGGTGCGTCTTATACACCGTTTTTTTAGTCCGAAAAATACGGTAATTTGTGTTGCCCATTCAGGATACTTTTTCCTGGAAGAAATTATTTTCCAGTGTGAAAGAAGGTGTCAGCATATTTTGCTGTGGAACTTTTATCACCTCATAGATGTTTCTTATTGATCAATAAGAGACTTCTTGAAGGAAGAAGTAATCGCTTGTTTCTCCAAGGCTTCCTGATCCTTTGTCTGAGATAGCTGTTTGCTAGATATTCCCCAGATAAATATGGCATTTTTCTTCTGATTGACAAACTTGAGTGACTCTACTAACTCATGTAATTTTTCTAAATAAAAATCTTGTCCACTTGGAACATGTGTGGACTTCAATTCCCAGAATTCCCCAGGCTGTTTGTAGATTTAAAAAAAAACATGTAGAAAGATTGTGACGTTGTTTGAGTGATGACAGCTAAAATTATGGCTTCTTTTAAACCCTGGCATCATTTTTTTTTTCCGATTTTGGAAACGTTCTTCCCTCCTTGAATTATTTCCACAATAGTAGCATTCTTTGGGGTAGATTTCCAAAATCTACTCTGAAGAATGCTAGTATTGTGGAAATAATTCAAGGAGGGAAGAACTCTCAAATTGCTGAATTATGCATCTTCCTCTTGTTCAGTTGTTTTTTAATGTTGTAGATTCTTGTGATGTAAAATAGGTGCAATTAGGTTAGTTTTTTAACTTGGCACTGTATTTTTTTAGTTTTGAATTTAATGTCAAATTTATATTAAGCCAATTGAGATGTGTTTGGTTTAAGAAGTTGCAGGCAGGTATTACATTCCCCCCCCCCCCAATACTTCAAAGCTCTACTTAATAGTATCTAAAGATCCCACAAATTCAAAGTATGACTCAACCATCTCCCATTGAATTATGTGCACATATTATACTTATTTACGAAACCGCTGATTTAAACTGAGTTAATGTGTTCCGCATGTGAAGGGCTATCGGCTCATCCTCCGAATGGGTGGAGAGACAGGTTCCAAACCTCTAGCCATGCTTTGACAATGGTTAAATGGGAATAGAGGAAGCGTGCCACAAATCATGAGTTGTTCTGGTTTGAAACATTCATTTTACATTATACGGACTATCATCTTGGGTTCAGATGACATATTTAATCATTGCCAAACCACAAACTGGGATGTGCAAAAGCTTGCGCAGGAGAAACTGGAGGCCGCGTGAATGACACGTGCATAAGATGTTTGCCACTTAAATTACTTTATCGTTCAGCACGATCTGTGGATAGTCCTAAATGTTATGAGAGTGGGAAACAATATTTTTCCTGAATTCCTGGCAAATCCCTGCCAGTCTCTATTGGACAACCAAGGGGGTGACTTGGGTAGCAGTACCTCAGTTGTGCTTCAGAGCCATAGCGTTACATTCTACAATAATAATTGTTCATTATTCATTATTCAAACTGGAGAGCCAATTTGGTGTAATGGTCAAGGTCCTGGCCTAGTAAACCAGGAGATTGTGAGTTCTAGTCCCATTTTAGGCATGAAAGCTGGGTGGGTGAATCTGGTCCAGTCACCCTCTCTCGGGAGAAACTGGAGGCCACGTGAATGACGCATAACATGTTTGCCACTTAATTACTTTATGGTTCAGCACGATCTGTGAATAGGCCTAAATGTTATGAGAGTGTGGGGAAAATATTTTTCCTGAATTCCTGGCAAATCACTGCCAGTCTAACCAAGGGGGGTCACTTGGGTAGCAGTACCTTACTTGGTGTCAGAAAGTGCTTCCATCCTTAGATATTCTTAAAAATTCTGACCCCAAATAAACTATTACCATCTTGGCATGGCTGTTACCAGTGTTTTGGAGATGTCAAAATTAAAACAGGCCATTATAAATGGACTACTTCCAGAACAGCTGGAGCAGCCCTATTACAGGATTGGGATGTTATGGGATGAAACATCTGCACACCCATTATTAAAATGGCTAAATGTCCAGCAAGGGTTTGAGTGTAGACCCAAGAACACAATAATGTTGTGTTTAAGCCATTGTTTTCCCAATTAAGCAAAGTTCTATTTACATATTACTGTACCTCACGTTTAAAGGAGATCATTGTGGCCTTTTAGACAATTACGTTCAATAAAAGACTACATCTACCTATTTTGTATCTCTTATTTTTGGAAATGTAAATGGTTAAAACAATTTCATATCAAATTACTCTAGCAAATTTCAAACCCTGCTTTGAACCCAATGCCACCTGTGTGAAATCGTGAAGCTGAGAACTGAATTCTCTCACTCCATGGCACCAAATGCTAATCTTTAAAGGGTTGGTCTCAGTCTACAATTGCATAGACATCAGCTTGCAAAACTCAGCTATTCGGAGATTGCTTTTCTATTTTAGAGCATAACTGCATGCTTTAAAAATTATTTGGGGAAAAAAACTGTTTTGGCCCTTGCCTGACCTGATGTCTCTCTGCTATTTATTCAAGCAGCTGGGTCATTTTTCATGCTCTTGTGGAAGCTTGAACAAAGTTTAAAGAATAGCAGACGTGCGCTGAACTCGAGCAAGGCCCGAAGCAATTTTTCCAAACCATTTTTGAAGTGTGGGTTTGTGCACATCGCTTGATAGGTTTTAAAGTTCTTAACATAGAAAAAATCCTTTTTCTTTAAAAAATTTGTTTTAGCTTTGATGTTTTTCTTTGCAGACATGAGACCATCTCTTTAGGACTAACGCTGTTTTGATTTCGCTGGCAGCCCATTTCATGGTTAATTTGAATTCCAGTTCAATGCAGTTGCTGTTAGATACATTCAAACTGGTGGGGTTGTCTCTACATGGCCCTAGAACAGTGATGGCGAACCTTTTAGAGAACGAGTGCCCAAACTGCAAGTCTCTCTCTCTCTCTCTCTGGCCCGCGCATGCGCAGTAGCGACCTAAAGACCAGCTGGCTGGCGGGAGGTGGGGCCTTCCAACACCGGCAGCTCTACAAGAGGCAAGGTCTTTTTCTTTCACGAGCTTCTGTTTCCCTGCAAACAATGGCGGGAAACGCCAGGGAGAAACACGGTAGAACTGACCTGGGGTGACGGCGCGCATGCCCACAGTGAGGGCTCTGAGTGCTACTTCTGGCATGCATGCCATAGGTTCACGACCACTGTCCTAGAAATTGAAAGGAAACACAACAGCTGAGTTGGCGCGAAAGTGATTTGTGTGGGAACCAGTTTCTTGGAGAAGCACTGAGTTGACTTTGGCAGTGCCGACGGTACCGAAACTCTGCATTTAACGGGAAGTTTGTGCTCTAATTTTGCACGGTTCTGAACGAATCCGAATCACTGCTCTAACTAATGGTGAAAAAGACTTTTGAATTAAAAGCCCATTGGGGAGAATTGTCCTATTTAGTGGGAGGGAGGGTTGTCATTGATGCCAATCTCTGTGCATGGCCTTGGCTATCAATTACAAGTCTAGGCCACACAATTTGATGCAAAGCATAAAAGAGCCCTGGCTGATATATTTTGGAGATATATTTGTTTCTCTTCCCAACTGATGACATTTTGCTTTGGTTTCAGTCACCCTGTGTTGGAGGGGTAGCTACCGTGTTTCCCTGAAAATAAGATCTATCTAGAAAATAAGACCTATATTGATTTTTATATATGCACCCAGTATAAGCCGTACCTCCAAAATAAGCCCTAGTTAAGACCCCGCCCAGGCCGTTGCACCTGATTGCATGAGGTGGGATGAGGCGCTCGGGTAAAAATCAAGCTAAGGTGGGGAAGGGGGAGAGCTGCCCCCTCGTGCCCCGCACCCGCTTACCTTAGGACAGTTGCAGGCAGGCCTCCCACACTCCACTCCGACCCCTGCCAAAATGGAGGGTGGGGTGTGCCATGCGCGAGCAGCGGCAAGTGCCCGCAGAAGAAGTGGGCCGGCAGCAGCCACATGGGCTCCTGTTGGCCGGGGCAGTCAGTGCCACCGCTGTGAGGTGAGACAGTGGAAAAGACCCCCCCCCCCCAGTCTTTTGTTTTTGCCTCTTTGGGAGGCAAAAACAAAAGACTGGGTCTTATTTTCAGGGAAACACAGTAGCTTGATGAAAACTTCAGTGCGAGATGCTGGATTCTGATCAGCCAGTAAACACCAAGTTTTTATTACAGATAATGACTGTTATTGTGGCTGGAGAATGGTACCCGCAAGTAGGTTGACTGGAACCAACTACTAATCATCAGACTTGCATGGATTTATATATATGCCTCTGGTGGGGGAAATCCCCTCTGAGGTTTGCCACAATTGGAAAGATATGCAACTCCCTCGATACACTTTGGGAAGAAATGGCTGAAAAGGATGCCTTTTCTGAAAATAGATTTGCTTTTTTGGGGGGGAGGGGAGGTGTCTCATGCTGAAAATGCCATGCACTTTGAGGACCCTTACATGTTAGGAGTTCTGCCGTAGAGTAACGTCAACTACTTCTTTTGCTTCTTGTCGTCTTCATCTGTCCCGTTTAGTCTTAGCGTGTGGCAGGCCCCAAGCCACAGCCGTCTACAAAGTGTCCGAGTATGCTAGAAGATTTGGTGTGCCAGTGATTGCTGATGGAGGCATCCAGACGGTTGGACACATTGCCAAGGCCCTTGCCCTGGGCGCTTCCACGGGTGAGATTGGAATCACAAATGACTTACTAACACCTACTTTCAGCTCATGGGATCATTATCATTTCCAGGCACAGCCTTTGGAAGGGAAGGGAATTGTTTGCTAACATAAGACCATAGAGATGTCTTGTAGTATATATCATGTTTGTGGCTCAAATGCATGGCTAGGAACCATGCCTATATTGGGGAATTTGCCAGGAAGATACAGATAGAGAGATAGATAGAGATAGATAGATAGATAGATAGATAGATAGATAGATAGATAGATAGATAGATAGATAGATAGAGAGACAGACAGACAGACAGACAGACGACAGACAGATACATGGATGGATGGATGGATGGATGGATGGATGGATGGATGGATGGATGGATGGATGGAGAGAGAGAGAGAGAGAGAGAGATGATAGATGGAGAGAGGGAGGGAGAGATGCAGAGGTGGGTTCCTACCAGTTCGCACCTATTCGGTAGAACCGGTTCATCAAATCTGCCGAACCGGTTAGAAGAGGTTCCACCAGTGGACCCGGAAAGCAGGCCACACCTACAGAAGAGGTTCCAAATTTTTTTGAAACCCACCACTGGTCCTTGGATATGATTATTCTACACTATCATGCTCATATTTATAAAACTCAGTGCTTCTGTGAAAGGTAAGGATGACTACTGCGTTTGTGGTACAATCAGAACATTGCGTGTGTTGAAGTTGTTTTAATGCAAAACAAAGATGCCCTTTAAAGAACAAGTTTACATCATATTCTTATGCATGCCAGTGCTGTGTGTGAGGTAATTTAAGGTGGTTCTGACAAGTGTCGTCGGCATCTTCATATCCAGTCACATGGGCGGCAAACCACTCCCATCTGGTCACATGGGTGGCAAGCCACTCCTACAAAGGAGGCCACACCCACAGAGTAGGTTTGAATAATTTTTGAAACCCACCACTGGAGAGATGATAGATAGAAAGCACTTGTATATAATTATAGCTTCAGAATAATTATAGCTTCAGAGTTGGAAGGGACCTTGGAGGTCTTCTAGTCCAACCTCCTGCTCAGGTAAGAAACCCTATACCATTTCAGACAAATGCTTGTCCAACATCTTCTTAAAAACCTCCAGTGATGGAGCATCCACAACTTCTGGAGGCAAGTCATTCCACTGATTAATGGTTCTACCTGTCAGGAAATTCCTCCTTAGAATTTCTCTCCTTGATTAGTTTACGGGCATATTCAGCACACGAACGCAATTAGCTTCATCCGAGGAGCTGATATCAAAGTTAACCTGCTTCCCCCAAGTTCCTGTCCTATTTCCTGTTGTGTTTTTTTCCACATCCCCTCACACACTGTTGCTAGCATTTGTTTTTCCTGGTTCTAGTGATGATGGGGTCCCTTCTAGCTGCTACCTCAGAAGCCCCAGGGGAGTATTTTTTCTCTGATGGGATCAGGCTGAAGAAATATCGTGGCATGGGATCTCTTGATGCAATGGACAAGAACCTGGGCAGCCAGAACAGATATTTCAGGTAAGAGGAATAGTTAGAATAGCAACAGCCCTTAGACTTATATACCGCTTCATAGTGCTTTTACAGCCCTCTCTAAGCAGTTTATAGAGTCAGCCTATTGCTCCTCCCCTCCCCCCCCCAACAATCTGGTTCCTCATTTTACCCACCTTGGAGGCTGAGTCAACCTTCAGCCGGTGGGATTTGAACTGCCAAACTGCAGCTAGCAGTCAGCTGAAGCAGCCTGCAGTACTGCACTCTAATCACTGCGCCACCTCGGCTCCCTTAGTGTGCCAACAAACAAATCCATGCAAAAAAGAGAACGTTTGTGTAAAGCTTCAGGGCTTTTTCACCTTATCAGGATTACCTTCCTCTAGAAGGTTGCCAGAATGAAATAAATCAATACTTTTGGACAGGTAGTTAGTATTTTTTTCTCCTTTCAAACATTTCTTTTCTCCGTGATTTGTTTCTTCTCAGTGAGACGGATAAAATTAAGGTGGCCCAGGGTGTCTCTGGGGCCGTGCAGGACAAGGGCTCCATCCACAAGTTTGTGCCATACCTGATTGCTGGCATCCAGCACTCCTGCCAAGATATCGGTTCAAAGAGTTTAACACAGCTGAGGTGAGAGCAGGAACTGTTTTTTCCGTCATTACCCTGGTCTGTAGCTCAAGCGCAGTTTTGGAGCTGCTGTGGCCATTGGCTGTGTGCCTGCGTGTTTGGAAATCTATGAAGCAAGGCTTCAATTCCTGGTAAAGATCGATTTGGGTCATTCGTACAGCCCCTCGGTTTTAGTGCCTGTGCTGTGGCAGATGGGGAAGGTTGCTTTTTCTTCCCTTTGACCGCCAGGGCCATGATGTATTCCGGAGAGCTGAAATTCGAGAAGAGAACGACGTCTGCTCAGGTGGAAGGAGGGGTTCACGGCCTTCACTCGTAAGCTTGTTTTGTGCAACCTTTCATTTTGAATAAGTGGAGCTCTCTCCCTTCCGATTGTTCTGAAGCGGCACTTAGAAAGGCTCTTGCCTTGCTTTCTGTGGCAGAAGAGACACCTTTCCCTTTCCTGGCTTCTTTCTTTCTTTCTTTCTTTCTTTCTTTCTTTCTTTCTTTCTTTCTTTCTTTCTTTCTTTCTTTCTTTCTTTCTTTCTTTCTTTCTTTCTTTCTTTCCTTCCTTCCTTCCTTCTTCTTCTTCTCCTCCTCCTCCTTCTCCTCTTCCTCTCCTTCTCTTCTTCTTCTTGTCCTCTCCTCTCCATCTCCTCCTCCTCTTCGCCTCCTCCACCATCACCTCCTCCTCCTCCTTCTTCTTCCAGAGAGCAAGCAAGCCTGCCCATCCACTCTGCCAAGGACTCTTCCTAATTATGGCAAAGTCCCAAGTTTCCTTTTTGTTATGGTTTATTGTCTTTTGTGTTTCATAAGCTCGGTGGGTTTTCTTGGCCGACTCGCAAGCTGACAGCAGCAATGCACTGCTGTAAATGAATCAGAAGCCTTCTCTGATGCCTTGGGCTTAAGGCATCTTACCTTTTTTTGAGTCCTCATTCTGAGGCAGCCATTGCTGTTTCTCTGGGGCAGGTAATAGAGAGTAGTATTGTAGGTAATGGAAGCCCAGCTTCTGTTCAGTAGGATCTCCGTGGCTGGCTCCACAGGGAATCCCTCCCCCACTTCTACCAGCCTTCCCAATAGACCTCCAGGGAAATCTACAGGAATCCAAGTCAGCCCAACACTGTTTGGATTCAGGCCCAACATGAGTGAACACCCATCTCACAGGGGACAAAAGTGCTGGAACCACCATCAGGAGGCAACCTAATTGCATCTACTACTAGTAGTAGTCACCTTCCACAGCAGCACTCTCCTCAGTCTTACCAGCCACTCTTCAGCCCATCTTCCCCTCCCGAAAGGAAGTGGCTCCCTATTAAGACTACCCACTCTCCATCGTCATGGTTTTTTTTTTAAGCCCTAACCCAAGTTTCGTTTGAACTCTAGTGCAAATTAGCTTTAGAGCTTCTGGTGTGGAAAATTGCATTTTTGATCACTGTATCTTCTACCACACGTATCAGAAAAGGGGGATTCTCTCTCAAGGAAGATTTTCCCATTAGCCAGCCAGGCACCATCACTATCTGAAGCCAGTCTTCACTGTTGAGATGGATTTGGATTTTTACTGGGGCCAGAATATGGTACTCTTGATGCCCAAGGAGGCTGAGTTAGAAAAGTCAGTATAAACTGTATATGAACTAACAAGACAAGAGATAGATGATTTCCAAGTAATCAGCTGTCACTTCACTTATTTCCTTCCTTTCCTTCCTTCCTTCCCCTCCCTTTTCTTTCTTCCTTCCATCCCTCCCTTTCCTTTCCTTTTTTTCCTTCCTTCCATCCCTCCCTTTACTTCCTTCCTTCCATCTCTCCCTTTCCTTTTTTCCCTTTCCTTCTTTCCCTTTTCTTCCTTCTCTCCCCTCCTTTTCCTTCCTTCCCTTTCCTTCCTTCCTCCCTCCCTCCCTCCACATTATTTTGTTGTTGCTTAACCCAACTCCTTTCATTTCCTAGATATGAGAAGCGTCTTTTCTGATGATGGGTCCCTTGTGCATTTCCAGAGCCTCTTTTGTCTCATGGGGCTCGTGCAGCCACGATCATGAACTGCTCCCTTCACAGAAGTGCCATTTTGCTAAAGACGCAGGGCTACATGCCATTTCCCAAATCATCAGCTGCTCTGACCAAGGCTGAAGAGAACCTATTCCAGGGATGGTGCTGTATGCTGACAGAAACCTTGCAGATGTGTGTTCTTGCACTATTTTTACAATAAAACATGAGGAACGAGTCTTAACTTTTTCCAACACGCCTGGGGATCAGTTCAGCTTGTCTTTTCTGTTGGCATCTTCTAAAGGAGGATTTGATCAGCTACACTCCAACGTACATTAACAAAGCCTTCCACGTATGCGTAAAGCCATCCATTTTATTTCCTAAAAATGATTTTCACCCATCCTCAGTGCAAATGTTGCAACATGCACACTCCCTGTCACGTTCTTCTTAAAGACATTTCAGGCTGTTGATTTCAGAGATTATTTTTTGGAAGCAAGAGTTCCCAGCTTCCAGAGATTGTTTTATCCACCCCAAACTATGTCTTAAAGAATTTATTCTTAGTGGATATTCAGAATTGCATGAAAAAAGGGCATCTGTTGGTGCTCTAGCCTAATGTTCAGGTTTGAAGTAGAACACATTCTTTTCTAGTTTCAAAACAGACAGATTTACCATCACCCAAGATCAATGTTAGTGGGAGGATTGTTGGTTATGCTGCATTCATAGGTCTAGTTATCTGCTTGTGTGGGTAAGATCTCACACTTTTATGTAACTTCAAACACGCATACTGGCAGGTATAAATAAACAAGAAAGCATTAGCAAAATTACAAATTTACATAACTAGGAATCATGAAATCAAGGGGCATGAAACCTTTGTAGGGAAAAGTGATGTTTACACCTTAAAATGCAATTTATGCAGATCATTGCTGTTATGCAGGAGAGCATTCCTTAACATTGTGTGAATATGGGTTTTTTTTAAACATACACTATATTGCCAAAAGTATTCGCTCACCTGCCTTTACTTGCATATGAGCTTACTGTAAGTGACATTCCATTCCTAATCCGTAGGGTTCAATATGACGTCGGTCCACCCTTTGCAGCTATAACAGCTTCAACTCTTCTGGGAAGGCTGTCCACAAGGTTCAGGAGTGTGTTTATGGGAATTTTTGACCATTCTTCCAGAAGTGCATTTGTGAGGTCACACACTGATGTTGGATGAGTTTACATGGCCTACCACTTTGTGGCCGAGTTGCTGTCGTTCCCAAACACTTCCACGTTCTTATAATATAGCTGACAGTTGACTGTGGAATATTTAGGAGCGAGGAAATGTCACGACTGGATTTGTTGCACAGGTGACATCCTATCATAGTTCCACGCTGGAATTCACTGAGCTGAGAGCGATCCATTCTTTCTCAAATGTTTGTAAAAACAGTCTGCATGCCTAGGTACTTGATTTTATACACCTGTGGCCATGGAAGTGATTGGAACACCTGATTCTGATTATTTGGATGAGCGAATATTTTTGGCAATATAGTGTATTTATTATGAAACAGGTTCAAGTCTCAAAATCTTGGAATGATGTTTTTCTTCTCTGGTCCATTACCCAGGTCCTTCATTCTTCACAGTTGGGGCTGTATTTTTTTAACGATTTTACAAAACAGTAGAGGAACATACGCATGGACAACTGGCTGCTGTCATAGTAGCCTATAACTCTTGCACTCTAACTTTAGGAACTCTCTTCTTTGTTAAAAATCACAAGTTTCTCAAATCCAGTCTGTTCTTGCTTTGATTGGTCTGGGAAAGCTAATAGTGAAATGGTTCTAGAGGAGGGGGTGTCAAACTCATGGTGTCACATTGTCACATGATGTATCACGACTGTCCTTCGCTAAAGCCGTGGTGTATGTGGCCAGTGTGTGACGCACCCGGCTCGTGGGCCGCAAGTTTGACACCCTTATTCTAGAGGTTCACAACGAAGAATGTTTATTTGGTGGCCCATGGAACATCTGTTGCTTATGCAAATTGAAGAGCCAGTTTGGTGTCGCGGTTAAAGGCACTGGATTGAAAACTGGGAGCCTTGAGTTCTAATCATGCCTTAGGCACAAGGCTAGCCAGGACCCAAGTCAGCCTTTCCAAACCACTTGCCCAAAAAAATTTCAACCCAGCTATGTGGACTTATCTCTCTAGTCTCAGAGACCACTCCAATACACAGACAATCAAACCTTCAGTTTTTAAAGTATGTATGTCAATGGTTTATGCCCTATCATAATGAAGCGTTCTGTAAAAAAAAATTTGGGGGAAAGATGCATTAGTTACTCATTCAAATTCCTTGTCTTACACAAGTAAGTGTACACAAAATGCCTATCAATAGGACTTTAGTGACCTTACATTCTAAGACAATTAGCTGCCCAGTCACTTGCAAGGGCCCTTGTGTAGCCAAGGCGCCTGTCCCCAACTCTCTAAAACAGGTTTTCTGGTACCACATGACTGCCCTCTGCTGGGCATTCCTATAAAACTATACATTTGGTTTTTAAAAAGTTGCAGTTTGCGCATCTAACTTCAGCCATTTTTGTCTTCAATCAAACTACCGTAACTAAACTGTTCCACTAAAAACTCCATTTCCTATCTTTCCTCAATGGAAATAAACACAGGTTCATAGTAATAAGGCTATGAAGTAGGTTTAAAAGACCAGTTAATTTTCCTGGAGCCCTTAAATGTTTCCATTACTGTCAAATATTTGGGACCCATTTAGATATATCGTGACTTGTCTGTTGACTCTTCCATGAGTCCTGGCAAAGGGCAGCCCTGTCCTTGGTGCATTTGTTTAAATAACACCACCGCAAAGTTCGGAGTTCACTCAACTTTCTCAGAGGCACATGTGTGCAATACAGGTAGTCCTCGGCTTATGACCACAGAGCCCAAAATATGTTGCTAACTGAAACATTTGCTCAGTGAATTTTGCCCCATTTTACAACCTTTCTTGCCACACGTGGTTAAGTGCGTGGCACGACAAAACCGCGAAGCCCTTATCCGCGGAGACATAAGCGTGTTGCTAAAGCCGCGACGTCATCACCGCCGCGACAACAGCGCGGCAACAGAAGGGCGCTTTAAAACGGCGCCGCGGCAGAAAGCTGATTTCAATTAAGGTAAGGGTTAGGATTAGGTTTAGGGGTTTGTTTTAGGGTTAGGGTTAGGTTTAGGGTACTGAGTGCTTGGGAATGCGCGGATTTGCCCTCCGCGATTATGTCATCGCGGTAGGGTCGCGTTTTTCCTTAGCGCTTCGAACGGCGCAAATTAGTCTTCGTGCTTATGTCTCCGCGGATAAGGGCTTCGCGGATTTGTGGTGGAACCGTTAAGTGAATCACTGCAGTTTAGTAAGTTAGTAACACGGTTGTTAAGTGAATCTGGATTTCCCTTTGACTTTGCTTGTCAGAAGGTCACAAAAGCTGATCACGTGACCCCAGCCAGGACACTGCAGCCATCATAACTATGAATCAGTTGTCAAGCATCTGAATCTTGATGCTGCAACAGTTGTATGAAAAACTGTCGTAAGTCACTTATTTCATTGCCATTTTAACTTGGAGCAGTCACTAAATGAACTGTTGTAAGTCAAGGACTACCCGTATAACATATTCCTTAAAACTCCGGGGGTTGGGATATGCTTCAGCTAAGCAATACGTATACCAGCGCTTTGTTCTGCAGGGTGGCAGAAGAGACTATGTAATTCGAATGCAGTATTGCAGGCTAATTCTGCCCACGGGCTGAAGTTCGGTCCTGGCTGACTCATGGTCGACTTCTGCCTTTCTGAGGTATGTATGTAGGTGTGCGCGCACAAACAGAAGCACATATATGAAATTAAATCACGGAGTGGGTAGAGAAGCCCACTTTAGAAACTTCATCTCAAAGACTATAAATCAATTTTGGACAAATAATTTTATTTCAGTCCACCCAAAAGATTTCCTCCGTGGACAGAAATTCACTAGCAGCCTGCAGTTGTTTCAGATAACAACTAGATACAAGACAGTGGTGCATGGTAATCATTTTCAGGCTTACTTTTCCACGCTGGGCTCATGCCGCACTGCAAGGAAGAGCTGCCTGCCTCAGATCTAGCTGTAAGCCTGGGGAAAAAAATCCAGCTCTTTTGGCAACTTCTTAACAGCTGATGCTTGTCTGACTGGGAGAAGCAGCGGATAGATCCCTGAAGGGGCGGGCAGCCATGACAGTAGAGTCTCTTTCTCTAGCCTGCTCAGAATGCCTCTCGTCTTGTCTTACCCTTAAAGGCTTATTCATACATGGTAGCAGGAGGAGGAGGTATGAGTCCAGCAGCTGTCACACGTCGTTCGCTTACCAGGAAGTTGAAAGTAGCACAAGCATTAGGCTGTGGAGCCAAAGAGATGAGAAAGAATAAAAGACTAGCACAGTTGGAAAGAACCTTGGAGGTCTTCTACTCCAACCCACTGCTCAAGTTCAAGTTGGGTCCAAGTTCAAAGCCAACCAAAGGAATCAATGCGGAGAAAAAGATGAGAGTCTATTTTTATTGCTATTCATGCTTTAGGGAATCATAGTGAATCAACCAATGCATATGGAGGAAAATAGGATAGGATAGAATAGAATAACAGAGTTGAAAGGGGCCTTGGTGGTCTTTTAATCTAACCCCCTTAGGCAGGAAACTCTATACTATTTCAGACAAATGGTTATCCAATCTCTTCTTAAAAACTTCCCGTGTTGGAGACAAGTTGCTCCACTGATTGTTCTGTCAGGAAAGAAAAGAGCAATACAAATTCCATTGCAAAATGCCAAAGGCATCACTGCCAAATTTTCTGGAGCATACAATCCAAGCAAAGACTTCTGGAGATAAAAAAATAAGCTCCATGTGCATTTGTGTGCACTTTTAAGGAAACAAATCATGAGGACTAGAATGCTAAGCATGCCGAACACTGCAGCAGGCAAGATTTCATGCTGCCTGTGCGAAGAAGAAGAATCTTTTTGCTATCTGCTTCTTCCTGTCCTTACCACACACCATCTCTTACCGTGCTTTGTACTTCCACAGCGATTCCGCGTTGCTGCAAACATTTCAGGACATCTGGATCCAGCCTCTCTACTTTGGCTCCCGTTCCCAGGACCACAATTTCTAGGACAACCAACAGGGGAAGGCAGGGAAGGATAGTGAGATGACGTTTCCTCCTTAAGGCCGAAATTTACAAAAACCCTCTTAAAACCCAGCCCAAGATTCACAGTTATTTTGTACCTATTTTGGGCTCCAGCATATAGAACAGAGCAAGACTCTCTGGAATAATATCTTTGTATGTGCCAACCTGGAATTTGAAACAAAATAATAAAAGACAAAACTCTTCCGATAGTGAATACACAGCGTAACAAAAAAAGCAGAGTTTCTCAACCTTGACGGCCAGAATTCTTCAGCGGCGTATTGAAGTCCACACATCTCAAGTGGCCAAGATTGAGAAACATTGCTTTATTTATTTTTTAAGAGTTTATTTATACATTTTATCTTTACATACATAAGTGCTTTGTGAACAATGTATTGTCTGAATCAATTTGCTTACATAACAGTACTTTTCCAGTCCCTAATCTCTACCTCTATTATCCAACAAGAAACACTGTTTTAGATGGACTACATGATCTCTGAAGCTGAGCGGGAGTTTTATGCATTAAAATACATACAAGTTCCCATTAAAAACATTATTTTATGTGAATCACAAACTGGCATGTATGGATGCTTCTTATTAAATGATACTCATTCAGCAACCTGTGTTGGGTTCACCGACAAAAGCGCGCTGAGAAAACCGTGAGTTCTAAACCACGCCAACGAATGAGCGCAGAAGCGCGCCGACAACAGTGCGCTGACAGAAGTGCGCTCTAAACCTAACCCTAAACCTAACCCTAAACCTAACCCTAAACCTAACCCTGAACCTAACCCTGAACGTAACCCTTACCTTAACTTAAATTGCGCTTCTGTCAGCGCACTGTTGTGGGCGCGTTGATGACGTTGCGGTTTTCACGCCACGGTTTCATCGGCGCACTTTTGTCATGCGCACATTTGTCGGGTCACGCCTTTGTTGGTATTAAATGAGTGGTAGTTATGACTGATCGTAGAAAATCTCATTGTTGCAGTGACCTCGTGGTCACATGATCACAATCCAGGTATTCAGCAACCAGCCCAGATTTCTGACTATCAGTGTCCCACTACCACGTGAACATACTTGGCAGCTTCCCACAAGCAAAGTCATTGGGGAAGCCAGCAGGAAGTCAGTTCATGAGGCTCTTGCTTAATGACGGAACTGCTGGAACTGCCATCACAAAGCAGCGTCATCATGTACATTGCCCATTACAAAAATATTGCTTAGTAATGCAAGTTCCCATCATTAAGCAAGGACTCACTGTAAATGGATGTGAGGAAAAAATATATTAAAATTATAAAATATACGTATATCCTGAACTGAAGAGATTCTGTATCTCTATTAAGAAATCAAAAAACGTACATTCCACTGCAGGATGGCTTGTGGCAAAATAGCGCAAGGGCCTACCACTGTGTTCCCATTGATGGAGAAACCAAAATTAGTGCAATTTTCAATAAACATAATGTTTGGTGAGTCTCTCTCCAAACGATGGAGTGTTGTTTTCTGGAGATGCTCATCATCAGAAGGTGTGAGGCGATGATTTCGCTGAGGCTGCCTGAAACTGAACACAGAGAGTGTAAGATAATGGGAGTAGGCCTGATCAGTAAGTCAAGACGCCAGTTAACCAATACACATTTATGAACCACTCTAACTAAATGGAAAACTGAAGGGCTTCCATCTGGGATTGACCCATATCCAAAAAGGACAGACAGAACAATAACCTTGAACATTTGTTAAAGATCGGTGCTTGGTACAGGAGTAAAATTGTGGCCCAGTTACAAGTAGTCCTCAACTTGCAACCATAATTGAGCCCCGTTTTGGTTGCTAAGTGTGACATTCGTTGAGTTTTGCACCATTTTACGACCTTTCTTACCATAGTTGTTAAACTGAACCATTGAAGCTGTTAAGTTAGTAACATAGCTGTTAAGTAAATCAGGCTTCCCCACTGGCTTTGCTTGTCAGGTGGTTGCAAAACAGGATCACCTGACCCCAGGACACAAACCGTCATAAATATGAGTCAGTTGCCAAGCGCCTGAACTGTCATGTGACCATGGGGATGCTGCAATGGTCATAAGTGTGAAAACTGGTGATAAGTCACCTTTCTTTTAGTGCCATTGTAACTTCAAATGGTCACTAATCGAATAATGCTGTAAGTCGAGGACTATCTGTACTTCTAGCCACAGTGTGAAAAAATTGCTTTTAAATTACAGTAGGCAGAAGATTATTTGCCTTGCCTTCTTATTTTAACCCAGAATAATTTACATCCCTTTATTGTAGTTTTCCCAACCTCAGCCATTTAAAAACGCATGGACTTCAACTGCCAGAATACTCCAGCCAATTTTTATGAGGGTAAATGCTCTGGACAGAATGGCATAATTAAATAATTTTGGCGATCTCCCTTCTGTAAGGTTCAACTACCCTATTATGGTTGATACTGCTGGTTGCTCAATGGGTTTAAAGCTCTTGAAACAAGTGACACTTAAGGACCTATCAAACAAGGTTTAGCTTTTCAAGGTACAGGTAGTCCTCAACTTCAACAATTCATTTAGTGACTGTTCAAAATTACAGCACTGAAAAAAAGTGACACATGGGGCTTATGACCATGTTTCACACCTGCGACCATGACAGCATCCCCAGGATCAAAATTTAGATGCTTGGCAACGGGTTCATAATGTATGACAACTGCAGTGTCCCAGCAGTGTGTGTGTGTGTGTGTGTGTGTGTGTGTGACTTGGTCCCCTTTTGCGACCTTCTGACAAGCAAAGTCAAGAGGGAAAAAGCCAGATTCAGTTAACAACTGTGTCACTTAATTTACCAACAGCGCTGACTCACTTAACAACTGTGGCAAGAGAAGTCATAAAACGGGGCAAAACTCATTTAAAAATGGTACCGCTTAGCAACCGAAATTTGGGGGTCAATTGTGGTCGTAGGGTGAGGGCTACCTGCAATTACAAATGGCTTTGAAAAGTGTGTGCACGTAAAACAGTGTAACGCACCCACACCCAAACTCCAAACTGACTCTTGTACAGCGCCTTTCCTTTTCCTTCCCAGTGGATTCCTCTGCATCCTGACAGGCGGCAGATCTCCAGCATCAAATCCGATTTTAAATTCAGACTCCAACATAATGTACAAACCTAACCAGAACGGTTGCCGGGATACTTTCAACTAAACCAAGCCACTTTCCTTTTTCCTTTTTTTTTGGTTCCCTGCACCTCCTCCTCAAGAGGGAAAAAAAAAGAGATTTAATTCCCCCTGCAAGCCAAGCTTCTACTATGAGGGGTGGATTTCACAGCCACACGTGCAAAGAGTTTGCTCAGCCCCCGTCAAGCACGGAAAGGTGTCCTCCCGCCTTCTCGGGACAGGCTCCTTCCGCTCTTCCCAGGATCGACCCGGCTTCTCCCGAGCGGCCCTAAAGGAACCCGTCGTGCTTCAGCCAAGGTCAGCACCCCGGAGCCACAGACATACACACACACACACACACAGAGCCCCTGGCATTTATTTTGCGGGAACCTCAGCACCAGGCTGGATCCCGGGCGGAGAGGCGAGGAGCGGAGCCTCCCCAGCGCGAGCCGAAACGCAGCTGCCCGGGTGCAAAGGGGCGACGGGCGCTATTCGGCTGCAGCCACAGGGCTACACTGACCTGCGGGCGAAAAAAGCCGGCCTTGCTCTCCAGACGAGAGACGAGCCCAGCGACCGGAGGGCAGCCATGAGAGCGGCGGGAAGAGTGGGCGGGGCCTTGCCGACGACCGCCCTCTAGTGGCGACGACGCGCAGCTGCCAGTGCCGCCACGCTCCACTTGTCCAATCAGTCAGTCAGTCAGAATAGAGCTGGAATAGAAATAGGAATAGGAATATAATTCTTTATTGGCCAAGTGTGATTGGACACACAAGGGATTTGTCTTTGGTGTATATTGTCTCAGTGTACATCAGTGGTAGTCAACCTGGTCCCTACCGCCCACTAGTGGGCGTTCCAGCTTTCATGGTGGGCGGTAGGGGTTTTGTCTGATATTGAAGCACTTTCCTTTTTTTTAATTTTTGACTTTAAAAAAAAATTCATAGCATTATTTAAAAACATTTTCATTAGGTTTTCAAAAAATCACCATTACTGTGGAACCGGTGGGCAGTTAGAAAATTTTACTACTAACGGAGATACAAAAGTGGGCGGTAGGTATAAAAAGGTTGACTACCCCTGATGTACATAAAGGAGAATAAAATACATTTATCAAGCATAAATAAAGATGCAACACTTAAGGATAGTCAAAGTTACTAATAAGCTATTAAATCTTACTAGTAAATAAAACAATATAAATTAAAAGATACAAGCAACATGGTTATAGAAATGGGAAGCGATATATACTAGGAAGGAAGATAAGAAGAACAGTAATACAGTCTTAGTAAATTATTTCACAATGTTGTGGGAATTAGTTTTTAAGCAGAGTGATGGCATGGGGGGCTGTCCTTGTTTCTAGGGAGCTAAGGGACCTTGGAGGTCTTCTAGTCCAACCCCCTGCTCAAACAGGAGACCCTATATACCATTTCAGATAAGTGGCTGTCCAGTCATTTCTTAAAAACCTTCAGTGATGAAAAAGCCACAATTTCTAGAGGAAAGTTCTTCCACTGGTTAATTGTCCTCACTGTGAGGAAGTTTCTCATTAATTCCAGGTTGCTTCTTTCCTTGATTAGTTTCCACCCATTGTCCTGTCTTCTGGATGGAAACTTTGGAGACCAACCTATTCTTTGGGGAATTGGTTGAACCCCTCTTCTTTGTGGCAGCCCCTCAAATACCGGACACATTCTTATTCCCACTGCAGAAGGCGGTGCTACAAAGGCTGGTATCTAATAAAAGTAACTCCTCAACTTAGAGTTACAAAGTTCATTTAGTGGCCATTCAAACTTACAATGGCAGACTTACGACCATTTGTCACACTGCTATTGAAGCATCCCCATAGTCACATGATCAAAATTCAGCTGCTTGGCAACTGGTTCATATTTATGAGGGTTGCAGGGTCATGTGAAATGAATCCAAGTTCCCCCATTGACTTTGCTTGTCAGAATCCAGCTGGGAAAGTCGTAAAATGGCAACCACGTGACCCAGGGATGCTGTGATCATTGTAAATACATGTTGATTGACAAGCACCCGAATTTTGATCATCATGACTGTGGGGATGCTGTGACAGTCATAAGAGCAAGGACCGACGGATCATAACTCGCTTTTTCCAGTGCCATTGTAACAGTCACTAAACAAATGTAAATCAAGGACTACCTGTATCATCTGCTTCTTCTTCTTTTAACGACCCCATAATCTTTTGCAGGGTGGAGTCTGGGCAACTGAAGCAGAAATGTCTCCCTCAAGCACCTAAATTAATTCTCGCCCAAGGTTACTTTCTTGTGCTACCACCAGATGGAGCTGAGTTGTATGGATAAGGAAACATTAAATGAAAGAAAACAAAAGAGTAATTTTAGATGTGTTTGGACTGGTTTTACGACTATTGAAGTGCTGGGGACTTACCAACTAATGGTACCACTAATGTCTGGAAAACATGGAAATGACAGCCACTGTAAAAACTTTCATTTAGTTGAATATTTTATTTATAGCAAGAAGATGCTAAATATCCGTAGTATATTTATATATTTTGCTTTATTTTAAAAATATGCCAAGGCGGTTTCCAGTGCTTTCATAATAGACTGAAATCACAAAGGCTGTGCTTTTAAATATAGCAATAAAATTAATTCAAATATAAAATCCAACTTACCAAGAAAAAAAAATCCAATCAACCAAAGGGAAATCCAGGCCCAGATAAAAAACAAAAGTGGTTTTTCAGTTGTAAATGGAAGTCAATTTGGTGAAGTGGTTCAGGTGATGGCCTACAAACCAGGAGGTGGTGAGTTCTAATCCTGCCTGAGGTATGAAAGCCAGCTGTCTATCTTTGAGCCACTCACTTTCAATCCTATTCACAGGATTGTTGTGGGGGAAAATAGGAAGAGGAAGGAATATTAGATATATTTACCGCCTTGAGTTACTTATAAAGTAATAAAGGCAGGATAAAAATCTCACTGTGTTTCATCACATTATTCATTTTATTTAATTATGAAACATACCGTACTTATTATTTTGCACTGTGGGAAGGGAATTACTGCAACGTGCTCTACATGGGGCAGCCCTTGAAGAGCATTCGGCGACTACAGCTTGTCCAGAATGCAGCCATGCGAGCGATCGTAGGTGCGCCTTGGTTCACCCATGTAACACCTATCCTCCGCGAGCTGCACTGGCTGCCTATTAGTCTCTGGATACGCTTCAAGGCGCTAGTCGTCACTTATAAAGCCCTTCATGGTATTGGACCTGGGTACTTGAGAGACCGCCTGCTGCCAATTACCTCCACTAGACCGATTAGATCCCACAGATTAGGCCTCCTCCGAATTCCATCCGCCGCCCAATGTCGACTGGCGACTACTCGGAGGAGAGCCTTCTCTGTGGCTGCTCCGACCCTCTGGAACGAACTCCCCGTGGAGATTCGAACCCTCACCACCCTCCAGGCCTTCCACAAAGCCCTTAAAACCTGGCTGTTCCGACAGGCCTGAGGCTAAAGAACTGTTGCCCCCGCCTCGAATTGGTATGACTGTTGTGTTTTAATTATGCATTGTTTTTTATGTCCTTTAAATTCTTGTCTGTATCCCCCTTCCCTGTTGAGTTGTGAGCCACCCTGAGTCCCCTTCGGGGAAAAGGGTGGCATATAAATAAAATCAACATCAACATCATCAACATCAATTTCACCAAGACAGTGTTGTATTAGGAAGACCAGTACAGCCCATAACCAAACTGGAAGTCACTAGAATAACAAAGCCAGCATACATTCTAAAAGAAACCTCCTGAGAATAATTACTAGGATATCAGTACAATTAGAAATAGTTGCAGAGTACAAAATAATACAAAAGATCTAGGAAGTGCAGGAAGAAGTTACCCTTAAGAGAGGAAAAGGTCAGAATGACAACAATGATTAGCTCAGGACGAAGATGTAAAAATAGGAAATACAGTAGAAGACACTAGGGTTCATCCCTGCTCCATGGGAATTACTTTAGGGCAGAGGAATAACAAAACGCAAGACAGGATTAGAACCATTAGCAAGGGTACACACAAAAAGTGATAAAACAATAGTACAAAGAAAACAAAAGGACTTCAAAGAGGAAAATGGTATAAAAAATGTGCACTTACATGTACATCGGGGTCAGCTCACCCAGGAACACTGATCTACATCACTGTCGGTCTTGCTTTCCTGAAGTAATAAAGGCAACTGGCTTTCAAACGCAGCTTGTTCGATCCTAAATTCATTTATCAGCCAGTGATGCTCTCCCAGCCGGGAAATCCGAACCCGTGGAGGAAACCTTTTTTCCATTTAACAGCACTAAGAAATTGAGGTATGTACATATTGTAGCTTGCTGCTCTGCTGTGTAATCCTTACAGCAGACCTCAAAAATCTGTTTGGTTGAGATTGGCAAGTTTCCTTTTTCCATCCTTCTAGCCCAAATTTCCGCCAAATTGGGGTCCCCTGGATAAATGGCACCCAGAATTTTCCTACATTTTAGAGGCACTGGTTTAGAGAAGGCTGTTTTAACTAGGATACCATGCCATTAAATGTCTACCTATATTAGGTAAAGGTAAAGGTTCCCCTCGCACATATGTGCTATTCATTCCCAAGTCTGGGGGGCGGTGCTCATCTCCATTTCAAAGCTGAAGAGCCAGCGCTGTCCGAAGATGTCTCCATGGTCATGTGGCTGGCATGACTAAACGCCAAAGGCGCACAGAATGCTGTTACCTTCCCACCAAAGGTGGTCCCTATTTTTCTACTTGCATTTTTTACGTGCTTTCGAACTGCTAGGTTGGCAGAAGCTGGGACAAGTAACAGGAGCTCACTCCGTTACGCGGTGCTAGGGATTCGAACCGCCGAACTGCCGACCTTTCTGATCAACAAGCTCAGCGTTTTAGCCACTTTAGCCACTGCGTCCCTACCTATATTGTCTATTGCCAAATGTCTGCCTATTTTATTTTGATGTAGATACTAACTTCACACAGATGGTGAATGCATGACATATACTGTACTTTTACATTGATACGTCTTTTGCTTCTCCAGTTCCAGAATTTGTTAAATTCATTACAGGCAATCTTCGACTTACAACCCATTCATTTAGTGACTGTTCAAAGTTACAACCGCACTGAAAAAAGTGACTCATGTCTGTTTTTCACAATTGCGATCATTGCAGCATTCACATGATCATAATCCGAGCGCTTGGCAACTGACATGTATTTAAGACAGTCGTCACGTAATCACGATTTATGACCTTCCCAGCCAGCTTCTGCCAAGCCAAGTCAATTGGGGGGGGGGGACTGAAATCGTTTAATGATGGCTTGATTCAATAAACTGCAATGATTCATTTAACAACCATGGCAAAAAGAAATCATAAAATGGGGCTCAGCTCACTGAACAACTGCCTTGCTTAGTAATGGAAACTTTGGGCTCAATTGTTGTTCCTAAGTCAAGGACTACTTTTATGTAACATTTTTCAAATTATATGCTTTGTTCAATCCTGAGACAAACTTTCAGGCGTGTAGGTTGAAAATCTTTTCCTCCCTCTCCTCCTTTTTTTTTGGGGGGGGGGAGAAAGATTGACAAACTGACTATTTAGTCTCACCATTACCACTGTTTCTAGCTACACTGGGCAAACACTGATCCTATAAGTAACTTGTGATCAACTACAGCCTGAGTTGGATTTTTCCTCCGACAGGATTTAGGTTCTGCCTATCAGATGTTGAAGGGACGCGGTGGCTCAGGGGCTAATACCTTGAGCTTGTTGATCAGAAAAGTCAGCAGTTGGTCAGTTCAAATCCCTAGCGCCACGTAACGGAGTGAGTTCTCGTTACTTGTCCCAGCTTCTGCCATCCTAGCAGTTCGAAAGCACGTAAAAATGCAAGTAGAAAAATAGGAACCACCTTTGGTGGGAAGGTAACAGCGTTCCGTGCACCTTCGGGGTTTAGTCATACCAGCCACATGACCACGGAGACGTCTTCGGACAGCGCTGTCTCTTTGGCTTTGAAATAGAGATGAGCACCACCCCCTAGAGTCGGGAACAACTAGCACATATGTGTGAGGGGAACCTTCACTTTTATCTGATGGAGCAACTTATATTATCATGAAGGTTTCAATTTTTTTTAGAACCTCTTCTGTAGGTGTGGCCTCCTTTGTGGGAGTGGCTTGCCAGTCATGTGACCAGGTGGGAGTGGCTTGCTGGACATGTGACTGGTTGGGAGTGGCTTGCCGGCCATGTGACTGGGTGAGCGTGGCCAACTTGTAAAATGTGGTGAAACTCACTTAACAACGCTCTTGCTTAGTAACCAAAATGTTGGCTCAGAAACTCCTGCATTTGAAGCATGCAAATCTTAAAGCTTTCAAGTTACAAGATTCTAACCCTTTAGAGAAAAAAAACAGGGGTGTTCAAACTTGACAGTTTTAAGACTTGTGGACTTCAACTCCCAGAATTCCTTCTCTTGCTCTTCATCTTGATGTTGTGTGGACGGGCGGGGGGGAGGGAGCTGGAACCGGTTCTAAACGGCACTGTAGATTTGTGGAACCTCTTCTATAGAAGAGGTTAGAACTGGGAGGAACCCACCCCTACATCCCACTCAATCTAAACTGCAATCCCTAATGAAGTCTCATGTAAATCAAACCCTTATTTAAAAGCAAGCCTGCTTTTAAATGAAGTTTTCCTGTTCGCACATCATGCCCAGTTTAATCCTTACTAATTTTGGGTGAGTTTAGTTAATTATCCCCAGAACAGACTCTCTTAATTGTTGTAGCATCACATTACATATATTCCTAAGAAGGTGGATTGGGAGCAATTTATTCTTCCCTTTTTTTAACCCTTTTTTTAAACAGTCCTATCTTATTATTTAAAAATAAATAGGGGAAAAGCTGAAAGATAACCAGTAATTAAAGTATTTCTACTCCCCTGGGGGTAATTAAGAAGCTATACATCAGTAATCTTCTAGCCATAAACAATGAGACGAAATCCAAGGGCCGGATTTAATGACGGAAAGGCCCTTTACTGAATGTATTTTCAAATAAACATTAGACAAGTCCTGGCCATGGGGACAGAGACAGTGTGATAACGTAGCATTATATTAAGTGCTCTTTAGAATATTCATTTCAATTTGGTCTCTGGAGAACAGCAACGAACTGATTTCTCATCAGTTCTGATGTGGAAACCACCTTCTTCAGACCAAAATACTGAGAGTCAGACAGGAATGGTCAATGGTACCCCACATAATGACTGGGGTGGGGGGGTGGGGACAGAATTGGAGGAAGGCTACAATGATTTGGGTTGTGATTCGGGGGATTTTTAATCTAAATGTCAAGGGGAAATTGGGTGCTTCTTTGTTTATACTCTGTGACTCAATTTTAGATTGTACACAATGGTTTTCCTTGCAAAGATCTGTTCAAGCAATGGCGCTCTGTCCAGCCATGTTCAAATTGTGCGATGCTGTCAGAAGAAGTCTTGAGACCTACAACAACAGCAAAAATAGTTTGCACGCCACCGGCCATGGAGAGAGTTGAAGAAGGACCCTTGCCTCTGATCTATGCCAGGACTTAGTGAAACTCCAGAGGAAGATCCCACATTGCTCTTGAGGTGGGGGCTTCCCCAGCTGTGGAATCAGTGAAGGTAAAGAGTAAAATTCACATTAAAAATTATGTTTCCTTTGTGTGGTGAATCACGCGAATACGCCGACTTGAATTTCAGGTCTTTACGTCCCCTGCGTATACCTGGCACATCGGCTTCTTTCCTCCCTACCCTTTTCGCACCTGCTCTGCATCCCCCATCAATCTAAAACAGAAGGGGTGGAAAACACCAAACCTTGGGGACGCTGGGGTATTTCCACCAGCAGAAGCGGCAGCACCTGCATGTTAATTGAGGACACAGACACTAATAAATTTCACTCTGACCAACAACAGATGGGTAAGCAAGCATGTCTATGAAATGTCATAATATTGTATGGCATTACAGAAGGGTTGCCAGGCTGAGTTTGGGCTGCAAAATTGTGGAGGAGCACTGGGTGAGAACAAAGAAATACAAAAGCCTTAATTTTGTTATTTTGATGTCATTTACTGGTTTCCAGACTTTTGCAGCCTAGATCTGGAAGCTGCTTATAGCAAAGCCGACTCTGGCAAAACAGTTCATATGTAACCACAATTCAAATGTTGGGTGTGATGTTTAATGAGAGACTGCTAAACCAGTGCCAGATGGTTGCCAACCAGAGAAGACAACTAACTCCCTACAACGCAAGCAACGGCCCAGAGGGACTTTCTGTTCAGAATCAGATAGATTGGGAGGTTTCTTTTAACATCTATTTGAATTCTGCTTCGTATCCATCACTAGCTAATAGAACAACACTGCTAATGTGGGAAACAGATCTTACACCAAAGCTGAGTGTGTAAGTAGCCCTCACATTTGCACCAACATAGGCCCCAATAAGCAAGGGTGGGTTGCTGCCTGTTTTACTACTGGTTCACAACCCCTGCATGCGCCAGATGTGCACTATGCATGCGTGCACTGTTCAATGTAAATCGTTCTTTGCACATGCGCAGAACAATTTACACTGAACTGAGAATGTGCAGTCACTAAAAACCAAAATGGCAGTGGCCCAACCGCAGCAAGGGAACGTATAGTTCGGGGGTGTAGCAGGCCTGGGTCGCTGCCGGTTCTGCGACTCAGGCCCACTACCAGTTCAGCTGAACCTGGAGCAACCCACCTCTGCCAACAAGTATGTACTCAACTTTAGACACACTTGAATCGAGTGTGATATCAGCCATCTACTGCTGGGAATGTCCATCTGGATGTTATTTACTTGTTTATATATTTATATGCTACCCATCTCACCAATAAGACAATAATTTAACCTTGTAAAGGTACTCAACAATAGCTGTTTTGGAACAAGGAAATTTTACCAGCACAATTGAGCACGAGACTGTTGAACTCAACACATATCAACAGATTTCTGACAATCTCAAAAGATCTCAACCAACACAATGGGTTTCTAACTCGTTACAATTGCTAATTGATAAAGAGCAATTGGGTAATGACATGTCTGCAAGAAAATGGTCAAGATCAGAGAGCGCCAAGGACTATGCAGTTCTACTCCGAGCTACGGATATTCTTTTCTATTGAAAACAAGCCAGCCTGGTGGCTATCTTTAAAACCTTGCAGAATTCCACTTGTTTCTTAGCAAGAATATTTTGAGGAGGAAGGATAAGGAATTCAAAATTTGTGCAGTAGCAATAATGATCTACATCATTGTTGTGATAATATTTCTCTCAAGTTTGCTGTCTTGTCTCAGTTAGGAGGCTTAGGAGATTAGAGGGGGACGAATGCCCTGAACACCTGTACCTTGGATCACAGCCATGCCTGAAACCCAATTCCCCTAAGCTGCTTGGTGAGGGTCTTATGTTCCGTGATTCGCTGCATTAATAGGCTGGGAGGCAGACACGGCCCCTCTGTTGCCTCCCCTCCTTCCTACTGACATCACCTGAAGCCATCTGCGATCATCTGGATGCTGAAGCCACTTTGGCGCCTTGCGTTTCTGTTTCTTCCCCCTTTCTCTCTCAGACATGCACCCATATGCACCTCGGTTAAGACAAAAGCTGTAATTAAACAAAGCCTTTCTCCTCCCAGTTAATTTTATTTGGGTTCTGATATATTCAGCTGGGAGAGGCATGAGTATGTGTAAGCCAGAAAGGAAGACCTTATTGTACCTGCTTGGATTTTCGGCAGCTGCTGTGTCTGGAACAAGATCGTCAACAAGGGCTTGAAGAATAAGGACCCTATTATTTGACATAAAAATGATATGTAAAGTAGGAAAGACCGATGGATGATCTACTTAGGAAGCAGGCAAAAGCTTGACAAGTGCAGCTCCCTACAACAGAATCCAGTCTAACATCAGGCAGAGACAAATTTCTCCTCCTGCGTTTGCTAAAAATGTGTGCATATAAAGAAAAAAAAAGAAAACAGAAAAAAAAACCCTCTGCCCAGCTGCCTTTTGAGAATAGCCTCAAATCTGGATTTGAACCAGAAAGTTGTCAATTTGATCTCACACACAAACATAGGTTCTTTAAAACTATAATCTCTCAAAAGAAAGTTTTTCAAACAGCACCAGAAATATCCTTCTAAAATACAGAACTCTTTGGGGAAGATCCCACCCCCCCAAAAAAAGGGAAAATGTTTGGTCTGCAAATTGATACTGCAGCACAAATTCATCAGGATTGCACACTAAGAAAACATGTTTTGAAGGAAATAGCAATAATATACTTTCCTGTACAGGTAGAACTCCCGCCTGAAGAGTTACACAACAGGTTCATCTAAAGTGTAAAGAGAGTTGTTGGCATAATCATGGCATTGGAATTGTTTTCCCTCTGATCACCTAAAATAATTTGTTTAACCAAGTGGTTCTCAACCTCTGGTCCATGGACCCCTGGAGGGATCTCACAGGGGATCTGCAAAGGCTTGAAAAAATGCTATGATTTAAATCTTGAATTAGGTCTTGGGGGTTGGTGGCTATGCTCTGTGGCCACGAAAGTCATTTAAAGGCAGTCCATGATGAAAAAAAAAAGGTGGCTCGGTGGCTAAAACACTGAGCTTCTCGATCAGAAAGGCCGGCAGTTCAGTGGTTCGAATCCCGAGCGCGGCGTAACAGAGTGAGCTCATGTTACTTGTCTCAGCTTCTGCCAACCTAGCAGTTTGAAAGCATGTAAAAATGCAAGTAGAAAAACATGGACCACCTTTGATGGGAAGGTACCAGTGTTCCATGCGCCTTCGGTGTTTAGTCATGATGCCCATATGACCATGGAGACGTCTTCAGACAGCGCTGGATCTTCGCCTTTGGAATGGAGATGAATACTGCCTCCTAGAGTCGGGAACAACTAGCACATATGTACAAGAGGAACCTTTTACTGTTACCTTTTATGATGAAGAAAAGGTTGACAACCCCTGGCTTAACCCATTAAATCTCATCCTCCAAAGTCTAATGCAAGTGATTCTCTTTCTATAAACGATTTAAATCACCCTGGAAGTCCGGCATTTTTATTTGGTCGTATACTGCAAGAGCTTATCCAGAGCCCAAATGTCCAATTCTCAGGAATCCAATAATTGAGATAGTTCCATCACTTCACCAAATCATACCTGTGATTTTTTCCCCTGTACAGTTAGAGCAGCTTCCAAACAAAAGAATGGGCTTTAATCATCTTTTTTAAAGGACTTTTTTGTGGCCCACACAACTTTCTTGAAAGAGTAAGGTTCTACATTTAGGCAAGAGAAACGAAATGCACAGGTACAGTATAGGTGGTACCTTGCTCAACAGTAGTAACTGTGAGAGGGATCTTGGAGTCCTAGTGGACAACCATTTAAATATGAGCCAGCAGTGTGCAGCAACTGCCAAAAAAGCCAACACAGTTCTAGGCTGCATAAACAGAGGGATAGAATCAAGATCACATGAAGTGTTGATACCACTTTATAATGCCTTGGTAAGGCCACACTTGGGATACTGCATTCAGTTTTGGTTGCCACGATGTAGAAAAGATGTGGAAACTCTAGAAAGAGTGCAGAGAAGAGCAACAAAGATGATTAGGGGACTGGAGACTAAAACATATGAGGAACGGTTGCAGGAACTGGGTATGGCTAGTTTAATGAAAAGAAGGACTAGGGGACACATGATAGCAGTGTTCCAATATCTCAGGGGTTGCCACAAAGAAGAGGGAGTCAAGCTATTTTCCCAACCACCTGAGGGCAGGACAAGAAGCAATGGGTGGAAACTAATCCAGAAGAGAAGCAACTTAGAACTGAGGAGAAATTTCCTGACAGAACAATTAATGGGTGGAATAGCTTGCCTCCAGAAGTTGTGAATGCTCCAACACTGGAAGTCTTTAAGAAGATGTTGGATAGCCATTTGTCTGAAACAGTATAAGGTTTCCTGCCTAGGCAGGGGGTTGGACTAGAAGACCTCCAAGGTCCCTTCCAACTCTGCTATTGTATTGTTTTGCATTGAAAAAAGGGATGATATCAGAAACCCAGAGTTTGCAGCTTGTCTACATTCTAGTCTTCTTTTAAGTTAAAACTAATAAGGTGGGGCAGAGAATTTGGCAAGCAACAAGGGAGGTGTTTTGTGTATATGGGACTCACGTGGTCCAACCTTGGACTAAAGAGTGACTGCTTTGACCGCACACAATATCTTGTTCAAATCTGCTTCTTCTCATTCACCAGCCCCACTTGGCCTTTCAGTAGAAAAAGGATATCACAAAGCTCATTTAGTGCCTATATTCAAATGTGCTCCATTCCGTCATGGTTAACTTAAATTAGTTTATGGCATTAACTGAGCTATATACCAAACCCTTGGGTGGGGTTCACATGACACCCTTTGCTAAAAGACGATTGGCTAGTTCATGGTTGAATATGCTATGCAAATACATACTCTAGGTTTACATAAAAGGCTTTGTGGGGTGTGGGTGTGTAACTGAATTAACCCATTTGTCCAAATTCACACAATACCCTGAACTATCAGAGCTAAGCAACCGGGTTTCCACACCATTCTAGAAGGATGAAGTTTGGGGGGGAAAGCACTATTTAATGAACCTAGTAGTAAGTTTTGAATGTTGTGGGGAGTTTGGGAAAAAAACAATACTTAATAGTAAGTCTGAAAAAGCAAGAATCTCATAGTTGGGGGAAGTATTTAATAAAGTGAGTAGTAAATTTGTGGGGGGGTGGGGAAGCAGTACTTAATGAAGTTAGTAGGTATTAAATTTGGAAAACACAGTCTTTAATGTTGTAGGAAGTTTGGGGGGAAAGCAGTACGTAATAGTAAGTCTGAAAAAGCAAGAACCTGATAGTTTGGGTGGAAAATTATTTTATTATTAAGAATAAAAAGTATTTTATTCTATTTAATAGAATAAAAAGTATTTCATTCTATGAAAAGTACTTTATTAAAAAAGTATTTAATAAAGTGAGTAGTAAGTTTTTTGGAGGGAAGGGAGGGAAGCAGTACTTAATGAAGTGAGTTTTGGCACGTTGCATTGCAGCTGCTACCTAGATCTGTAACAGAGCATAAACCGTGCACAGAGAGGGGAAGGTCACGCAACCAGCAGGGCAATTCCCTCCGAAAACCTGTCACCTCCGCCGACTCCAGAGGGCTTGTTCTTGCCAACCGGCCCGTCCAAAGAAGCTAGTAAGCCGCGATCCGCTCCAGGAGATTCTTCCACTGAAGCGGAGGCGTCAGACGCGCGGCCGGAGAGAGGGGAGAAACCAGGGGGCCGTTTATGAGCTTGTAATAGGAGACGAGCGTCCGTGAGTGCCGAGCCCAGTAGCTGGGCGGGCACACACAGCCCGGGAGCGACTTGTTGGCCAGAAGTGCAATAGCAAAAGCGAAAGTAGCCGGGCGGCCTTGGCGGCAACGGCAGCACCACAGCACCGACGGCAGCTGCTTAGCGAAAAGCAGAAGTTAGTTTGGGCATAGGAGGAGGAGGGGGGGGAACACAATAGGAGTGGGGGGGGGATTCCGGCCTGCCCCAAACAGCCCTGATTGGTCGAGGTGGGCTTCCCAGGAGGGGGAAATGCGTGGATCCTCTCAGCATAAAATACCCGGGAAGGAGCGCAAGCAGAACGGTCCGGAGCGCAGCTTTTGCGCGCCCGCGGGGCGGCGGGCAGGTCAGACGGCGGTGTCCCTACAAGCGAGGCCTCGCCCGGCCCCTGGTGGCTTTTGGGACCGCCCGTCCGTCCAGCAGGGGCCAAAGCCAGAGAGACCACCTGTCCGGCAATGCCGCCTGCTGAAGTCGGCCAGGTGAGAGGAAGAGGGAGGGCGGGAGGGAGAGGAGGGGGCTGCGAATGTAAGGCGGCCAAGCGGGAGAGCCGCACGTGCTCCTTTAGCCAGGCGGGCGCGGGAGAAGCGAGACCCACGTTAAAGCCCCGATTCCTCCTGCAGCGTTTCCACCCGTGACTTTTCTTACGGGAGTCACAAAGCGTTCCCCCAAGGACTCTGCGAGGAGGCGGCGGCGCGGCTGAGGCGGAAAGGATTTGCCGCTCCCCCGGCCCTGCGGCCCGGGTGCGGCCGGGTGAAGGAAGCGGAGCGTGGCCTTGAAGCAGCTAGCGCCTTCCTTGAACCAGGGTAGGTTATTTGCCCCCCCCCCCCCTTTCTTCAGGATAACCTCTTCTCTCTTTTTGGCCGTCGGGTCGTCTTTAGTAAGTGCAACCGCGTGGGAGCTTGCACCTGATGGCTGCATCTTGATCAGGCGCGGAAAAATTCCTTCTGGGCTGTGAGGGCAGATGGCTTTTCCTGGTGCATCTGGGCAGGGCCACCAGAGAAAAAAAGACAGAAGTGTGGGGTCATTTATTTCTTTACTCCCCATCTCGGGGGAAACCGGCCACGCTTCATCCCAGCTTGCCAAAGTACAGTATTCCCTTTGTCTTGCCAGAAATTAATTGGGTGACCTCAGGCGACCAATCTGCAAAATGGGAGTAACAGCAGAATCCTTGGGAGATTGATTGCCCTAAAATGAATCTCATAGCGTCCCCTAATTCCTAGGGCCAAAAGTATTCTAGATACAGATGTGCTTCTCAATAAGTAATAATATTGTACAGGAAAGCAAATCTTACTAAAATGAACATACAGATAAACTACATACTATTGCAGCTTGAATTCAAAGGATCCAACTCAGTGTATTGGAATTGAATATACAAGTTCTTCTAAGAGTCCTTACTTCTGCCGGTTGCTTTCCACATTAAAAAAAAATAGGAAGCTGTTATTTTGACTCTTGTTTCTTATTTACCTGTCTATTTTTAAGAAAAATGTATTTGGGGAGAAATAGAAACTGGACAATGCCTCCGCTGCTAATATAAATTACTTCCCTTACACAAGGGGAAATTATCTTTTTTTTTGATGGATAGAAAGTTTGTGCAGTTGAAGAGATGACATTTTCCCCCTTCTTGCATTTCCGTTCCAGAAAAAGCTGCTACTGGTGGTTTCATCTGTTGAAATTATGCAACTTTTAAAGAAGCAGCTCCTTTCAGAAATAGACTCCTGTAGATTGGATTTCCCTTGTAGTCAACTTTCCTGATCTCACATTGAGAATTTGATTTTTTGGGGGGCAGGGGACAACCGAGTGGTTTAGTTGGAACCTCATTTTCAGCATGGAGAAACACCATTTTAAAAAGGTGTGAAATTGCTGTCTTTTAAATTGGGATGTCAGATGGGTGGCATCTAGTTGGTTGGAGGTATTCACTGGTGTTCTTCATAATCAGTGGCAGCAAATTATTGCCACCATCTGCACTAAATAATGTCATTCTATTACGTTGCTGGTTGAGGTTGTCCAGTGAGCTGAATTCTAAAGAAGACTGGATTTCTGCTTTTTTTTTTTTCATTATCTAGGAAAAGGAATTTCACTAGATACAAGTGGGTGGATTTTTCCTCTAGTAAATAAGAGGTGTTCTCTTTTGCATATGTCCGAACCTGTTGAAAAAGGAATAGTTCTTCTGTAGAACTAACGCCAATTCCAAGCATTTGGCATGTAGCCTGTCACGGAATTAGAGAGCTTTTCAATACAAAATTACTCAGTTAAGGTTAAGCAGATAAAAATGTCCAAATGGGCCGAGGTTTTACAGGTTTAAGAATAAGGTATTGGTTCCAGATTTAGTCATAACCAGGAAAGAAGCTATTGAAATCATCCGCTTGTAAATTAGTCACGAATGACTAAAGTCCCATTTATTTCAATAGATTTACTCTTGCTATGACTACAACTGGATCCAGCCCAACAACCACAGGTTAAATAATGATCCAGAATGATTTGTGTGCAGATTGTTTTCAGGAGTTCAGAAATAGCTTGGAGAGAATTTGGCACGAGGCTGTTCCTCTTTTTTTAAAAAAGAGGAAATTGAAGAGGTGGGTAGGAATTGTATGTGTGCGTGTTCTGTTGATACTTGTCTTTTTGTGTCTGTTGTTTTTTTTTTTTTAGAAAAGCTTTCATGCACCACCTCCTTAAATGGGGTGGGTTGGTTTTGTGAAGATTTAAATGGCAGTTTAGAAAATGTAAGATTGCAGCTATAATCTAAGGTTGGGAATAATGAAAACTATAGGGAATTAAGTAAGACTTGTTCGGATAGATAGATGTTGGTTTGACTTCATTGAAACATGATGCAGATATGATGCGCAGCTCTGATCTTTATAAAGGGATGTGGTTTTGATGTAAGTTGTGGCTTCTTAAGTAGCTGTACATATCAGAGTTCAGTAAATGTTCACCATATCCTTTTGAGTGGGTTACTTTCAAACTAAAAACCTTCTCAGTTTTTTTCAATTGGACTTTTAAGAAGAGAGAACAGCATTTTCTGGTTTTCTGAAAAATGTGCATAAATACAGTATGTGCAAATCTCCACCCATATTACCAAAGAGATATATGCAAAAAGTACCTAGGTTGAACTTCTACGACAATGATTGGAAACAATCCTACTTAATGTTACTGAACTGCAGTTCCCAGCATGCCTCATTCTTGATCATACCGCTTAGAACACCTGCAGGGTCACTGCTTCCCATCTCTGCCATATAATCCTATTGCTATTCCAAAACAGTACTACAGTATTAGTGCGTTATATCATTAACACTGCTATTCCAGTGTTTTTAGAAAAACAGAATTGGAAGGGACCTTGGAGGTCTTCTAATGTAACCCGCTGCTTAGGCAGGAAACCTACACCACTTCAGACAATGGTCATCCAACATCTTAAAGACTTCCAGTGTTGGGGCATTCACAACTTTTGGAGGCAAGCTGTTCCACTGACTAATTGTTCTAATTGTCAGGAAATTTCTCCTCAGTTCTAGGTTGCTTCTCTCCTTGATTAGTTTCCACCCATTGCTTCTTGTCCTGCCCGCAGGTGCTTTGGAGAATAGCTTGAGTCCCTCTTCTTTGTGGGCAGCCCACATTTTTAATCCCACATGCCTCCATTATCTACCTAACATGCTAAAATAGACTAAACTAAAATGAACATGGAGTGCTATGGAAGACTATACTTCTAGCAATTGAATACTCTTTCAGACTTCTTTTAAAAAGTGGATATCTTCCAAGAGTGCATTCTAAGCTCAGCAACTTTAAGCTGCATGGACTTCTACTCCCAGAATTTTCTAGCCATTATGCTGGCTGGGGCATTCTGGGCATCAACATACATGCAGTTTAAGTTGCTAAGGTTGAGGTATACTGCTTTGGGCAGTTTAATACTGGAAGCAGTGTTGGGCCGAGGTGGTGCAGTGGTTAGGGTGCAGTACTGCAGGCCACTTCAGCTGACTGTTACCTGCAGTTCAGCGGTTCTAATCTCACCGGCTCAAGGTTGACTCAGCCTTCCATCCTTCCGAGGTGGGTAAAATGAGGACCCGGATTGTGGTTAGGGGCAATATGCTGACTCTGTAAACTGCTTAGAGAGGGCTGAAAGCCCTATGAAGCGGTATATAAGTCTAACTGCTATTGCTATTGCTATTGAGAAATGGAGGATAACTACTTCTGGGTGTCTCTGCCTCCCAGTACAGGTAGTTCTTGATTTACATTCTTTTAGTGACTGTTCAAAATTACAACAGCACTGGAAAAAGTGATTTATGACTTTTGCAACCATTGCAGAATCCCTGTGGTCATGTGATCGAAATTTGAACACTTGACAACTGGCATGCATTTTGGAAGGTTGCAGGATCCTGGGGGTCATGTGATCACTTTTTCAACCTTCTGAGAAACAAAGTTCAAGGTGGAAGCCAGATTCACTTCACAAGCTTGTTGCTAACATAACAGTTGCAGCGATCCACTTAACAACTGTGGCAAGAAAGATCATAAAATGGGCTAAACTCACTTAATAATTGTCTTGCTGAACAACAACTCTCTTGTGGTCGTAAGTCGAGGACTGCCTGTAAAATGTGAGAAACTGGACACACAATAATGCTTTTCTGTAAGAAGTCCCCAAAGTGCTTTTTTTCAAGAGGCAACTGGACTTTCTGTTTTTTCTTTGAAGACGTTTCACTTCTCATCCAAGAAGCTTCTTCGGCTCTGAAAAAGGTGCCAGATTCATCCAGAGCTGGAGAAGCTTCTTGGATGAGAAGTGAAACGTCCCTCAAAGAAAAATCAGAAAGTCCAGTTGCCTCTTGAAAAAAAAAAAGCACCTTTGGGACAAACATGACCTGGATGACTGAGAATCTCCATAGACACTTTCTGTAAGAAGATCGTGGATTTGGGGAGAAGGGTTGATGGGATAGGAATATCTTTTTGTATCTATGTGCTCCACGGTATTCAGCAAGGCTTATTTGCCTGGGCATTCTGTATGTGGCGGCAGAGGTCCTCTCCTTATGGCCTGGCAACTGAGAAAGAAGGGCTCCAAAGTAGTAGAAGGTCGGTTGTAATATCCACCATACTTCTGAAATTAGACAGGGGGACTGAGAATCCTGTAACAATTCTGCTACCAAAAGCAGCTATGAATGTCACTCATCGCTTGTGCCGTTGATACAGCTGCCAAGCAAGTAGTGTGAAGCATGTCGCAGTCAGTCCCGGGTCTCGGCAGTGGTGAAATTCAATTTTTTTACTACCAGTTCTGTGGGCATGGCTTGGTGGGTGTAGCAGGGGAAGGATACTGCAAAATCTCCATTCCCTTCCCACTCCAGGGGGAAGAATACTACAAAATCTCCATTCCCTCCCCACCCAAGGGAGAAGGATATATTACAAAATCCGCATTCCTGCCCCACTCGGGGGCCAGCCGGAGGTGGTATTTGCCAGTTCTCCGAACTACTCAAAATTTCCGCCACCACTTCTCCAGAACCTGCTGAATTTCACCCCTGAGTCCCTGGTGTAACCACCTTATCTTAGTTTAGAGTGAAGAGTTGCATCTACGGATTGGAGGGATAGGTGGAAATAACCAGGCAGAGGTGGAAAACTATGGCCATCCAGTAATTAATGAAATATTGACCCCATGCTAGCTGGTGTGGTTGGTAATTCAGCAATATATACAGTTTCCCTAATTCTGGTGGTGCTTAGACCCTTGCAGGGGTGCTGTGCTTTTAAGAGTTACCCAGAAAAGTGGCATCAGCTTTGACTCCTTCTGTTACTGGGGCTTCAGGAATTTGTGGAATATGTGTATTTATTGGAGCCAAGGATTCAGCGGCTGTTAGTGGTCTCCCAACACCAATATTTTCTCCTTCATTGAGGTTCTTCTCCCTGGTCCTCCATGTCAACCCTCATTGTTCCCACGAGAGTTTCTTCCCCTGTAGATTTTCTCCGGCTCTTGTTTCCTGGCCACTAATAATACAATGGGTACATCTGCTCTGCAAAGAGAAAGGGTTACAAGGAAGTTGAATAGCAATAAAAGATTTGAAATATGACCCAGGTAAATCCACTTGGCTGCACCCCAGAGAATATAATAGCTCTGGGGAACTTGGTGGCAACAGGCAGGAGGAAGATCATGGATACAAAGGAAGACTTCCTCCCACCCTCCCAAGTTCGACCTTATTTCTTTTTCTTTTTGTTTAACTTCATTTTAATTGGATTATAAAATAAAATAAGATAGAAAATACAACAGTAAATAGGAAAGCAATGAGGAGGAAGAGCGGGAAGAGAAGTGAGGAAGGATAAAAAAAAATATGAACAAGCCATTTCTTTTTTTAAAAGTTTTTTATTAAAAAATTTTTTTTTACTAACATATCAGTGCATGTGGCACCTGGATGTCATACATTCTAATACAAATAAAACTAATAAAATTAATCATAATGATTACATTCAACCAACTTGTATATTTCTGATAGTAATACATAATTATGTTGCAATCTATTCAATTATTCCATGTTTCCTCGTTATTGCTCTTACTCGATTATATAAAAATGTATACATTAACATTCCCCCTTTCTCTTATTTCTATCTCTTAGTTATAACTTTTAGTTAAGTCACCCTTTTTAAAAAGACGTTTTCTTTCTATCCTACCTAACTTCTAGTCATGTCACCTGCTTAAAAAAGGAAAGGAGAGAGAGAGAGAGAAAGGAAAGCAGAACAATAACATTTTTAAAAAATCATCTATCCATCCTCTCTGGCCCACTTCAATACTTTCATTGCTATTCTTTTTTTGACTTACCTCCCATATTCCTCTCTTGCTTCTTTGTCTCTGTCTGCATCTATTTTTTGGCTGAGGAACAAGCTATTTCTCTAAAGAGCTATCGATCTTATTGGTAAACCCCAAAATCAAAGTTTCACTCTTTTCCACTTCAAGCGCAAAGTTCAAAAGTGGTCTTCATGTGGAAACAAAAGTACTTATATTCTTTTCTCTCATCAGAATAGTCAATTTTGCCATTTCAGCCAACTCCATCAACTTCTGCAACCATTTGTCCATTTTAGGAATCGAAGTGTCCTTCCATTTTTGTGCATACAATAATCTTGCTGCTGTTAACATATATAGTACAAAGTTCCAAATTTTATTCTCCAGCTCTTTTTCCATTAGACTTAAAAGGAAATGTTGTGGTTTCATCTTTATCTCCATTTTCAAAATTTTCTGTATTAAAATACTCCAAAAAAAATTTTCCTTTATCATATGTCCACCATAGATGATAAATAGTCCCTTCTTTACTTTTACACTTCCAACCTTCATTTGATGTACCTTTATACATCTTAAGACAACTTATCTGGTGTTAAATACCAATGATACATCATCTTGTAGCAATTTTCTTTTAGATTATATTTGAATGTAAATTTTAAACCCTTTGTCCACATATTTTCCCATTGTTCAAGCATCACGTTATATCCAAAATTCCTTGCTCACTGAATCATACTATGTTTCTACATGCTCATTTTTCAAATTCAATTTCAGTAATACTTTATAGATCTTAGCAATAATATGTCTGTTTCCATATAATAAAATTTCCAATTCGTTCCTGGAGTCCTTTGGGATTGGGCGGCATACAAATTTTATAAATAAATAAATAAATTTTTAATAACATATGTTTGATCTTTTTTCTTGTATGCAACATCAATAAGGTGAAAAGGGGATTGGGAGAAGAAGAGAGAAATAATCCACCCAAAAAAGGTTTTGTAGAAAGAATTTATTGTGGCCATGGAAAACTCCTCAAGTTGCTTGTGCGAGTGATGTTGGAATAGATGTCTTCTTTGCAAACATTTCTCTCCCGCCATTCAATACTGCATGAGCAACATTTCCAAACAAGTCTTGTGGGCTGAAAGGTGTTATTGGTCCGATTTCAGGCACAAACCATTCTGTACACCTGGTGCTTTCAATCTACAGGTGGCTTGGGCGTCTTATAATGATATCTGAAAGCGAATATGTTGCACCACACTGTTTAATTAGCTGGTGAAAATCATTGCAACAGGATGTGGTGATGATCAGTTGGCTCGGAAACATTTGGAAGATTTGGCCAGTGTGTGGCTCAGATCTACAAAAGCTTGTTGGCCGTTGCCCTGATAGCTTCCTGGATCAGAGATAGCAGTAGCACTTATATACCCCTTCACAGTGCTTTACAGCCCTCTCTAAGCGGTTTACAGGGTCTGCATATTGCCCTCAATAATCTGGGTCCTCATTTTACCCACCTAAATCAACCTGAAGGCTGAATTAACCTTGAGCCTGGTGAGATTTGAAGTTCCAAATTGCAGGCAGCCAGCAGAAGTAGCCTGCAGTACTGCATTGTAACCACTGCACCACCATGGCTCAGAGATAATTTTGAAATAGCAGCAGCAGAAGTCTAAGGCTTTCCCTACCCATTTTCTGATTCCTGGATTTCCAGGGATAACACTTGGGATAACCAGAGCACACCTACCGTTCTTAATTTCCTTAATCCAAATCAACTAGCAGTCACAGTGGAAATGGTCTCCGCCATTTTGTTTTCTTGATGATGAGATGGATGGCCGATGTGAAAAGGGGACAAAGCTTCAGTCATGTAGTTGTGGCTCCCTTATTAGCTTTTTCAATTCAGCCAAGTTTTTAATCTTAATCCAGCATTTTGTTTCCTACAGAGGCCAACGACCTGCCTCAGGCTCCCATGCAGGAGGTGGAGTGATAGACTTCTTCTGATATGGCTCTCGACAACCGGAACTTAGAGGCAAGCTGCTCGCAACCAGAAAGTAACACTGAGCCTTCCAGATTAACAGACTTTATGAAATGTGTTTGTCATGAATTTGTCCTATTTCTATGTGGTCATCCATGTTGCCGGTCATCACATCATCTCGTGAAGATAAAGGTCTGAACCTTAAAAAGCAAGTTAAGAGTCTTCAGAGGACACAAATCTGCTGAGACTTTGAGATGGGTTTATTGACCTTCATATGGGGTTTGTCAACTTGCAGGATTTAAGTGTGCAGTGTTACTACTGTCACTGAAATAATCTTTCCACCCTTGCTATGTCATGCGCATTGCTGTCTTCTGTGGGGTTTCGCGGTGTGCAGCTGTATCTCTCCAGCCACAGCATTTATCTCCTTCTATTTTGCTTTCAATCAGTTACTAGCTTCTGCGAAGGCTTAAGAATGGGCAACGGAATCCCAAAAGCAGCTGTTTTGCTGTTTTCCAGCTGCACTTGGATTCCGTTCCTTGCTCTTTTGCCCACTTCTCCAGGATTTCATTCATTCTCTTCTGTAACTTATGGTGTAGCGAACTGTTTGGGGGGGCATTGGAAGAAACTTAAAGTTCTTAAGAAGAACTTTAAAAAAAAGCACAAAGACCCCATTCTGTTCAACAATGAGAACTAGAAACTTGTTACTTTATAAAATGATAGGCAATAAATTCAACATGCACCAAAAAAGTCTGAGCTGGCTACCCACCAAGAGTAATGGATGCCATAGGATTATTTGTTCAGTGGTAATAAATTTAGACCTTGATTTAAAGAGATTGGTAGTTCTTAAACCAGCTAAATATCAAGGAGGAAGTAAATGTTGGATACAAGCATGAAACAATAATAATAGCAATATAATACGTTTTCCTCCTGGTTGATTCAATCTCGGGAATAATCTGAAAGGTGAATTTTGCAGCTGTTCCTTCATGAACTGCACAGTCAATTTAAGGAATTAATTTCAAAGCTGTTGCTATTGAGGGTGGCCTTCCCTACATGTGTTAGGACTGCAATTCTTTGCTGTTTGGAGAGATGATGATCTTTGCCATATAACCAAATAGTGGACAATTAGCCTCTCGGTGGCAATTCTCCAGGATGGAGAACATTTAAAAGCCAAAGCCTTGATTGATTGGGGGTGACTATTCCGTTGCACAGGGCCTTGTGTGGCAGTGGTGGGATTCAACCGGTGTAACGACCAATCCACTCTGCCACGCCTATCAGCTGGGCTTCAAACAAAGGGGATATAGGACAGTCTAGCACAGGGGCAGGCAGGCGGGGCCAACTGATCGCCGGAACTACTGGTTTGCGTGAAATGGTGCAAAGCGGCTGAATCCCACCCCTGCCTTGTGGACTTCCAGAGAGCACATCACAGTCTGTTGTTGCTAAGTGTTGTGGTCACATGACATTTAGTCTAAAGACTGCTTTGCTTAGCAACAACAGGTCCCAGTTAGGGTCATTAAATGAGGACTTCCTGTACTTCCAGTGGAGTATTATTAGTGAAAGAATGTCCTTTCTGTTGAAGGTGGGAGCTGTGGTGGGAGGTGAAAGGGAACAGGCTGTGTGTGGTACTGTTGATAACTTTTGAGTTACAGCATTGTGTGTGTTTGTGGAGGAGGAACTCCTTCGGGTTTCCTCATACTTTTCTGTGCAGTGGTGATAAAAAGCTGTTTCCTGGACAGAAGTCGGTAGAGCCGGGCCTGCTGCAGACGATGCAGTAGGCCAGAGTTTCCCTGGTAAGGCAAAATGAGCAAGATGTACTGAAGCAGGCATGGATTTTCCCAAGTTTGGACAAAGCAGAATAATGAGTTTGGGAATGGCCTGGCTGAGTGGGCCCTAGTGCCTGGGAGGATAGTATTTACATTATTTGTCTTTTCTTGGCCTTAGAAACTGGGCCAGGTCAGATCTGGTTACTCTAAAGAATAGCTGAACAAGGCTAGACTCTGAAGTGGGGGGGGGAGGGAATTCTCTGAAGAAGGTAGTGGTAAACCACTTCCCCTATTGCTGCCAGGAAAACAATGTGAACGTGTTTGCATAATCGAGGGATTGGGGGTTATTGATTAATTATTTCTAGGTAATCTCAAGAATAATCTAAAAAGTGGGTTTTGCTGCATCAGGAGGGGTCAGTCTGGATTTGGATATCTCAGAACATGCCTTATGCCAGTGTTGGTGAACCTTTTCGGCACCGAGTGCTGAAACGGAAGTGTGCTCGTGCCGGAAACTGGAAGAGCAATCACCTGGTGCGTATGAACATGCCGGGCAGCGGCTCTTTTCAGTTTCCAACGTGTGCATGCGCATCGACCAGCTGGTCTTCATGCATGCATGCGCATCAGAAACAGGAAGACTGGTATGCATCCACGCTCCGGAAAGCGGAAGAGCAGCTACCCAGTGCACGCATGCGCATCGGGTGACTGCTCTTCAGTTTCCGGCGCTCCCGCGTGTATGAAGACCACTTGGCCAGTGCGCTGGAACACAGAAGAGCAACGGGTGACTGCTGTGCATGCCACTTCCGGCATGCGTGCCATAGGTTTGCCATCACAGCCCTATGATCATGGTGAGGTCAAAGGAATTCCTTCAACATATCTTTGTTTATTTGTCCAATTTCTATAGCTTCCCTTCACACCAAATAAATGGTGTACAACAACAAAACTAATCAGTCAATAAATACATAAAACCATTACCATTATTAAAAACACATTGAAGCCATAAAAAAAACCTATCAAAAGAGACCATAAGGCTCTACTTTCACCAACAAAATATAACACACCACCCTTGGAGGGATGGAGAGATCAAATTAGGAGATGGAAAGATGCTTTTGATCGTGCCACGTTGTACAAAAGTGTCCTCATCAGTGTGCTTTACAAAAACAAAATTGTATAGGGATACACTTGTTTTCCTTCATGATAATAAATGAAGCCAGATGCCTCTCCTCTGCCAAAAGAGACCAACCTCCTCCTCTTCCGTCATCCTGAGCCTTTTGTCCAGATCTGAGCCTTGCATTTATACATTTAATTTTTCAACAAAGGGAGTTATATCCTTAAAAGTGCTACCGTTTCCTGCATCCTTATAAAGGAAGGAAAGCCCTTGCACCCAATATATCTGTGTTAACAGAAACCTGGAGAGAGTTCTGTAAACAAGGTAGTCCTTGACTTATGACTGGTCACTTAGTGACCATTCAAAGTTATGTCCCTCTGCAGGGCTATTTACATCCCAGTTTTAAAATTCCGACTCCAAGTCATGTGATCATATTTTGGGTGCTTGGTTAACTGGGCGAAATTTAGAGCTGTTTGCAGCAGCCTCTCATGTGATCATGATTTACAGTGTTTTGCAAGAACTGGTATTTATTTCTGCTTTCCAGCAAAAAAAAATAAAGTCCATTGGGTACAATGGGCTTGCTTAATGGCTCCCAGGTTCATTTAACAACTGCCATGAAAGAGGTCGTAAAAATCAGGCATAGTCACTTGGTGACAACTATCAACATGAGTTATGATCGTAATTCTGGGTTCAATTACGATTATAAGTCCAGGGCTACCTGTACCTCTCTCTACCTGTATTTCCTCTCTCTAGCTTGCATCATAAATAGTTATGGGTTCTTGTTCTGGAATAAAAGAGATGGGGGCGCCTGTAGATTTTGCTGAATGACAGTTCTCCATAAGGTTGATAGGGAAGGCTGAGGCTGTTGTGAGGATTGACATCTTTCTGCTCCTTTTACAGAGTCAGCAGGAGAACGGCTGAAACTTCTTACCAAAATGGGAAAACCCCAAAACCCAGTGCTTACAGATTGGGATGAGAAGGAATGTAGAATTTTCTTCAGGGTTGCACTCCATGATTACTTCTTCTTCATGGATGGCATATGAACTTTTTCTTTTCTTCCCCAAACAAATTGAGATGATCCTAAAGAAAAACAAGAGAAAGCCTCTCTGTTGCCTTTTGAAAAAGTACCTTTGGGAGAACTGTGACCTGGATGACTGAGAATCTCTATAGACATATTGAGATGAACTGTAATTCCCCAAAAAGGAAGGCATTTCTGCCCATGTGGGGTGGGGGATCGGAAGGTATAGACTGAAAGGTCCCTTGGGCAAAGTAGCCCAATGGGAATTGGGAGGAATGTTGTTGTTGTTTTAAATTCAAACTTAGACTGTTGTCATTAAATCAGGTTAATGAGAAGGTATGTGCTTCAGATTAGCCTTGTTGAGTTTGGTATTCTCCAAATGGATTGAATGCTATCATCCTGGCTGTAAAATGAGGTGTGATACCTCTGGAGGACGTTAAATTGGGGTAAGTAGCCTCAACGCCCTTTTTTTTTGAATGGATGATTTGTTGGGCTTGTCAAGTCAATTTCCAAGAGACATCATTGCAACAGATCCAGAATGGTTTTTCAGGGTCTGCCTCTTCATTTGACATATTTTACTAGTGTTGCTTCACTTCTTAGGACTGGGTAGACAAGCCAAAAAGCAGGAAGCGGGATGCATGCATGTGGGAACACCTCCATCGTGGATCAGATACCTAGATGCTCGGGTCTGGAGGAAGATTTCGGGAGGAGAAATTGCCAAGGAATGACACGATCACTCCCGCTGAGCGAGTGGACACAGAGCCACGGGGCTGTCGTGTCTGTCCTGAGCTTTTTCCAAGATCCCAGATGAGCCCATGAAAGGGACTGGAAGCATCTGCAGTTGTGTGATGCTATTTGTGTCTGGTCTCTTGATTTACAGTAGAATAACTGGGAGGAAAGAGGTTGTGTTCAGACCTCACCACACTTAGTTAATCCAGTCGCTTGTTTGTATACTACCCTGAACCATACACCAATAAATTGCATTTTAGCCTAATGTGTGAACAGAGTTGTCATAACCATCTAGATACAATTTTCCCTACAGTCGTTTCCATATTGGTAATTTTTTTAGCATCATACGGTGTTACAGGTAGTCCTTGACTTATGTCTGTTCATTGAACAATTATTTGAAGCAGTGGTGAAATTCAATTTTTTTTACTGCTGGTTCTGTGGGCGTGGCTTGGTGGGCATGGCAGGGGAAGGATACTGCAAAATCCCCATTCCCACCCCACTCTGGGGATAGCCAGCCGTGGTATTTGCAGGTTTTCCAAACTACTCAAAATTTCCGCTACCGGTTTCACCAGAACCTGCTGGATTTTGCCCCTGATTTGAAGTTAAAATGGTGTTGAAAAAAATATAACTTAGAACCTATTTTCAAAGTTACAACCATCACACCACCCCTATGGTCACAATTGCAATTTGGGTGCTTGGTAACCACTGTGCTTTTATGATAGATGCAGCGTCCAGTGGTCATGTTATGATTGGTGACCTTCCCAACCAACTTCCAATAAGCAAGATCAATGGGAAGCTGGATTTGCTTAATGTTTTACTTAACCAGGTGATTTGCTTAATGACTGCCATAAACCATGGTTGTGAAATCAGGCCTGGTAATATGATGACTTGCTTAGCAATTGACCATAATACTATGCTTGTTTTTTTTTATACTTCATACATCACTATAGCATTAAATGATACTAACATAAATCACTATTTTGAAAGAGACTCAAATTGCACAATGTTACACAATAAGGAAAATAGAAGCAAAAACCTTAGAGTTTTATGATTTTGGTTATCATGCCCAAAGCAAATTTCTAGCTCCTTTCATCAGAAAATATAATTGCAGTCCATCCAATATTTCATTGATTTAAAAACAAAAATATTATAAACAATTAAGTGGGTGGGGGAACAATATTTGGTGGGGTGGGGTTAAATATTTGACCAAATATATCCACGTTTTCCAACTTATTCTGACTGACTAATATACAGGCCAAAATGGGAATTATCTTGTAACATTATTGTTTCCTAATAAAATATTTGTCTTAAACGGTAAGCATTGATTTGCATATGGGAGTGAGGAATCAAACATTTTTCTAAATGGCAGATGATGGACACCTGTAAATTAAAAAAAAAATGGTCCAGATCCTCCATGTTTCTGAAATCACAAAAATTATAAACAGAAATTCCTGTTCTGCTGTCTTCAAGATGCATTGAATATCAACATCAGTTTCATATTTTGACCATGGCAGACAAGTGGTAAGTAACCATGCAATGCTGTCTTTTACCCAATTAGAGTATTGATAAATTTACCCCAAAAATTATTTGCTTTGATGGTTTCCCAGGCAGGATTCCAGTTTGAGGCCATTATCCAGCCTTGTCTTTTAACTGGAAAAATTGGCAGAGTGACTTGTGGGTAAATTAATATGCATGCTTATTATTGGCCACCACATTCCCATAATAGCTATTTATATCAGCACCTCCAATCTGAAACCCTGATTCAGAACCCATTTTTATGGGGCCAGATTTGGCTATGTTCCCCCCCCCCCCAAAGGATGCAAATTATGAGCGTGCAGAGAAGGACAACACCCAACATCTTCCACCACTGCTGACAGTCATTAGTTGGTCTGGGGTAAGCAGGAAATCTCAGATCATCTCTTGACTGTGGATGGTGTAGGGGAATTTCTTCCCCTTTTCTGACAACCGAAAGAAAAATAATGACATGACAAATGGCAAACTAGAATGAAGTTATCTGTGAACTTGCTGATAAAATAAAATTTTGCTGCTCAAAATAAACCCCTGAAATTTGTGATCTCTCTCTTTTGAAATGAATCAGAACTCTGCTTCCCGATTTGTAATAATATTTTTGCTTCTGCTATTTATGGAGGGAAAGTAGCACTCAGAATTTTCCACAGTGGAAAATCATCCTCGTTGACTTGTATTCCCCAGCACTGCACACACATGTCCCTGCGCGTGCACACACATGCACACATAGTTCCTTCTGGTGTTAACTTGTAAATTCTAAATTTATCTGCATTCCTAAAGGCTAAAAATACAAAAAGGAAGAACTTGTAATGCTGAACTTGCAGACAGTGCAAATCGGACCAAAAACTTTGGGGATAACTCATATCCTTTCCAAATGTTGCTGCTAATTTTTAGTATCTCATAGTCCCAGAAAGAAAGCAATGGCAAGCCATTTCTAAAATCTTGCTAAAAAACAAAACAAACCCTGCAGGGACTTGTTTAGACAATGGCCAGGAATCAACACTGACTCAAAGGAATAAAAAAGAGAAAGAGAAATGATTAAATACGTAAGAAGCAATCCTTATTTAATCAAATGTTGGTTCTGTTTTAGGCCTACCTACTTTTAGGTATGCATTCCTGGGATATTATTCAATGGCCAAATGCATTCATCCACCAGAAATGTATTGCTTTCACTTAATCATTCTAATGCTGACTGCTCTGAAGAGCTGAATGCCAAGCGAGACTCAAATGTGACGGCAAAAACCTTTACACATTCAGTGAATTTGGTGTTTGAAATATCTAGCAATACATACAGAAGTTCCTTTCAATTGGCAAGGAAGAGCTGATCACATGGAGAAAATAAGATGTGCACCCTACTTTCTCAACCTTATGTCAAAGAAAAAGAAGGAACTCTGGCTTTCAGGAGCCACCTACTAAAGTAATAATTCACTTGGTGAAATTTGAAAGGTGTGCAAGAAAGGATAGTTTAAGGTTTTATTTGATACCTGGATTTGAAAATATGCTTTTGAAATTGAGGCCACTGGAGAAAAGTAGAAAATAAGAGGGTTAGATCCCTTAGATCCAGAACGTTTTAGTTTGGCCTCAATAGTTGAAGAGTGTTTTTAGATGATCATTTTAATTAAAAAGGAGTCCTTAAAAAGCAGCATAAAGTGTCAACTATATATCAAAATTTATTTTGTACATATGGTTTTAAAAAGGAAGCGGCCAAGGCCATGCAAGAGACAAAACAAAATAAGATCGCTGTTGAGACCAAGGAAGCTCAGCAAGTACAATCTTTCTTCCTTCTGTGTGGTTGATAAGCTGTAACTAAGAAAAAAAATTAAAAGCAATATGCATCTTCTTTTTCTGCTGGTAAATAAGTAGAAAAAAATAAGGATGCTAATCCAAATAATGGCTTTGTCTTCATGTGGCACGCTTTTTCAAATATCCTGGACAGTTCGTGGTTTCCCTTGCTTCGCTGCCCAAATGTTGCTAAAAGCTCAGTTACCTTCAAATTGAGTTCGGCTTGTAATTATCTATTTAAAGTGTGTGTGTTCCAGCATAATTGCCTCGAGCAATTTCAACCAAACTTGGTACACAGATGGAATGAGCTGCCCCCGGAGCTTCGTATAATTCCCGACCTCTGGTCCTTCTGACACGCCCTAAAAAGTTGGCTTTTCCAGCAAGCTGGTCTGGCCTGAACAAAATAAAATAAAAATATTATTGTTAATTTTAATCAAATTTTAAATGTTATTGTTAATCTTAATTGGGTTTGTTTTTTGGATACTCTAGCTAATTTTTTTAACTTTTGTAATATGTGTCTTTTAAAATGTTGTACGCCGCCCTGAGTCCTTGTGAGAAGGGCGACATATAAATCCAATAAACAAACAAACAAACAAGATGACTTATTCTCTGGAAATAAATACTGTGGGGGTAAGATACCCCTAATGCCCCTCAGGGTATGTGTTCTGTTAAGATACTGTTGTGCCTTAAAATGGCTTCTACTGTACAGCGCAATGGAGTTGCCATGATAATGGCTTCACATTACTTCACAAGGGGGCTCCCTCTGGTAAGGGGGAAAATCCAACATTAGAAATTACGTTTGGTCCAGGATTATTTTTGAGGACAAAATGTATGGGTTAGGATAAATAAATACCTGGGGAATGCCGGGTTATCGGCTAGTTACATCAATAAACCAATGTTGTTTTCTTAAGAACAAAATAGAAGTGGTCATGATCTGGAAAATATTTTGGATTTCCCAAGCCAGCCTCCTAATGATCCAAATTCTATCTGACCAAGCTGAATTTTCTTCAAAATTATTCAAGACCAGCTAGGTGCTGTCCTAGATCACTCCCATAAATATGTCTCATTTTATGCAGGTGGTGTTTCCACAAGCCTGTCTCCAGTAAAAGATTCTAAAGCAAACTTACTTGATGGATTAATCGACATTATTAACTAAGCCAATAGCATCACAGAAGGAGTACAACTTTATGTGTTGCTCTTTGTTCTTGGCCGTCTGTGAAGATTACATAGCAGAAAAAGACAGTTACAAGCATTATTATGTCCACCATCTCTGAATGGCTAAAAACCTAGGATACCAATGGCAAAAATAATTCAAATAACTATAGAAAACATCACAAAGGCATTGAGATCTTTGATAATTAAAAAAAACCCTCTCAACTATAAAAAAACAGTGCAGATATATAGAGCTTTGGATATTAAATAAACATATGAAATATACAAACAAAAAATTCATTATCCACATTATTTGTATTTATTTTTGTCTGACAATGTTTTACTGCTTGTTTTGATAGCTTTCAAGTTTCCTCATGATCTTATGAATGAATTTATCTAATGAAAGGCAGCTCTTGAGCTTTTGAATGAATCTTTGAAAAAGGAAAAAATACTTTTCATACTAAAAATCATGAATTGGAAATCATGAATTGGAAACAAAAAAACTCTAGTACTGAATACTGCAGCTACCTAATGCTTAAGTGATCAAACCTATTTGCACAAACCCATATAAATAGACACATTTCCACCACAGAAAGATTTAAGGGCCAAAAACATGCATCTGAAAACAATACAGGTAGTCCTCGACTTACAACAGTTCATTTAGTGATCATTTGAAGATACAACAGCACTGGAAAAAGTGACTCACATGACCATTGCAGCATCCCCATGATCACATGATCAACATTCAGACTTGGCAAGTGACTCGTGATGGTTGCAGTGGGTCTGAGTCATGTGATCACCTTTTGCGACCTGACAAGCAAAGTCAATGGGAAAGTCAGCTTCACTTAACCACCGTTACTAAATTTACTGCAGTGATTCACTTAACAACTGTGGCAAGAAAGGTCGGAAAAATGACACCAAATTCACTTAACAGATGTCTCACTTAGCAACAGAGATTTTTGATTGTTGTGGTCGTAAGTCAAGGACTATCTGTATATGACTTGTTAGCATGCTGAACTGAATAGCAATAAAATACCGGTAGCTTTTCTTAACTGAAATGTGATTATATTTAGTTCAGAATATTAGTCCCTGCAAAACTACAATGCAATGGGATATCTCAAGACGGCACTTTTACTGTGGCATAAAGTTGTCAAGACTAAAGTTGACAATGCAGCAAAGGCCATAAAAGCTTCCGTTTGCTAACACACACACACATCTGTATTTTCAAATCGGGTTTCAAGATAGTCAGTGTTTCTCAAACTTGGCTGCTCTCAGATGTTTGGACTTCAACTCCTAGAATTCCCTAGTCACACATCTGAAAATTGGCTGTGGAATTCTGGGAGTTGAAGTCCTCCAGGCTTAAAGTTCCAAGGTTGGAGACCCCCGGTCTAAATCTTCCAAGGAGAAAGAAAAACACTACGAAAGTGCGCCTTGTTAGTCTATTTAACAACTGTACACAGAAGTAAAGGGAGTAACTTCGAATTCACTTTTGAAGTAGACCAGTGAGAAGTGGCAAAACACGCCGTTCTATACAGATTTCCCCCACCCCACCCCAGGACTTTTCTTTCCCAACGTCACTTCCGTCAAACTCGTGCAAGGAAACCCCCTCGGTTCCTGCCCTCGCGAAGAGCGTCGTAGAGTGTTTCCCATCCACTCCCCCACCCTCTGTCGCTATGGAGACAGCCGACAGCCGGCTGCGCGTGTCAGAGACCCTGGCGGCGTTCAACGCCGTTCTGAGTGGAAAGGCCGGAGATGGAGCTCGTGCCTCCCTTTGGTTCAAAGAGAGCAGCGCCCGAAATTTACGGAGCCGGGACTTCCTGGCCCCCAAGGCCGCTCTGAGGGGCGCCTTCGCCAACGGACAGGTGGGGGCGGGGCTAAAATAGGGGCGGGGCATTGGGACGAAAAGGGCGGGCGGGCGGGCGGGAAAAAAAGCCGGAATGTTATTATTTAAAAATCTGTAGAGATTCTCGGTCATCCAGGTCATGGTTGTCCCAACTGTGCTTTTTTTTCCAGGAGGCAACTGGACTTTCTTGTTTTTTCATTTGAAGACGTTTCACTTCTCATCCAAGAAGCTTCTTCAGCTCTGACAGGACAGTGGGGAATGGAAGGATTTATATTCCTTGGAGACAGCTGGTCATTTGCATCCTTTTAGAGGGACATTGAAGCACTTGGGGATTTATCTCTGTCATCAAGGTCACTTGAGTAGGGCTAATAGTTCCTGTAGTCTACCATTTTTCTTCATGTTCCCCCACCATTCAAAGGATGTTCATCCCAAATTGCATAGCTAAAAGTCTGTAAGAGATTCTCAGTTATCCAGGTCATGGATGTCCCATGGTTATCAAATTCTTGCATTCCCACCATCCAGCCAAAGCCGAAGAAGCTTCTTGGATGAGATGCGAAACATCTTCAAAAGAAAAAACAAGAAAGTCTAGTTGCCTCCTGAAAAAACACCTTTGGGACAACCATAACCTGGATGAGTGAGAATCTCCATAGACTTTTCGCTACACAATTTGAGATGAATACCCTTCGAATGAATGGATTTCCAAAAAAATTGCAGACTACAGGAACCAGGAGCATTACTCAAGTGACCCTGAGGACAGATAAACCTCCAGGTGGCCTCAGTGAACCTCTAAAAAGATGCAAATGACCAGCTGTCTGCAAGGAATATAAATCCTTCCATTTCCCCAACATCAGAGCTGAAGAAGCTTCTTGGATGAGAAGCGAAACGTCTTTGAAGAAAAATACAAGGAAATCCAGTTGCCTCCTGAAAAAAGCACCTTTGGGTTATAAGTTAATGTGCAAATGAGTTACATAGTTGCACCTGCCTGACCTTGCCAGGTCTGTCTAAAGGCTAAATATTGCGACCTAATGCATGGATGGGAGGCCATTGGGAAACTTTGAGGATGTAGGCTAAATTGGGAGGAACACAGAAATAAATTAGTTCTGTATTATTGTAAAGTAATATTGCTTCAATATTGTGATATTGTAAAGTATATTGTAATATTATAAAGTATAATGCCTCAAAACTCAGGCTCGCTGTGTTTGACCTGGAACTGATGAGAAATTGATGGCTTAGTTTGAGAGACCTTTGTAAACGGGTTCCTTTGCCCACCTGAAAATACAAATCACCAAGTAATTCAGGCACAGCAAAAAAACCCAACATTTATTAAGGGGAGGATCAAGTCTTTTTATAGGATAAAGAAACAAATGATATTTGGTATATGTGATACGTCAGAAAGCAAGTGGTCAAATAATGAAAGGATTATATGCGAATCTTGAACAATATCAAAACAATTATTCTACAGGTGCCAAATTTATGCGTTGCATTACTCTTTCCCAGTTGGGTTTGCTGGGTTTGTATCTTTCCTAAAGTGTTCAAGGATTTTCAGAACATATTCTACCATTTAGTGTTCAGAAGTTATCATAATTCCAAAAGAAATGGCCTTGGCTAAGAAGAAGAAAAATATTTTCCTGAAGTTGGAAAAGAGGCCTCATGTTAAAAGTATTAATACCAACTTTTAAAATGCTATTAATGAAACCTAAAATTCTTAACCAAGTTGTTTATATATCTACCAATCTTCATGTGTTTCATTATTAACCATTTTCTTGGCTCATACAGTACACTGATTCATATCCTATCCAAATGGGTTGCATTTCCATGACATAGTAAGCTTAGTATTAACCTTGATTCTGCTTTTATGGTTTAGCAAATACAGTCTTCTTAAGTTACGGTTCAATGTAATATGTGAATCCAGACAGTGGGTTAATTCAATGATCAGATGGAACATACTGTATTGTGTGAACATAGCCCATTCTACAAAAGTCACAAAAGTTTACAGAACAGAAGCTTTGAGAATATGGAAGGAATGGGGTCACAGAACGAAAACAGAAATTCAGCAGTACACATACATACAATTTAATACAACAATAAAAGCAAATACAAAATAAACTCAGAAAGAGAATAGAAAGATAGAATAAAAATGTAAAGAATGTTTTTCAAAGCTTTAACCACCTCCTTTTGTATATTGAATAGTAAGTTCTTATACAGATCATTCTCTTGTCATTTATGTTTCCACTTTAGCTTTCTTCTCTGTCTCATAATTCACCCTTTTTTATTGCCCAATGTTCTAGTATTTCTGCTTCAGGCAAAGTTTGTTTTATATTTATCACTCCTTCGTTAACATCTTTTGGGAATAGTATATCCGTAGAAGTAGACAACATTGTTGATGTTTCTGACATTATAGCTACAATTTCTGGTCCCATTCTTTAAAAATCTCCTGGAATATTTGTGTGATTTTGAGAATCCTTGTCAACAAAATCCAAAGGCATTTTTTTCCCCTTTTCCTTTTCTGCCTGGAGTTTTTAGTCCCCTCTAGTGTTCAATTTCTGAAATCATCTCAAATCTCTGTTATGACTTAGTATAGATAAATCAATTTGGTTCCCATGAAAAGCTATTTATTTCCAAAATCACCAAACTGGTAAAATTATCAATATTCCAGATTTGACTATACTCTTAATTCATTTATAACTTTCTCGGATCAAAGTCTTGTTTAGCTTTTTGCCGTTTATTTCTAATTCTTTAAATTCTTAAACTTGTGATTAATTTATTTTGGTTCAAGAAAGAAGATAATTTCATCAGGTGGCTTTTCAAACTTGTCATTCTGAAAGTCTCTGATAGCGTTAAGATAATTAAATAGGCAATTTTCCAAAGTGATTAGAAAGTTAGATTAGTTAACCCAATATCATTTTTAAAAGCTCTACTGTAATTGTGATGGCTTGATCCCTTTGTCTCCTGGCACTCAAATCAGTCAGACTGTTGTCCTGTGGTCTCCTCATGAGGAGCAGCCACCTGGAATACATGTGGGTAATCTCCCATCCCCACTTTTATGGACATTTAATTCTTCCATCCATTGGAAGTCCAAAGTTCAAATGTATTTCTTAACAACATACGTTATAGCTTGTTTAATAAATATAGAATTAATTTATTTTCTTTTGCATTCATAGCAGAAACTAGCACCCCATCATCTACAATGCCATTGTTGTAGTTTATTCTGGAGCTTTAAAATGAGAATATCTTTATTTCTAATGTGTGCCATGGTTGGTTTCTGTTCTTGAACAATTAGCACCAGAAAGATGTCAAATCTACTTGTCTTTTGTGTTTTATATTGTGATAGGTTCCCAAAGACATTGTTGAGAGTGTACTTTCATTGAAGTGCCCAGGAGTGCCTCCCATTCACAGCTGTCAAAATGTTCCAGCTGGACTGATTGTGCAATTGGATAGATCAAGAGTCTTTGAGCAGATTCTGACAGCTCTTTCTGTATACACAAAGGCTCCTTTGACATCCCAGGGACACTGCATCATCCTCAACTGTGTGCCCCTGCATGGACGGAAAGACGTGAAGTCACTCAGTCTGGGTCATCTGAGGGCCATCCTCATCACTGACCACTTGGCAGGCCTGCTCCAAGCTCAAGGGTTAGTGCATGGCATGAGCCTTTATTGTCAATCACTTTACAGCTTAGGTTCTAAAAACATATGACTTTCCTACTCCTTAAAGTCCTTTCATTTTGGGTTGTCAAGGTATTTATGAGATGCAAATTAGATGCACTTCCATTGGCTCATGGACCTTTAATCTATTATTCCATTATGCTGGTTTTCAGAGGTTTTTCTGCAAATTATATTAGCAGTGGTATGAATGCAATGATTGTGAGTTTGTTTGCTGTAGAATTCCTTTGTTTGTTTTGCTCAAACAGAATAAAAGTGCAGCTGGTTCCAGCTTTTGTCGATAAGGAAATCCATCAGTTCTTGCATCAGATACAAGTTGATTGGCCTTTGGGATCAGAAGCCTTTCGAGTTCCTGAGAATATTCTGGCCTTGAAGGAAACCCTTTGCCAATGTCAATATACTACATTTATCCAGGCAGACCAGGATGAAATTGTATGTAAACTGCACTTGAAAGAGTTCCTGGAGAAGCAGGAGGGATTGGAAGGCTATGACCCCAACTTAGATGTCTTTCTTGGTAAGTGGCTTACATTCCTTCGGATAATATATGGACAGATTGATTGATTGATTATATGCCATCAAGGTTTTTTTTTGACTCCTAGCAACCATATAGATACATTTTCTCCATGATGAATATGGACAAATAGCATTATTATATCCAAAGTTAATAAACAATGTTGTTTTTTTAAAAGAGAACTGTCAATCTGACAGACAGTCTGGTCCTGCAGTAATTACTGTTTTTTAAATGCTAAATGATTGGGAAGATTTTAAATTGTAAAGTCATTTCTCTTTGGGGTCTCAGTTCTATAATTGGAACATGGCGGCTGAGAAAGCCCTATTTTTGACTTTCTTATTGTGAGCTAAACCCAGTCCTGCTCTACTGTTTATTGGTCAGATGGATGTTACACAAGGGAAGGGTTTTATTTCTAGAGCTACAGAGTGTTTCAACTCCATATAATTAGGAATAAATAGTCCATGAAGTAGGACCTCCAGGATACATACGGTATACATATAGCGATTTCAGCCTGAGTGTTCTTTTGGTTCTCCTTTTGGGTTTCAGTAACAGAAGAGAAGTTGCACCATGTGGCTGAGCTCCAGCGTGTGGCCCAGCAATGCAGAGTGAGTAGATTGACAAAGGTTTGGCTCATGGTGGGTGGAAGTAGCAGTCTTACCTGTTTATGACTCTCCTGGGAACTGCTCTTCTTCTCCAGGAGGCTGTGCCACAAGTTTGCTGTAGTATTGTGCATATTGTGAACAATGAGGAAGCATTCCAGCAGCAGAAGGTGGATCTATTGTGGAGATTAGTAGCACAACCACAATCTTTCACAACTCACCAGGTATGGAATGGTCTGTCTTCTGGGAAGGTTTTTTTTCAAATCAATATTGATTCCGGATGACTTCCTGTACAAGTTCCTGCAGTTATGTTGGCAAGACCTTCATAAGCGATCTGCCTTAGCCTTCTCCTTCCTATGGCTGATAGAGAGTGACTGGACCAATCATAAACTGGCATTGTGTCTAAAGTGGAACTAGAACTCTTAGTCTCCCCTTTTCTCGCCTGTTGCCTTAGCCACTATCCCAAACTGGCTTCTGGGAAGGATATACTGTATACAATACAATCAAACTTTTCCTACTAATTGGGTTGCCTTAAGAAAAGATGACATACTTCTTTGTGTCATCACTAAAGCTAGCCTTTCTCATGCTCAGCCCATTCCAGCAACCCTGTTCTGTGACTTTTGCTAAACAGGTATCCTATCTACCCCCAAAACACCTACTCCTCTGTTACATGTTAGCATCCTTTTATAAAAAGTGAAAAGCAACTTAATGATGGAAAGTAATGTCAGGAGATTGCTTGTGATTAGTGGTTGCTATTGTTTTTAATTTATTAGAAACACCTTGTCTGTGGGCCTGTGAAAATTACCTGCACTGATTCTTGCATGAATGCTTTTCAGTACTACCAGTAAGTTCCCATTCTCTCTCATGATTTCTGCACAGTATTGTTGAATTCCACTTATGTCAGCAGACAGATTTTCCTTCTGACACTGTTATTTGGATGCTCCAGAAGGTAAGGTGTGGCACAGCAGCTCACCAAGCAGAGCAACCCCTGTTTTACTATCGGTTGAACTTGCCTGATTTGTCAAAATCTGTAACCTCCTTCTATAGTAGAGTCCCTGAAAAAGCTCCAAGAAATGGAAAGGCAGGTTTAGTAGTCTTGAACTAGCAGGACAGTCTTGTTGGTGGGTAGAATTCTGTCTTTTCCTCATTTCACGCCGAAACTCTCAGTTACAATACTAGAGTCAGACCTAACAAAAAGGGCAGACTTCTTCCTGAGAAAATAAGGGTTCTCCATCGGATCAACTTTGGCAGCCAATAATACAAAGAGAGAATAAATACAAGAAAAATACTCTTTCCCCTTGACATAAATGTTCAGTATTTTGGTAAAAGAGAAGCATGTGGCTGGTCTGAGAAAATACCTTAAGAGACATCTTGGGAAGACTCCTGTTGGATCACAGAACTTAGACAAGTGAATGGCAGCATCAGCTTTGAGCCTGCCTATAACAGAGCCACCTGGAAAACACTATCAGACAGGTAGTTGGGGTTAATGATTAGCAGAAGATGGGCCAACAGTCCCACCCACACTGGTCCAGGGCTGTAGTTGTACCCCCCTCATTTCCATGTGTCTTAGCAGCTATAGATAGTTACAGTAGAACATACAATAAAGGAAAAGTTGGAGCATTATGAAATGAATACGTGGAGGAAGGGGAATTCTTGTTGGAAAGATTCTTAAGTCCATTTTTTAACTATTGTAGTAGAAGAAGAAGAGTTAATCTTTTCTTTTCCATCTTTCAGTGAACAGAAGGGTACCTCATGATAAATTTACTATTTTGAAAATAGCAGCAGTGATATTGTAGGCAGTAAGCCAAATACACAAACATGCATGGTTTATTTAGCTGAGATCTTGCTGTTTGTAACTTGTAGACTACGACACTCCCAGATGTATAAAGCTTCAGTGCTGAAATATGGAGATCTCTCTAAAGGTAATTGTCTATCCCTTCATGTATAATCACTTCCCTCTCATTTTATTGTGCTCCGTTTTGAAAACTAAGATGTTTCCCTCAAGAGAATAATGGTGATGTATTTTCTTGCTAGATGGCAACTTTTAGTTAGAATAAGGGGAAATATGTATTATATTATTTATTTGACTTGTTAGGTTTGTGTCTCAGCTTTTTTCCAGGAGAGAATTGATGCCTATATACCATCCTCATAGCAATTCTGTGAGGAATTGCTGTGGGCTGAGAGAATGTTTTTGGGCTCAGAGTTATCCAGTGTGCTTCTGTTCCTGATTTGAACTTTGGACTTTTATGCAGCAATAAATGGCTCAAAAGAACACACTTTATATAGAGAGATTCTGTTAACCTCTTCATTAACTACTTAAGCATTACATACACACATTTTCATACTCCTTTGCCTTGTTGCACCCAGGTGAGGAGGAACCAGGGAAGTTGGGAGCTTTCCGTAACATTCCATCTCAATTGCTGTAGACAAATAGAGCATCCTTTATCTGGAGAGATAAAAAGCCTTCCTCTTTATCTTTTGACAGTGATATTCTGTTATCATTCCATCATGTGGTTGTCCTGCTACCAGGATGCTGAGTCAAACATCAGTTGGTACATGGTGTGAACTTTTGGTCTCAGGGTTGACTTCCCTGCCTTTTTACCTTGTTTGATTCTACATATATGCATTATTTTTCTAATTATTTTCTAATTATTTTCCGTTCTGTCTACCCCATTCAATATTTTAGTTCTGTTAACTCTTCCATGGCTGTATGTTACCTTGAATATAGATGTTGCCAGTCACACTTTCAGTTTCATTGCCTGTCCAGCTGCTTGAAATACTTTCTTATGGGCCTTGTTGAGTTTTCTAGTTCTTACATTCAACTTCAGAAGGAAATCAAAGGCTTCCCCTTCTTGATCCACAATCACCTTTGGTGAGATGCACAATATATAAATCTGATTAATTGATAAAATAAATTATTGAGGGATAAATTCCATAGAAGGTTTTTTTTTCATTCATGATGAATAGCTCTTTTTTTCTCTGATGTGCTTTTTGCAGATGCCTCCTGGACCAAAGTAATCAGTGTACTGACATCAGCTGCTATCCGATTTGAGATGCTGAGTATAATTCATCAGAATCAGGTAAGCAGTGAGGTTCAGCCCCTCAGTAGAAATAGTAAATTTCCTTCTGTGCAACTGAAATGTGGAATAATTTTGAAAACACACACATTTATATATAGAATAAACAGTTTATGCTAATCCAGCATAAGGAAAGAATGCTGTATTATAAACATAACGTGGTTATAAACTTAGCTAAATTTGCATAATTCTGTTGAATTTGTTGGCATGGGAATGAATTATAAGATTAGTGGACTTGTTTATACTCCTATATTACAGATGAAGCTGAACATGAATTATGAGAGAAGAGAATGATATCTACTCTAGTAGCTTTTCCTGTCTTAAAGTTTTCCAGATATAAACATTTTTGTTCTGGTGTTATGTATTGTATGATGGGAAATAACAGGGGATCCACAAGAGGGAAGGCAATGGTATATGGGATACCGAACAGAGATTGCTATCACGTTGATAAATTGGGGGTGGGGGGAGAGCAAGAGTGAATCAATGCAATGTCACTTCTTGGCAAAGAGCAATTTTAGCAATTACTTCAGGCTGCTGGATGTGTTAGACACTGCAACTGGCCTTTCCCAACCTGACTAGGCATTCTGGGAGTTTCAGTTCAGTCCCAAGATAGTTGGGGTCACGAGAAGGAAAAAGGCTAAATAAAAACATATATAGACTGATTGGTGTCTTAATGCAGCAGAGCCCAGCTAGTAGTTTGTGTACTGTAAGGTGGGATTGAGGTTAAGAAACATCAAGTCTTCCTTGGTGGGATCTACATTCTCTGGCAATCTGGGCCTAAAATAGAAAAAAACGGAGAACCATGTCTGGAAGCTGAGTCATGGCCATTGGACTTTTTTCTTGTTTGTTTGGAAACTTTTTCTGCTTATCCAAGTAGCTTCTTCAGTCTGATGAGAATTTAATAATCTTCATCGTCTGAGAACCAGGGCTATAGTATTTTCTTTTAATTCATTTCTCACAGTGGAACCTTGATTTAGATGATCTACAGGCAAGATTATGGGAGCAGAGATCAGGAACTCCTTGGCAATCGGACTAGAGCAGGGTTGTCAAACCTGAGAGCTAGATGCGTCACGTGCCTCCATCCAGTTTAACGAAGGGGGGGGGAGTCCTAATAGGTCACCGTGACGCTGCTGTGACAATACAAGTTTGACACCCCTGGATTAGAGCCTTACTTACTTTCTTGCCCACAGAATTTTTTTTGCTCCCTCAGGTTTTCTTGGATGTAGAAGAAAGTAATATCTCTATGAAGGGGACCAAAGGTGGAGCCTTTGTGATGTATAATTGTGCTCGACTTGCCACGCTCTTTGAAACATACCAGAGATCAGTAGAACAAGGTGAAAGTATTCTTGGCGTGTATGCTGGATTCACCCATGTTTCTGCTTGGCTGAATTGGCAGTCTTTGCATTATTTTGAAAGAACCCACTCATCTCCTGTTTAACCTAATTGTTTACATACAGCAATATAAATATAGAGTGGTTTGCAATACAGTACAGCAATCTGTTAAATTTGTTAAGTAATTTTAAGGAATGTAGGAGGAATGTACAATAGAAAGCTTAATAAATGGCATACAATTTGCATTGGGTTGTTAGAGTATTTATATTATGGATACAAAAGGAAATAGTGGATCACCAATCTTCCATCATTCTACTACAGTGCATTAACTTAATTTTGTTTCCAACTCTGACTAATCTTCTTACATTTCTTTCTTACTGATATCTAATATCTGCCATCCAATTCAGGTCTGTATCCAGTCTTTCCCCAGTCATCTGAACTGAACTACTCCTCTCTCAGGGAAGAGGTGAGCAAAGAATTACAAAGACCCAGGCCTGGAGACCTCTCTAGAGTCAATTGAATAGTCCAATATGTTGAAAGTGAAAACTTCATTTTCTGGATAAAAGATAGTTTTACCTAATTCCCCAATAAAAGATTGCTCCCAGTGATTTGCCATCTACAATCAGTGTATGTAATCTAGTGTGTGTGTGTGTATAGCATATATATAATATAAATATAAATATAAAATCACAGTAAGAGGGAACACCTACTGCACAGACATTGGCTGCTGAAATTTTCTGGTGTTTGTTGTAACAGGAATCTCCTTGGTTGATCATTTCCCTCCTAGTTTGCAATCTAGAACAGAAAATTTTCCTTTTTTTCCTTCCTTCCTTTCCTTCTTTTTCCTTCCCCATAACATATATTCAGTCCCTCCTCATGACACCCCACTCTTTCCCCCCATTCTTTTGCTTAAACAGTGTCGAGGGAAAGATTGCTGATCCAGTACTTTGTTTATAGCATGGGAGTGGGAAAAAACAAATATTTTGGGAGTGGCTCGTGGTTTCCACTCTTCCCCATCCTATTCAGTAATGATCCCGATGAAGCCAGGATTGATGCTTCTACTTGCTAGGTGCAATATGGAAATAGCAAATGGAATGGATTCTGTTGGACTAACCCAGACCTCCGCTCTTTGTTTTCTCTAGGGGGAGTGGCTCCTGTTATTCAATAGCATCCTGCCTTTCCAGGAGGTCTTGACTCTCGTAACACAGCTCCTGCTCCCCAGTGGTGGGCTAAGGATAACAGTTAACACGGAGGCGGTAAGATGGGATATTGCACAGCAGAATGTTATGGCTCCTTTCCCTCCCTCATCTTGTTTGCGTTTTTTCATGCTTTGGGGAACGATTTTAGCATGATATTCCAAATCCCAAACACTAATTGCTGTTGAAGTTCAAACTCCAAACGGGGGAGAATTTTTTTCATTTCAGAGGCTGCTTTGATCGGGATAGTTATTAAATTCCTAGGTATTAGATTCAGTCTCTGTGATTGCCAATTAAAAAAGACCTCAGATAGCATTTTTGGAGAAATGTTTCATCAACTTCTTGACACCAACTGTCAGCAACCCTAATTCTCCCAAGGTATTTGTACTAAGAGAAATGGAACTATCTCGTTTTTGTTATATTATAGATTTGCAAGTTCCTGATTCAGCTAAGCATGGATTTCAGTTCCTACTACAACCGAGTACACATTCTTGGGGTAAGTGATCTGGGAAGGATATGAAGATACATAAAATTCAGAACATAAGTCCAAAACGCACCATTTAATGCCACTCATTATAGCAAATAGAAAAAAATGGTGGGTTTACTGTGAGCCAATGTGAGACTTAAAGCACCATGAATCATTTAACCTGGCTTATCTGCCTGTCCTGTTACCTATAGCATGGAGACTCCTACAAAATCTTTTATATAATAAACTCCTTTTCTCTCATTCCTAACCCATCATGGAGAAAGGCTGAATTCATCCTTTCCCTCTCTGCTGGCCAAAGGTTCCGTAACACTGGAAAATCCCATTGCACAGAAAATGTCTTACTGGTTACTAAAAATGAAATTCTCCCATTATGGCTATTGTGTGAATCCAGCTCATATCTGGATGGCGAAATGCATCTTTTCCAAGCAGAGCCACAGAAAGAAAGAAAAAGGAGAACATGAAAGGATTTCATCCCTTTTTCTCCCCCCCCCCCCAAAGAAAGTGGTCTCTGTGCCTCTCCACACCATCTTGATCATTACTTCTGCCTCCCAACAGGAGCCACGTCCCCATTTGTTCAGCCAGATGTTTGCCCGGTTGCAGCTGATGAGAGCTGTGAGGGAAGTGTTCCACAGCGCCCTGGCCACCTTCCACCTACCTCCTCTAAGTCAGATCTGATCAGATTGGTCTCATACCTGAGCTTGGGAACTGCCTCCACCTCCCTTTGGTGAAGAAGGAGAGTTCATTCCTATGAGAGGGAGAATGAAGCATGGGATGTTACACTATACTGACTAATGGACAGCTACTCAGTATATTCTTGCAGGACACATGTTTTGTTAATGCTCTGAATTGATAAAAACAGGGCACATAAACTTCTTCTGAAATGATTCAGAAAGTCTTGGAAGATAATGAATTGCAGTCATGGAACAGAGAAAGAGGCACGTATCTTGTATTATAATTGCCTTGTTTCTGAAGTTCGTTTCAGATCCCACTGGATTTAAACAGTGTTAAGAATCCTTAATCCAAATGAATAGAAAGCTGGTGAATGCAAATGACTTGTTTACTTACATGTTTTTAAATTCTGTTCTAAAATTGGAAACATTTATTTTCATACAATTAAAAAAAAGTTGATACCAGTAGCAGGGCAAGAGTATGTGTAAATAAAATAACACAGACACATGGAGATCTGTGACTGCAGTTCCTCGAGGGTTCCCTGTACAAGCTCTTCTGTGCTGTTTTACTAATTTTATCTAAGCATCAGGTGGTGGCTCAGTTATAGTATTGCTCTACGGCTTATGAAAAGACAAGGAAAGCAGGTTGAGATTATAATCAGCAACCTGCTCAGCATCTGCTCTCATGAACCATAACATTGTATGGAGAACACAGTAATGCAATAAAATGTGTGCTACCCACCTTTATTTTTCTCCTCGTGTGCCCATCACATGGCCCATCAGATAGTATTGATGTAGTGGATATCACAGTTCTTTGTGTAGGGTGGTGAGTTCAGCATCTTCTTTGGGGAAATGTGGTCAATGATAGACATTAATTATTGCCACTGTTTCATCAGACCAACGAGTGATTTATATTGTAGCCAATCTTGATGGTCACAATGTGGTGGCAACTTGAAGGGCAGGGTGAAATTGCAGCTGAAATTGAGATCCTGGGACCATGGGCCCACCTTATTCCCTGCCATGTGCTCTGAAAGTGCCTGGATGCACCTCTGCCATAGGCATTCTCTGGCGGAAGGAGAGCCTCCATGTCTGCTTAGTAATTGGAGCCTACTCTTCAAATGTAGGGAAGAAACTGCAGGAATCTTGAGCAACCTTTAGTGAGAAAGGGATGCTGTGCAAGACAAAATTTAACCTTTTGGAGATCTATCTATAGTACCATGATTTCTGATAGAACAGAAGCAAATAGTTGGCAAGTGGGAAACTGCTCTCCACAGATTATGAATTAGCAATCCAGTAGTGCTAGCTAGATCCTAGAGAACAATTAGACTTTGAGGATTTGTGGAGTCCTAAATTTTGATCTGATCCAAATTATTTTTCACTTCTTGAAATGTATTTGACTATTAGTAGCTTGGGTTGGTAGTTAGGTTGTTGTTCTGAGCTCCGAGCTTGGCAATTTGGTTCCAAACATTTCATCACCATTTGAGGAGACATTGTCAGTGCACTTTGAATTGTGTTCGTCTGTCAGAACACTGGCCTTTAAATACCTTTTAATGTGATTTTATAGGAACAAATAACATCCACACTAATTTGCATCATTTAAAAAGGTATTTAAAGGCCAGTGTACTTACCGACGAACACAATTCAAAGGGCACTGACGATGTCTCCTCAAATGGTTTGCAACCAAATTGCCAAGCTTGGAGTTCAGAACAACAGCCTAATTTTTTACCTCTACTTTTCTTTTATGGTAAATAATAAAGTGCTGGGTTTGAATCAAATCAGGTTCTCCTTCACCCATAAGTGCTCATGAGGTGACCTTGATTTGGTTAGTCCCATAGCAGTAACTTCTGAGAAGACTGGGAGAACATGCCATATGTGCTGCCTTGATCTCCTGGATAAGATAAAATCCTATGCGTAATAGGGTTTCCCTTCTTTTCCTGCTAGCTTGTCCACTTGTGTCTTTCGAGAGCAGGGCAATTTCTTGTTTGGTTCTAGCACTTCCCAAAGGAAGGAGTCACCCTTGTCTTTATGGTACAACCTTGGTAGACAATGACACTTGCTGTAGGCACGTCTGAGCTCTTAAGACTGACCCACTGAAGGGAACTACCAATTACTTCCCAGGGATACTCTTTCTTGATAGCCTGATTTTGTTCAGCATTGGGAGCAAACTGTGGCTGGACTGCCACATTTCAATTGAAATGCAGCCTCCTGTATTAATAAGTACCATCTGTGTGGAACACTCTGCAAAATTGTTTTTTGATGGACAGATCAAGTTACTATTCTGATGCCTATGCTAGTTCCAAGTGCACCAAAGAAGTCTTAGTATAAACATGCTGTGGGGTTATGAAATATGCCTGTTGTTCTGGAGAAATCATAACCACAGTCAGGCCAGGAATGAAATGCTGGATTATCAAGTACCGGTCTGAAAGACACGACTCTGCAATGGTCTTATTGGAGAAAGTATCGGGGCTAAAGATACTGATGAAAGACGAAGCCTAACTTGGAGTATTGGGCTTAATGGAGAAAGGCTACCATATATGGGAAAGGGCAAAGCCACTTGTTCTAAACTGGAGTTTGGGGGGGGTGCAATACACTTCACCTCCCACCACCCCACATACTCATCTCTCCTGGAAGTCCTACTGCCTGAAAGTCCTACTGCCCTGGAATGCCTATCATCCATCCATCCATCCCTCCATCTATCTATTGTCTGTCTCTATCTATTGTCTGTCTGTCTGTGTCTCTATTATCTATCTATCTATCTATCTATATTCCGCCTTTATTGTTTTTACAAATAACTCAAGGCAGCAAACAAATCAAACACACCTTTCTCCTCCTATTTTCCCCACAACCACCACCCTGTGAAGTGGGCCCTGAGATCCAAACCCTTTGTGAAATTAGGATAACGATGCCTTTCACTTTGCTACAAGTGATGCTCTGAGCAGAATTCCTTTTGATACCTGCTGTTGTCCTCATTTCTCTTCTGAATTTCAATGGAATGAAGCTATTTCAGATCCCATCTTTTATTTTTCTACCTTGCACATCCAGCCCCCAGGAAAGGATTTGCAACCCCTGACCACATATCACACCGCGATAGCTGTGTCCTTCAGTTTCCCAACACTCCAGAGCAGCCACATCAGCCACGTGGCAGAATTTGCTCCATACGAATGACAAGCTGTCCTCACAGAGACTCCAGAGGGTCAAGCGTTGATCCACTGACACAGAAAGGAGGAAGTTCAGGTGGAGGAGCCTCACTCCCGTCACATGAGCTGCGTGAGCACCAAGCCTGGATACTTTTCTGATCACTTGGATGCCAGCCCTGGCTGGGGTCTCCTGGCCCACAGCGCTTTCAGCCTTCACCTCAATAACATGGACAGAGATGGACCCGTCATCACTGCCACTGACCACTACAAAGTGTCTCTTGGCTGTTTTCTGGATGTGGAGGCTGTTCACACCGCAGCTGTGAGCCTGAACGGTCAGGATTGGAGATTCCAGGGCTGGAAAAGAGAAGAAGTGCTGGTTATTTTTCTGCAATTTACTACTGGCTCCTTGAGCAGTTTTTTTTTTAAATTGGAAAGGTGAGGTAGTGTTAAGATATTTAATTTAATAGCTGGAACAATAAAGTGCATAATGGGCCAGAACAGTTCTTAGTTGATTATTGGAGAGTGCGGGCTCCTGCGTTAGGCAATCTATGTTATGATTGGTTGCTGGGTAAGAAATGAGGATTTCCCTTTGTCTGGCCCTTTTTCTTCTGTGTGCTCTATATGCTGTTGTGTGATTTACCTGACGATGAAGTGATGTGCCTGACTATCTTGTTTGCTGTAAATCTAAACGTAAAATACATTTATTTATATAAAACTACAAGTTTGTGTCAGCGTCTCTGACTCTATTTGGACACCAGTTGTGCAATTCCCTGACAGGTAGAACTACAAGAAACAGTTGTACACTGAAAGTATCTAAGATTGGAGAAGAATTTTGTTGTTGTTAGGTGTGAAGTCATGCCTGATCCTTCATGACCCCATGGACAACGTTCCTCCAGGCCTTCCTGTCCTCTACCATCCCCCAGAATCCGTTTAACCTCACGCTTACTGCTTCAGTGACTCCATCCAGCCACCTCATTCTCTGCCGTCCCCTCTTCTTTTGCCCGCAATCTTTCCCATCATTAGACTCTTATCCAGTGATTCTTTCCTTCTCATTAGGTGGCCAAAGTTATTTGAGTTTCATTTCAGGATCTGGCCTTCTAAAGAGCAGTCAGGTTTGATCTCCTCTAGGACTGACCGGTTTGATTGTCTTGCAGTCCAAGGGACTCGCAGGAGTCTTCTCCAGCACCACAGTTCAAAGGCCTCCATTCTTTGGCACTCAGCCTTCCTTACGGTCCAACTTTCACAGCCATACATTGCAACTGGGAAAACCATAACCCTGACTATACGCACTTTTGTAGTTCAATCCAAAGGCTCAACAGTACCTTCAGATGAACAGAAACCCCAGCTAAGGAGCTTTACAAGAAAGGGGATGCACTGGCTTTTTCAGGCTGCGTCATCAGGACCGCCAACACCTACCTAGGGGTTTCACCGGAATGTCTCCTGTCTTCACAATTGCTGAAATATGACTGAGGGCAGCAGTAACGTCCCAAAATGCAATGCTACCATCAGTGGCCGCACTGCCCATAAAATGTCTCCTGAAAAGAAAAAGGTATTTCTAAAATTAGTTCTTGCAGTCCTCCAGTCTGATTCTCTGCTCCAAATTCAATGCAAGCACTTCCTGGCCATGGGAGATGGCACTCACATGCCGTTGCTCTGTTCTTCCTACCTTCTCCCACTAGCCATCTTGTAGGCAAATGCCTCGACCTTCAGGACACAGTGCTGATGGTGAAAGGATTCTGCTATGAGACACAACTTCTTGGCGTTCTCAAGCAACAGGAACAATCTGCCAAAAAAAAAAAAGAAAGAAGGCGCTTAAATGGATACAGAGCTCCTATTTTCTTCAGGGTCTTCTCTTGATATGGTGTCCCAAAAGGGCTTTCCTGTAACTGGACCTTCTTGTTTTTCTTTTGAAGATGTTTCGCTTCTCACCCAAGAAGCTTTTTCAGCTCTGACTGGATGGTGGGGAATGGAAGGGTTTTTAATTCCTTGCATTCTTGATTCCTTGAATCCTTCCATTCTCCGCCATCCAGTCAGAGCTGAAGAAGCTTCTTGGGTGAGAAGCAAAATGTCTTCAAAGACAAAACCAGAAAGTCTAGTTGCCTCTTGAAAAAGCACCTTTGGGACAACCATAACCTCGATGACTGAGAATCTCTGTAGACTTCTTGAAATGCTGATACAACACTGTTACTCTGTGAGCTACACTGACTCCAAGTAGGCTTCTGAATCCAATGGCAGAGGACCAGGTGATCACTTATTGTTTCTGCCTGCTCCACCAGGTGTCAGCTCCAAGGCCTGGAGCTGCCATTCAGGGGAGAAGACTGGGCCAGCTGCCAAGACTCACTGTCCCACCTACACAAACTGAAGAAGCTCATGCTAACAATCCATGATTAATTGCCGGGTGGTTTCACTCTGGGTCACAAGGTGATGGGTGTGCACACACACGAGGGGTGAGGTGCGGCTTATCTTAATTACCAATGTAGCTATAAAAGGGGGTGGAAAGCACAGGGTGGCAGCTCTGACAATTTATTCATTGCCTTAGTGGTTTGTTGGTCAGTTCGTGCCGAAGGAAGAATACAAACTGCATTTCAAACCGTTTCTGTGTTTGGATGGTTTCATTATCCCTTCGGAACCTGACATCATGTCTATCAGGAAGGGCATGTTATTTCTAGGTCTCTTTCATTAAAAAACAACATCTTGTTGGACTCCATAGCCAAGCTCTCGCTGCAGGTCTGGAACTGCAACCCCACTACAGAATAATAGAATTGGAAGGGACCTTGGAGGTCTTCTAGTCCAGCCCCCTGCCCAAGCAAGCAGGACACCCTACACTATCCCAGATAAATGGCTGTCCAACTTCTTAAAAACTTCCAGTGATGAAGTACCCACAGCTTCTGAAGGCAAGCCGTTCAACTGATTGTTCTCACTGTCAGGAAATTTCTCCTTAGTTCTAGGTTGGCTCTCTCTGATAATTTTCCATCCATCACTTCTTGTCTTGCCCTCAGGAGCTTTGGAGAAAAGGTTGTCCCCCATCTTCTTTCTGACAGTCCCTCAAATATTAGAAGACTGCTATCACATTACCCCTAGTCTTTCTCTTTGTTAAACTAGACATACACAGCTCCTGCAACTGTTCATCATGTTTTAGTCTTAACTATCTTAGATCAAGAGGGCCCGGCTCCTATTAGGTTTTTGTAAGGCTTTGAAGAGTGGCTGCTCCTCCAGGCTTTTGGGAGAGATAATTAGATGAATTTAGTTGGTGATGGATGCGGTTTTGATTTGGGAGGTTACTATTTACCTGAGGTGTCATGCATTTATACTGTCATGATGTTTTAATCTTTGCCCACCACCTAGAATCACTGATGTGTGAGAGGCTGTTTTATAAGTTCTTTAAAAACTGTATTTTTCAGAGTATAAGATGCACCTTTCCCCTCCTAAAAGTGGGTGAAAATTTAGGTGCATCTTATAGCCCGACTATGGGCTTTTTTGACCTCCTGAACCTTCCATGCATCACGTTTCTGCCCTCCCCAGCCCCCAGAAGCACTCTCCAGTGCTCTGCACATGCCCTCCAAAGCCCCCAGAAGCCCCCTGCAGGCCTAAAATGGGCACGTTTTTGGTAAAAACAGGCCGTGCAGAGCACTGTAGAGTGCTTCTGGGGCCAGGGAGGATGAAAACACGACGTGCAGAGGCCAAAAACTTTCCCCCATGTTTTCCACCTGTAAATTTAGGTGCATCTTATAGTCTGAAAAATACAGGTACTTGTTCCTGTTTTTTCTTGAATGTGGGGGAAATGCTTCATAGGAGTAAACAGTATCTGCCCCACCTTGTCTTTTTTTCTTTTTCTTTTTGCCCTACTTCCCTCATCTCTGGATCTATTTACTCTGACAAGCAAAACCCATTCTAGCCATCCAAATCCCCAACAAAAGGAGCAGAATTAATTTTCCTTACCGGACAGATGCATCACTACAAGCAGCAGCTAGGAAGCACAAGGGACCGGGCAATTCCGCCTCTTCTATCCTAGCAAGCACCACCACAGACATGTACCTGGAACACACAAGTCCATCACTTCTTCCAGAGAGGATTTTCATTTGCTGCCAGTTTTGTATTTCAGAACAGAAACAGCTGTTATGCAAGCTAGAAAACGGCATGCTCCTTACTATCTCTGGTCTCTATCATAGAACACACACACACACACACACACACATATAATGAACTTAAAGGAGCCACCAGTCTTTCACAAATAATCTTAAAACTAGATTGAAACAATATTGAAAGGGTTATCATATTATTATTTTTTTTAACCAAAATGTCTGAACAGACATTTAAATCTTTGAAGGATGGAATATCCCTGTATTCTGTGGAAGTAGTGATATTTAACAGAGAAATGTGTGTGTGCCCTGGCTTTGCAGTTTCCTCCATAGAACTTGTGAGCATGCAGTTGTGCCATGCTATCTGGGGAAATCTGGAAGTCAAAGTCCACACGTCTTAAAATTGCTGGGAAACACTGGTCTAAACAATTGTGGTGTAGTGTTTTTAGCATTTGTGTCCAGTAAAGAGAACTGGTGATTCTACAGAATTCTGCTGACAATTTAATCAATTTGGGGGAGTATGCAACATTTTACACAAACCAGAGCAGGTTGAAAACTTCACAGTAGTTTTGATATTTTGATGCAACTCCTGGAGCCTAAATACATTTTGCCACTTATTTAGTGAAGTTTCTATTAGATCTGCTTTTATTATAGACAATGCCTGATTGATTTGTGAAAAAAGGCGAAAAACCAAATGGTCATGAAAATTACACTGGAGGGCAATTAGAAATGAATACAGGTAGTTCTTGACTCATGACTATAACTTACCCTAGAATAGATTTAGTCCTAAATGGTTACATTTACTGGATGTAAACCCTAGAAATTGGCAAAAATACCAAAAATGGTGATGCTGTGAAGTGCAAATGGCCAAAAATGCAAGCCAGTTGCCATGCGTTCAAAATGAAATCATCTCACTCTGTGGATACATGTGGATGTGCATGCAATGTGCACATGTACGGCTGTCAAAACTTTGAAATAGGGCCATAAATACCTTTCCATTGCAATGTCAAACAGTCGCTATCCCACCAGCCATCAAATGAGGATTACTTGTACTACATGCACATGCGTTGAAGGAGCTGATGACACAAAGAGAATCAACAGCCTGGACTCAAAGCTAAACAAGGCTGTATACTTTATATATGGGGATCAATCATAGCACCAGTGCAGGTTGTCCTAATGTACAGTTATATGTTTCCGAGGTGGGTAAAATGAGGACTCAGATGGTTGGGGGCAATATGCTGACTCCGTAAATCTCATAGAGAGGCCTGTAAAGCACTGTGAAGTGATATATAAGTCTAAGTCAGGGGTGTCAAACTCAAGGCACGTGGGCCAGATCCGGCCCACGGGGTGCTTAGATCTGGCCTGAGGGGACACCCTGGAAACAGCGAAGGGCTAGCCCATGGTGCCTCTGCCAGAGAAAATGGAGCTGTTTTCATTGACAGAGCATTTCAGGAGGCCGTCACAGCAGAAAATGGACCTTGCGAGGGCCCATTTTCGCTGGTAGAGTGCTCAGGCCACCACAGGCTCCCGCGACAAGAGTGACGTTGGGCTTCCCTCCCACTGCCCACCCGCCCCTAAGGTCAAACAAAACCCTGATGTGGCCCTCAATGAAATCGAGTTTGATACCCCTGGTCTAAGTGCTATTGCTATAGGAAAAGACCATTTATTTCTACCTGGTTTCTGGATCCATCTTGATGAGTTTGTGCTTATTCTTCTTGTAGTCCCAGTGCTCATCTAAGCGATGCGATGCCACATGGACCAGCTGACAGGCTACGCTGCTGCTGCTGGAATCAGGCTTAGGGCTGAGCGTTAATCGATAACACTCGATCTGGGCTCGTCCCCCAGCAGAAAAAAGCATAGCGGAGATCCTTTCCCCCTCAGGCTGACTAACGCCATTCTGCACTACAGTCAGAGCTCTTACACTGGAGATGTGGTCGCCAAGAGCAGCGAGCTGGGTCACTCTGCGAGTTTGCACATTAAAAGCGAGAATGTTGACCGTATTGTCCTCACTTCCTGTAGCAAAAACACTGATCCTCTCTTGCCCAGAGGCTTCCAGGGTACCGACGTGACACACACATGTCATCCCCCTACCGTGCAGAGCAGCTTTCAGGATTCGCTGCCCACTGGCAGCGTCTTTACTTTGGTACAACCAAATTTCCCCAGATTTGATATAGGCAAAGGTCTCTGCGGAAAGGCAGTGGACGTAGCTCCAGGAACGGTGGCCACCTCCGCAGGGAATGCAGAGAAGCCTTTCACTGCTGCTGGCACTCCAAATTACAAAGTGGGTAGCATGGAAGCCGAGCACCCTCAGGCTCCCATCGGGGCCAAAGCGTAGCTCTTCCAGCCACTCTAGGTCTTTGCATGGCTTTTGCTTCCTCAGCACTTGGAGCTGCCGATCCTTCACTTGCAGCTGGCGGTAGCAGCTGTCCCTCCCCGTGCTGTAAATAAAGCCACCGTGGGAGGTTACCGAGGTCACCCCCTGTTTCCCATGAAGCCCAAAAAGCAGCGAAACAGGCCTCTCGGCATGGGGCTCTCCACTTCCAATAGGGAAGGAAAATCCAGGCAAGGCACAGGCGGTCTCTGAAGTAGAACTGCCAGGTTCACCCCCTCCTTGTGCTTCTTCCAGTCCCGGAGTTGGCTTGCAGGCAAACGTCATAAGAGAACCTCTGCGGTCGCCACAAAGCAGAAACTCTCCCCGGGGCAAAAAAGCAATGCAGGTGTGCCATCGCTGCTTGCACACTGGCAGGAGAAAACATTGCTTTAGCACCACTGTTGTTCCTCCACGTGGGCGCCAAGAGGCCTCCAGCCACAGCAAAGCCCCAGCCGGGCCAGAAGCAAAGAGGCTGCAAGTATTGAGGTTCCGGTTTGGATCTGCGGCCCAAGTCAAATTGTGCACTTTCCCTTCAAAGAGGTTTATCTCCTTGCTTTGGGTGGGACTGCTGAGCGGAAAAACTTTCACCTGCCCCGACAAGTTGCCCATGGCACAGAGAAAGTCTCCACTGGCAAGCTTGGACACTTCTAAGAGACTGTAAGACTGATAAGTGGCATCCTGCAGGAGCCACACCCAATTTTTAGAAATCAAGTCCCAGGAAAAGACAGCCCCAGCATCAGTCATCACCAGTAGATGGTTTTCATCCACCAGTTTTACTGCCCTGGGGGATCCTTTTCTGCTAGAGGAAGCAAAATCCAGCTGTGAGAGCCTGTTTCCAGTGCTGCTTCGTTCCTTGAAGCACCAGTGTCTAATGCCCGAATCGGCTCCCCCTGTAAACACCCAGCCTCGCTCCTCATCCACAGCCACTGCCCGGAGTCCCTGGCCCTTGTGTCCTTTGAAGCTGTGGACAATCTTGCCCTGATAGGTCCACACAAGACAGGCTGAATCCTCACCAATGCTGATGATGTAGTCCCTCAGCAGTCTTACCGACCAGACTCTGGACTGGTGCCCGTAGCATACCAGCAAGCACGGGACCAGAGCAGGAGGGGCTCTGAGGTCCCCGATGCTCCAGAGCCGAACACTCCTGTCATCTGAGGCAGAGGCCAGGATGCCCTGGCTCTCCGAGAAGCGAATGCTGAAGATGACACCGCTGTGTCCACTAATCCTACTGCAGGGCTTTATTCTTCCTGTGTCATCTGCCTGGTCAGCCACGCCCCAAACCACCAACTGATGAAAAACAGTGCCAGCCACCAGAACCAAAGTCTCCCAGCGGCTCCCCACCAAGTGGGCAGAATAGAGGATACACTTCTCTTGGCAGTGCACTTCTTGGAGAACCCTCTGGCTGGTGCAGTCATATAGTGCCACTGAATTGTGTCCCAAGGCCACAGCCACCCTACTGGGCCTCTCCGTCCTGCATTCCATCCACTGCAGGTCCCAGATCCAGTCGTGCAGCTCACAGAAAGGAAAGACTTCACTGAGTTCCACTGAGCTGTTCTGGAAGCTGAGCTCTACAACCACAAAGCTTTTGCCTCCAAAAACAGCCAGGGTTGGGGATTGGTTATCTCTAGGACTCAAACTCTGCTGCTCCTTAATACCATGGACAGTATAGTTCTGAAGGACCTGCTTGGAGCATCTTGCTGATGGACTGGCGTTAGGCTCCAAACTATATATGCCTATATAGGGTCCTTCTCCTAAAGGAAGAGAAACACCAGAATGCCAAGTCAGCATATTTCACATGCTATCAACATACCACTCTCTTTTCCCAGAATTGCCCATCCACATATAGCTGATTGCCAAATTCCTATGAACTCCATTAACGTATTTCATAGACAGTAGTCTTATTGATCCTAAATGGGATTCCTATTTGCTGCCCCTTTTGTTCTAGGCTTTCATCACATTATATTATATTCTGCTAGCTTCTAATTAGCGTGGGGAGAGATCTTGGCTTAGCTTAGCAGAAAACTGACTTTAAAACCAAGCTACAGCAAAATGATTGTTAACCTTGAATTAGCAAGCTTCATATTTGTGCCGTGTGACAATGGCCGCTATCCCCACGAAATTGGGGAAAAAGTGGGGATTCTGGTCTCCCATTGTAGAAAAAAGTAAGATATTCACCTGCGATAAGATGGTCTCCCACCATCTCCAGAGCTGTTATAGGAGCCAATAGTACTTCTGCTTCCATGACTTTTCAAGGATTCTCTCTCCCTTTTATATATGGATATGCAGACCTCTGAAAAAAGAGGAAAAATGGTTAGCACAACCTATAGATCTGCATCAGCTCAAGCAGGAAAATATGAGAACAAGCTATCTTTTCATGTACAATGGAGGAATCATGAAGAACGAAGCAGAATCAACATATCTGGTTATGAAAGACAGCTCCCAAGTAAGTTTAGATAAACCTTTTCTGGAAAATATTTTTTGAATGGCGTCTCAGAAAATTAAATCTATAGAGGAGCATTAGTTAACACTTAGGGAACTGAAAATAAAATATCATCAGATAGTCCTGACATGCAAAAATTATACACTTTATTACATTAAGGAAATCGATGTAAACACAGTATTTAGAAAGTAGTGTCTATTTTAACCTACTTGTTGTGGTCTTGAGTCTGTTTGCCAGGAAGAGGATCCACCTATGCCCGAGGAAGCTAGTACAGCCTATTTTGAAGAATCAATGCAGACTTTCCTCTTGAGGTAACTAATAATCATGTTCAAACTATTGTACTTTAGACACACTAGGTGGAGATCCGACTGTCTGGAGAAGCCCATAACGCAAGAAGTAACAGAATAGAATGACAGAGTTGGAAGGGACCTTGGCAGTCTTCTAGTCCAACAGGAGACCCTATTTCAGGCAAATGATTATCCAATCTCATCTTAAAAACTTCCAGTGTTGGAGTATTCACAACTTCTGGAGGCAAGCTGTTCCACTGATGATTACAGATGGAGGATGAACACCTAAAAGCGGAAGAAGGATCATCTGAAGGAAAACCGATCTTTCGGGATCGCTGAGAGCTGAGAACTCTCAGCGATGGGATTTAATCAAGAATTGCAAGACACTCTAATGCAGACATCAGAAGCCCGCGCCTTCCCACAATCTGGTTTATCCCCAAGTTCTGGCTCTGCTAACTAAGGAGGATGGAATCCGAATTAATTTCTGCTGTAAATACCATATTTTTCATTTCACACATTTCTCCACGTTCTGGTATCTACAGAGCAGGAAGCCCAAAGAGGCGCCTATATAACCAGGAAGCAGGCAGGCCAGGCTGAGGCCATCAAATGTAAAACCGGAACGTGCGGGACCCTTTTGCATTTCGCCCGGCAAGCAGAGCTAAGGTACAAAACAGCGGAGGAAAAAAGAAAGCAACGCGGCGCAACAATCTCGCGAGTTAAGAAGTCTTCAGAATTCTTACCTCTCCTACACGCGCCGCCGCCGATTGGGTATGCCTCGGGGGGCTCGTTCCCGCTTCCCTTTCGCCGAGAGACGCCATTGGATAGCGGTTGCTAAGGCGGCTCTCTCATCTGGGAGAGATTCGATTGTAGCGAAAGGGAAGGAACGTTTTCTTAAAGGTACAGCGAGCCGAATATCTCTGCCCATTGAAACCTGGGATTGGCGGCCCCAGGAAAGTATTCCGGAACGGAACGAAACAGCCGGATCTCGGAATCGGAGAGAGCGTGAGCTGAAAAGGGACACGAGGGAAGAGCAAGTGCAACTTTACGGCAACATCACAGCAAAGGTCTGTGTCTCTGAAGCCCGTGACAGCTTTCATGTGATTCGCCCGGAGCAAAGAGAAAAAGCGATCTTTTGTGAGATTCGATGCAAAGCTAGAAAGAAAGCAGGAATTCGGAATCCTTTGCAATGTTTCTCAAACTTGGCGACTTTCAGATGTGTGGATTTCTAAGATTATAGGCAGAGTCCGCTCATAGGGGCAAGTGAATCGAGTAAACGTGGCCATACATCTCTCTTTCCAATGCTTTAATATCAGTCTTTTGGCCATACGAAGTGTATGGAGTTTTTTTTACAAGCAATTACGTTGTCCAGTTCTCAAATTCCATGTTATTCAAGAAAATATTATTCTCAGAAAATGTTAGCTTTTGTCAGTTATATTTATAGAATCCACTACTCTCTTTTCAAAATTTATTAGATTTTTATGCAGAATACATAAGGTGAAAAAGAATAATTATGTGTTAAAAATTACACACACACACACACAAAAATAATATTTGCATTAGGTAAGTGTATATAGAATTGTAGCTGTTAACTTATAAGTTAAGTTATAAAATAAATAACCCTAAGCAGTTTACAGAGTAAGCATATTGACCCCAACAATCTGGGTCCTCATTTTACTCACCTCAGAAGGATGGAAGGCTGATTCAATCTTGATGGAACTCCTGGCAGTCAGCAAAATTAGCCTGCAATACTGCACTCTAACCACTGTGCCACCAAGGCTCATTGTTAATTTTAACAATATTCATTTTATCTAGAGATTTAAAACTACTTCTTGATTAAGGATTTTTACTGTTATGGAAACTGAAGGTTGTAAAAATACTACCATTTTCTTGACCTTAATTGTTCTATAATGACAATATGTAGATTTTAAAAACTTTTGAAACAGGAAATTAAAGTGGTAATTTTTATAGTATAAAACCTCTTTGGGTGTGAACAGGATTCCAATGTATTTAGTTTAAAAAAGATTAATTTGACTAACAATCAACTATTTTCTTATTATTTTCCATTTATTTTTGTTAACAGATTAATAATCTCTATGCCGTTACTTTCCTTTTATTTTCCTCAGCATAAGATGATCTCTACTTTCATCTTAGATACTGCATTATGTTGATTTTCTGCCTGTAGCATTATCTCTGTATATGTGTGCATCAAATAAAAAAAGCAGGTGTGACTGCTAATTTTAAAGATAAATTGTGATGATAAATGTTAGTATTGTAGAGAAATTTAGAAAACAGAATCATTGCACCAGATAGGAGAAACTGCTTATAAGTTGAGGAATGTCCACATTAATAGGGCTATTTTATTGATTCTCTTTAGAGAATAAAATATTTTAGAGATGTGGAGACTGTTACGCATATGATTAAAAATAGAACATCCAAAGAACATGGGTTTCAAATATTTATTTGCAGGACTGACAGCCTGACATCAGTGCATGGGACACAATAAATTAAATAAATATTAAATAAGGAAAAAAGTATCCAAAACGCAGATTTGTAGAGAACACACACAAATAAAAATAAAAGACTCAGTATTCACCAGTTACCTACAAATATGGAACTGGCAAAGCCACATCACTCAAAAACTAAGTATAATTACTAAGACATTCAAGTCTTTCTATGGATACTAGACAACCCTTTGGATAATAAAAAAAAAAAAACACAAGCCAGTGTCGTAATGCCACTCACTTCACTGCATGTGGTTGAGCCCCAACAAACCCTGTACATTCCTGAAAGCTGGAGAACCAGGCTATTCTCAAGCCATGCAGCTGTTTAAAGCATTCACACATTTCTGGCAGGAGTATTTGTTTTTGTAGGCTGCAGTCACAAAGCGCCATCACAGTCAACCTTACTGATGGCTCCTTCACATCTTAACAACGTATCTACATTTCTTTCTGGGATATCCTCTGCCAATTGAAAACAGCCCAAGGCAGAGGTACAGTCCCTCTCAAAATTCTCATATATGACATTAGATTCCAAAGACTACATATGAAAAGCAAAATGGGAAGTCTGGTGGTGTCCATTTTGCATTCCACCTATTCGCATTTCAGAAATATGTTGTGAAATTCGGACCCATGAATGAATGCTAGGTTGATGCCATTAAACGGGCCTTAGAAAGGAATCAATAAAATGTTTAAATGACATTGAACTATCTATTCAGTGACACTTCTTGAATCAAGGCCACATCTAAAAACCCAAGGTTTCAAGGTACAAGTTACTAAGCTAATTTTTTTCCAAATGAAAAAATTGCAACAGAATTATAATAAAGCTGCCATCGTAAATATTTTTCATGGAAATAATTTGCACTGAAATCCATTTCATTTGAGAGTACACTACTGAGGATTGGAGCGAATTTTTCACTGCTTTTTAAATTGATCCTTCGGATATCATCTGTGGAAATTCTGCAACTTGTTCACCTGATCACAAACACACTAACAGAACAGGAGAGTTGCATAACTAGTTTTCCACCAAGTGACACATAAGCCCCCAGGATTTAGTTTTTGTCTGCCTGGGACTACAAAAATCGACTAGCTAAAGTGCTGTCAAACATCTGCCAAATTACATAACATGGTGGGTGAGCTATTTTTGGCTTAGGAGACAACATTCTATGCAACTCTCTAAGGCAACACTGAAGAGTTCCAATAAATAAAAAAAGTGGTTACTTCTAATTGCTTGGAATGAAATTCACTGGAAGAAACAAACTGATTTCATATGAAACAATCACAATAACAATGGATTACCTCAGCTCAATGAGGCTATAGGTAGGAAGGGCAAGTCTTGAAGCACGCAAATGTCCTACCACTTAATGCTGTTCATATTGCAATGGAAGAGGCACCAGGGCAAAATAGCAGCCACCAGACTGAGCCTTAAAATGTTCCTCTAATCACCAAATAGAAGTTTCGTCAAAATGTAACAGGAGATGGGAAACACGTTTTCTCAGCCGTCTAGAAGGCCCATTACAATATTAGTTTTCTCCAATCAAAACCAACCATTGCCCTGTTGAACTGGACAAGAGATGAATCTGCTCACTGTGATTTAAATGTGAGCTACTAGCCCAAAGCTAAAGCACTCTTGTTCTCTGCAGCAAGCTACTAATAACATCTATTACCAAAACCTGCAGTTTGATTCAACTCAAGATGTCCAAATTCCTTTAAGAATTCTGTAACTGGAAATCCTTTTTCAGTCTCTCCGATGAATAAGAGGGAAAAAAGAAAGAAAGGAAATTAATTCCAGCCTTTGTACAAAAAAAAATGAGAATATTTGCCAAGAACCAGTATTCTCCTATGGTGCAATACAATGGAGATTCCACCTTCTCTTGGTCTAATGGCATTTCTTTTTATTACTGACACTTAAGTATCAGTACAGATAGTCCTCAACTTACAACAGTTCATTTAGTGACTATTCAGTTACAACGGCACTTAAAAAAAGTGACTTATGACCATTTTTCACACTTACAACCGTTGCAGCATCTCCATGATCATGTGTTCAAAATTCAGATGCATGGCAACCGACTCATATTTATGATGGTTGTAGTGTCCTGGGATCATGTGATCACCTACAACCTTCTCATAAGCAAAGCCAATGGGGAAGTCAGAGTCACTGAATAACTGTTGCTAACGTAATAATTGCAGTGATTCACTTAATTGTGGCAAGAAAGGCCGTAAAATGGGGGCAAATCTGACTTAACAAATGTCTCACAACAGAAATGTTGGGCTCAATGGTGGTGCAAGTCGAGGACTACCTGTACTGCAGGCAATAAACGAGGAAGTGGGGAATGGCAGCTATACTGAGACAAAGGAAATTCCTTTTACTTAATCTTACCCCACCTTCCACCCCAATTTATTTTAAAGTTAGGAAAAGTGCATAAAAGGCCATCAAGTGATAAGAAGTCCAAAGAACCTTCGTTATGACGGAAGATTACAAGCAGTCCTTGTTTAGCCATCTGAATTGGACCAGCAATTTAACGGTTAAGCAAAGCGGTCACTAAGTGAAACATCAATCGTTCGCATGATTTTTACTTCAGCTTCCCATTGCTTCACCGACCCTCAAAGGTTGTAAATGAGAGGATTAATTGTTACTTTTTCAATCAAACGATTGCTAAAAGAGACAGTTGCTAAACGAGGACTGCCTGTATTTTATTTGAAGGCGCTTTGTCAGAAGAAAAATTAGGAAGTATGTTCCAGACAATGTGGTTCACAGTCCAAAATGTTGCTTAGCAAGGCTGCTTATTGGACAGATTTAAAAAGGAGCTAAATTCATTTCGGAGTGGTCTACTACCAGATGCTCTTACCCTTGACTGCTATATCTAGCCCCTCATTCAGAGACAGTATCTCACTGACTTCAGAGGAAGAGTGGGAAAGTGCTATTCATTTCACGAGAAACAATATAATTAGGCCTAAACTATATGATCTGCGCACACCTTAAGCCTAATCCTGCAGAACACCTTTTTAAAAAACTCATAACTGAGAACCTTGCTGGTTCCACACTGCATATCTAAATACGTATTTATCTTCTAGGAGGAATATTACTATGCCACTGGCTCCAATTAAAAAAAACCTAAACAGAACAAAAGGTTTCTCGTAGGTAAACAATTTCTCAAACACACAAATGGCTGAAATCACAACTGCAGCACATACAACACACGTTCCAATTGCACATATTAACTGTTCCATTACTTCCCTGAAAATTATTGGTATAAATATTTCCGAATAGTAATTCAGAACTATGTCCAACCCTGAGAAAAATTACCATGATCAGCATCCACCGTCCCATGGAAGGCCTCTAGTACTTTTAGGCCTGCATGCTCTTTTTCACAGAAACATGCCCATGACCCCTTTGCATAACTCTGGATTGAAGCCTGCAATCGTCTACACCTGCACTTGGGAGTTTGCTTACTTCTGAATACATATACTTTGTGCTGTCAAATGGTACTGGTTAGAATGATCCCCCCCCCGCCCTTGCACAAAAGCCCAAGTCAGATCTCTCTTCATTTTATCCCCACAACAGCCACTCATAGAGGGGGGGTTGGGCTGAGAGAAATTGATGCCAAAATCACCCAATCAGCTTCCAAGGCAGAGGGTGAACCTGAACCATGGGTTTCCTTGGTCTTCATCCAGCATCTTAACCTCTATACCATTTTACTGATGTGTTCCCAATGCAGGCTAAGAGTAGCCCTTTTACTCTCTACAGAGCAACCTAGAATATGCAGCAATCGCTTTGTTGATGTGGGTTTTACTAGCCTTATGTAAGCTGTATCAGTTGCCTGAAAAGTCCGAGAAACTGAGAGATGGAAAGAAGGGCAGATTACAAGATTATAGTTACAAAGCCAGCTAAAGGAAAACTGCATCCAGCAGAACAAATCAGGACGATAAGGAACTTTAAAGGTGGATTGCATATGTCACGGGAGATTCATGGACAGACTCAAAATCTCCTTAAGCAAAGCCATCCATTAAATCAAAATATGCCCTCAGCTACTGTCCCTTCTTTCCAAATAGTCCTTTTCCCCTCAGATTGCATTAGGTGCCCTGCTTCTCCTTTCTCCAATCTACCTAGATAGGCAACCTTACATTCTCTGAAGAAACACAATAATTGGGAAATGTGGGAGAATAGAAGAGCTGAAAATGGCTAGTGCAAAAAAGGTGCTTTCAAGTCAACCAAGAGGCATCTCCAAACATTACAGCTCTACATGGACATTGCTGTAGGATTTGTCCACAGTCCATTCGCTTTGGTCCTCGTTTTCACTGTTGGTGTATCGAGCCATTTCCTCCTGGAACTGGAGCTGTCGCCTCTTATTGGGATCAACATTAATCCAATTGTTGGCGATCCACTTGGTTCCTTCAGTCACCAAACAGCCTCCGTGTAAAGAGTATTCATCGACATCACCAACCCAGCCTGGAAAGAAACAAGGTTCCAGGGATCAGCTTCATACAAATGCTGCTCAATCTTTTCTGCAGCTCTACGCTTTCCAAAATAGCCAATGGAGGATAAATAAAAGCCACTCTGTGTCACCTTGAAGGGGAGATGGGTGGGATAAAACTCTAATAAATAAAATGAATAAAAATAGAAAGATGGTTATCTGGTTGCCTCAGGAAGAAACTTACCTTCCCCATCGGGCAGGTAATTATACCAGAAAACAGCAGTGCCTTGCAGAGGTTTTACACGTAGATTTCCCTTATCACAGTGCTTTCGAGTATCACGTAGATCAACGTCGTTCTGGATTAGAGACTGAAGAACGGGTGTTCATTAGGGAACGGATAAAAGGACCTCTTCAATTACCATTATTCATTCCCCCTTATATAGAGACCTCCCATTAAAACAGCTCTCTATCTATGAAATCAGAACATGATATTTTAATTGTCCATAGTGTTTAATTAGAAACTAAATAAAAAAGGTCCTAATTTATTTGCCAGCAGCTTTTTTTCTTATTACAAGTAATGTATGCTAAGCGTCTTGCTGCAGAATACTCCCAAATAAAATTTAAACAGCTAATATCCACCATTCTGTTTTGTATGGTGATTCAGAGTAAGCACCTCCACTATACAGTGGAGAATTCCTGCAACTAGAATTGCAAATTAAGGTTAGTTTAGAGCTCTTATAATTTCGTGTGATTTTAGTCTGTTGTAAACTGTTCTGGGACAAGACTTATGGGTAAAATGTTCCCTCTAGCCTGAAGAAGCAACAGGAGGCTGAAATACCCTTTTTAAATCTGGGAAGTAATGTGAATCTTAAAACATTTCATTTCTAGGAAAGGTGATTGGAAAAAATAACTCAGATGTATCCAAATAATAAATATTATCTACTGTATTTAAATTGTGCTTCTGGCTGTGATATGTGGTATACTAAAACTTCCTTGACTTGATCATTCTGGAAATTTGATGGGAGGATATAGACCAAGGGTGCCAAACTTGCAGCCCACAGGCTGGATGCGTCACACGCTGGCCCCATGCCCACGCCTGGTTTAGTGAAGGGGGGGGGGGGAGTCGCAATACGTCACGTGATGATTCTGTGATGACGCGAGTTTGACACCCTATAGACCTTTCTTGAGTACTGCACCAGCTTTCAATACAATCATGTTACTCTTCTATTGGATTACACACTGAGGACATACTTTTACAGTGGTTCTATTCCTTCCTATTAGGTCATGTTCTAAAATTGGTGCTATGGATCTCTCAGCTGATCTATGCTGTCTGACTGGGTTCCATCTTGTTTCCATGCCACTTACAATCTATATAAAGCTGCTCAATTGCACTGTCTTTGAAAGCACAAGTCTGTCCCGGGAGTGATTCCTCATCCCCAACTGATGAGAAGTAGATCTATACAATTACGGCAGTGGTCCAGCTGCTATTGTTCTTCAGCAACTGACTTGGCACCTTTGAGCTATCTTATCTTCTGCAACATTCTCTACAAAGAGTTACCCTGGAAAAGCATTGTCAGTTGCATTGGCTATAAAATATTGCAGCTAGTCTGATATTCTTATACCGAAAGATGTGCAATGACAAAGTGTCATTTATAGCTATTATAAAGCACTAAAGTGCTTAGAGCTTGATTATCTAGGGAGCACCTTTCCCATTACCAATCTGTCTGACTTCTATGTTTTACAGAAGAGGCTTTTCTGTACCTGTTTGACACAGAAAGAGAATGGCTTGGAGGTTAAATAATATCAGCAACTGTTTTTGAGTTTTTTATTCTGCATGTTGGATTTTGCTGTTGTTTTTTTCTTTGAGAACTTGAATAGAAATATGAGATATAAGCCAAATGAATAATTAACCTTTTATAGACACAGCCAGTACATACTGCACAGGAAAGACAAACCTACCAATTCTTCGTAAGTCCTGTTATCTGCAATAGGAAAAGTGGTTTCGCCTCCTCCCGTCACATTATTTAGGTAGAACAGTACTGTCACATAGCTGTAAGAAAGAGAACAATACTTGCTATCCTACAAGCAACAGACGACCACTATTATAAGATAACCAGGAAACCCATTCTGTCCTCAGCTTCTAGGCTTACCGGCAAGATGTCTCAAAAGGAGCACTTTCATTGGCAATCAGTTTGGTGTGACTACAGGCAGTTTCAGGAAACACTGGTCCGCTATCCATATGAGCATGGTAATGCCCTCCCTGGTCATAGCGGACTACCTGCATTGGTTCACTCTGCTCCACAATCTCTGGTGGCAGATGGGTTAAGTTAATTACCCTGAAGGCAGACAAGCAGAGAGGCATGCTGATGGAAGGAAAGGGTGAACTGGTTCCCATAAACATTCCCATCAAGCCACTGAGATTCCTCAGCCAGTATCAGACCATCAAGATTACTTAGAACATTTGTAAAGAGGTTTTTACTGTTTTAAAAAACACTCCATTCACAATGCTGGCCTTGATCATCTGTATCCATTCCCATACAAAAAAAGGAGGGTACAAAAAATCTTAAGACACAAATGGAACATAGAAACTCATGAAGGAATAAGAAATCATTTAAAACTATTCAGAAAGAATTGGGGGGGGGGGAGATAACAGTGGGTGATGTATGTTGCAATTCTAAACACACTAGCTAAAATCTTTTCCATAAACATGCTTAACACCCTCTAGCCATTCCGTAAGAGTTGTAAGACAAATCATCTGAAACAAAGAGGATCTGCAATACAGCTATAGGAAGAACATTTTCTGGCAAAGTGATTCTAATTCACCTCACAATTGTTATTTTTAAGTAAGAGCAAATCATGCTGAACACATGCAGGTCTTTCTTGCTTGGCATTTTAAGATTTTGTTGCACTTTTTGCATTTGATGCTGGTGGGGGGAATCAGGAACCCAGGGAAGATGTGAATCAGTAAGTGTTACAACATAAATTTGTTTTTAAACATTTTTTACACGTATCTTTGAAAGAGCAAAGTATAGACCAGGAATTTCAAACATTGGCTTGTAGGCTGAATGCCCCTGATGAATTATTTTATGTGGTCTGTGATAAAAGGTTAAAGCAATGCTGGAGCCTGTCCTGCCTTGTTGTCTTGTCTTGTTCAAGTACACTGCACTTTATATGATAGCCCTGAACAGATGCAGAAGGGTCAATGCAGGTGACATCACCATTTGTCATCATGCTAGATGGTGACAGGGTGTGCACAGAACAACAACACAGTGTGATACGGGATAATAGATAGGTTGGAGATTACAGCCACAAATCTAATATATATGAGATGAGCAGCTATACAAATCTGATCAATCAATCAATCAATCAATCAATAATAAAATACCAATTTAGAGTAGGAAACATATTTTTGCTTTTATTAACTGTCAGTAAAGTGAAGTATTTTATATTATTATAAATTATTGTAAGTTTTGCATTCATTTAGTCATAATTTTATTAACATTAACATTTAATATTTGTTGCATTTTTGCAGACGGTAAATGCATCACACCACTTTCCACATTTTACGTGGCCTAATATTCATTTGAGTTTGAGACACCTGGTGTAATGTAAAGATATTAGATTTAAATAAAAAATATAAAAATCATCTGAAACTCATTTGATTCAAAAATTAATAAAACTAAGAAAAAAAGCTGCAAATGCTAATCAATCTCTTTCTGTTTCACCTGTTTCAACGATGCTATAGAGCAATGCACACCAAGACAACTAGACACAAGAACATTTCCCCCCAAATGCCATCACTCTGCTAAACAAATAACTCCCTCAACACTGTAAAACTATGCACTAAGGCTGCATTACTATTACTATTAGTCTTCTCATTGTTTCCTGATTGCTTATTTCTACCCTATGACTATCATTAAGTGTTGTACCTTATGATTCTTGACAAATGTATCTTGTCTTTTTAGGTACACTGAGAGCATATGCACCAAAGACAAATTCCTTGTGTGTCCAATCACACTTGACCAATAAAGAATTCTATTCTATTCTATTCTGATTAAGTATGGGTCACTCTTTCTTTTCAAAGCTTTCATTAAAAAAAACCTCAAATATTCAAAACAAACATAAAGGAAATGTAAAAGAAAAGAGAAAATTATCAAAACACAGGAAGATGTGTATGTGTGTATGTGTATGTGTTTGTGTGTGTGTGTGTGTGTGTGTGTGTGTGTGTATTTCACTGACTATCTATGCAATCAAGAGAAATATACACATCCTATATAACTGCATTCAACATGATTATCCAGAAAGGCATTTAAAGTAGCAATATCTATTAGGAAAACTCTAATCAGAGTTTTCCTAACCAGATTTAATTAAAAACTGTCCTTTTGAAAGTCTACCCTCTATGCTCTTACCTCAGGTTTTCATCAAGTACAATTTCTCACATTTTATATATCACTAACCAACATGCCATTTAGATTTCTAGCACTTTACAATAATACATTTGGCATCTAATTAAAGTAGCTGCATTAAGTGCACTGGTTTATACATTTTGGCCAAACTGATCAGCAAACCAACAGCAAGGCTAATTGGTAAAAATTGCTGAGTGAGATAAATTTACCTTTGCCGTATGGAGCGCATGACCTGATGTGCCCCCTCACCTTGGTACAGCCATGTATGTTGGCTGTTCCGCACCAGATCGCTCATTTTCACTTTTCGGCTACCCATGTATTTATGGAAGTCTCGAATGTTCAATTGTTTAAATTCCTCCAAAGTCAAAACACCTGAGTAAAATGAAGAAAAAGAACATACATGCTCATGTCAGGCTAGAGACTGATCAGTTTAAACATGCTGTCAGGAAGTATGCCACATCAGAACGACAGAAACCAACCATCCTCTGGTGATCCCAATGAGGGATTTTTAGTTTAACTGGGCAGCTCTAACATAGATGGAGGGGAAAGACCGTTGGCTTACCTGAACGGTCGTTCTCAGGGCACTGCGAAGAGAGTCCAAATGCTGGGTTAACACAGCCTATCTGCCCTTGGACTGAGTGATGTTTTTGTTGACCACGCCTCCCTTTGCCTGCACATGCTCAGTTCGAAAACGAAGGCACCGTCCTGTAATCATTACAGTCAATACAGCCACATCGTTCAATATACAAACACCCGGGTGGGTTTGGACTCTCTTCGCAGTGCCCTGAGAACGACCGTTCAGGTAAGCCAACGGTCTTTCTCCAGTGCACTGCTCAGAGAGTCCAAATGCTGGGACATGCCCAAGCTATTGAGTCCCAGGGTGGGGAAGCGCCGAAGCCTCTGGCATTTCAGCCACTCTTTGTAATACTCTTCTGCCAAAGGAGGCTTCGGCTGAGGCAAAGGTGTCAATCTTATAGTTTCTAATAAAGGCCGTGGGGGAAGCCAGGTGGCCGCTCTACAAATGTCTAGGATAGACGCCTGGGTTGCCCAGGCTGCAGACGTTGCAGCGCTCCTGGTGGAGTGAGCGGTGACCCGTCCTGGAGCCGTCTTGCCCTGGTGTTCATATGCCAGTTTGATGCAAGCACGCAGCCAACGTCCCACAGTGTGAGAGGAGACCTTGCGGCCCAGGCACGCAGGGAGGAAGGAGACAAAGAATATGCCTCTGACCGGCGGTAGTCCTTTGTTCTCTTTACATACGTGCGCACGGCCCGTCTCACGTCCAGCTTGTGCCACTCACGCTCCTTAGGGTGAGAAGGATGGGGACAGAAGTTGGGCAAAATAAGCTCTTGAGTCCTGTGAAACAGAAAGTTAATTTTCGGAGCAAATGACGGATCAAGTCTCAATATTACTCTGTCCGGGTGAACTACGCACAAATCCTCCCTGACAGAGAGCGCAGCAAGCTCGGAAACCCTGCGAGCGGATGTAATGGCCACCAGGAAAGCGGTCTTGATGGTGAGGTGGCGGAGACTGGTCTTTTTCAAAGGTTCAAATGGGGCTTTGGTCAGGGCCTTAAGCACAAATGGAAGATCCCATGACGGATACCGGTGAACAGCTGGAGGGCTCATGTTCGCTGCTCCCTTGAGAAAACTCTTGATCTGAGGGAGCTGACTCAGCGAGCGAGAGGTGCCCTTTGCCAGGATGGTAGACAATGCTGCAACCTGGCGTCTGAGGGTGCTGGCTGCAAGGCCCTTATCCAGACCCTCTTGCAAAAAGTCTAGGGTCTGAGGGATCGAGGCTGAGGAGGCCACTATGTTCTTAGTCTTGCACCATTGTGAGAAGGCGGCCCAGGTGGCATCGTAGATTCTAGTCGTAGAGGGCTTCCTGGACGCTTGGATTGTTCGAATGACCTGGTCAGAGAATTTTTGCTTTCTCAGGAGCTCCCCCTCAAGTGCCAAACGGCTAGCTGCAGCCACTGGGGCTCCGGACGGGTGATGGCCCCCTGGCTGAGGGCAATCTTGTCCCGGGGGATCCTCCAAGGTCTTTGATCTGAGAGGCTGACCAGGTCTGCGTACCAGGGCCTTCTGGGCCAGAAGGGAGCCACCAGAATGAGGTCTGCCTTTTCGGTCAGGAGTTTGTTCACCACTTGAGGGATGAGCGGAAGTGGAGGGAAGGCATACAGAAGTCCCTGAGGCCACGCTGACCTCAGAGCATTTGTTCCCTCCGCCTGGGGCGAGCGGTAGCACCTGAAGAAGCGTGGGAGCTGTGTGTTGTTGTGTTTGGCAAACAGGTCTACCTGTGGCTTGCCGAATCTCCTCACGATCTGCTGGAACAGGTCCGGGTGCAGGCGCCACTCCGAGTGGTCGATGCGTTGGCGGCTCAGCCAGTCTGCTTCCTGGTTGCTTACGCCGGAGATGTGATCTGCACTGAGAGAAGCCAGGTGACGTTCCGCCCACCTGCCCAGCGCTTCCGCCTCGAGCATGAGGGCCTTTGACCGAGTGCCCCCTTGCCAGTTTGTGTGTGCTTTTGTCGCCACATTGTCTGTCATCAACAGTACATGAGCCCCTCTTACTAGAGATGCAAACTTTCTCAGCGCTAGGCGAGCTGCCCTCAGTTCCAGCCAATTGATGCTGTGGGCGGCCTCCCTCTGAGTCCATCGGCCTTGGGCAAGGTGGCCCTGACAGTGGGCGCCCCACCCAAGGAGGCTGGCATCCGTGGTGACAACTAGTCTCTCCGGCTCCTTGAACAAGCAGCCCTTCCTGACTGCCTTGGACCTCCACCATGCCAGAGACCGGATCACCTTTCGTGGGAGCCGAACCTGCTTGAGTGAGTTGCTGTTCTTGGCCCTCTGCATTGGCAGCAGAAACCACTGCAGCTCCCTGGCGTGAAGACGAGCCCAGGGAACCACCCCCAGGCACGAGATCATTATCCCCAGGAGCTGCGACAGCTGAATGATGGGTACCGACCTGGCAAGGCTGCAGTGCTTCACTCTGTGTCTCAGGTTGGACAGCCGGTCTGGCGAAAGAAATACCTGGCAGGAGGTGGAGTTGATGACCGCACCCAGGTGCTGTATACAGGTCGGAACTGACTCTTCTCCATGTTGACAGAGAAGCCATGGTACTGCAGGGTCTGCACAGTTAGAGAAACATCGCGGTGTGCCTGCTTGGTGGTGAGAGAGTGAATGATTATGTCGTCTAAATAACATTCCAGACGAACCGGATGGTTGCGGAGATGAGCCGCTAGCACTGCCAGAATTTTGGCGAATGTTCTGGGCGCAGATGATAGCCCGAAGGGAAGAGCCCTGTACTGGAAATGCTCCCCTTCCGCACAGAACCTCAGGAACCGCCTGTGTGCCACATGGATGGGAACATGCAGGTAAGCCTCTTTGAGATCTATTGATGTCAATAGGTCCCCCTCCCTCACACAGTCCAGGATGGAGTGGAGTGACTGCATCTTGAACCTCTTGTAAGCCAGATGCTGATTTAGGCTCTTGAGGTCCAAGATGGCCCTCCACCCCCCTGAACTCTTGGGCACTAGGAAGAGGATCGAATAGAAGCCCCTCCCCTGCTGATCCCTGGGGACTGGCTCTATTGCCTCTATCTCTAGGAGATGGCGGATTTCTGCCCTCATGCGCTCCCTCTTTTCTGGGTTCCTGGGGGTAGGACAGCGGATAAACTTTCTTTGGGGAAAGGATAGGAAGTCCAGGACAAGGCCCTTGCGAATGGTGTTGAGGACCCACTTGTCCGATGTTATCTCCTCCCACCTGTCGGCATACAGCTGTAGCCGACCCCCGATGGGGGGATCCCTGCGACCGTCACTTTCCTTTACGAAAGGGCCGGGATCCACCACTGTTGTTTCCTCCTCCTCGGAATGGTCTCCGAAAGGAAGACTGGGAATGGTTGGCACGAGCCCCGAAGGATCTGTCTTGGTGCCTATCCACCCCTGCCTGAAAGGGCCTCTGATAAGAGGAAGGGTGAGAAGATTGCCCTGTTTCCTGGCTCCTGTAGGGTCTCTTACGAAAGGATCCCGCCCCTTTCCGGTCACCCCTTTTAAAGGTTGCTGGAAGGATCTTGCGTTTGTCCTTGGTTTCGGTGACAAACTTGTCCAGGGCCTCTCCAAACAGAAGGCCCCCTTTAAATGGGGCTGATGCCAGCTTCCATTTAGCTTTCATTTCGGCCTGCCAATGCCTGAGCCATAGAAGGCGGCGGGAGGTGATATTGGAAGCTAGAGCTCTGGAAGAGAATTTTGCTGCTGTCAAGGTGGCATCCGCCAAATACTCGATAGCGGTAATAATCTTGGTTAGCTCATGGCGCCACCTAGATTTCCTGGGCGGGGGTCTGGACCTGAGTTGGCGCAGCCAGAATAGGGTGGCCCTAATAAAAAAGGAGGCAGAGGTGGATGCCTTGATGGCCCAGGCAGACGCCATGTGTGTCTTCTGACATGCCTTTTCTGACCTCTTATCTTCTGCCTTAAGTCCCTCTAGGAGCTCAGCCGGCAGGTTGGAATTGGAAGTCAGAGACACGATTGGGGCATCTACTTCCGGGAATTTGAGGATTTCCTCCATTTTATCTTCTACTGCATATAGAGTTCTATCCCCCCCACTGGGGTTGGTCAGGGTGCCCGGCTGTAGCCACTGGCGCTGCACCGCATCCATAAATAGGTCTGGCACAGGAATAACCTCGGGAGTCTCTACCGTCTCTTTGAACAACCCATGCTTAAGATCCTTGGAAGTGGAAGCCTGAGAGGCCTCAGGTCTGGAAGTGGGGCCTAACTCTGTGGCCGTCATGGCTTTGTGTAAGATAGACTTGAATAATGACGGCTGAAACAGGCCAGTGAATTTTGGCTTGTCAGGGGCAGGGTTCTCATCCTCGGAAAGGACGAAGATCTCCCCTTCTTCCTGCTCAGAACTTGAAAGCCCAGAGTGGGAAGGGCTTGAAGATGGGGAGGAGGATGCAGGCTCCTTAGAAGTGGAGGCCCTAGGTTTGCGTTTTTCCTTTGGGGCCTTGCCCTTGCGAGAGCCTTTGCGCTTAATGCCCTCAGCTATCCCTTGGGAGATGGCTAAGGAAATTATCTCCCTCATTTCATCGGAAAGAGCAGGGCTTTTCCCCCTTTTTCTCTTTTGTTTACTGGGCCTGCGCTGGCTAGGCCTGCCTGAGCTGGGTCCACCCCTCCCAAGGGGGAGTTCTGGACAGAATCTCGTTCCTCTCCAATGGAGGAGCTAGGGGAGTCGGGGTACCCCCAAGATGCTTCAGGAGATGGATCCCTAGATGCATAGTTATTCCCAAACAAGAATTCACTTTCCCCGGGGGATTGGGCCTCACGATCAGGGGAAGCTGACTCCCTGCTGCGACGGTCCGGGCTAGGTTCTGGCTGAAGGGGCCTTGAACCCTCCCTGGGATCCACTGTGGCTCTTGGAGAAGACCTTTCAAGTGAGCCTTTGTGCCCTATGTCTTTATTTGCAGAGGGATCCAGCTTGCTGCGTTTGCTGGAGGGCCCCACCTGTTCCCCTAAGGCCTCCCTGCATTCCTCAGCCATTTCAGGTCCCCACGAGGCCTGGAATATAGCTGAGTTTGGGATGGGCACGCGCTGGCCTTTGCGGTCCAAAAGCGCTGGCAGAATCTCCAGGAGGGAAGGGCCGCCTTGGGGTCGGATTCCTTCCTCCCACCGCCCTCGGTTCCCCGAGACTTAGCTTATTTTCCGGAGGGAGAGATTAGCTGGCTCCCCAGTCTAGTCTCCAGCCTCCCTGCGGCGTTCTGCAGTCATTGAGGGCTCGCTGAGGCTCCGTTGGCTGGCTGGGCTCTTCTTGCTGTCCTTGCTCCTCGCACGCTCCGAGCTTTGCCGCTCTGCACAGTGAGTCGGATCGATCCAAAATGGCGGGGGGTGCACACGCAGCCGCTTCCCGCTCTTTCCAGCCTCAAAAAGCGCGCGAAGACTCCAGCCGTCGCTGCTGATGCCGGGCAAAATGGAGCAGGCGAGGGAATCCTAGCAATCCAGCTCGCCGGCTTTAGAGCCTTCCCAGAGCCTTCGCTGGACCTTTCCTCTCCGTGGGACGCCCCTGCTCCGACAGGGAACTTGGTTTACCCCACCCTTTGCTCCAGTTGCTAGCCAGCCCCCGCTGTGCAAGCCTTTTCAACCCCCTGCAGTGCTTGCAATTAGCAACAGCAGGGAAACCCGGCAGCCCTTCTCTTAAAGCGACAGAAACCTCAATGGAGGCAAAAGGACAGACCTGATGTAGAAGCGTGATTTCCTTTATCTGAGAAGTTAAACGTGGTCCAAATTGGGAAACTTTTTCCAGCCTTTCTGCTCTTAGACTGTAGCTCTCCCAAAACAGTCCTAGCTCAGGCGGACTGAGTTTTCGAACTGAGCATGTGCAGGCAAAGGGAGGCGTGGTCAACAAAAACATCACTCAGTCCAAGGGCAGATAGGCTGTGTTAACCCAGCATTTGGACTCTCTGAGCAGTGCACTGGAGAAAGTAGGAATTAAACAGTAGGAATGTTTATCTAAATAAAATTAATAAAAGGAATGGTCTTAGCAAACAAAAAGCTGTGATGGTTAGAGAGCAGAAATTAAAAGAAGATAATGCAAGTACAAATCAAAAATTTGAAGTTAAAGTATCACAGAGAATTATTATTCACTGGCTTTTAAACAGCTATCAGTACCTACAGCCAGAGATAGCATTTGGTTTAAAAAATAAAGTGTTTAAAAAATAAAGTTGGTGATTATCACTATCCGATTGGCCATAAAATTAAATATAAGTTGCTTCATATTTATTGAAATACTTGTTAATTGTTACAACTTTGGCTGTTTTGGTTAACTCCTCATTTGATCCTAATCTTAATAATAAACTGTGATATGACTATCTTTATATTTGTTCCAATCTAACATGACAGAATAATTGGGAAGGGAACAATGGTATATAGTACATTAAAAAGCAGCATCCGTTCTATCTTTACCATTGCCATCTGGATCTGCTTTGACTGCGGCATACATCTCCCGGATGCTCTCAGGTGTCATCCACCTACCATTTCCTAGGCGGGTATGTGTCAGCACCTGCAATTGGAACACAGTGCACACAGACCTTCCTGTTACAGGTGAGTTACGTATATAATCAAGAAGCACTAGCAGAATCCACTAATTCAAAAATTAATTGGTAAATGGTATTAACAGATCACCCATGAAGCACCCATATTTCTGGTTGTGCTAGATCCCAGCATATTTAAAGAGCCACAATTAAGACAGGAACACATTTTCCTCTAGTTATTTGTTTTATTTGGAGATTTGTCCTCATAGATTTGTCAATGACATGACATCCAGAATTGTACCAGGATGTTAAAACACAATGAAAGATAGTTAAGGCCTCATACTTCAAAATGCTCAATATTCGCACAGTATGACTTCATTCAGACCCAATACTAACTCATTTTGCAAATTCAGATACAATACCCCAGGATCTTGTACCCAGGGTTATACCTGAGTGAGGCTGATATTTCCCAGTTAATAGCCAATCATTCCATTCTGAATACCTCCTTAAGTTGCAACTGCCCATCCTGGTTGTGATCTAGCAGATTAAAGATATCCATCTGGCTGATATCTATCATTTCCATAGCTTCTTCGTAATCTTCCGTGGGCAATATCTGGCTTTTCTGCAGACCTTTCAGCTGAGCCAAATGTATAATTAATTTACATTCATCTTCACTCAGGAAATCTGGGATTTCTAACAATGGAAGAAAGGCAAAAGAAAATGATTTTTCCATCCAAAGGTGAACATTCAAAAATCCAAAGATGCTCAAATGCCAATATTGATGTTTAAGATGATTTATGAATGCAGGAAATAGTTGGGTCCAAATGTTCCACAGTTATGAGGCAAGGAACTAATATCTCAGTACAAAGTTTTCAATCCTAAAAAAAGGGAACTTTGCCTAAATATCTGTGAACAAATGAAGAAAACAGATTACACTAAACCATAAACTATGATTTATGATACAGGTTTAGACTCAGCCTTTCATTTGAGCCAGCAGAGCTCAGAAACTGTTACCCGCTTCATAAGAAATAAACATAGTAAAGAGTATAAATGAAGAAAACACACTTCTCTTAGAGGAGCATTGTCCTTAGCTTTCCTGCCATCTATTGATTAAATAAATTTGTCATGAGAAAAACAACAAGCAATTGTTTTTAAAAGGCTTTCATTGAACTGCAATGAGAGGGCACTGTTTTCAATAAAGACCAGGGATAAAACTCATATAAATTAATTTCATGCCAAAATAAGACATATACCAGTATCCAGTCAGGCTTCAGACCCGGTTACAGCACAGAAACTGCTTTGGTCGCATTGACCGATGATCTCTGGAGGGCCAGAGATGGAGGACATTCCTCCATCCTGGTTCTCCTCGACCTCTCAGCGGCTTTCGATACCATCGACCATGGTATCCTTCTGCGACGACTGCGGGAGGTGGGAGTGGGAGGCGCCGTGTTGCGGTGGTTCTCCTCCTACCTCTCGGACAGGTCGCAGTCGGTGTTAGTGGGGGGGCAGAGATCGTCCCCTAGGCCCCTAACTTATGGGGTGCCTCAGGGCTCGGTCTTATCCCCCCTACTATTTAACATCTACATGAAACCGCTGGGTGAGATCATTCGCAGGCACGGGATTAGATACCATCAATATGCGGACGATACTCAACTGTATCTGTCCGCCCCGTGCCAACTCAATGAAGCGGCAGACGTGATGAACCGCGGCCTCGAAGCCGTTATGGACTGGATGAGGGTTAACAAGCTCGTGCTCAACCCAGAAAAGACCGAGTGGCTGTTGTGTTTCCCTCCCAGAGATTCGACCAATATTCCATCACTCAGGCTGGGGGGTCAAATTTTACACCCCTCAGAGAGGGTTCGCAACTTGGGAGTCCTCCTGGATTCACAGCTATCGTTTGACCACCATTTAATGGCTGTGACCAGGGGGGCATTTGCCCAGGTTCGCCTGGTGCGCCAGTTGCGACCCTACCTGAATCGGGAGGCTCTCACAACAGTCACCCGGGCCCTTGTGACCTCTAGGCTGGAATACTGCAACGTGCTCTACATGGGGCTGCCCTTGAAGAGCATCCGGCGACTTCAGCTAGTACAGAATGCAGCCGCGCGAGTGATTGTGGGTGCACCTCGGTTCACCCGCATAACACCTATCCTCCGCGAGCTGCGCTGGCTACCTGTCGATCTCCGGATGCGCTTCAAGGTGCTATTAGTCACCCATAAAGCCCTACATGGCAGTGGATCTGGATACTTGAGAGACCGCCTTCTGCCAATTACATCCCTGCGACCAATAAGATCACATAGATTAGGCCTCCTCCGTATACCATCGGCCAGCCAGTGTCGGCTGGCAACTACAAGGAGGAGGGCCTTCTCAGTAGTAGCCCCGACCCTTTGGAACGAGCTCCCCGTAGAGATTCGCACCCTCGCCACCGTCCAGGCCTTCCGCACAGCCTTGAAGAACTGGCTCGCCCGTCAGGCCTGGGGACAAGGATAGTTCCCCTCCCGAATGATGAATGTATGTTGTCTACTATTTTATTATATGTCTTATCTTAATGTCTGTATTCCCCTTCCCGATTTTATGTGAGCCGCCCTGAGTCCCCTCAGGGAAAAGGGCGGCCTACAAATATTAATAAAATCAAAATCAAATCAAATCAAATCAAAATCAAAATCAAATCACAATTAATTTTCTGCTTCATACTTAAAATAGGAATCTTGCAAATTCCATCTTGTAGGCAAATAAAACTTCCTGAGTTTACACCCAAACTCTGCTGCCTAGTTCACAAAGGTCTGGCAATCACCTCTTTAACAATTGATCCAGCTAAACAAATGACTCTAAATATTATTTTTCCCCTAAACAGAGAGGAAAATGGTTTTTAAAAATGATTAATCTCTAAGCAGGAAAACCACACCATGACTCAATCAGAACTCAAAGATATTCAGGTGGGCATTATTCAAGATAATTTGACGGCCCTCATTTCAACACTTATTAAGTTTAGGCCTATCTATATAGCAAGATTGCCAATAATCTCCTCCAGGAAATTGTCTAGAATTGTGTAAGGGAAAGCAGAATTTAATTCGCTTTATTTCAAAGAATCAATGAAAACTGCGTATCTCCAACATCTGAGCAGATGCCAGCAAGTTTTATCTTCACTGGCAGGGTCTAGGGCGCCTTCTTTGCTGCTGCCCTTGCATTGTGGAACATCCTGTCCTCATAGGTGAGGAAAGCTCCCAATCTCTTGTCCTTCCACAAAGGGGTCAACACTTGGAATGTGAAGCCAGCATGTGGGTCACAGAGACTCACACAACCATGGGGCTGGCTGGCTCCATGAGAACTCTCCCCCTCCCTGCCCTGTATTAACAACTGCTTACATTCCATCTTGGAATTTTTTACCTTTTGTTATTTTATAATGTTGCTTTTATAATTTTAAAGCTTTTTAATCTTAAATTAATTCTAATTTTAATAATAATTCTATTGATTATATTGTACATAGCTCACAGCCCTTCTCTGACAGAAATGGGCAGTTAAGAAATATAAAATATACATAAATATTCATAAGTTATTTGCAAATTTGGGACACTGGGTGATTTGCCATACTATTGAAACTCTTCCAGATTCCTAAACTGCTCAGTCATGAAATCAGAACTGAAATCTACAAATTGTTGTGTGGTAGTGGATACATGACAACTGCTTAGTAGGAGCCACTTAATGACTTTCTCTTTCCTTGGCATCATCTACTGCTCAAGCTTCTACCTTTGATTAGTTTTGCTTTGCTCAAATATTATTTTGTAGTTTACAGACAGACTCACATACTATACCTAAAAGGAAATCTTTCTGAAATTCATAAAATTATAGATACAATGCATTTATTATGCATTGTGTATGAGAGAAAGAAGAAAGGAATGTGTCAAGTCCTTATGGCAGCTTGCAATCTAGACAAGTTTCTCAAAGATTCAGAGTACATATTGCAAGAAGGAAGGAGCTATATTGCAGAATCTTGGAAACTGGCTATACAACGTTATCTTAGCTCTCGGATATCAATGAGTATGTTGAAGCAGCACCTCTCTGTTGCTTTTAATCTTTTTCTCTTATGTAATCTTTAACACGAAGGATGCTAATCACAAAATATTACAAAATACCAGTTTGCTGGTTTTTGCAATAATTTCCAAAGTAGCAGGATTGATGAATTCTACCAAAGGATATAAATTATGCAGATTACATTTCTTCATTAGAAAAAGAAAAGTAATCTAACTGCATTCAAAGGTTCTTTTAGTATATTCCTATTGGCTATTAGAAGTTATATTTGCCACCAGTTCCATCTAGATTATATTGCTTCCTGTTCTTTTACTAAAACCATTTGCGAGGTACTGTTTTAATTCAATAAAACAATGATCTACAATTGATGTAACTGGATCAGAATTCAACAAAAGTGGATCCTTTTTTCCTTTTCATGTTTTTTTTATTGATCAGGAATAAGTAATGAAGGTTGCTGAAGTACAAAGAGGCTGGGAAATATAAACATATATACATGATGATTATCTTATGTTATACAATGTTATACAAAGTGACTGAAAGCTATAGTCACTTTCAAGACCACAGCGGATGCTATGCCCAAGAGAAACAAAAGATAACCATGCACTGGTTAGACAAAGTGGTTTATAAACATGCTAGATCGAAAAATGGATTGCTCCTAGAACTTGGAATAGGATGTACAGATATATTTTTAAATAGCCTCTATTTCTTACCAAAAAGAAGGGGTTTCAAGCTGAGAGTTTTCATAACATGGATTTTGTTAGGAACCAGTTGCAACTTCTGTTTATGACCCACCTTTAAAACATAGTAAAATAATGAATTAAAAATAATGATTTAAATCAATATGTAGAATTATGTCACACACGTTAAAAAGTTATGGTTATGATTTGGTCAAAAACTTTCACCTATGCATCAGAAAACATTAAGCTTTCCAGGCAGGACACAGTTGAGCAGTAGCATGTTTAATTAAATTGTAAAAGGATTCACAAACACCGGCATGCCTAGAAATAAGCATAAATTAAACTCTTTGTACTGGATATGAACAATATATCAATTTGATGAAATATTACTGTTACCCAGGACACTGCAAGGGTCATAAATATGAGTCAGTTGCCAAACATCTGAGTTTTGATCATGTGAATAAGAATGAAAAACAATCATAAGTCACAATTTTCAGCACTGTTGTAACTTTGAACGGTCATTAAATGAACTATTGTAATTCAAGGACTACCTGTATATTATACATATACAGGTAGTCCTCAACGTACGACCACAATTGAGTCCCAAATTTATGTTGCTATATGAGAAATTTGTTCAGTGAGTTTTGCCCAATTTTACTATTTTTCTTGCACCAAGTGAATCACTGCAGTTGTTAAATTAGTAGCAGTGTTGTTAAGTGAATCTGGTTTCCCATTGACTTTACTTGTCAGAAGGTAGCAAAAGGTAATCACATGATCCTGGGACCCTGCAATCGTCATAAATGTGAGTCAATTGTCAAGCATCTAAAAATAAGTCACGTGACCATGGGGATGCTGCAACGGTCATAAGTGTGAAAAATGGCCTTAAGTCACTTTTTTCAGTGCTGTTGTAACTTTGAACGGTCACTAAGCAAACCATTGTAAGTCGAGGACTCCCTGCATTATGATCAAACGGGAGATAGCAAATGGATGACTACAGGAAATACCCCAGGCGGCCTTCTCCAAACCTTTCAAATGCCATAGTTTTAAGACTGCCAGCCTCTCCCACTTATGTGACATGGGAACATGATGGGCCAAGATGGCAGGGATACAGACTTCAAAAGGCAAGTGGCAAAGACACCTAATGGAGGAGAGCTTGGACTCAGCCCTGCCCTCAAGGCTGCCGTTTTGGTGGAGATGGCTTACCAGGGGTGCGGGGCTCCTCTTAGGTGGGGTGGTGGAGGCTTCTCCCCTCTTTTTAAAACTTTTATTTTGAGCAAAAACTGCCATGGTGGCGCAGTGGTTAGAGTGCAGTACTGCAGGCTACTTCTGCTGACTGCCAGGTGCCTGCAATTTGGAAGTTCGAATCCCACCAGGCTCAAGGTTGGCTCAGCCTTCCTTCCTTCCGAGGTGGGTAAAATGAGGACCCAGATTGTTGGGGGCAATAGGCTGACTCTATAAACTGCTTAGAGAGGGCTGTAAAAGCACTATGAAGTGGTATATAAGTCTAAGGATAGCTATTGCTGTTGCTAAAAAGCGTCCCTGAAAGAGCAACCACGACCCCCCCCCCTACAACCTTCGTCGCCCCCCTTGAAGCCCAGCGCTTGCCTTAATGCCCTGCAGGCGAGGCAGAGCCTGAGGGTCCAAGTGGCCTGAAGAAACGGGCAGGACGGGGGGCGCATCCTGGACGGGGCCAGGAGCCTCTTTCCTCGGCTCCCGTTCCCCGCCATCGTCGGAGCTGATGTGCACGAAGAGCAGCAAGCCCAGCACGTTGATCACGTAGAGATGCGCGAACACCATCAGCACGACGAAGTAGGGCCGGGAGCAGACGGCCCGTCGCCCCACGGGAGAGCCTGGCAAGAGAGGCCCGTCGTCCGGCTCGGCCGTCGCCGCCGCCACAGCTGCCCCTGCCGCCGCAGCCATCCTAGGCCCGAGGCTCAGCGAAGCGTTACCACGGCAACCACGCGCGAGCGCGGCTGGGAAACTCTCCCCCGAGCGTCACGCTACGGCGTGAAGCCACCACGCACTACGAAGCGAGAGTGGCTGCGGCTTTCCGGTCCATCCGGCCGGGATTGAATGAAATGTGGCCCGAGCCACGGTGCGAGATGACCTCGGACAGGGAGGCTGTCATGCGTTGGAGGCTGAGATTTTATCCGCCTAGAAAGAGCCATTTTAGCGCCGATAACTCGACAGTCGCTCGCATTCCCTCATTATCCGTAGCCTAGGAAGCCATTTTTGAATAGGGCGTTGTCGGTTTCATGCTCTGAATCTGGAACCATTTTTAGTAAGGGCAAAGTGCCTCCGGCGTTAGCTTTGCTTTTCTAAAGCAAACTTCTGGCAAAACAAAAAACCAAAAAAAACCCGGTCTTTAATCTAATCTCTAGTGTCCTTTTGAATCACAAAATATCAGAATGGTAATTTTAAGATTCAATCTGTGCTTGCAATATCTGGGCTGGCAGAATCTTTAAACGTTACCACTGTTTACATCATGTCCAATTTCTTCCTGCTAACTACCATGCTGCTGACAGCAACATTTATTAGATTTTTATCCTGCTTTTATTACTGTATAAGTAACTCTAGGAATTAATGCAGGTAGTCCTCAATTTACAACCACAATTGAGCCCCAAATTTCTACTTTGGAGACAGTGGAGCTTTGCCCCATTTTACTATCTCTCTGGCCACAGTTAAGTTAGCACTGCACTTGTTTGTAACACGATTGTTAAATGAATCTGGTTGTCCCCATTGACTTTGTCAGGTTGCAAAACATTACCCTGGGGCACTAACTGTCATACCAGTTTTCAAGCATCCAAATTTTGATCACACGGCCAGGTTGCAATAGTCCTTAAGTGTCTAAAACAGAAGTTACTATTTGCAATGACTTTGTACTTTTGAATGGTCGCTAAATGAATGGTTGAAAGTTGTAGACTACCTGTATTCCTTCCTCCTCAATTTCCCCAGAACCACCCTCTCTATGGTGAGTTTGCCAAAGCGTGACTGGCCCAAAGTCACCCAGCTGTTTTTCATGCCTAATGTCACATTTAAATCCTGCTTATATATGATCTTTTACCAAAAATGGGGAAAATATTGGAAAGGTGGTAAACCAGCTTCCCCGGGGACAGTATGGGCCAGTCTTTCCCAGGGCAGGAACGTTTAATATGGTTTACAGCTAACTAGGAAGTCATCTATCTTCTGGTTGATCTACTTTGTAACCTGTACCAATACAAGTGATACTATCCAGTTCACCTGTGCTTCATTTGGTTGTGGGCAGCTCCCCTCCCCCCTGCTCCAATTGACTAAAGTGCTTTATGGCAGGAATCTCTCTCCCTCCCTTCAATTTTTAAGTAAATTCCTCTGAAGGCGGGACTTCCTGATGCGCTTGGAAGAGAGGAGAGACAAGCGGAAGGAGAAGGCAAGCGGCCGGCCATGTGGCTGCAAGATGGAGGGGGTAGCCCCTCCTCCCTCGGAGAAGCAGAAAAACGGAGATTGAGAATTTAGACATTTCAAAATGCTTGCTAAAGTTGAGGACTGAATGGGGGTTTGAGACCTCTCTCCGGTAGAAAAAGCGGACTAATTTTTATCAGAAGGGAAAGCTGGGTGAAACTACTTTGAGCTAGATTCTAAATTAACGTTAGCATAAATTTGATAGTGGTAAACATCAGACAAGCAAGGGATGAGGGTAAAATTTACGTTGTTTAAAGCTTATTAGAACAGAAAGCCGGTTGGGATTATCTTAAGATAAGTGTAAAAAGAATGCGGAATGATTTATGTTGTTTAAACTTTGTTAGAAGGGACTACTTTAAAATAGAAGGTTAACTGACTCTTGCTGAAAGTATTATTTGAATATGTGGAATGATCCACGCTATTTAACTTTTATTTGAAGGGAAAGTTGGTTGAAATCGCTCTGAGTTACATTTTAAACAAATGCTAGTATAAATTTGATAGTGGTAAATATCAGACAAGTAAGGGATGAGGGTAAAATGCATGTGGAATGAACTACGTTATTTAAATCCTATTAGAAGAGGAAGCCGGTTGGAATTATCTTAAGATAGAAATTGATTCCTGTGTAAAGTAATATTTGATCTACGCTGCTTAATTTTACTAAGAAGGGGAAGCTTGGCTAGATTATTTTGAATTACTGTTTGAAAAGGGGGTTAAGAAAGATCATTTACGCTGTTTAAATTTTACTAGAAGGGAAAGTTTGATTACTTGTCTGTAAAGTTATATTTGAATATATGGCATGAACCACGTTGCTTAAATTTTATCGGAAGGGATCATGAGGTTTAGGAAGAGGAACGGGAGAATCTACAGAAGGTTGGGGTAAATAGCAAAGAAGTAAGAGACGAGAATAAAATATAGATAGAATGATTTATACTATTTAAGCATAGATAAAGATGGGGGGCTGAGATCAACACAAATAGTGGTTTCTTTTTTTTTCTTTCTTTTTCTTTTTTTCTTTTCTTTTCTCTCCTTTTTTTTTTCTCTGTTTTTTTTTTCTTTCGATATATTACTTTTATTTTTTAATCCATATGTATACAAGATATTTTAGACAGAAGGTAGTGCCAGGTGTGGGCCCTGGGAAGTCGGGAGGATTAGGGATGGGGATTTGTGGGGGGTGGGGTGGGGGGGTGTTAACATAGTCTTAATAAGAACAAGAATGTATTTATATACGGTGGTTCTTTTTTTTTCTTTTATTTTTATTTTTTTTTCCTTGGTTCATTTTACTTTTATCAGATCAAACAACACTCGAATAAAGGCATACACCAAGGAGGGAGGTAGAGGGAAAGAAGAGGGAGGAGTAAGGAAGGAGTAAGGGGAATGTAAGGAGGGTGTCCGGGGAGTAAGGGGAGAAGGAAGGTTTGAGGGGAAAGGGAAGTAGGAGGGGAGTGTTAGAGGGAGAAAGGAAAGTTGGAGGGGGTAGATGGGGTGTATGGAGGATGGAAGGGTCAGGTGGGGTTGTGAATGATGAGTTGTGTTTCCTTTTTATTTGTTCGTTTTATTCCCTTTTTCTTTTTTTTCTTTTCTTATAGTAAATACCCTGTATATAAGTGATTGCAAATGGAATGTGAAAAATGAATAAAATATATTTTTTTAAAAAAAAAATTTAAGTAAATTCAACAGGACTGGTGAAAATCTGCCCTCCTTTTTAAACCAATTTGGTAATAGAATAGTGATAGGCCTTTCTTAAACCAAATAAAGTTCTGCTATTTTGCCCTTTTAGCCAAAGCGAGAATATGAAAAGAGCATCTTCTTTTCTTTCACAACCTCATTTATGTAAATCAGTTGAGGGACTAATACAAGTCTTATCAGCAGAAACCATAAGCTTTCAAAAGTCCTAGTCATAAAAGGAAAGCAATTGATGCTTGCTTTCCAAGTCTTGGTAGGAAAAGTGGAATACACCAGATAGTATGATAAATATATCTGACCAAAACATCAGTCTGGTTCCATGGCCAAGGCAGAAGAGACTGAACCCAGAAAGCAATTTAAGATGATTTCATCTCCAGCTTACATGGAAGATAAGCAGTTTGAGGCTGCGGTGCAGAAAAAATCTTTATGCAACTTTTTGATTGCCAACTGACCCTTTTGAAGTTCTTGCAAACCAACTAAAGACTTACTTTACCCCCAAAGTTATGGTCCTGCAATTTGTTTGGAGGCAAGCTGCCTGCAACACAGTAGTAACAGGGAATATTAAGACCAATAGCCCTGGATACACCTGTCCTCTATACATTTATCCAACTCACTTTAAAACTATCTACACTAGTCATACTCTCCAGAGTTTGGTGTGGTATGTGAATAAATAATCTTTTCCTGTTCCAAATATCCTTTCAATGAGTTCCACAGGATGATCCTCAATTCTAATGTTTTGATAGGGGAAGGACTTCCCTCAATGAATGAATGCAAAAAGTGGAGTTAGCAGAGAACTGACTGTTTTGAATAAAGAAAAGGATACAATTAAGGTTGTTTCTACTTGGAAACTGTTTTTGGATTTGGTACTTGAGGTGGGGAAAAATGAATCTTTAATCTTAGGTTTTGCTGATTAGATAGGATTGTTGTTATAGAAATGGCTAGTATATATTAGGTAAAAGTAAAAAAGTTGAGGTTCTATGTTATTACCTTATCTATTGTGCAAGAGTCAGAAATCAATGCTTTTTTCTTTTCCCCTCTATCCTACACTTTTTCCTCTTTTCTTTTTCCTTCCCTATTTCCCCAGCATTTTCATGTTCTTTTATTTCTGTATTTTATGTCTTGATAAACTAATAAAAATACTTGACTGAAGAATAAGGGGAATATTCTCTTATTTCCACCTAAGAAATCTCAAACGTTTTAGCTTGTTCTCAAAGGGAAAATATTCAACCTACTTAAACATTTTTTTATTGCCCAATTCTTTTTCCTGCTCTATTGACATCTTTTTTTTTCAAACATGGAGATAACATAAATATGAAAACATAGCCAGAGTAAACACCACAGAACACTTAATTAAAATTAGAAATTCACAATTTATTTCAAATAAAACAATTTCAGGAGGGGAAAATTTAAAGGGCTCTTTCTCCTCTGCCCTCTTCCCCTCCTAATGCCGGAAAAGTGTTGGCAGTTTCTTGAGATTGCTTTCCCCCAAATCTCAGTGAGGGACATAGCAAAGGCAGCCATGATAATGTAGCACTCTGCGTAATAAAAAAAAAGCTTCCATAGCAGAAGCTACTACCTGAAAATTTGGAACAGTCCAGACTTGAGCGAGCACATAAGAAGTTTTGTTTTGTTTTGTTTTTACAAAAAGTTACTAAAGTGAAATTGAATTTTGAAAAACAGAAACACAAGTTTAAATGGATCAAGACAGAACAGTAACAAAAAGTCTTCAGTTCTTCCTGTAACACTAGCATGGCATTAAGTGTTAAAAATAAAAAAAAGTGATTTTACTGCTACAGAATGGATGCTAGAAGAGGACGAGCATAAAACTGGTTACAGAATCTCTCCCTTCCTTATCTGCACAGCCTCTGCTGCTGTCTGTATGAAAGCTTTTGACATGTATAGAATTCTACTGGACAGGAGAATTGGATACTATCTACGTGCTTCGGTGTTTACTATCGGTAGGTGGTTGTTTGCCTTAGCTTTCTGTCTCTCTCTTTTAGAAAGAAGGAAGGCAAGTTGTGAAAGGGAATTTTAAAAAGTAAACCAAACTAGGTGAAATAAACATTGTGATCAAGGGTAAGCCCAGCCAACAATCTCAACATGCAGAGTGAAGGATGAAAATAGCTGCCAGGTTGGCTTAGGCTAAGCCTGATAGAACAAGAGGAAGACCAAAATTCCTAGTATAGGATGTTAACCTGCTGTGAGGGAAATGTAGTGCCTTCCCTTTGGCTTAGATGCCCTTTAGTTACAGTCCGTTTCATCACAAAGTGTAATTTTCTAACAAGGTTTTTTTTTTAAATTGTAAGATCAATTTGAAAAATGCTACAGAGTGAAGAGAATAAATATATTTCTAGAAGGACGGACTGTTTTCTGCCAATGATAAAAAAAACTTTTAGATAGCACCCAATCATCGTGCTGTTCTAGAACAGGGAAGATAAGAAAAAGAGGTAGGGAGTATCTCTAAACTCTGGGATGAATGTATTGGTTCCAAACTTAGGAGCAGCTTTGCGGTAACAACTAACTGTATTTGTCACCCATCAGCTGAGTAGATTCCTCCTCTCTGTGCAGCCATCTCTCCTCAAACCCTGGAGGGCACAGAAGGCTGACAAAGAGACCAAAAAGTGAGAATATTCTCCTGAGCAAGCAGAAGCCTGTCTTCAATATGTTGCATTATGTGATGTGACAACTGTATACTACATCTTAGTACACCATGTGAGATTGGATCTAAGCATCTGAACAATATGCCAAACTTTGGAGACAGAGAAAATTTTTCCACTGCAAGTCGTGATTGTGCTACTGTAAATTCAACCAGTTGCAGGTATTTGCCAGTTGTAGCAAGTAACACCACTCTTTTGCATTGGATAATTCTGAACAAGAAACATGTACACTTTACCTTAGTTAATTTCATGAGCAGAAACAGCTCAGTCTGAACTTTATAAAGTTTCAAGAGAAAAAGATGCTCACCCCCCTCAAAACCTGAACTTTGTGTAAGCAAGCAAGCAAGATCAGGACAGCATTACTGAGGAAGTTAGGAAGCCAGCAGTTTTCTCTATCAAGAGGTCAATAATTTTGTGCTAACACCGCACAGAATTAACACAAACAGATATCGTAGTAAGCAGTGTCTGACACACACACTGAACACTTTGCATTTGATAAAAGGTTTTGCCTGCTTCTAAATTTCAAAGCCCAGCAGTGGTTTTCATGCAGAGAAATTAAAACATTTAAGCCAGAAAAACAAGCATGATCTCTGTTTTTGACAAAGATATGGATTAAAAGAGCAAACCTGCTGAGGTCATCATACCACATATGCTACCAGGGTCCAGTGGAATGGGGAAAGGGAAAGAGCAAGGGTGAATCTGGGTAAAGTTCACATTCTCTTTGTGTCCCCAACAAGCTTTTTACTTCTTCCACCCACTGGTTTAATCTGAGGTTAGCTGGGAACAGAGAAGCCATATTAGGGTCTAGGAAACAAGCTTATCATTTTCTTCCTTGTGCCTGAGGTAGTAGTGGCAGCAGCAGCAGCTGAATGGAAGATGACGGCTTGGGTTGATGACCTCCAAAACCTAGGGCAAAATCTAAAAATGCTAATCAAATAACTTTCACCAAAAGGCTAGGAAAACAGGTGTCATAAGCAGAAAATAATGATTCTTGTAAAGCTTTCTAACCCCAATCCCAAAGGTCATAAGCAATGCACATAGAAAATCTCAGTACAACCTGCTCTTGGAAACATGGATGCAAGGAAATTCTTGTTTCAAGACATCGATTGGAGCAGCTTCAGGAAACGGCAGCCCCATCTTCCATTTCTTTATCAGCAGAACCAAATATGTACTTTATATAGCTACTATTTTCATACATTTTAAAAGCTGGCCTCTGATGTGAATTGTTGACATTAAACACGAGTTAACAAACCTCTGCCAGTAAGCAGCCACCTATGAATCTTAACAGTAATTATGGAATTATGGACAATGTTTTTTTTTTTTGCTGGTTACTTCTCAGCTAGCAGCAGAACAGTTTCGAAAACAGTGGTGGCTGTTTAGCAGGATCTGACGTATGCTGGTGTGTGTGTTTTGTTTTTGTTTTAATAACGAATTTAACTTTTCCTCGGTATAGTAGGAAAGTCTGTTTTTGTTATGGTAGTAGAGATCAACTCTGATGCATCACCTTATAGCCACCTAAAGAATCAGACTGTGCAGGACTGAGCTGCACAGATATGCAATTTATGGCCCAAACATGGCTGGCTCTACTGCCCTAAAAAAATCTAATGCTCACTCTTATGCTGCCAAGAAGCAAGGTTATGCTCCCTGAACTTCTCCAAGTATTTTAAATCTGGCAGTAGGTAGCAGTCCAGGGAAACAAAACAAAGCAATCAATCCATGCAGGAGATCAACTTCATGTGCTGGGACTAGAACTGTCCCATGCTGCTTTGAGCTTTGCCCTATTGCTCCAGCCTGGTCAAAGGAGGAGGAGGAGAACCTTTCAACAATTATGCTGTCCTTTGGCAACTGCTGATTCTGCTTGGCACAGACCCTGTTCATCTCATGCACTCCTGGGACAAGCAAGCAAGAAAGTACCCAGAAAAGGGGAAAACAAACCAACAGCTGGACTATTTCATAACCTTCATGGCAAAGTGAGTTTAGGAAAGGGAAGAGAAGAGAAGTAAGCCATTACGTTTACAAACTGCTTATTGGGGGGGGGGGGAAAAAGAAACACTTGCCAGTCCCAATTTATTTTTAAAAAGGGGTCTGTGTTATTCTAGAGTTCACTTTGTATCAACCACTGTTGTATCACTGTACAACTGTCGAAAAATTACAGAAGTTTATAATGTTCTAATACTATTAACAGCCATTCAGGAGAGGGCGGTGGAAATAAAACTCCCCTCTAAAACAATTCAAGAACTGGGGAATAACATGTCCCAGGAAAAAATGCCAACTGAATTTCAACCTCTACCTGCCAAAAATGAAAAAAGCAGAAAATAGAAGAAAAATAGAAGACCAAGCGGTGGTGCTAGCTCATGTCTGGTTTGCAAGGGGAAGGTGCAGTGATGTCCTCAGCCCTGTTTTATGGAGAGGCGGTGGCCAGTTCCTCTGATCGCTTCCCATGTTGCTCGCACCGCCATCTTGCTACTTTGCTCCCAGCTTTGTGCCCTGGTAGCTCCTGCTGTCTTATGTGTCATGGAAATCTTTCAGCAGAGTCCGCCTTCTCTGCTCAGCAATGTGCATCTGATTCTCCAAATCCTGGGTGGGAATAAAAAAAATAAAATAAGAAAAGGGTTATTTCTGTAAACCCTGACTTTGTAAACTGCTTAGAGAACGGCTGTGAAGTGGTATATAAGTATAAGTGCTATTGCTATTGTTTATACTGGCTGGGAGAAAGCTGATCAATGCTAAAAGCTGTAGAAAGAGGAAACAAAAGCACACTGTTTTATTGAAACAGGAGGTGACTCTCAGCAGTTTTCACCACAACAGAGGTGGGTTCCTACCAGTTCACACCTATTCGGTAGAACCAGTTCATCAAATCTACCGAACCGGTTAGAAAAGGTTCCACCAGTGGACCCGGAAAGCAGGCCACACCTACAGAAGAGGTTCCAAAATTTTTCGAAACCTACCACTGGTCCTTGGATATGATTATTCTACACTATCATGCTCATATTTATAAAACTCAGTGCCTCTGTGAAAGATAAGGATGACTGCTGCGTTTGTGGTGCAATCAGAACATTGCGTGTGTTGAAGTTGTTTTAACACAAACCAAAGATGCCTTTCAAAACACAAGTTTACATCATATTCTTATGCATGCCAGTGCTGTGTGTGTGGTAATTTAAGGTGGTTCAGACAAGTGTCATCGGCATCTTCATATCCGGTCACATGGGCAGCAAGCCACTCCCATCCAGTCACATGGGTGGCAAGCCACTCCCACAAAGGAGGCCACAACCACAGAGTAGGTTCGAACAATTTTTGAAACCCACCATTGTCACAACATATAAAAACATGAAAAACTATCATCCAACAATAGCGAGCACTCATTATCCAAAGAGCCTCCGAAACAGCTATCTGGAGTTTAATTTCATTAATTTCCAGTATGAAAAAAAAAAAGAGTGTATCAGCCTAACTGCGTAGAGAGAATCTATTTTGTAATATGGGGGTTGCTACCAAAAACATTGTCTGTGGGCCACAGATCCCTTCACTTCTGTGTCATGGAACGTCATTAAAAGATATTGCTAACAAGGACATACTTCATGGGCTGGCATCATATTCGTCAAAGCAGTATATATAGAGGAATTCCTTGGCTAACAACTGTTTGTTTAACAACAGTTCAAAATTAGGATGGCCTCAGAAAAAGTGACTTACTCCTTAAACTGACACATAACAAATGTTGCATTATCCCTGCAGTCATGTGATCACAATTCAGGTATCTGGCAACTGGCACACATTTACAATTGCTTAAAAAACTTGCAATTTGCGAGCTTTTCTGCCGATTTCTGGCAAAAAACACTCTATTGGGAAAGCTGGGTTTGCTTACACAACCGCATAAAATGTAAAACACCTCAGATAATAATATTGCCTTGCACAACCACCCTTCTGGATCCTAGATGCTCAAAGAAAAGAGTTTTCACTGTTTTATGGAAGGCTAGAAAGGAAGTTACTGGGCCATATGCAATCTGGCAAATTCTATTTGGAAAAGACAGAGCCTAAAGTACTCTATAACCAAGGACTTTAATGCTCAAAAACAACATTTTGAATTGGATCTAGATGCCCTCAGCAATCAGTGCAATGGCTCATCAACAGGAATAATACTGCCTTAGTGAGAGCCACTCACCAAAACCTTGGTTACCATATTTTACCATTTCTTTGCATTAGGTCTGGAAGATGAAGTTTTAAGGATTTGTTCTAGGGATAAAGAGTTCCATTTATGGTAATATTCAATTTCTTTTTTAATTATGAAGATTTTAGGTTTTGTTTGAATGATAATGGGTTATATGAAATTATTTCCTATATTCTAAATGTACGTGATTAACTTCAAAAAGGTTATGTTACTATTTCTTTATTTAGTTTATTAGGGACTTTTGGGGACTGGTATGATTTGGGAATTTAAGAAGAGTTAAATAGATATAAATGTAAAGGAAGGAAACCAAGTAAGCTTATTACATTACATTTATAACAAATATATGTTTATTTCTGGTAACTCTTAACAGACCTTTGCTGATTAGGATGAAAGGTGAGATTTTATAGATATGTATATAGAGAATGCGGTGACTTATTTCTTGTATTTTAAGAGATGGTGATAAATTGTGAAAGGTATATGTATGCTGGAAGTTCTATTTTTTTCATTTTTTATCATTTGCAGTCTGTAGTCTTTATCTGTATACTCTAAATTTCTAATAAAAATATTTTTTTAAAAACTAGTAGTAGTTTCTTGTCCTTTATTATTGATACCAATTTCTTCTCAGACTTCTGAGTAAAAAATGAGCTCACGACTGAGAAAAGGGGTTGAACTTCGTTTATTACTCACTCCTCTGTCGTAACTATCTGCTCTTTCCACCTTCCATGAGAGATTTTCAATCTCTGCTTCAAGTTGAGCCTGTTGGTATTCAAACTGAAAATCAAACAAAACATTATGTAAAAAAATCCCAGTACTTATATAGGAAAAACTCTTTCTATCTTTCAGCCAAATTTGCTGCACAGATTAATAATACATTGGTACCACTGTTTGCATCTTTAGCAGAAGCATTTCAAATTAAGGAAACACAGCAGCCAATTCAATGAGGGCAAACAGCTTGAGCAACATAAAAGACTATGAAATTAAGGATGGACAAATCCTTGTTTGTAATTGATTAGGCTTGAGCATGTTTGTTCTTTATTCTCCTATACCATATTTATAGTAATAATATTCATTAAAGCTCATAAGAACTTTCAATTATTGAAAGCCTGGTTGAAAACTGGTAAGAGTTAAGATGTGCTAGTGACAAATATTTAACATTTTCTTCAATACTCATACTTATGACAGGTCATTTGCCCATTAAAATGCTTTTTAATGCATACACACAGATATCCCAAGACCAAAAACAAAATCCCTTAATTTATTAGAACTGTATTCTTTCTTCCCCTTCCAAGCTTGGAATATTTTATCCATGGCTTCCAAGGGCCTCCCCTCCCATCACCTCCAAAGAATCAAAAGGCTCAGCTTCAGTAAATAGAAGCTACCATGCGGTTTTAGGCAATTTTTAGATATGGATTCATATAAGTCCCAACTTTGTTTTTTCTCACCATTCTTTTAAGAATTTCAGTTATCATTCAATACGCAGAACTACATGGTCTTACCAATTTCTTCCTCGGACCCGATTCCATGTAGTAGGCATATGGATAGGTGTACTGTAGTGTATAACGACACTGCAATTAAAAAAAAAAGGAAGTAAGATTAGCAAGTTGTACTCAATAGCAGGGCCAGTAGAACTATCTGCTGGTCTTCTCCAAATTTCAGGGGCAGCAGTCCATTTATGTATTATGATATGAAAAATCAGCCCCTATTAGTAATTGCATCTATCTACAATACTGTAATACACAGAACACAGTATGAAGTTGCAGTAACAGCAATAGTACTTAGACTTATATACTGCTTCACAGTGCTTTTACAGCTCTCTTTAAGTGGTTTACAGAGTCCGCCTATTACCCCCAACAACAATTTGGATCCTCATTTTAACGACCTCGGAAGGATGGAGGCCTGAGTCAACCTTGAGTCACTCATAAGTAAGCTACATCCGTGAAAGCAGGAGACAGCAGAACTCATCTTTTCCCAGGTTTGTGGTGGTGGTAGCAGCATCAAGAATTTCAAAAAGCAGCACAAAATGTGCTCCTACATCTCAACCAATCCCAGGTGAACTTAATCCAGTTTTCAGTTGTAGGTTCAGATCAGTGTACTGAATAGCGCATAGTAACTCCTTTGATAATATTCATTGCACCTAGTTGCCATATACAATCAGAGCTAGGGCTCCATAGCTATACAGCCCATGAACACAGCAATATACCCTAACCTACCACCACCACCACCACTGCCCTCAGGTATTATGACAAAGCTGATTTACAGATAGTTACCTTGGCTAGGAGTTTTGCTGCATTCTGTAAATACTGCCAATCTATCCACGTTCCCAAGTTGTTCATGACTCTTTCTTGGATTTTTTCTTGAATTCTCTGGTATGTCTGCGCCTCCAACTGTAAACTCTTGTTGTGGTTTTCCCACTTTACAATGGAGAAAAGAAATAAAAATGAATACGTTTAATGGAAAAGCAAGGAAAAAAAACCTAGGCTGGGATCCAGCAGAAAATAGTAGTTTTCCATACTAAGCACTTCTACCATCAAAAAAAGATGTGTTACGCTGGGGGCTGGGGGAAGCATACCAGTCACCTTCTCAAAGCAAACTGTTTTTTTGTGAGTGGGCTCTAAAAAAAGGCAAGGCAATTCATTTATACTAGCATTCCCACTTGGTATATGGTATAATTGCCTAGTTCAATTACAGAGTTCAATTACAAGGAAAGGTCAACCCAGACAGGAAGTGCACAGCTATAAATGACAGCTCTCCTCCAATATTCCAGTTCCTTCTTTCAATGCTCCAAATCCTCTTGTATGACACTCATCTTCCCATCCACACCTGCAAATCTCAAGCTACATACCTGTTCTGGCATAATTATTGCACACAGCTAGTAGCTGAGGAATGCGAAAGTCCTCAAATTGACAGAGTAGTGCCCTTTCTCCTAGAGTTCTGGATAGCTCTTAAAAATCTGGCTTTAGTCCTAGGCCTGAGATTGATATATTAATGTACGACTGTATTTGGGTAGGGTAGGGGGCTGATCTGTGTTTAGTCTTCGCTGTCTGCTTGGCTTAATGTTTTATCTGTTTTATGGATTTTCCAGTTTTGTATACTGCCCACAAACAGATGGCTAGTAAATTTGAATAAAATAAATAGTTGTGCAATCTACTGAATGCTATTTTGTAACTCAAATATTGTTTATCTACATCTGGAATATCTGGTTAGCTACGTAATTGTCCTTAGTGCTCTCTGAGCTTGGTTGTTTGACCCAACTAGGTAATCAGTGATATTACCGGTACGCTGTGATGGGGCCGGGCATCCACCATGTGCATGCACGTGTGCATGTGCACCCACCACGCATGCATACCGTACACTTTGTGCGCGTGTGCAAATGACCCAGTTGAGTCAAATACAGGTAAGGAGGGCGGGCAGGCAGGTAGGCCCTCCGAAGCACCGTACCGGAACGGTGCCTGCTGCTCCCAGGGGCATACCGGCTGGAACCCACCACTGCAGTGAATGTGAGGTTTATTCCTTGTTTACATACACTATCTTGCTCTGCCAGTTTTGGTAAGGGTGTGGTTTTCTCCTTGGTAGTTCCTTGATTAGGGTATTGCTTAACTGTTTGCCTGATATTAATGCCCACTTATCTGAGTATGGACTGCTGAAAAGGATTTGCTTTGGTCATTAGGGAATTCCTGAATGCTTGGCATTCAGACAGATCAGCCATTAATAGACACATAGGGATAAATTACGTTTACACTCCATTCAAAAGAACAGTTAAAGCTAAGAAGGAACCAAAAAGAACAGACTGATTTTGGGAGGGGGGATACTGATGAGGCTATTTCTATTGACAGAACAAGGTAAGAAATTATCCAATAGACTCTTGAAGTTTCTCTCTCCTCAGAAGCTCCTTCTGAGAGGTTGTGCCCCCCAAAAAACTTTTTGGAGTAATTGGAAGGGCAGCCACAAGCAATAAAAAAAATAGTGTCATTTAGCTCAGAACAGCACTGAATTTCAACCATATACCTTATTTCTAAGAGCAGAAACTAGAAATTCACTATTTTAAAATTGGTTACATATATATGGATACAGAAAATGGTTTTTAAGCATATCTGGGGCAAGGAATACAAATCTGTAAGACAGCAAAGGTGCTTTTATGGGAGGCAACAGTTGAAAAGAAGCAATCCAATTTCAAAAATTTAGCACTGTTTCTGCTGGACCCCATAAAGAAAAAAAAAACTCCTGTTATAAGAATTATCTAGGAAGACATTTACATCTTGAAAAATAAACTTAAGGATTCAGACTTATGTTCATCCTGTTATCACAGAATGGAATGCTTAGACCTGTTGACATTCATCCTTGTGTCTCTGCACAGGGCAGAATGCCCTAAAAAGTTTATAGTTAGCTTTGGCTAAGGAGTCTTTTCCTACCCTTTCAAAATAGAACAAGTACTTCTTGAGGGCCTCCCTGGCCTGTGCTTGCTGACTCTGATTTACAATATCAGGATTCTCTTTGTACCGACTGCATTCATAGTATTCGCTGCCATGAGTCTTCCAGTCCCCTAGACACATCCAGCAAAAGTCTGCAAGAGATAAGAAGGTAAAAGCTGGTGAATAGAAGAGCAGGCAAAGGGCTGTGCTGAGCAGGTTACTGAACAGTAATCAAAGGGCCACAAATGCTTTAATGGATCAGCAGGATAATACTTAAAATAAAGATCAGGAAAATGTTTCCCAGTTCAAAAAGGCAGTTGTTACCCACTTACCGTGCTTGCATTTGGAACATTGCTGGAGGAAACAGAGAGAAAAAAGAAGTAGTTAACAAACCACAAAGTTTTAATCTAAAAATCAGATAAAAATGTTAAGGTGATTCTTAAGCCTATTTAGAAATTGCTCACCATGTGATTGCAGCCACCATTCTTTTCAATACAGATATTGCACTTGGGACACTGAGAAGAAAACAAGAGAATAACATGAAACACAACAATTTCTCCCATACTTCATATGTCCGGCCTGCAGTCATATTCCTTTTAGGATCTTTGGCCTGCCACTCTCTCTCTTAATTTACTATGCTGTTTCATTAGTGGGGACTTGGGAGGGGGGAATAGTAAGGAGTAGAATGTGTTGTTGTCAAAATAAAACATTCCTTTCGAGAAGGCCAAGGTCATCCTTTGTCTCTGCACCTGACCGGAACTAGATGGGTGGAAATGCCAGCGTGGCAGAGGAAGACTGGACCATGTGATGAATTTGTGGGTGTAGGGCAAGATCATGAACTTTCAACTGGATGGAAACCCAGGAAGCTGTCAGATTCAGGTTTCCACAGTTTGTACCAATATGTCTCTCTTATTAAATTGGAACTTGATGGAAGCTATGCCTTGAACTCTGATTTAATTCTGGATGATATTTGGAATGCTGACAATATGCCTTCCAGGTTTCCACTCTATTTGGCCTCCATTTTGCTTTCTCTAATTGTGGAGTCTCCATTCCCTTCTTCATAAGAACACAGAAATTTGCCTTTAAAGCAAACCACTAATCTATCAAGCTATGTGAAATGGTAATGGCTTTCAAACAGGAGCCTTTCCTAACACCCCCTGGAAGTGCCAACACTGAATCTGGGCCTTCTTCCACATAGAAAACCAGGTTTGGAACCAGGCATTTTAACAGATGAGGGGAAAAATAGTCTTGAGTTTCTCTTCATGTTTTGTAATCCATCCCTATCCCAACCGATCCAATACTTTTGCAATGTTCCTCTTTCGGTTGACTTATGCCATTTATGAATATTACAATCCAAATCATTTAGGCTTTTTTTAATGTAATGTTCAGTCTTCCCTCCCCATAAAAATGGGTCTTCTAGTTTCTCTTTCTTTTAGTATGCATCTTAGACCAGTGGTGTCAAACTGGCGGCCCGCAAGCCAGATGCATCACACACAGGCCATGCCCACCCTGGCTTCACAAAGGCAAAAAAATCTCGCAATACGTCACGTGTTTGAGTTTGACACCAGTGTCTTAGATGATTTCTCTAATCTTACTTTTCTGCTCAGGGTAACAATTCTCTTATTACCTTGGAAGAGGAGAAACATATCATCTAATCTTTTCTTTTGGGAGATGTAATATATTTAATAAACGTATGAGCAAATGTATAATCAAGCAACTTGATTATATGCCATCATGTCAGTGTTGACTAATAGCAACAACACTGATGTTCCACAACAGCATTTGTTCCCAAGCTGGTCTTCCAATGTGTACTTATGTGTACAATGTTATAACTGAGTCCATCCACACTGCTTCTGGTTGGAACTCATAATACCATTTTTTCTCTTCACTCTCTTTCCATTTTGGCTTTTGTTTATTTGGGAGATAAGTAGCAAATGGCAAGATAAGTGGGGAAAGAGGGGACATGAGGAGGAATCTTTTGTGCGTTGTGCACCAGTTATGCCCTTTCCTGGACTAACAATATCTACTCACAGTCACTCATGCCCTAGTCACTTCCTGTCTTGACTATTGCAACATGCTCTATATGGGGCTACCCTTGAAGAGCATCCAGAAGCTCCAGTTGGTGCAAAATGCAGTGCCCCGCATGGTTTTGTGCAGACCTCGGTGTGCATGTGTATTATTTCTCCTGCGGGAGCTGAGTTAGCTGCCGATTTCCTTCTGGGTGCAATTCAAGGTGCTGATTGTCACCTTTAAAGCCCTTCATGGCTTGGGACCAGATTATCTGAGGGACCGTCTCTTGCCAGCCACATCTACCTGACCCATCAGAGCGGGGAGGTAGGGAATGTTGTGGGTCCCATCCAGAGTTACACCTGGTGGGACCCAGAAGAAGGGCCTTCTCCGAGGTGGCTCCCTCTCTCTGGAACATCATCTCCATAGAGATTAGAACGGTCCTCACTCTCTTCCGGAAGGAACTGAAGATCTGGTTCTGCCAACGGGCCTGAGGAGCCCAGAGTGGGATGGAGCCCATTAAATGGCTCGTGTGATCTGCTGTCGCCGGTGTGTGTGTGTGTGTATGATTTTATTATATTATACTATATTAATTTATTTGATTCTTTTTATTAGTTTTATTATTTTAAATGTAGTTTTATATTCTGTAAGCCGCCTTGAGTCACCATGGGTGAATAGGTGGCAATATAAATTCAATAAATAAATACAATAAAGATTTCAGATATAGAATATATAATTCAATGACCAACCCTTCCATTAATAACCCAACGGGAGATGTGTTTGAAACTATAAATACTTAAAAGTGTCCTCTCCCCAACACACTTACATCTTTAGTGTGAGCACTGATGTAGTTAGCTGTTTCAGAGTCATCTGCACACTTAGTGAGCCATTTTCGGATGGTAGCACAATCTGTAGGAGCGTGGTACATCTGCCGACATTTGAAACTGAAGCAAAAAGAAATGTATGTCCAGTTTAAAGAAAATCTATTATTTGTAAGCAAATACTATTTGAAAACAACAACGGCACCCATACGCAAAGCTTGCATTCCTAATACTTCTGCATAAAAACTGAGTGGAATTTTATGTATTCCACTCAATAGCGGAATTTGGCAGTAGAAAGTAGAGTACAATATCCTGAGGAATATTATTACAGTATCAACACAAATAAATCCAGTGCAGGATGACAGCCTCTTCACTGAAGGTCATGGACTGTAAATATCACACTGGTAGTGGGCTGGTAGAGAAGATATTTTTGATTGGCTGAAAGTCACCTGACTAGCTTCCATATCTAAGGAAGGATTAGAATCTGTTTTTCCTCACTCCTAGTCCAGTATCTTAAATGCTACACCACACTGATAATTCCCTATATCTTTTTATTTCACTTGGAAAAAAGCCAAAATAGCACAAAACCTCTACAGATGCTGGTGTTTAAATTAGCATGGGAGAGTTTCCACTTTTTTTTGGTGTAGACCATATACCCTTAGCTTTGCGCTGTGAAGTAGTGGGATCATCTAAAGGAGGTTATACAATCCATAGGCTACATATAGCTCTCCAAATCTTATTTACAACTACCAAATGCTACTTTTACTACCCTTTCCCCATCACATTCAATCTCTTTGATTCTAGATGCTGGCATTTGCAGAATGGAGTTGATTTGCATAACTGTTGCTCATTCCTTGTAAAATTACTCAGAGGTTTATTAGTTCTTGTTGCACACTTGTCCTCACAACTCTGCAACAATATTACAACTCTGTGAATTGGAATAGCAACTCCCTTATTCCACAGTTTAATCTTCAAAACAGTTAAGCATTTTCCTGCTTCTTCAAGCCACATTAGACTCTCAAACCTATCTATACCCAAGGAGCTGGATGGCAAATTCCAACAGTTGGACAGTCACTGCTGCATTTGTTTAGGCTGTTCCTCCTTTCAAGGTGACGTTTTCTATTCCTCCCATCTCTATCATTTGTGTCCATCAAATATACAATGTCCCTGTAATGGCTCCTCTCCTAACTTGAGAAAGTAAAGACTCTTGAAACGGATTATTTCAAAAGGAACCTTTATAATCAGTCAGGATGGAAACCATTAAAGGCAAAGCAGCATCTGAAACCCTTTAGGTAATGCAAATGGGATTAATCTGATAATGACCCCTCCCCTTTGTCCAATGCAGATTCTAACCAATACACAAGTGTGAAGATGTTTCCTTAACTCTTCTGCCCTGAGAGTCAATAAAACACAAGTTCCCATGGCTATCTCTAGTTAGACATTAAAGTAAGTTATCCCACATGGCTATCATAAACATCCCTCCAGAGATGCTGGGACCTTCAGTCTTCCGGTGACAGGAAACCAGTTGTAAAGTTGTAAAACTCAGTTGTTACAGATACAGTTAGTGATTTAACTCCGACCCCCCCCCCCGCCCCCATTGAATGGCAGTATCACTTTTAGGGATCTGACAGTCCCTTTCTTACCAGAAAACCTCATTACAGCGATTGCACTGCACTCGGCGGGCTTTGGGCTCCTGCACTTGTATGACCATAGGACAGTCAGCGCCAGGACAGAGCTGCAGCTGGAAATGGCTCTGTGGGACAAACATTGTAAGTCTGCTTTAAAAATTATTTCGGAGAACTCCATCAAAACAAAACTGTATATGGTTTTAAGTGTAAGTGGATTTTATTTTTGGAGGACCAATTGTTTTTTCCGTTGGGAAAATGTTTAAGGAAGCCTTCCCAGGAAAATATATATTTGAAATAAATATAAGGAAAGCATGGGAGTAGACTATTCTGCTCTCCATTGAGAGATAAGACTCTTCCACAGAATCGGTGCTTCCACAGAAAGAAGGGCCTCCCAAATCAGGAACAGTTTTCTCTGGAATGAGCTAACAGCTCGAGCTAATTCCGATTACAGCAAGCAGTCTTGGGGCTAAAAACTACAGATAGTCCTCGACTTACAACAGTTCATTTAGTGACCATTCAAAGTCGCAACGGCACTGGTAAAAATTGACTTATAACCGCTTCTCACACTTACGACCCTTGCAGCATCCCCATAGTCACATGGTCAAAATTCGGACGCTTGGCAACTGGTTCATATTCACGACCGTTGCTGTGCCCTGGGATCATGTGATCCCCCTTTAGTGATCTTCTGACGAGCAAAATCAATGGGGGAAGCCGGATTCACCTAACAACTGTGTTACTAACCTAACAAATGCAGGGATTCACTTAACAACTGTGGCAAGATAAGTCATAAAGCGGGACAAATTCACTTAAGCAGCATAACTTTTGGGGTCAGTTGAGGATTACCTGTACAGGGCTTTAAAGCCAAAACTTGGCATGTCTCCAGAAGCCAACTGGTAGCCATGGCAAAGGCCTGATGAAAGGTGTAATGCTCCCACAGCCATACTCTGGAACTAACTGTAGCTTTGAGCAGTCTTTAAAGGCAACCCCATGTAGAATGCATTGCAGTATGTTATAGTGCAGTGATGGTGAACCTCTTCGGCACTGAGTGCCTGAACCGGAACATGCATGTATGTGTGTGCCTGTGTATGAGCCAGAGCACCGGAAACCCGAAGACCAGTTGGCCAGAACCCGTGCCATAGGTTCACCATCACGGTTATAGTGTGATTGAGACCGTTTCACAATTGGAGGCGTATTTTGGTTTGCGAGGATGACAACTGACACAGGAAACAAGACAGCTGAGGTTTTATGCTTGTTTTCAAACTATAGATGAAGTTATTTACAACAGGTATGTACCATGCAATCCAGGCCTTCACCCAGTGTAAGGTTTCCTCCTAAGTCTCTCTCCCAAAGACTACTTAACCTTAGCTCTTCTGCTAACGGCTTTATTTCCTCCTCATTTCTGGTCTTATCAAGAGAATGTAAACACAGGAATGGGCTAGATTTACAGCTAAGTATGCTCAGCTTTGTTCCTCAGATCTGCTCGGCTGAATCATTTGCATGTCCTTCCCTTGGGGAAGAACCTGTTTCATGGCTGTCAGTCCAGTCACTCCCTAGAGACCAGGGTTTTGCCAAAAGCTATCATGTCCCTCTTTCCTGTCTTGGGTCTTGCATGTAGATATTGTCTCTCTGGGACTTCTCTTTGTCCAGGGCACATACCCCCCATGGACTTCTCTTCTCTCTCTCCAACTGGAGTCTAATAACTTGCTCCACACACTCATGTAACTTCACTCTCCAGCCACTTTGTTCTACAGTCTCCTCTCTTTTCTCTCTTGCTCTCAAATTTTCAGCCAGACTGCAGCATATCCTCCATGAACTGAGGAGGTAGTGCTGATCAGTCCAGAATAAACACTGATCGGTTTTGTTTGGGTTCACCGTTAGAATTTTCTGCCCCATCCAAATGACAATCAGGGAAGGTGTCAAGGACATTTCTTACCCAATCTGGGTAGCAATGTTAAGCTTGTTGACTGTTTTCTCAACTGACAGGCAAATAATTGCCTGACGACCACAACTAAGGCCAGAATTTACTAAGCAATGCATTGTCAAATAAGTCGCCACACGACTGTACCTGATTTTATGACCATTGTTACCGTGATCATTAGGTGAATTATTTGGCCATTGTGGATCACATGGCTAAGTGAATCCCACTTTCCCAATTCCCTTGGCCTATTAGAAGCCAGCCAGGAAGATCTCCAATTGCAATCACATGACTGCACGACACTGTAACTCTTATAAAGGTGAGCCTGTTGCCAAGCGGCTAAATTATGGTCACCGTGACCATGGGAGTGGTGCAACAGTGATAACTTTAAGGAAGGGTCGTAAGTCACTTTTTCCGAGGACACTTTTAACTTCGAACTACCGTTAAACAACTGGTCATCAACTGAGGATTACCTATATCAGATTATCTCTCTCAGCAACTACATGTAATGCTGAAGTACAGGAAAAAAGGACCAACCCCCGTGACAGGGGCCACCAAGAGGACTTCTATCCGGCTGCCCTTCCCCGATTGGAACCACTTGTTCAGAGGAAAGCAAAGCTGTTGCAAAACAATCTTCTAATTCCCCATGCCAGAATTAAAGCCATTCAAACAGAACTGAATTTTCCAAAAGCAAATGAAACTTTTTAAGGAAGTGCATGATGCAGTCTTAAGCTTACAGGTACACCACTTACAGACAAATTCACAGAAATTGATCTGGGGTTATATTTCCTTAGTGCCTAAAACAGAGCGCGTTGAACGTAAAACGACAGATGATACCTCAATGTAGTCCCTGAAGAGGTAGCGTCTGTATTTATCTTTCAGCTCCTCACTAGGTAGCAGTGGAAACACAAAATCTTCTGGGGTCCGAAGCAAACAATCCTGAGCCATGCAGGAGACACCTAGTTAAAAAAAAAAAGAGCCAAAATGGCTATTGTCAATAAACAGAGACCTGAATGACAATAGAGGCCATTATTCATTTTTTTTAAAAAATCTCCAAATATCTGTTATCCAACTCCACAGAATTTCTGGAAAGCTGGCTCTGAAAAGACTATTGTATTCAGCCATGCAAAACATTATCCCTCTTGATCAGAGGCAGCTGAAAAAGAACTCCGTGGGAACAATCCATTCAAAGAAGGAAGATAGGATATACATTTCTGGGAGACAATTCAAAGAGCCAAGTGACAGCTGTTGTCAATCCCACTACCTAAGAGAAGATCTGCTGCTAGACTTTAAAAGAATGCAAGGCGTTCCCCTTGAACTGCTCCATTTCTAAGATTATGAGAAGGTTTACTAGCAGCAGAAAGCAGTATGTAGAGATACCGGTGTACCCCAAAAGAGCCAAAATGCACTTACCAACTCCCACTCCATCTTTGACAAGTACGGTACAATGCTGCTCCCAACAGCTGCGGCAAAACTGATGCTGGCAGGCTAGAGATAATAGGTTTTCCTTTCGAACCAACTGCATGCAAACGGCACAGTGCTGGGAGGAATGTACCATGGCCTGTTTGAGAGAGAAAGAGAAAGAGAGAGCCTGACATTATTTGGTGAAGATGTGGAATTATAATGGCCTGTTTAAATAAAGTAAATGTCTTCAAATGTCAACATATTGGGTTAGAAAAGCTGTGACCTATCGTGATATTTCAAATTCAGTTCTGTTTTATGGTCAAGAATAAGCAGTTCCTTCCTTGTGTTATGTGCACACCACAATAACTACACAAAGGACACTAAAGTGGGTACTCCCCTCATCAGCTTAATTTCAAACTGGGTAACTCCCACTGAAAAAGAAACTGCAGCATACATAGACCAGTAAGGCAGATCCACAACTTTGCCAAATCAAGATAAAGTTAATGACACTTCCATTAACTTTACAAAGATTACCTGTAAATATATCGCCCACATACAACAAAGGATAGTACATAAAGCTGTACTATGCTAAATGAGTTTTACAAGACAAGAGAAACAAGGTTTGAGGGGTTGTGGGCTTCCAACTTTCCAAAGAATAGCAGGAGGCCCTTCAGTTGTTAACATCCTATGCAAGGGATGGCATTCTTTTTTCTCCTACCTTTTTCAGAGCTGAAATTATGGGGATGGGAACAGATGACCTATAAACCAGTTCAATTTATACCCTTAAAACATACACAAATCCTGAGAATGACCCCAAATTTCATTATTTAGTTAGTTACCGTTTCTGCAAAAATACATGTCCTGATAATAAGGCCATGCCACATTTTTCAGGTGGGCAAAAATTTAAGCCCTCCCCCCAAAATAAGCCCCCCCGGACACCCCCCCCCTCCAGCCAGGCAGAGCGCCACTCAACGACCTAGCGGTATCCCAAAGGTGCCAAGCCACAGGAACGGGGGGGGGAGGGGTGCAAAGGCTCACGTTGCTTGGTGCCTTCGGGATACCGCTAGGTCGGTGAGTGGTGCTGTGCCCAGCTGGAGGGGGGTTGCTGGGTGGTTGCTCTCTTGCGAGCTGGCTCCCGAAGAGCAGGGTACAGCCTCAGGCTGTGTTGTGCTGTTGCAGCAGCCAAGCAGCCCCCAAACCCCATTTCCAGCCGGGCACAGCACCATTCACTGGTGGTTGGTATTGCCAAGCCACGTGAGCGGTTGTTTGTCGCCCTCCGGCTCCCGCGGCTTGGCATCTTCGGAATGCCCCTAGGTCAGTGAATGGAGCTCTGCATGGCTGGAGAGAGGGGTTGCACGAGCGGCTTTTCCGCTCCCTGCTTGTGTGACTCCCAGGTTCATGATGCCCTTGCCTAACTCTCTCTACAGAGCCAGGGCATTTTTGCTGCCCACGCCACCGCATAGCTTTTTCTGCAGCTTCCAAAGTACGGAGATAGGATGCCGAGTCTTCCGGAAGTTGCCACTCTGGGAATATGCTCTATCATTGTACCTTCTGGGAGTATGCTCTGCTGGCACCAGCCCACAACCATAGAGCATAGTCCGAGAGCGGCCGCTGCCAGAAGATTCAGTTGCGGATCTCCGGAGTTTGGAAGCTGGAGAATAGGTTATGCTTGGAGCGTCGTGACAGTGGCGGCACCCTGGCCCTGCAGGGAGAGCTGGGCCAGGGCATGGTGAGACTGGGAGGCACATGAGCTGGGAGTGGAACAGGCACTCGCGCAACCTCCCTTTCCAGCCAGGCAGAGCACCATGCACTGACCTAAGGGTATCCCAAATGCACCAAGCCGCGGGAGCTGAGGGAAGGGTAGAGCACCATGCGGCTTAGCGCCTTTGGGATATCAGTGGTTCGATGAGTGGCGCTCTGCCTGGCTGGAAAGGGGGGTTGCCAGGTGGCTGCTCATGAGCATGGTCACCTCGTGGCTGGTGCATTGCGCTGGTGCAACAGCACAACACAGCTGTTTGCCCCTGAGGCTGTGCCTGGCTCTTCGGGCGCCCGCTCGCAGGAGAGCAGTCACCCGGCAACACCAAAACAATAAGCCCCCCCCCGATAATAAGTCCCAATCAATATTTTGGGGGTGAAAAGAAAATAAGACCCTGTCTTATTTTTAGGGAAACACGGTAGTTCGGGGTTGATGGGTGGGTAAGAATAGAAATAAAGGTAGTCTCATTTTCAGAAACTCACATTCTCTTTTGCATTCCAAACTTAGTTTTCAATATTAAACAAATATAATGTCACTAAAAGTTGGCCATTCTGCCCACTAAATTCTAACAGTGCAATTCAGAGTACTGAGTGGGAGGGCACAAGCTGGCTGAAGGTTACCTATCCTTGTTCTAGGAACTGTTAATCAGACCCTAGCAGATTATTATATACAATGAAAGGTGTGGCTATATTTTATATCTTAAATATGACTTGCTTCATAATATAGGTAGCCCTTGGGATTGCTGTCACCAAGTGCCGTGGTTATAAAACAACATCACGTGACCATGCCACTTAGCTATGGAGGTTCAGGCAGTCCCAGTTGTTAAGCAAGAACCTCAAATGACTGCTGTGAACCTCAACTGACTTCCTGCCAGTTTCCCCATTGACTTTGCTTGAGGGAGGCAGGAAACATATGAAATTGTGATCACATGCCAACGGCTTGCTGCTACATCGTAATCACAAGTTGAGGATGCTGTGATAAAGAACTTCAAGGACAATCCATAACTATCGCTCATTCTGCACCATTGTACGTTTGAACAGTTGCTGAATGCGTGGTCACAAAACAAAGTTCACCTGCATACAGTATATAATATATACAATGGTAAGGAGCTGATTTACAATCAATAGTGACACCTACACAAATTCACATCTCTATCAAAAGCAATAATCCCAGTCATAACAAGCAAGATCTCCACTTAATGAGATGAATCACTATTACTTTGTAATACTGGCATATTATTACTATGGCGATTATGTTTTCCTATTTCAAAAACTTTGAAAACAATATTTTAAATTGCACAATTCTATTTAGAATACAATGGAAATTCAAAAATGCTTTGAGCAGAAAATATCTGCTCAAATAAGATTGTAATCAATCTTATTTGGAATAAAGTATAACTGCTTAGCATGTCTGATTTACATTGTATTCCAAATATTTATTTAATAAATGTATGTACTACCTACCTCACTAACCAGAGTGACTCTTGGCAGCTTATAAAAATACTAAGTGTTTAATACCAAGTACCTTAGAAAATCTATTTACTTACGTGTTTGAATGAGGCAGGCTGAACCCTTGCTTCCACTAGCAATTGAACTGAATTAGATGTGTGCCTGAGAGCCAGAAAAAAATTAACTTTAGACAAACATAGGGCCACACCTGTAAAATTAATGAATTCATGAAGTCATAATCTTAAATCAATAAATCATCAACTTTTTCTGACAAAGCCAGCCCATGGAGGTTAACAAAAATATTACTAATAATAAAACATAATGCAAAATAACCAATATCATAAAGCAATTACACTAGTAAGTTTTAAAAAACATCTAAAAATAGACATTGGCATAAAATGCTGTTGATAAACATTACAAAAACTAAAATGGAGTAAAGTTTCAGCAAAATAAATACTGTACATTTCCGGGTTACTGTTAAATTTAATCAGAGAAGCCGGTTGAACTCTGGAGAAAGGAATTCCAAAATTCCAAATTATAGTTTTTGGAATATACCATACAGGGGCAATCATTCATTTAAATAAGTGGGTCTCAATTATATGGAAATGTATAGTATGTCTTGAACCTAACTCGGAAACCTATGGAAAAATAAGAGCAGGACTGTGTTGCTTGCTTTCATCTTGAAGCCTCTTGTAGCCTCTGCATTCTGTATCCAACTGGGGAGGCAAAAATGAACCAAAACCGGACGGTTTTTGCTTGTTTTTGCCCCCCCTCCCCAGCAGCACTCTACAAGCCTTCCCAAAACTATTCCCCGCCCTTTCTTTTGCAAAAAACAAGGTGTGCAGAGGGTTTGGGAGGCCTGCAGATTGCAAAAACTTTTTTTTTTTAAATTACCTCTTCAAAATCATGGTGCGTCTTATAGTCCAAAAAATACGGCAATTATTTTCAAAATCTTACACATAATAAAATAAGGCAATAAAATAAGACACTGTCATTATTCTCACTCATTTAATTTCTTGGAATAACCCACATTATAATATTTCAATATGTCAACCTTACAAGCAAAGCCATAAAGTTAGGAGAAACAAACAGAGAGAGGCATTTTATCATGTTCTAACCCAAACCAATGGTGGGGTTTTAAAATACATTTTTACAAGAGTCTAATAAGAGAAACAATATTTTGTGCCTGCTTTCATAGTAAAGCATCAAATGTGATTTGCACATATCTACCAATTGATTATAAGCTTACCTTTCTAAAATTTCTGAGATCTGCCAATGGAAGCTAACTAATACAAGTTTAGCCACTGCATGAGATACCTAAGAAGAGAAAGAAAGAAAAAAATGAATTGATGAATAGTAGAATTATAAAACATGCAAGCTCTCCAACTGCATTTATGTTTCATAATTTGAGCAATGTTTTGAGGAAAAGTTTCCCTTCCAGTTTATTGTTTTTCTATTACGCACTATACTTTTCAATGTGATATCATGATAAAAGTTAATTCATATCCACATTCCAACTTCAAAAATTCAACACTAAAAGGAAATCCAAAGTCTGCATTCTGCAAAGTTATAGAGTATATGAATATTGTTCTTTTGGTTTTTCCTATTTAGGATTTATTGTAGAGATAAGTGGCAGGTGGCTCACCGTAATCAGTATATTTGCGCGTCACTTCTTTTTAGACCCACCCAGCTGGAATAACAATTAAAAAGGATGGAAGTTCCACTGAATAACATTTGTGCTGTCCTGTGCTTTGAACCTTTTATCTATTAATAACTGGGAGAGAAGATTCACCAGTCTTTCCTATCTCAGTCAAACTGTAATACAGTTCAACTGTTTGGGGACAGTGTTCATAGTAAGCATTATAACAGAGTAACAGAATAGGTTAACAGAGCTGGGAGGGACCTTGTAGGCCTTCTAGTCCAATCCCCTGCTCAGGCAGGAAACCTCATACCATTTCAGACAAATGGTTGTCCAATTTCTTCTTAAAAACTTTCAGTGTTGGAGCATTCACAACTTCTGGAGGCAAGTTGTTCCACTGATTAAGGGTAAGTTGTCCCAAAGGTGCTTTTTCAAGAACTATGACCTAGATGAGAATCTCATCCCATAGACATTAAAGGCAAGTTGTTCCACTGACTTAACGAAGTATGGAAATCCAGTCACTGTTTGGTTTGGTTTATTGGATTTATATGCCACCCTTCTCCCAAGGACTCAGGGCGGCGTACAATATTAAAAAAACCCACATATTACAAAAGTTAAAAAAAATTAAATAGAATATCCAAAACAAACCCAATTAAGATTAACAATAACATTTTTTTAAAAAAAATCAATTAAAATTAACAATAATCAATAATTTATTTTGTTTTGTTCAGGCCAGGTTGTCTTGCTGGAAAAGCCAACTTTTTAGGGCGCGTCGGAAGGACTGGAGGTCGGGGATTATACGAAGCTCCGGGGGCAGCTCATTCCAGAGGGAAGGCGCTCCCACAGAGAAGGCTCTCCCCCTGGGGGTCGCTAGCCGACACTGTCTGGCCGATGGCACCCTGAGGAGGCCAACTCTGTAGGAACACACTGGACGGTGGGAGGCTACCGGTGGCAGTAGGTGGTCTCGCAGGTATCCTGGGCCTAAGCCATGGACCGCTTTAAAGGTCATAATTAGTACCTTGAATCGCACCCAGAAGACAACAGGCAACCAGTGCAGGCCGCCTAAAAGGGGTGCAACATGGGAGCACCTAGGTGCCCCCATGATAACCCACGCAGCCGCATTCTGGACCAGTTGAAGCCTCCGGGTGCTCTTCAAGGGCAGCCCCATGTAGAGAGCGTTACAGTAGTCCAGGCGAGAAAGGACGAGGGCATGAGCGACTGGGCACAGAGCATCCCAATCCAGGAAGGGGCGCAACTGACGTACCAGGCAAACCTGATAAAAGGCCCCCCTCGTCACGGCTATCAGGTGTTCTTCTAAACTAAGCCGTGTATCCAGGAGGACGCCCAGATTGCAATTTCTCCCCCTATCATCAAAGATGGAACAAGATGCACAAATCGGGATGACGGAAACCACAGCCACTCAGTCTTGGAGAGATTGAGCTTGAGCTTGAGCCTGTTCCTCCCCATCCAGATCCGCACAGCCTCCAGGCATCGGGACATCACGCCGAGGGCATCATTTGGGTGGTTTGGGGTAGAGATGAAAAGTTGGGTATCATCAGCATATTGATGATACCGTACCCCAAAACCACGGATGATCTCACCCAGTGGTTTCATATATATGTTGAACAGGAGGGGTGAGAGAACCGAACTCTGGGGCACCCCACAAGTGACGTGCCTCGGGGTCGATCCCTGCTCTCCAGTCAACACAAACTGCGACCAATCCGGCAGGTAGGAGAACCACTGTAAAACGGTGCCCCCCACTTCCAACCCCCCGAGTCGTCACAGTAGGATACCATGGTCGATGGTATCAAAAACTGCTGAGAGATCTAATAGGACCAGGACAGAGGAGCAGTCCCTGTCCCGGGCCTGCCAGAGATCATCGACCAACGTGACCAATGCTGTCTCCGTGCTGTATCCAGGCCTGAAACCCGACTGAAACGGATTCAGGTAGACAGCTTCATCCAGGTACTGGAGAAGCTGACGTGCTACCGCACTCTCAACAACCTTCATTACAAAGCAAAGGTTGGAGACTGGACGATAGTTGGCTAAAGAAGCTTTCCAGGGAAGGCTTCTTAAGGAGGGGCCTCACCACCGCCTCCTTCAAGGCGGTGGGAAAGAACCCCTCTCTCAACGAAGCATTGGTAATCGCCTGGAGCCAGCCTCGTGTCACCTCCCGGGAAGCCAAGACTAACCAAGAGGGACATGGGTCCAGCACACAAGTGGCAGCACTGAGTCTGCCCATAATCCTGTCCATGCCCTCGGGGGTCACAGGGTCAAACTCATCCCAGATGGTCTCCACAAGATTCATTCTCGTCGACTCGCCTGAATCTACCCAGTCGAAGTCCAAGCCTGTCCGGATCTGAGTGATTTTATCCTGCAAATACTGAACAAATTCTTCAGCCCTACCCTGCAAGGGGTCTTTCCCAGTTCCTTGGTTAAGTAAGGAGCGGGTCACCCTAAACAGGGTGGCTGGGCAGTTATCTGCGGACACGATAAGAGCCGAAAAATGTTGCCATTTTGCCGCTTTTATCGCCATTAAGTAGAATTTAATATGAATCAGATTCATATTCAATCAGATTCGGACCGGCTGGCCCTGCAACCACTCTCTAGGCATCTTTTCCGGTGTTTCATCTCCCGGAGCTCCTCGGTAAACCAGGGAGCTACCTGGAATCGACACCGGGTCAGAGACTGCAAAGGCACAACACAATCCAAAGCCCCAGTGGCCGCCCTATCCCAGGCTTCCACTAGGGCTTCGGTCGAGTTGTGAGCAAGGGATTCAGGGAAAGTCCCAAGCTCCATCAGGAACCTTTCAGGGTCCATCAGGCGCCTGGGGCAGAACCATCTAGTCGGTTCCGCCTCCCTGCGGTGAGGGGTAGCAGTAAATCATGGTTTATGGCTCATTGCATGTCAAATTGGAAATCATGGATTTTGAGCAATTCCAATCTGTTCCCATTCAGTGCAATTACTGTATATCTAGCATGTATGCCAGCAGAGCTCCTTCACAAATGGCCAATATCTAGCACAGTGTCATTTTTCCCCCCATTATTCTTCACTATGTCCTCTCTTAATAAAGTTAATGCAAAAAATCTATGGTACATACAAAATGCAAAACAGCTATCCACAAAATGCAAAATTCGCAAAAATGACATGACTCAATGCCAGGACTTAAGATACAATAAACTAGAATTAGAAGAACTGGGTAAAGAACTGAATACAGAATTACTGTACCTGATCACTAAAAGCAACTATTTGCTATCTAGTAACTTGGTCACCTTTAAGGGAACTGCTAATAATCTGTGTTTCTCAAAAGGAAATTGTACTTAAGCAGTTAAATAAAGGAGGAAATATCAAAAATTATGCTTTATGATTAATATCAAAGTTTAAAAAATAATTTACACTATCAAATCTTACCTATATGAAATTGAAAACATGTTTAGCATATTCAAGATTTGGAACACATATACCATGAAAGCACAGCATTTGTCACCCCAAAAATCACTTTCAAACAAGTGTTTTCTCCTCTGGGCTGGAAAGTTTAATGAGTACCAAGCAGTCGTGTATCATATTTTTCAGAGTATAAGATGCACCTTTTTTCCTCAAAAAAGAGGGTGAAAATCTGGGTGTGTCTTCGAATCAAAGACAGCATTTTTTGCCTCCTGAAGCCCCGTCCCCTTCACCTAAATGGCCGTGCATAGCCTTATGGAGGCTTTCAGAGAACTCCTGAGGCTGGGGAGGGCAGAAATGAGTGAAAAATGGACTGTTTTTGCCCCCCCCCCCCAGCAGCACTCTATAAGCCTCCATAAGGCTATGCATGCAATTTGTTTTGACAAAAACGGGCCTGTTTTGGTGAAAAACAAACCATTTTTGCTCATTTGGGGGGGCACCCCCAGGAGCACTCTGAAAGCCCTTCCCCAAGGCTATTCATGCCTTTTTTTTAAAAAAAAGGGGGGGAGCTTTTTTTTGCAAAAAAAGGACCCTTTTTCGTAAAAAAACAGGCTGTTTTGGGGAGGTTTGCAGAGTGCGAAAACTTTTTTTTCTTTTTGGAAAGCTCTTTAACTGATTGATGAGAATTACATTGATCAAGTGCTGTGCCACTAGAAACAAAGTTATAGGTGCTGCAGATTGTCAGTGATTTCCTTCTCCAGCACATGGATACACCTGGAAACATCTCCTTCCCTCCCTACTCTCTCTTTCCCTACCTACCTACTGTATCTCTCTCTCTCTCTCTATTTATCAACCTACCTACTCTCTCTCCCTACCTATCTACTGTATTTCTCTCTCTCTCTCTCTCTCTCTCTGTATATCTATATGTATATATGTGTGTGTGTGTGTGTGTGTGTCCCTTTATCTACCTACCTACCTACCTACCTATTTTCTCTCTCTCTCCCCCTATCTACATACTGTATTTCTCTCTCTTTCGCTCCCTCTCTATCTCTCTATCTACCTACCTACTTTTTTTTTAATTTGCCTCTTCAAAACCTTGGTGCGTCTTATACTCCGGTGCATCTTATACTCCGACAAACAGGATAACTCTTCAGGGGCTGTCACACTTTCTTCTTTATCCCCCACTCTACTGCATTTTAAAAAGTTTCCAGAAATGCTTCAGAAAAATGATGCATGCAGAAGAATACAAACTAAAGCAATTCATGTATTCTGACAAGAAATTAAGGTGGCCTCTGTTAAGCAACTACTCTAATAAATAATGTGGTTTTTTAATACAAATGACCTGACAGATAGTCCTTGGCTTATGATTATAACTGGGACAGAAACATCTGTTGTGAGTTGTTCCTGATGTTATGACCCTTTTTTGCTTCAGTCGTTGAGCTAATTGTACAGTTGTTAAATGAATCTGGCATCCTCCATGGACTCTGCTTGTCAGAAGCAGACTGGGAAGGTTGCAAATGGTAAACACATGACCCAGGGATGAGGCAAGCTCAATGAACATGTGCCAGATACTAAGTGCCTGAATTTTGATCATGGAGATGCTGTGATGGTTGTAAGTGCAAGGACTGGTCATTTTCCAGTGCCATCGTAACTCAGAGCAGTCATTAAATAAAAGGTTGTAAGTGGAGGATGATCTGTACTACTGAATGCCTACAAAATGATTTGTATCACAGAAAAGCTACAGATGGCATGGATAGTCCAGATAACCTATCATTGGGCAGATGACTGCAAAACCAATTAACAAAAAACACTTAAGAACTGGTATCATCTTGATTTGCAGCCAGATGGCAGTAAATGATGATTGGATGATTACCTTCACCTCAAAACCTGGTATTTCCCCCACCCCCAGTCCTGATGTCCATAACACATATGTTTAAGGGTCCACTAAACTTAATTGCAAAATAGAGAATCTATGCTGCTCTTTTTCTAGCTACAAACAGTATTTATGTATTGCTTTTTGTGCTAAATTCCAAAGCTGCTTTTAAGGATTACAGCAATTACAATGCATCGTAAAAGAAGCAACTTAGACTTGTATTATCTGAAAATTTTCAATGAAATGAGTATCTAATATTTGGAGAGAAGGATCTAAAGAAGGGGGGAAAATATGAAGATGGTTTTAAAAGAGGCTAAAAGGATGACATCATTCCCAAATAACTAAAAGATCACAGTAAGAGAAGCTTTGTGGTAATAAATACCACAGATCAGGAAAGGTGATACTGAGGATAGGAAGTTTTAAGTAAAAAGGAAGCCAATATACATTTTCAAGATATTTGAAACATTGCCTAATATATAAAAAAACATGAGAATAAAGAGTTTGTCATAGAGGTAAAACAAGTCAAGAATAAACTAGAAAATAAGTGATGTATCCCAGAATGCACATCATATTAGATCATCAGTAAACCATAAAAGTTTCAAGATGACATCAATATTGTTATGGTTTAGGTGCCTGTTTTTTCTTTCTTTCTTTCTTTCTTTCTTTCTTTCTTTCTTTCTTTCTTTCTTTCTTTCTTTCTTTCTTTCTTTCCTTTTTTGTATTAGTTCTATTGTTTGTTTGTTTTATTGCTGTTGTTGGCCATCCAGAATTGTGTGGTACAAGAGATAGGCAACCACATAAATATTTTAAATACCCGTATATACTCGAGTATAGGCCGACCCGAATATAAGCCGAGGCACCTAATTTTACCACAAAAAACTGGAAAAGTTATTGACTCGAGTATAAGCCTAGGGTGGGAAATGCAGCAGCTACCGGTAAATTTCAAAAATAAAAATAGATACCAATAATGTTTTTGAATATTTATTTCAAAGAAAAACAGTAAACTAGCGGTGTATTCAATGAAATACTTCACTCACCTCATGATGCTGATGTCCCGCTGTGATGATGATGTCCCGTGCAGCCGCGGGAGCGATGTCCCGCCTCCTATGACACACGGCACAGTGATTCCTATCATTGGATCACTGTACCAGAGGAGGTGGGACATCGCTATGTGGCTGCTTGCCATAACAAGGAGGAGGTGGGACATCGTTGCAGAGCGGCAGGAGGGGGAGGAAGGGGAATCGTAAGACAGCCCTGCATTACATTAGAACGTGAGGAGGGGGGATGGTGCGGTGCGCGCTGCGCGGCAAACTGACACAGAGGGAGGGGAAACTCACAGGGGCACTGGGCCATTCACGAGTGTCACCCAGCGGCATGGCCCCGCCCCTTTTTCTCCTCCATTTCGGGCAAATTTTTCACTGACTCGAGTATAAGCCGAGGCGGCTTTTTTCAGCCCAAAAAGTGGGCTGAAAAACTAGGCTTATACTCGAGTATATACAGTAAATAATTAAAACATAGCCCGAAACATAAGATTCACATCCAAACATCTGAAAAAGAACAAGGTCTATAAAATGTTTCTATTTCAGATCTAGAAGCCTCTGAGGGAAGATAAGAGAATTAAATGTACTTGGTTGTGAATATGCACAGATTAAGTGGCTATAACAAATATGATTAAGCATGGATAGAGAAAGGACAAGGAGAGACATACTAGGGAAGCTCTTGCTCTTCTTTTAAATAAAAATACATGTAACATCTGATATATCCTAGGAAACATTGGAAGATCATATTCCTGCAGAAGGTAATGATGGGTAGCAATATCTGGTCACAAATATAAATTAGATCTGGAAATCTGCTGTGGCCCAACTGATCGAAAGTGTGATCTATTGACTGACCACTGGTTGAGATAGAGTGTAATCAATGAGAATGATCTCAAGATGGCGAAAAAGAGTTAGAAAGGCATGCATAGGAAATGTTCTTGTAATAATGGTGGGGTTTTGCTTATTGTGGTGCAGATGGGGCCCATCTAGACACAATAAACATCTAAATTACTCATTTCTACAAAACGCTGGGTCTTGGAGTCAGCCAGAGGGCAGGCAACCAAAGAAAGGACCATAACTTAGACTTAGACTGAGATGTAAACATTGTAGAACAGGAAAGTATCTGTAATGTTGCAACATCTAAAACACATGCAAATCAGAAACTGCTAGATGGACCCACAGGGTTACATTTATTTACCTTAGGGAAAACACCTAAAAAATTAGGAGACTGGTTAAAAAAGGAAAAACAGATAACAAGAAATCCAGATCTCTTTATAGTGCCTAGAGATTATCTAAAGCAATAATTGCACTTAGAATTTATCACATAATGTAAAAGAATCAATCAAGTCCAGAAAAAAGGTCAGAATGGCTTTCTAGTAGTATCCATGAAGTTGCACAATTTAAGACAATTTCTTCAAACAATGGAATGCAATGAAGCAACGAAAAGAACTAAAAGAAACACAAACCCTGATAGAAAAAGTATGTGGTCAATCATAATTTTGAGGTGTGCATGATGAAAACATTAAGGGGAACGATAGGGACTTTTTAAATTTCAAATAGCAAATCTACTAAAAATATATTAGGTGTGTTAAATAAAAAAGGAGTTACAGGGATGTTCAAGGAAGATATGGAATACTCATTTTCATCTAACCGGAAAAGTTCTTTCCTGCCTATTTTTTTATTGAAACTTTTTGTTAATTTGTTTTTCAATTATCCTCATTTTAATTTGGAGGCTACATTTGTGTAGTACAGTATTCACGAAGTTTACTCCAACTGTATGGCAATCTGTCCACCAATTTTAAAACTATTGCTCTGGAGATATTTGGTTTATATACATACAAGCAAACCACATGTATTGTAATACAGTATCTTAATACATAACTGTGATGTGGATTCTGGCATTAAGCTTTTGAGACTGAAAATGAAATCTAGCACAAGCAGAATAAGGGAAATATTTTAAAACATTAAAATCCAATAATGATCCTTTGCTCTTTTGACAGTTTACTCGGCCTAAATGCTGCAGATTTTTAACCATTTGCTAAAATACACTTAAGACTAGCTGACAGACTACCACAATCTACTTGGAGGAATATTGACAAGTTATTCAGATAACTCTCCTCTTTATTCATTACTAACATCAACAGCTGCACAATGAGTTTTTAGCAAAGGCTAAAAGCAGAGCCTTGAAGGGATCCATGAATCAGAGCAACAACAAAGAAATTAACCTTTGTGTATGGCCGATTTCCTCATTGGCTCAGCTAATCTCATTGTACATGTTATACTCTGACAATAAAGGTTGGAAATTCTAGTGAAGAAATTGCATCACCTTTCAAATGGATTTTCCCTCAAATCTGTGGGAGTTTGTACATGGCTGACCAGTGAAAGAGCTTAGGTCCTTCTGGAGGAATTATACCAACGCTTGTCAACAAACCAACCTAGATATGCCAATGCTTTACTATTTATCGTATTTTTCGGGGTATAAGATGCATCTTCCCCCCCCCACAAAAAAGAGGGTGAAAATCTGGGTGCATCTTATACACAATAGAGCATTTGTGGCCTCTGTAAACCCCGCCCCCTTCACAAAAATGGACATGCAGAGGGTTTGGGAGACCTGCAAAGTGCTCCTGTCGGCTGGGAAGGGCAAAAATGAGTGAAAAACGGGCCATTTTTTGCTCGTTTTTGCCCCCCCCCAGCACTCTACAAGCCTCCTAATAGGCATGCCCTTTTTTTTGGCAAAAAACAGGCTCATTTTGCCCCCCCCCCCCAGCGCCCAGGAGGGCCTTTCAAACTCTCTGCATGCTCTGTTTTTCACAAAAAATGAGGCATGCAGAAGGTTTGGAAGGTCTGCAGAATGCAAAAACTTTTTTTTTTATATTTATCTCTTCAAAATCTTGGTGCATCTTATACTCCGGTGCGTCTTGTACTTAAAACTATAAAAAATGCTTTGAAAGTCAGTGGAATAGCTGTCCAGCTTAGGCATTAAACTAGATCTTGTCTTGAAACAAGACTATCTGATCTATGTGGACTCCCAAAGCCGAATCAGTGAATTTCAGTGTTTCCAGTAGGCTGCTTATAAGAGAATATCTCAAATACAATTTAACAGGAGACATTGTTAAATTAACTTTGCAAACATCTTTTCCAGATAACAGAAAAACAAACAAATAGCATGCTAAAAAAATTATCTAATTGCTTAAACTTCCTCAGACTGAATTTCTTTTCACAAGACATTTTATCATCCTTGTTCCTGCTGAGGTGAGCATATTAATAACTCAATGATGGACAAGAACAACTTTGAAGCTGTCTTGTAGAGAATATCAACTGTCCCAAAACAGCAGGCTGAACTAGTAAACAGAGACACAACTGCTGATAGGCAAATAAATAAGAGTAGCAACATGAATCTTGAGAGGAAAATTATCACAGCACTTAAGCCAACATCAGAGTACGTTCGCGAACCTATGCTTCCCAGAAAGCAAGTAACACCCATGTACACTTAGGGAACCACACACCTTAATTATTTCTTGGTTAATTTTCCAGCATTTGGTGAAGCAGAATTGCATTTAGTCCATTTAATTTAACGATACTTTAGGTTCAGATAAAATAATTAGAGACATGACAAAACTATTTTCTACAAAACCTAGCGATAAGAAATTCAGCTATTGGTGTCCTTAAATGTTCGTGCCAAGTCACTACAATGTGTTAAGAGAATGCCAGATTCATCAGCAAATCTGCCAAACAGAGGCAGCAATTTATAAATGCAATAATTTTGATGCTTGCTGAAACAAGACATTAATTTATTCATTAATCAAGTTCTTAGGTGTTCACAAATACTTATAGACTATGGCTATTTTCAGTTCAATGTGTCAAAAATTAACTTTTTTCTTAGAAAACAATTAGTCATCAGCAGGAGACAGCTGTGACTACCTCTAAGCAATCCACTTATGAGAATAATTATAAGGTTGTGTAGTCAGTTTGCTTTGTTTAAAAGATACCATTGTTACTTCTTAAAACAGATAACAAAATATCTTATTGACAGATTGGAACCCTTGATGTTTATTCATTTTATTTCCCCATATGATCCATGTGACTCTGGATCTATTTTACCTTGATACAATTTGCATAGCATTTTGGGCTTCTTTTTATATAATCTTCTATAATTTCTAGAGATCAAGATGGAAATAAGTGCTATTAAGCATAGTAACTAAGACTTACATAGTGCTAGTTACATAAGGGTCTTTTTGGTAATGCAAAACACAAATCAAAAGGATTAATTCCTATTTATACAAGTTGGAATGGAATATTGACTTCTTAATCTCATTCCCTTGTAGCACTGATGATATTACCTAGTTGGGCAATGAAACATCTGTAAGAAAACAACTAAGCTCAGGGAGCACTAAGGACTCTTCCATTGGTGTGTCCTTCTTCTTTTACATTTAAATTCTGGATTCAGTATAAATAATACAATCTATGTAACTAGTAGGTTCAAACCTAAAATCTTCCTGTTCATTGCCAATTTCCCGTTAATGAAACATAATCTTATTACATAGAGCATGATAAACATAGCCTGATTCAAAACAATTTCATAGGAAGCAAAGAAAAAAAGGAATGCTTCCCTTTATTCCTTCAAGCAGTTTCCTCTTTTGTTATTTTAGAGATCCAAATTAATTAAATATGAAAAGTTATAAGAAGGAAAGAGAATGGTACCAGTTTACCAGATATTTACTAGCTGCAAAGGGGCAATTGTAATATTTTAATAAGCAAACCAATGGTAGGAGGCAGTAGAAAAAGAGGATATTTATTTGTTACAGAAATTTTGAGGAGAAAGAAAACATAAGAGTACAACAAGGAAGAGAAAATCAGTATTACATTTGAACATAAGCTTTCAGTGAACAACACTGTAAAATGACCAAGGCATTTCTGATGTTACTTCAAAAGCAGCCTTTCTACTTACAAAGCTAATTTTTTCTTTAACCTTCAAATCTGTCTTAAATGGGCCTCAATCTTATAGAACAATTTTGGGGGATAGAGGAATCATCACACCCTCCTTTCTCTATGACAAAGCTTCCCAATCAACAAAAGAACTGAATACAGCCCATGCTCTTTTTTTATCTGGAACAATAAAGGGCAACAATTGTATTTTAATAATTCTATGCAGGAAGATTAAGTAAACAATAAATAACCCTACCTACATAAACATAGATATATAGATATGCATATTGCATAGATAGATATTGCATGTAAATTGCATAGATACACAGATATGTATATTGCTGCTCTGTATATGTGATCTACACTTACAGAGCAGCAGTACTTGAAATCAGTGGTGTGCAAAACTTTTATTTTGAACCACTTTAAGCAGAAAGTGAAGCAAAACATCCTGCTGCTCAAGTAAGAAAGTGCTGCTTTAAACTTTTTTTTGAAATGTCCCAAGTTCAAAAGTATCAGGGGGGGGGGGACGGGGACATGGGATATCGTCCACTGACTCACCTCACTTGTGCGCATCGCCCCCAGCCTCTTTTTCACTATCAGAGACCTTCAGGAACTTCTTCAGCAGGCAAGGCCAGCAATACTTTCCTGAAGGCCTCTGTAGCTAATAACAGGGCTCTGGATCGATCCGGAGCTCTGTTACCGGCTACAGAGGCCTTCAGAAAAGCCTTGCTGGCTGGAGCAAACGAAATGGGCCGAGGTGTGCGAAGTCTGGCTGCAACTATCTGAAGGTAAGTAGTAGGGCAGCTCCACACACCCCATCACCTCTCTAGCTTAATTTTTACCTGTGCACCCTGGAGTGGGTGGGGTCTTAATTAGGGATTATTTGGGGGGTAGGGCTTATATTTGGCATGGCACCATATCTTAACATGGTAGTTAAGATATGAATTGTTTGCACGCTCCTGTTGGTAAAAGCAGTGATTCTAGATCTATGGCAATGCTTGTTCATTGTTATTTGGATGGCCAACTAAGTGATTCACATTCAGCTTGCCTGTTCTGTGGCTTTAAAAGGGCCCTTTCATCCAAATATTGCAGAGCTCCTTACCTTTAACGCAGAAGCCAAGCGGACCATGTGCTCATTTAGGGTACTCTCCGACTCCTTGTAAGTCAGACAGGTAAACTGATATTCCTCCGGATCAAAGGAATCTGCTCCTTGCTGCTCCACGTCATTTGCAACCCCTTCGTAGTAACCCTCAATGTCCCCAGGATCTTCATCTTCTTCCTCATCACAGTTTGGATCATAGTCCTCCTCGTTGCTGTCAGAACCTTGGCTGTTCATGTCCACGGACATCTTAACGCTCTGCCAAACCACCAGGCAAGCGAGCTATGACAGTTTCTGGTTTGACAAGACAGTACTATCGTTCTTTGGACTTCATCTGACTTTCCTGCCACCTAAATTTGAACATAACAGGAAGAAGAGAGTGGAAAAAATGTTTGCAAATTTGATTAATAAACAAAAATTCTAACAGCAATTCAATTCTTATTCAATTGAACAGAATCAGTATTTACATCTAACACACATAATCATTCTTTTATATAAAAAAACTAGCTGCAGCTATATTATTTCTGCATCCAAAAAAGGATCCTTAACCAAAGTCCTGCTCATTTACTAATTACCATTTTAACAATGGTATTTTTTTGTCTTTTGTAATTTTTTGGTCCTTCCTCATTAAATCCATTACATAGGAAGTTACTGGAAATGTTGGGAGAATAGTACTTACAATACTGCTATAAAAATGCATATTGTGGTCTGATGCAATGACTCAGTTCCTCATTCTCTGAATAATTTAGGCTGCTTTCTAATTATTAGGTAAGTATCCTGCTTCCCAGCAAAACCATAAAAACCATCAGGTCAGAAAGCATACATATGCCATAAAATTCCTTAACTGAAACTATCAACACACACAAAGTATATTATTTATAAGGTGCTCATCTATATCAGTTATATGTGTAACAAGGAAAAGCTTTTTAAGGAGTTTCCCCAACTTTTTAAGAAACGTGTTATGGCTGGCCAGAAAGAAGAAGGCCTCTACTGGGAAGCCATAAATCTTGGATGTCACATAACAGAATCTGATAGTAGCAATGCCCTACTTGGATAAGCTTAAAGGTAGAAAATATTAAAGAAAGCATTCCTTCTAACATGTAGAGCCTAAAGGATTAAGGTTTTCACTTCAAAAAGAGTTTCAAATATTTATTTATGCAGGGATCTGTGCAACATGCATCTTTGCTATATCTCCTGAAAGAGTTTGATCACTCTACGCCAGACAACTGAATTTTCCAAATCACTTAAAGGCAAGCCCAGAGTACTATACCCTCAGTAACGTAAAATAGAGGTGATATAAACTGCAACTTCCTGTAAAAGACAGAAGTGGGCATGTTAGCAATTTTGAACAAAAGGCTCTCAAGGTATTTCTGCCTCAAGATTACGAAATAATAACCTAGAAGCACCATGAAGCTGCAAAGCTCTCTCCCTAAAAGTAGACATCATGTCCAAATGAAAGTATCTTTTACCAAGAACTGACCTTGGAGACAGAACTGCTTGTGTGTAAGTAGCATGGTCTACCAACCAAGACAGGCAATCTGTACAGTTAATTAATTCTGGATATACCATTATCCTCATTGGTAGTATCAATATTTTTCAAGATATCCCTCATAAATTCTTATTTATAAATTAATCCTAAACGGGGGGAGGACCTATGCAGTGAATAGATAACTAAACTCTATGTCGTCTATTCACTATGTGGTTTGCCTTTTTGCCCAATTCAGTCTTATAAAAGGATTAGAATATAGCACATTTAATTTTTAAAATTTATTTAATATGATTAATTGTGTATCAAACACATGTGTGGCTTTTGATGGCTAGCAGGAAAAAAACAGTAAGAAACCAGGCAAAATTAAAACATAAAATAAAAAAACAGTGAGAACAGCTGACATCCAAAATTAATTTAACCAAAACAAAGAAACAGGCTCACTAATACTATGGCTATTCTGAGGGGAAATTATAATATGCTATACAACCAGAGACAAGTTGATCCCTCAGAGATGTTGTGTCACGCTCCTTCACTTAATAATCAAGAAAGAAACCACTCAACTCCATTTTGCAGAATTAAGTGTACTTTTACTAATTATAAGTAATGAGAAGCTAAGCAAAGCTGGATCTGAGCAAAAGAGCGCGAAAGCAGTAGATATCAATACATGATTCATTCCCCTCCCTGTGGTACCCTAGTCCATAGTCCAATCGTATATCTCCTCAGCTGTCAGGTGGGAGACATCTTCAAAAATCATAATCAGGTTGGAATGCTGGACAGTTGGCCTTGGCGGGAAACTCCCCTCCTTCCACATGCGCAAACAAATGGTATGAACAACTCCCAATTAACAGTCCTCCAGTACAGAATATGTCCTTCACCCAAATACCATGCCCTCCCTCCCCGTTTCATGGCAGCCGAAAAGCAAGCAGCAAAGCAGAGGCTGACATGTTGATTTTACATTTTCATATACAACTATATGTGTGATGAGAAATGTAGGGTAAGAAAATCTCAGCATATCAATATCATACTCCTTCATTAAGTAATTCAGGACTGTCACACAAAATACTTTATACCAACCACACTGAAAGTATTCAAGGGCTTAAAACTTGTCTTACTCTACACTCATACAGGTTATCTCTTGCCTTCACATATACAGAAGCTACAATAACTTACACTGGGCCAGGAAATGAAGATTAAGCAATAACCTCAAGTAGAAGGGAGAACAGCATAACATTCACCTGCAACTTCCAAAGCATAGAATTCTGTTGCAAAAATTAATATAAGGACTAGGTGATATTTGACATATTACATTAACTGAACATTGCTTTCTGTCATGACAGTGTGTGTTCCTCTGAAACTATAAGCAATTACTAAGTTTTAATTTTGCTAATTATCACTGATTACGTATGATGGGCCCAGAGTTCTTAACACAATATCTAGGGATCTAGCGTGCACACAGGTATCTTCTAAACTATATTTCCTAAACGATATTTTACTAAGTTAAATTAAAAAAGCACTACATTCATTTCATACTATTCAACAACCCAAATACTTAAAATTATATTTAAATACAACCTATAAATCTAAAATGGGCTTGAAACAATATAGTAGGATAATAAAACGTTTGCAGTTTTCAATAATTGTAAAAAATAGTAATAGTGTGACTATATAAATGACAATAGTTCAGTTTTTGAACACAGATTAAACCCGGGCCATAGGAAATCCCATTCTTCAATTTTGCGTCTCTGCCAAGGAAGAACTAGTTCAAAGGCTGAGAATGGACAAATTTAATTAAAGCAATTTTTAGAGCCTGGTATGCTTCTCTCAAGAATACAAAAGATGCATGAAAAATCAGGGCCCAGACTATTATAACTTACATTGTTTGAATTTGTGGCATTTTCTTCAAAATATTTCCTTACTCATTCCTATATACAGGATGTGGTACAGTACATATAATCGCTTTTACCACAATTAAGCATAATAACAAAGCCCTTCAAATCTGGGGATATAATTTAATATTAACATATTTAAACTTTAAAATTATACTACTACTTGGATAGTAATAATATCAAGCCTAAAACAACCATCCTACTGGTGGACACAACCAGGTTATACTAATGCATAATGGGTCCGAGTCTGTTGGGGGGGGGGTATTTTTAAGTACCGGTATATAGCATAATACCAAAATGGCAATAGTTGAGAAGTTCAATGCAAATTGCTATTGCAAATTACTACGAAGTATTCTCAAAGAATCTTACTTTTCAAATCTCAAACAAGGCGGCAATAGTTTATTGTGTTTATTTTCCTGTTTCCGCTACATCTGTTCGATCAAACTTTGAATTCCAAAGAAGTTTAAAGAAATGGTTCCATATTGAAACATGCCATATAAGGCTGGCAAAAAGTATAATCCTACTCATTGGGATTTAATTGTATCTATATATTCACCAAAAAAAAATTCCCAATTGTTTCCATGAAGAACATTCCAGTGCTGGCAGCTAGCCTTTTTTCTCTTCAAATATTATTCCAATCCAAAATTAAATTAAAATCTCCAGCTACAGTTTTCTAGACTACTTGTAAACTCAAAAAATTTACAGAAAAGATACCTAAAATAAACTCCAATTCATGTTTGGTTGAACCACAAAAATGCATTTGTGGCATTTAACATTCCCCATTACTAACTACTAAGTTATATAATACCCATTGGTATTCAAAGTATCTTCTTTAAACACATAGTTGGAAGATTTATTAATGACCTTCACTATTGTCCTTGCAGTTCTTGAACGTCTATTAGTGCCTGCCAGGTTTTCTTTTAACTTTACATTCAAACTATATTTTTAATCTATAAAATAAGGTAGCCTGCTGCGAAGTTCTCCTCTTCATCATCATTCCTTCCCCCAGATATATTTAAGCTGTTGATGAACCCAGGAAGTACCGTGAAAGCTTATGAAATATTAAACTTGTTCATTTCAAGCATCACAAGATTCTTGTTTTTGCTGAGTGTTACAGTAAAATTGGACCTTCCTTGGAAGGATAGTGCATTTGCTTTTATTTTAAATTTTTTTTTATAATGTCTCAATATGGCAAAAAGAAAAGTGTAATTTTGTGTGCACAAATATTTGCACAATGAAATCATGTAGGATGCCCTAGGAGTCTTTTTTGGCTGAAGAGCAACAGGAAATGCTGTTAATAATTAAATCTCTTCACCTCTTTGGCTAGCACAATTTGGACCAACTTCATTTAAAACTATAGTTGTGTTACCAAAAACTTCTACACTATAGTAATGTAGTATTAATCAAAAAAAGTTGTCCAGAAATATTATATTTTGAAATAACTATATTTTGAAATAACTACAGTCAAGACTAATTTAAAAATGCTCACAGATTTAAACATTTCAACAAAATTAACTAATAGCCTACTGCATTAAAATTAAAAACTTTTTATTGTAGCAGTTTTCACTATAGTCAATCATCTTTTTATCCATTCAATAAGTTCGCTACCAGCACATTCTTTAAAGACTATTTATTATAAAAGTAACAACGTTTAGATGAACTGCAGTTTGTTGCAACAAGAAAGCTCACAAAAGCAATCCTGGCACAAAATTTGGAGCATTCCAAACTAGGTTTTTTTTTTTTTTGCCAAGTCAAAGTCCACCTGGAAGAAGAAAATTCCTTGTTAGAAACCTCCATTGTCATCCCCGCCCCCCCCCCCGCCCCATTGTGCTAGTGCAGAAAAATGGTGGATAAAAGTTAAGAACACCACCCTTGTTGAACATGTTCAAATTAATTTAACTCTTCACCATTACAATTTATTGTCTAGTCTATCCTTTTAAGCAGCAGCTGTATTTGCACTTCACTTTAAAGCAGGTCACACGGATATATCCCAGTGACTGAACTTTGTAGTGGTAGACAAAGCACTTAAAAGAACAATAGGGTCGTTTTTACTCTTATTTAGTTTATATTGTTAAATATCAATGTGACAACAATAGGAGCGATGGAATCTTTCCTGGGTAAAGAGAATAAATGCATGATTTTTTAAAAAAATACTTTGCTATAATTCTGATTTTTTTTCTCCCACCATCGCCCCCTCCCCAATATCATTTTTTTAAAGTCCAAAATCTCCCTGCAAAGTCCGTTTAATTTGGATACGTTGAGAATCAGCGATTCGTCCCAGGATCCCCACTACACCATCCGTATTGCTACCCGGCTCCCCCTCCCCCCCCCCAAAAAACCTCCTTTTTTTCGGGCCTCCAGGTTCGGGGAATCGAGGCAGGGAGGAACTAGGGCCGCCTTAGCCCGGCAACCAGGCCGCCTGCCATTCCGCCGCTGCAGCCCCGGGAAAAGCAGAGAGTCTCCCTGTCCATCCCCCCTCCCTCCATGTAAACAAGGCCCGGCTCCCCTTCTCTGCGCTCACCCAAAGCGGGGAGAAGGCCCGGGCGGGACTGGACACCGCTTCTCAGAGCGAGAGCCTCGGCCGCTGCGCCGCCGACTCGGTGGGTTTAACTCGGAGTGAGGGGAAAAAGAAGAGAAATAGAAGAGAAGAAGAAGAAGAAGAATCACCTTCCTCCAAGCTTCTCCATCTCTAGCCGGCCCACTATGGCTTGAGCACCGGAAGCTCCAGTCCCGGGCGGAGCGTCGCTTCCGCCGCTAGAAATGGCAGGAGAAAGAGGAGAAAGACGCCCCAGAGCGTCGAATAAGCCCTCCCGCGGTTGGGGGGGGGGAGGGCAAGTGTTTAGAAGGGAGCCTTTCACTGGCCGGAGCGAAGAAGAAAAAGAAGAGGGATTTTGGGTTGAACCACTGGACGTGGCGGTGTAGGCGATCAACCTACTATTTTTCATCAGCTTCAGAGCTGATCGCCTTGATAAAAGAAACTTAGGGTGCCATGAATGAATGAAACGAAATTGGGGTGGTGGGTGGGTGGCACCAAGCTTGAAATTTTGGGGTTAGACAACTTAACCAATTTCGTTGTATTTATTTTGTACAATAACAATAAAGTCTATACTATAGAACTATGCCACCTTCGATCTGACCTAAGCGTAGTACATAAAATTATCTGCTATAATGTCCTACCTGTCAATGACTACTTCAGCTTCAACCACAACAATACAGGAGCACACAATAGACACTAACTCAAGGTAAAGCGCTCCAAACTCGATTGCAGAAAATATGACTTCAGCAACAGAGTGGTCAATGCTTGGAATATGACTTCAGTAACAGAATGGTCAACACCTGGAATGCCCTACCTGACTCTGGGATTTCTTCTCAAACCCCCATAACGTTAACCTTAGACTGTCTACTGTTGACCTCATCCCATTCCTATGAGGTCCATTGGGGCGTGCATAAGTGAACCAAAATGCCTACTGTCCCTGTCCTACTGTCCCAATTTATTTGTACTTATTTCCTGTGTTCTTTTTCATGTTTATTCCTATTCCTGTTATCTTGTACATGAGTGACAATCTAAATAAATAAATAGAGTCCGGCCCCTTAAATGTGTTTTCCTAAACTGTTTGGAAGCATCGAGTCCTCCCCAAAATTACAGAAATGGTAAAGTCTCAATATTGGACTAAAGTCATGTGTCCGCATGAAATAGTATTTAAAGGCAAGCTTTGCTTTAAACTTAAGTTTGCCATAGATTCTTCCATGTATGCTTAAGATGGCTGTTAAATAGTTTGCACAACTGTCTAAGCCCAAAATTTCAAGCCTGATGGCATGTTGCAAGTAGAGTAGTGGAAGACTCTTCTCGTGAAATATCTCTGGACTTGCTCAATTGTATTGGACTACATATGTATTGGACTACGGGTACGTTTCCCAAAGTCTTTATCATCATATCCAAAGTTACTCATGTAAATGCTGTTTCAGAGTGGCAGTTCTTGGGAATATCAAATAACCAAATAAAAAGTGGTTTTAACTGTACTTATTTGCATGATACATTGAGCTATAAACTAGCTAAACAGGTTTCAGCCTAGCATATGATGCAATTTCAGCCAATGCAATTTATGATTCATGATTGGTTTATGGTGATCAGTCAATCAACTGGGTCATTCAAATACAGAAAATGAGATTGAGTAAATAATGGTTACATGAACTGTAATTACACTATGTGAACTCACCAATTGTATTCTGTGAACTCAGCTAATGTGATTTCTAAAGTATGGCTTATATTGAATGTATTCCATAAACTCAATTGTGTTTATTCAATAATTTTGGGGGACACAACTGTGGCCATTCAAATGTCTAAATTTGAAGTCTTTAATCCCAGTTGCTGGTACAGTGGCACTCCAAGCAAGGAGAACACAGCTGCCTCCCTAGCTAGGATCAGCAGAAGTTGGTACATTGCTTAGATGAAGGACATTCCTTCAAAGACATTCCTTGAAATAGTTCCAGGACAGGGTGCAGTAAATAACTTCTACATTTTTATTTAGAAGCCTGTGTAAATTCTGCTCAATTGTACACATACCAGAGCTGTGCAAAACATTTGAATGAGAATCTTCTCCATGAGCAAGAGTGAAGCCCCCTCTTCAAAGCACTGGGACAACTATCTCCTTCATAAACCCAAGCATGGCTATTTTGAGAACCTTCTAGTTCTAGGACAATGTTGGAAGAAATATCCATCTAGTTCAGTTCCAAGTGGGGAGAAAGGCACCGAAAACATGGAATCAGATTGGAAAGATGGTTTAACACCAAACACGTGCGATTCTGGGTAGCTGACCACATGGTGTGGAGAGTGAGGGTTATTTATATCCTCTCTTAGGCCTTGCCCTTGAGCTTCCTGTTCCTGTGGCAGGAGCATGTATTCTATTGGCTGTACTCAGACTCCCACGGGGGCCATGTGGAGTCATGTTTGTCTGAATACCTTTGACTGATGCAATGTCCCTCAGGTGATTTTGTAATGCAATGAGCCCTGCTGCTAGATAATCCTATTATGTCCTGGAGGCTCATGTCTTAATCCCATCACTCTGGAGCTGAATGTCATTTGCATTGTAGCTAGGCTGTCCCAGTCCTTCTCAATGGGCACCAAATATCCACTGGGGCAGGGAGCTAAAGCTATGAGTTTCTGCCTCCCTTAAGATTTGTATTGCTCTTTTAGGGGAAATATAATAGTCTTTTTAAATATTTCCTAAAATATTTCATTGTTCTGGGAAAGGGATGGGTGCTAACTTTCTAGAGTTGCATGCATGCACTTATATAGCCATTTTTCTCCTACAGTTCTCAAGGGAGACTTAGGACTACACATGCGCACACACAAGGGCCTGGGAAGATCCTTGAAGTTTCTGGTTTTGGTCACCACAGTACCAAAAAAAAAAAAAAGATGTTGAGACTCTAGAAAGGGTGCAAAGAAGAGCAACAAAGGATTTTTGGAATAGCTTGCTTCTAGTAGTTGTGGGTGCTACATAGTGGTGGGTTCCGGATCCCGTTCCACCCGCACATGCGTCTTAGCACTTTTGTAAGCCTCCGTGACGCTCCAGCTGCTCAGCGGAGCATCACGCAGGCACTGTACATGCCGTGCGTGGAAAAGCTGAAGACTTAAAAGACCGGTAAGCAGTTCGGCGGGTGGGTGGGCCCTCCAGAGCACCGTACTGGAACTGGCAGTCGGTCACTCGTACCGGGGTGTACCTCCTGCAACCCGACACTGGTGCTGCATCACTGGAGATTTTTAAGAAGATACTGGACAGCCAATTTGTCTGGAATAATAAAGGATTTCTCACTTGAGCAGGGGTTTTTGAACTAGAAGACTTCCTAGCAGTGGTGAAATTCAAAGTTTTTTACTACCAGTTCTGTAGGCGTGGCTTGGTGGGCATGGTGTGTGGCTTGGTGGGCGTGGCAGGGGAAGGATACTGCAAAATCTCCAATCCTACCTCACTCTGGGGCAAGCCAGAAGTGGTATTTGCTGGTTTATTTATTAGACTTATATACCGCTTCATAGGGCTTTCAGCCCTCTCTAAGCGGTTTACATTTTTTTTAGCAAATTGAGTCAGCAACTTGCCCCCACAGTCCGGGTCCTCATTTCACCCACCTCGGAATGATGAAAGGCTGAGTCGACCTTGAGCCGGTGAGATTTGAACTGCTGAACTGCAGATCACAGTCAGCTAAAGTGGCCTGCAGTACTGCACCCTAACCACTGCGCCACCTCGGCTCAATGGTTCTCTGATCTACTCAAAATTTCTGCTACCAGTTCTCCAGAACCTGTCAGAACCTGCTGGATTTCACCCCTGCCTCCAGGGTACCTTCCAACTTTGTTATTCTGTATTCAGTAAGCACTACTGCTAAATTTTTGAGAGCAGGTGTTTTCCCTGGTTCAAAGAAACTGGTACTTTGATCACACCAGTGGCCTTTGGGGGTGAACCTTGAATGCTTTGCAAAGCTTTAATACCCTAGTTGCTCAAAAAGAATAGAATAGAATAGAAGTCTTTATTGGCCAAGTGTGATTGGACACACAAGGAATTTGTCTTTGGTGCATATGCTCTAAATGTACATGAGGAGAATAAAATACATTCATTAAGAATAAAAAGATGCAACACTTAGTGATAGTCACGGTTACTAATAAGCTATCTAATCGTAGTAGGAAACAAATAAAAACAATATAAATCATAAAGACACAAGCAACATGGTTATAGTCATAAGTGTGGAGAGTTAGATACTAGGAAGGAATAGAAGAATAATAGTAATACATTCTTGTTAAATTATTGACAATGTTGTGGGAATTTGTTGTTAAGCAGAGTGATGGCATTTGGGGAAAAACTGTCCTTGTGTCTTGTTGTTCTGGTGTGCAGTGCCCTATAGTGAAACAAGAAGTTGAAACAATTTATGTCCAGGATGTGAGGGGTCTGTAAATATTTTCACGGCCCTCTTTTTGACTCGTGCGGTATACAGGTCCTCAATGGAAGGCAGGTTGATAGCAATTGTTTTTTCTGCAGATCTAACTACGGTATCCGTTGAAGTCTGATAATAAGGCCCATTTAATTCAATGGAACTTACTTCTATAAAAAGATATACGTATGTTAGATCAAATTAAAACTCTGCCAGGTCCATCTTTTCTCTCCTCACAAGATCAGCCAGAAGTTCACAAACAAAATGGGTATGAAACAATGGTTTCCCCTCTTTCTCTTTTCCAGCATCTACATAATATTGTCTCAGTTCATTGCCTCGCTTCATGTGTTGCGTTAAGCCGTATTCTAATGTAGTTTGTTTGTGTAATAGCCAACTGTACTTCATTCAATAATCCATTGTTAAACCTTGGTTTAACATGCTATGTGAATATGCTAAGCTAATATCCATATGCTATGTGAATATGAATGGCTGTTCAACCTATAGGGATGCAAAGTGGCTGCTCTAGTCAAAATCCCCCCACCTTTTTTTCAATCCAAATCCCAACCACAGTGAAACAAGGAAGCAAGATAGTGAAAGAAGGCTGTTTTTCTCCATCCTATTCATGGAGTTTCCACAAACTTGGATGTTCATTTTGTAGTGTTATCCTTTTTGGAATTGATGGACTCATACAGTAAATGTATTTATGGTACCAAACTGATTATCTCAACCTCATTCATTCATGTCTTGGCATCTCCATCTGTATACCTCTGCTATGTTAGCTTTACACTGTAACTCTTAGTCCAGTATTTCTCAATGTTAGCAAATTCAAGCACGCTGGCTGGGGAATTGAAGTCCAGACATCCTTAAATTTTAAGGATTGAGAAAACATCGACTTTGACTGTTGTTCTACTAAAGATTTGGTCTGACTGCTCTTCAGGGAGCAATGCAGCCATCTGTTATTGAATATGACAAGTGTCCTGCATTGGGCAAATTATTTGCAGCAGCAAAATCTGATCTTATTGGCACAGAAAATGCGAATTTCTTGTATCTTCAATTCACCTGTTAAACAGCTAACCTACTAATAAAGGTTGCCATTAGGTGGCAAAAGAGTTCTCACTTTATCATTTTTTCCAAAGGGAACAAATGCCATGTGCTATTCTAGATTTAATCCTTAAAGCAGATTGGATACAATCAGCAGCTGTTGTTTTATTTGAAAAGCAGAGCCAATTCATGTCAGCACAACTACTTCATATATTGTATTTCTATCTCCCTGGCACAGATACTAACATACTCAGAATGCCATCTAAGAGAGTATAGTGTTCATATTGTTTAACATTACCAGATTCCGTGCTGCAACCATTCAAATTCCACTTTGAAAATAATAAAATCAGTAGCATACAAATTTGCTTATTTTGTGCAAACTGATCTGTATGTACCAATAGAGAATATTTGTAGCTCAGGGTCAAAATGAGGGGTCCTTGGTGCTCTCTGAGCTTGGTGCTGATGATATTACCTAGTTTAGGTAATGAAACATCTGCAAGAAAATAGCCATACTCAGAGAGCACAAGGACCCCTGATTCTAGGTGTATATTTATCTTGAAATACATGTTATGAAATTGAGCAATATATGAATTATATGTATATGTCTCTCTGTCCCTTGCTCCTCTGATGTTTCCCCCCCCCCCTTTTTTTCCTTGTGACAAGAAAAAGCTGCATGGGTGTGACATTTATTACAGGGATAACTAATAACTAAAACCGAAAAGCCAGGAATTTTAAGGGACGTTTTTCACTGATATGCTTGCATGCATTAATAGCCATCAGCTTATTCATATTTATGGTAAGTAATATATTGTTGTAGTGTGGAGAAAGAAAAATACTGTAGGAAACCAAGCAAATTGCAAGCATGGGCGTCTTACTAAAACTAGTTTATGTCAATATCATTCACTATGCATTCCTACATCTTTCTAGTCTTCCAAATTGTATTTGCCTCATCCATACACCACTTCATACATTGCCTGTGGTTCTTTAAACTTCGCACCTCTTTTCGGTTTGCTGTTTCTCTTGGTCCATTCACTCTTTGCATATTTTATTTTGTGATTTCATCCTCATTTGTTCTCACTATGACTAAGCCCCTCTATTTAGACAAAGGAAGTCCTACACAATTTACAAAATGAATCATCAGTTGTAGGCATCTCAATTCAGCGCTTGGAAGGAAACCATTGTCTGTCTGAAGGGACACCCCTCCAGATTGTGTAATGAAACAATATCTGCTGCTTGGAGCAACAGTTGCTGGAATCTACCCAAAGTAGAGGAAGCAGATGGGTCTTGCCCACGCTCAAATTTCTTTGTGACAGGCATCATTGCAACAGAGTTTTTTTTTAAAAAGGGTATATGATTAACACTTCTAGGATAGATTTGGCTTTGAAAGCAAGGACGGAAGTGTCTTTAATCTTCTGGCATTTGTCAACAAGGAAGGGTAGAACAAAAAGTCTATGAACATACACAAATCATTTTTCCTTTGCTACTAGCTACTGCAGGTTTCTATCATTAGAGTACATTGTAGAGATTCCAGCTCTCATTTGTGTACTGTGTAGTTACCATATTCAGGCTGCAAATGTCAGGATGCCCACTAGTTAGCAGCAAAGAGACCCAAAAGATCAATTGTTAGCATGTGTTTTAAGTGAACAAGCCCTCAAATAGGCCTTGGCTGCTGGTGACGCATCTGTGCAATTTTCTTTGCAACATCATGGAAGCTGATGTTTTCTGGATCTCCCAATCTACCCTTCCTTTGTAGGAAGTTAAAACCCACCCCTCTCCTAGAAAAATGAAATATCCTGGGAAATATTGAAAAAGCAGAATATTGTATTCCCCTGGATAAGAAATGGAGAAACATGTTTTTAGGCAGGAAGCAGACTCACTCTTAATAGCCCCCACCTTTGTCAATGGACCCTTTAAAAGGCCTGAGTCTATTCTACATAACAAAGTTATCCCCCTTCAGATGCAGGGTGATGGGATTAAGGCATGATAGTATTAGCCCTTTACCCATCTCACCACAGGGCACTTGGGAAGAAGCAATGCTCAACCAAACATGGACTCACAGCCTACAGAGTTGCCACTGCATGGCCCCATGGGAGTCTGACAACCAATCAGAATACAAGATCAAGATCAAAGGCCAGAGAAGGCATAAAACCAGGAACTTTCAGCATCTCGCTCTCTTTTTCTTCTTCACCCAACATCTGTGATCCCCCTTTTCTGTTCAGGATCTGAAGCCATATGATCCTGTCCATCATTAAAATATCTTTCCAAGCAGCCTCCATGTTTCCAGTGTCTTTTTTCCCACTTGGAACTGAACCCAGATGGACATTTCTTCCAACACCACCTAGGAACCCCCAGCTCACAATTTGTTCCAAAAGTAATTTCCTAATCTGGCTTTACAGTGGCCTTGTTTGCATGAGCTAGCATCCAGCCTATGGATCCCATAAAAGTTAGATTTAACCTCAGTTTTGGAGGTTAACATAATCCCCACAATGGTTGTATCATGCAAACTGCTGTCCTGAGGATTAATTGATGTTTACTTCTACTGAGACTACTAAAAAGACATGATCTAAAGCAGGGGTGGGTTCCTGCCAGTTCTAACCTCTTCTATAGAAGAGCTCCAAAAATCTACAGTGCCATTTAGAACCGGTTTCAGCTCCCTCCCCCCTGCCTGTCTGCACATCATCAAGATGAAGAGCGAGAGGAGGAATTCTGGGAGTTGAAGTCCACAAGTCTTAAAGCTGTCAAGTTTGAACATCCCTGTGTTTTTTTTCTAAAGGATTAGTGGTGCAAGGGCCTTGTAACTTGACAGCTTTAAGACTTGCACACTTCAATGCCAGAGTTCCTGAGCCAACATGACTGGAGGAGGAATTCTGGGAGTTGAAGTCCACAAGTCTTAAAGCTGTCAAGTTTGAACACCCCTGCGTTTTTTTTCTAAAGGGTTAGGAGTGCAAGGGTCTTGTAACTTGACAGCTTTAAGACGTGTGTGCTTCAAATGCCAGAGTTTCTAGCCAACATTTTGGTTGCTAAGCAGAGCGTTGTTAAGTGAGTTTCACCACATTTTACAAGTTGCCCACACCCACCCAGTCACATGGCCGGCAAGCCACTCCCATAAAGCAAGCCACACCTACAGAAGAGGTTCTAAAAAAAATTGAAACCCACCACTGGTCTAAAGGCACTGCAAAAGGTGGGCTTTTTATGCATCTTTTATCAGCTGCAATTCCAAATTCTCCCTCTTTATGGCTCTATGTCAGCCTTGTAAGTCAAGCCAAGAGAAGCAGCATGCTCCGTCCCATATTTGGGCAGACTGGTTTGCCCTGATAGGCTGGTCTCACCGGAAAAATGCTCAAGACAAGAGAGCAGCAGAAGTAGCTCCACTTTTTTGTAGGGTTACATCAACAGAATCTTGCAAGTCTGAAAGTATATCTGTCCCTCATCACCTTTGCAACCCAACAAATTAAACTATACTGGTACACAGCGAAGCCATGAAAAAATGGGAAAAATCTTTCTTTTAAGCCTACCCATAGTGGTGCTGGACCCAACCCTCATCCAGTGGTGAAATCTATATTTTTTGGCCACTAGTTCTGTGGGCGTGGCTTGGTGGTGGGTCATGTGACTGGGTGAGTGTGACCAACTTTTTTTCACTTTTCAAAGCTGCTTTTTTTCTTTTTCCGGTTTGGCCGAATAGGAAAAAAATTGCTTTAAAAAGTGGGGGGGAAAAAAAGCTTCTGACAATTGCACAGATCAGCTGTGAGCTGCGTGATTGTCAAACCCCCCACCCGTGCTTTTTAAAGCATTTTTTCCTGCCTCTTCGCCTGAACCGGCAGGTAAAAATGCTTTAAAAACCGTGGGGAAAGCTTCTGACGATCGTGCGGCTCACAACTGAGCCGTGTGATCCTCGGAAGCTTTTTTTTAACTACCGGTTCACAGGACCAAGGACAATCATCCCTAGTAGTATGGCCAAACCAGGAGGATTTCACTCCTGTCCTGATCCCATTATTATGTTTGCTCTTTGTAATTTGGTCTCTGATTAAATCAATATATGGGGTCTGAGAAAAATGTGGGAGCCCCCCCCTCTCTGTTTTGACTAAAAATGGTCAGTTCATAAAATCCAATTCTTACCTGCAATGTGAGAAAGTTGAACCGACCAAAGAGGGTTCTGTTATTTGTATTATGCAAAGAGAACCAGTATAGTACATATATTACATATATGCAGAGTCCCAATATTCCCAGTATTTGCATTTAGAAAGAAAAGGGCAGATCAGAACTTGGATCAAAGACAGGAAAAATTGGATTATCAGATAAACTGCACATAGTGATTGTGTGCAAATTCAGTGGTATCCTAAACATTAATCACAGGGGACTAGTCTTCTTATCATGTCAGAGATAATCAAGAAACTTCTTAGCCTTGGCTTTAATCTTAAATACCAGTTAATGTCAGGAACCCCAGCCATCTACTACTCTGTCTCCCCAAAAATAAGATCTCCCTGGATAATGAGCCCAATTAGGCTTTTGACAGCGTGCACTAAAATAAGCTCTCCCCCTAAAATAAGCCCTTCCCCGAAGATAAGCCCTCTCCAAAATTATTCCAACACAGCAGCAATCATGAGGTGACACACTCGCCGCCTCCTGCACCTAAAAAAAAAAGACCTCCCTGAAAATAAGGCCAAGTCCTTATTTCGGGGGTCAAAAGAAAATAAGATCTTGTCTTATTTTCGGGGAAACACAGTACTGCCTGTATTTTTGTTATTATTGCTTGCAAAACAAATAATCATTTTGAAAAATGCCATATTTGACTTTCACTAAAATGCCAAAAAATTGTAATTGTCCATACTACTACATTAATATAGACTTCTAGTATCATGATTAGAATTTATGGTGGTTTACCATTTCCTTTTTACAGTTTATACAGTACTTTACTGACATCTGATGTTCTGTTTAGAGTTTAATACAGCAGCAAATTTCATTTACATTTTTTTAAAAATAAGATAGCTCAGACGCTTATAATGAATAAATGAAATACAGAAAAAACTTAATTTCTATTATGTTTAAATCCTTTACTTTTTATCTATATTCTACTCTTTATTCCATTTTTATTTTTTCCCATTTCTGTTTATGCATTTTCTTAAAACGTTCAATAAAATGTATATTCCCCCTCCCAAAATGACAGCCAACCTTTGTTCAAATAGGGGTGCAAGAGTGCAACCTGAAAACTTTAGTGTGTAGTTTATTTATACCCCACTTTTATTATTTTTACAAATAGCTCAAGAGGGCGAACTTATCCCACAGATCTTCTTCCTTCTATTTTCCCCACAACAACAATGTTGTGAGGTGGGCTGGGCTGAGAGAAAAAGATTGGCTCAAAGTCACCCAGCTGCCTTTTATGGCTAAGGCAGGACTTGAACTCATGGTTGCACTTTTAAATGCTGTCTGGTGGAATGGGATGGAGACAGTGCAGCCATCATTGCTCTGTTGATCTCACTATGGCTTTTGATACCACCAACCATGGTATCCTTCTAGAATAGCTCTGAGGTTGGGAGGGGCACTGTGTTGTCCTGGTTTCCAGTTGGTGTTGATCAAGAATGAGAGATCTGATCTGTAGCCCATGCTTTGTAGGGAGTACAGCAGTGGTGGGTTGCAGGCAGTTGCATACCGGTGCCTGCCGGGTGCACCGGGTACAGTTCTGGTACAGTGTTCCGGAGGGACCACCCGCCCGCCCGTCGTCCTTACCTGTATTTGAGCTCTTCGGCACTTCCGCACATGGAGCATATGGCGCCTGCACAACATTCCACTGAGCAGTTGGAGTGTCGCGGAGCATCGCAGGAGGTAAGGATGCATGGGCGTGCTACGCACATTCATGTGGACGCTGGGCCCCGTTGCACCATACCGGTTGCACCGGGATCTGGAACCCACCACTGGTCTACAGAGGTTGGTGCTTTCTCCACTCCTATTTAACATCTGCATAAAGTTGATGAATGATCTCATCCAGCATCATGAAATTATTATTAGTATGCTGATGATATTCAGTGGTACATTTTCTGCCTGAAATAGTGAAGTGAATATGGCTTCCCCATTGACTTTGCTTGTCAGAAATTTGCAAAAGGTGAGCACGTGACCCCTGGACCCAGCAACCATCATAAACATGAACCCATTGCCAAGCATACGAATTTTGATCATTTGACCATGGGGATGCTGCAACAGTTGTAAGTGGGCAAAATGGTCATAAATCACTTTTTTCAGTGCCATTGTAACTTCGAATGTTCACTAAATAAACTGTTGTAACTCAAGGACTACCCTGTTTCCCTGAAATTAAGACCTCCCTGGATAATAAGCCCAATCGGACTTTTGAGTGCATGCATTGAAATAAGCCCTCCTCAAAAATATTGCAACCCAGCAGCAACCATGAGGTGCCCACGCTCGACGCCTCCTGCACCTCAAAAATAATAAGACCCCCATAAAAATAAGACCAAGTGCTTATTTCGAGGGTCAAAAGAAAATAAGATTTTCTTATTTTCGGGGAAACATAGTACCTGTAGTTAAGGCACCAGGCTAGAAACCAGGAGACTGCGAGTTCTAGTCCCATCTTAGGCATGAAACTGGCTGGGTGATCTTGGGCCACTAACTCTCTCTCAGTTAAATTAACATCGCAGGGTTGTTGCTGTGAGTAAAATAGGAGGAATGGGTGTTGTTTGTATATGCCATCATATCTATAGTTATCAGTGGTGGGTTTGCAGGCAGTATGCCCCAGTACACGTATACTGGTGCCTGCTGAAAGCAGCAGCCACCATACCGGAACGGTGCTTTGGAGGGCCCGCCCACCCGCCCTTGTTCCTTACCTGTATTTGAAGGAAACAGGCTATCTGCGCATGTGCACGCAGCGTACAGCACCTGTGCGATGCTCCGCCAAGCAGCTGGTGCACGCCCGGCTCCCATTATAGCATATCAGTTGCAACGGGAGCTGAAACCCACTACTGATAGTTGTTATTATAAAAATAAAAGTGGGCTATAAATAAATATGTTGTGGGTGCCATACATTAGAGAAGTATATCTAATTGGATCAAGAAGAAATGGTCTTCTCTGTGCTGGCTCCCTCCCTTGAGAGTCCGCCTTCTGCCGATTACCTCCCACAGACCCATTCGATCCCACAGATTAGGCCTCCTCCGTATTCCATCTGCCAGCCAATGTCGGCTGGCGACTACTCGGAGGAGGGCCTTCTCTGTGGCTGCCCCGGCCCTTTGGAACGAGCTCCCCGTGGAGATTCGGACCCTCTCCACCCTTCAGGCCTTCCGGACGGCCATGAAGACCTGGATGTCCCAGCAAGCCTGGGGTTGAGTCCCCCCCGCTCTACTCGAATTTGCTGTGTCTGTTGTGCTTTTAAATTGTTCGTATTGTCTGATTGTCTTTGTCTTACTTTTTGTAATTTCCCCTCTCTTGGCTTTGTTCAGCCGCCCTGAGTACCTTCGGGGAATAGGGCGGCCTACAAATTGAATAAACTCCAAACTCCAACTCCTATGGAAGGAGTTCCCAGATATAAGATTAGCCTCCAACCTTGATACTTTCCCAGATAGTGCTGAAGATGTGGTTTGGTTGGCCTGGGGACCCTAGGATGACACAGAAAGGATGAAGTGATTTGTGTGTTAGATATCTCTCCCCCCCTACTGTGCCTCCTTTACCCGATCTAACATTGTGTGATTGTGTTTGTTGTTCCCACTGGAGGTGGATTACATGGGTTATTGTAACGTGAATGTTTTAATGTTGTAAGCTGCCTGAGTCACTATGTGTGTGAGTTGGGTAATCATATAAATTTGTTTAATAAATAAATAGTAATTGTAATATTCTGCAATACAAGCACAGCTGGTTTCATTATGACAGAAATGAGAAAGCAAAAACCTCCCTGGAGAAGAGAATTTATGCAGTCAGCTGCAGTGGAGAAGAAGCTAGAGAATCTCGATAGAATAAGAAACATATTTTCTCCTGTTTACAATCTGCTAAATGAGGCATTTGAGCCCCTGAGAAAGAATGCTCTACTAATCTCTTTCGCCTCTTGCCAACAGGATTTATTGTTGTTCTTACTACCCAATGTTTGTTCCTTTTAAGTAAAGGGACTGTTAAAGGAACAGAAGATTAGCTTACTTTCAAATTGCTAATAGAATTAAGGAACTGACCAGCTCAAGGATGTTAACCAACAACAATTCATTCATTTACTTCAGAATTCTTTGCTCTTCTTATGCTGATTGGAGCAGTTAATGTCAACCTCCAGGAAACAAATCCTGGTTCAGGATTCTGGAAAGTGTAAACCAACTGATCTGGAGTTGGCAAAGCTCTGCAAGGGGGCAGGGGAATTCCAAAAAATCAAGATGGTTACTGCAACTGGGTGGTCAAAGATCAAAAGTCTGGGTTTCTTTTAATGTGTTGCATAAATGGTGCAGATCAAAAGGAGGCAGAGCTTCACTTGGGTAGCCACTATCTTGACTTTGAATCTTCTCATGGGCACTGCAGTTGCCTTTAACTGAATGGCAGTGCCTCCCCCCCCCCCTTCTAATGGAGAACCTTCCCAAGTCTATGGAAAACTGTTGGTAATTAAAAATTTGACATTTTGGATTAAAAGTATGAGTCAAGCGTGTAGCTTTCCAAAGATTGTTCTGCTGGTACAAAAAAGGGTAACTATGGAATACTGAAACATATATTCTGGTAATTATTTAAAGGTTTAGTATTATTAAGAATTCAGATTCATATGTGGAGAGAGCCGTACACAGAATTATTTCAAAAAAATATATGTAGAGCTATCCTCCCATTATTTATTGACAATAGAGACAAATTTTAATTAAGGAAACAAAAACAAAATTTAGAGAAAACCTTCATGCAGAGGAGATAACTCCTCTAATATTTCTGGCCAAAGTGGCCACAACATGATGGGGGGCAGACACATATCCACGTATTTATCTGCAATGGTTTCTAAGGATCAATAATGGCAGAGAAAAAACACTATTGGTGTTTAATTGGCACACTAATGGCTTAAACCCGAAGGAGTGAATGGACATATTTACTGAATGTTTTATTTCAACTTTAATCCATATTTTGAATGAAACCAATACTTATTTGTACTCATATCCTTTGTTCATATCCATGTTTATACTTATACCTGTTATCTTGTATACGTTTGACAAACTAACTAACTAAATAAAATAAAGCCGCTTATCAGCTTTATCCAATATAAGCCCCTATCTCATTGTGTGATTTTTGTATGCAAAGGGAGTAAGGCTCAGACAAAGATTTGGCACTAACTTCTGAAGAAAGATGCATATATTTAATAGGGAGCAATAGAAACTGAAAAAACACAAGCGGCTTATTATGGAACAGCTTGCTAATATAATAACTCTTTCCAGGGTAGGTAGAGATCGCGGGTGGCGGAAGCAGGAACAATAGCAGCCTCTCTAGGCATCTCGGAGGTCCTCCTTTTTCCGCTTGGTTGGGGAAGGGAAAGCAGGGTAAAGGTTGCATCGAGAGGCGAAGCCAAAAGCTGGGAGAGTTGCGTTGAGCGATCTCGCTTCCGAAGCAGCCATGGCAGAACAACCTAAGTCCCGTCAGGCACCTATCAGCCCCGTAAAAAACTTCTTCGCTGGTGGCTTCGGAGGTGTCTGCTTGGTCTTTGTGGGACACCCACTGGATACTATCAAGGTGAGAGGGGGAGGAGGGACTACAACCCCCGATAGACACTGCGCGAGTGGGGAGGAGAGGGAATACTTTAAAACGAAGGTCAACGAACTACCATTCCCAGAATGCATTTTGTCAAAGGAGCCTCAGAATTATTTTTCTTATGGAAAAAGAATTAGCACACTCTCCTCCTGCACAGGGACAGACTTGACACCACTTTAAACACGTGAAAGAGCAGAGTTTTTTTTTAAGTGTTTATTTACATGCCAGATTTATAATCCACCTTTCTTACAAGATTTCAAGATATATGTATACAGTGGTATTTCGTTCTCCCAATTTTTTTTCTAAAGCAACAACTTATGTGTTTGGTGGAAGGATGTAGGTTTGGGTGATGGGCCTAAGGCACTCTTAATTTCGGTAGCTGAGGATATTTTTTCCCAATCTAAGTTTAAGCTTTATTTAGTACACTGGCTTTGGACCCTTGGATCATTACTCTTCTTTGTAATCCTGTGTACATGTAACAAACTAACGTATGGAACAGTGAGTTGTAGTTTGTTGAACGAACGTAATTGCTTGGATTGGACCAATACGATGAATCAGAACCAAACTACTCTGGCCATGATCACAAACACACTGAGCTAAAGGCAAAGATTCTCCTTGCACATATGTGCTAGTCGTTCCCGACTCTAGGGGGTCAGTGCTCATCTCTGTTTCAAAGCCAAAGAACCAGCGCTATCCAAAAATGTCTTTGTGGTCCTGTGGCCGGCATGACTAAACGCCAAAGGCGCACGGAACACTGTTATCTTCCCATCAAAGGTGGTCCCTATTTTTTCTACTTGCATTTTTACGTGCTTTTGAACTGCTAGGTTGGCAGAAGCTGGGACAAATGACGGGAGCTCACTCTGTTATGTGGCGCTAGGGATTCAAACCGCTGAACTGCCAACCTTCTGATTGACAAGCTCAGCGCCTTAGCCATTGAGCCACCACGTCCCTTTGACACTGACACCGAGCTACAGAATAGTTATTTCAGTCTCATGATTGGCATTCAATTGCTGGCATAATGCACACAACAGAGTCTTTAGGTTACGGGTATGAAACTTGCAGGCTGGATGCGTCACGCCCACCCCGCTTCCCCCGGTTTAGCAAAGGGGAAAAAGTTGTGATACATCACATGATGACAAGGTTACACTGCGAGTTTGACACCCCTGCTCTAGGTCAGAAACAATTTCTGGGTACAATGGATTACAGGGCATAATTGGAGATATTGCAGTTCACTTTTAAAGCATCAGACAGCTGTGGGTCCTGCTATCTAAGGGACCACCTTTGTCTTTAGAGGCTTGCTGAACTGATAAGATCTCCAGGAGACACCCCTTTGCCTTCTGGCATGTAAGACATTGTCTCCTGTTGATTATTAATTTTTTAATGTTGTAATCTTCTGAGAGAGAGCCAGTTTGGTGTGCTGGATTAAAGCATCAACTAGAAACCAGGAGACTTGTGAGTTCTATTCTCACCTTGGGCATGAAGCCAGCTGAGTAGCCTTGGGCCTCTCCTTCCCCCTCAGCCCTAGGAAGCAGGCAATGGCAAACCACTTCTAAAACCTTGCCAAGAGAACTGCAGGGACTTGTTGAGGCAGGCTCTGAGAATCAAACAGGATTAAACCCCGGGAAGGGGGGGCGGAATCATCCTTGAGCATTTGCCAGAATAGAAAAGTGGGACATGAACTAAATAAATAGGTGAAAGGTTTTTTTTTTTTTAAAAAGCAGAGATAAAAGCAGAGAAATCTGGCCTAGTCTGCCTCCTGCACCATGGCAGTGGTGGTGGGTGGTAAGGGGTGGTGGGTGGTAAGTGGGGCTCCAGAGGCTTTCCTTGAGCCCCCGGAAGGGCAAAACAGCCTCTCCAGGCTATGGAGACCAGAAATGGGCCCCTTTCCGGCCTTCCTGAACTTCCGGTAGGCCCGTTTTTGCCCTCCTGAGCCTCCATGTGCTCCCTATATTTACCTGCATCCAAAATGGGCTGCATGGGACTCCGAGGAGGGAAGGGGTGGGCAGGGCCAGCCAGGGTGTTTGGGCGTTCTCCGAACTGCACAGAATCTTAGTTAGAGGTTCTCCCGAACCCCTGTGAACCCCCAGAGCCCACCCCTGGACTGTTTGTCTCATTATAAGACTGTTTTCTGAGTCCTTTGGAAAAGAAGGGGAATGGGGCGATTAAATCAGATGTGTCTGGATATTTCACCTAATGAATGGATTAAGTAACGCAAGCACATCTTTTGTCTTCCTTCCATGTTCCTTATATTTTGTAGGTCAGGCTACAGACTCAGCCGAAGCCTTTGCCAGGAGAGGCTCCTCTTTATGCTGGGACCTTGGACTGTTTCAGGAAGACTTTTGTGAAAGAGGTATTTTTGCCAGCTGACTTGCAGTGCCTGCCAGAGTCTTATGTATATTATAGGAATGGATTTGTGTGGTAATGATACTTGAGACTAGTAGATATCAGCTTGGTCTTTTTCAATGAGAAAAACTAATGGTGAGACGGAAGGAGTCTGTCCAATTTTTAGGCACAAGTTTTGAAAAGTTGAGAGTTCTTTGTTCTTAATCAATCATGATTTATTCTTATGTGCCCAAGCCAGAGTTTGCCTTGGGTTCTTGATCTTTTAAACCACCACAATCATGACTGTCAATGGTTTACAAAAACATCTGTCATATAATAAAATAGTAATAATAAAAATGGTAGTAAAAATTTAAACATGGCTAGTCCTTGACTTATGACCATAATTGAGCTCAGAATTTCTGTTGCTAAGGGAAACATTTGAATGAGCTTTGCCTCATTTTATGACTTTTCTTGCCATAGTTGATAAGTGAATCACTGTAGTTGTTAAGTTAGTAGCATGGTTGTTAAATGAACCTGGTTTCCCCATTGCCATTGCTTGTCAGAAGGTTGCAAAATTTGATCAGACAACCTTGGGACATACTGGTCATAAATATGAATCAGTTGTCAAGCGTCTGAATTTAGATCACATGTCCATGAAATGCTACAGTGATAATAAGTGTGAAAAACAAAAGTCACTTATAACTTTGAATGGTCACTAAATGAACAGTTGTAAGTCGAGGGCTACCTGTATTTCAATTGGAACATTCCTAACATGCAATCTTCACAGCTGAAACAATCTTCCCAAAGAGTTCTGTTTCTCCAGATCCTGAAAGGACTGGAGTGAACTGTAAGGTAAAGGTAAAGATTCCCCTCGCACATATGTGCTAGTTCCCAACTCTAGGGGGTGGTGCTCATCTCCATTTCAAAGCTGAAGAGCCAGCAATGTCTGAAGACATCTTCATGGTCATGTGGCCGGCATAACTAAACGCCAAAGGCGCACGGAACACTGTTATCTTCCCACCAAAGGTGGTCCCTATTTTTATACTTGCATTTTTACATGCTTTCGAACTGCCAGGTTGGCAGAATCTGGGAGAAGTAACGTGAGCTCACTCTGTTACGTAGCACTAGGAATTCGAACCGCCGAACTGCCGACCTTTCTGATTGACAAGCTCAGCGTCTTAACTACCACGTCCCTGGATTGAGCTGTACTAATGAGCAATTACAGAGTCTGGAGGGCTGTGACAGAAAAGCGCCTCCTTCTCACCGTAGTCCTTCTAATTACGGGAGAAGAGTAACAATTTTTATTTTATTTAGAAAATTTATATTGCCTCCAACTTGCACATGGTGACTCAAAGCGACTTACGAGACATAAAAACACAATATAAAAGAAATAGCAATAGCAATAGCAATAGCAATAGCAGTTAGACTTATATACCGCTTCATAGGGCTTTCAGCCCTCTCTAAGCGGTTTACAGAGTCAGCATATTGCCCCCAACAACAATCTGAGTCCTCATTTCACCCACCTCGGAAGGATGGAAGGCTGAGTCAACCTTGAGCCGGTGAGATTAGAACCGCCGAACTGCAGATAGCAGTCAGCTGAAATGGCCTGCAGTACTGCACCCTAACCACTGCGCCACCTCGGCTCTATTATAAAAATAATAAATTAATAACCTCCCACCTCCTCACCCTGACGACAACATACATCCATACCAGCCAGGGGTGGGTTGCTCCCAGCATTACTGCTGGTTTGGTGTGCGTGTGCACATAAAAAAGGTCTGTGCATGTGCAAAACATTTTTTAAAAATTAAATTTGTGCAATTACAATTGTTCTGCGCATGTGCAAAACCAAAAATCAAGATGGCGGCTTCATAGGAGAACCAGTTTGGGGGCGTGGCAGGCCTGGGTTGCTGCTGGTTCCTGTGACCCAGGCCGCCAAACCACTACCGGTTTGACCGAACCAGTCCAAACCAGCAGAAACCCATCTCTGATACCAGCCATTTAATGGGTTCCATCCCACCCTGGGTTCCCCAGGTTCCCTGGCAGAATCATGTCTTCAGAGCCTACTGAAAGAGTGTCAGAGTGGGCTCCAGTCTAATTTCTGGAGGGATGATTTTCCAGAGAGAGGGAGCCACCACGGAGAAGGCCCTCCTCCTGAGTCCCACCAAATTGTACCTCCTTCGGGGGACGGGACCAGCAACATTCCTTGCCTGCCCGCTTTAGTGGGTCAGGTAGATGTGAGCGGCAAGAGATGGTCCCTCAGATAACCTGGTCCCAAGCCATGAAGGGCTTTAAAGGTTGTTTGTATCAGATGGGTGGGTTTGGGTCAGTGGTGGGTTGCAGGCAGTACGCCCCGATATAGGCATACCGAAGCCTGCCTGTAGCACCGGATACCATTCCAATACGGTGCTCTGGAGGGCCCACCTGCCTGCCCGAGCTCTTTACCGTGTTTTAAAGCTTTCGGTGCTTCCGAGCATGCACATGGCACGTACAGCCCCTGCGCGACGTTCCGCCAAGCAGCTGGAGCATCGTGAAGGCTTGCGGAAGCGTTGTTTGCAGCTACAACGCATGCACACGTGTGCATCCGTGTGGGCGACACCGAGCCTGTTCCAACCGTAGCGGTTGGAACAGGATCCGGAACCCACCACTGGTTCGGGTTGAAGAAGGGTTTCTTGCAGATACCTGGCATCAAGCTATATAAAGATTTATAAGTTAAAAACAGAACTTTAAACTGCATCCATCTTGGCAAGTAAGCCAAGTTCTGCAGCCTAGGAGTAATATGGTTATGGACTCTAATGCCAGTGGAGGCTGCTGTGTTGTCTTAGTTGAACTGGATCACCCAAAATAGCCTCCTCTGTAAAAAATATCTATATGATTGAAGAATTGAGATCCTTTTGAACTGGGCAGAAACTTCCAAGTAATTTTTTTTTTTTAATCCTTAAAAATGTGTTTTTATTTTCCATTTTTCATTTTCATACAGTCACATATATACTGTGCATAACCGGGGCCATACAACATTAAACAATAAACACAGCAATTCCTCTTGTCAACAATACCCCCCAAAATAGAAACCCACTATACCTCTTCAACCCTCCATACACCTCTTTCTTTCGCTCCCCTTCAACTTTCGTTCTTCCCTCCATCATTCCCCTGTACCCTACTTCCCCTCCCCCTCTACCACTCCTCTCTCCCAGTCCACTCCCTCCCTTCCTTCTCACCCTCCCTCCAATCCTCTCTCCCGCCCTCTCTACCCCTCTTTCTTCTATCCCGCTACTCCTCCCTTTGGTGTATTTGTACTATATGTCAATATATTCAGCTTGTCCTATTTTTACAGTGAAATTAAAGAGAAACAGTATACATGTGAAATCGCATTACATTGAAATCTAACACATACTATATATCCCCCCTCCCCCCCTCCCCCCTAATACCCCAACTTCCAAGTAATTCTTGATGTTGTGTAGGTTGGTTGCTCGGCTGCTATTTACAGTATATGATTCATAGAGTAATTCTGTTTTATTGTTTGCGCTTGAGATGAGCAACCATCTACCTTTAATAAATAAATAATCCACCTACCTATTTTTTACAGGGCGTCCGTGGCTTGTATAAGGGGATGGCGGCTCCCATTGTTGGAGTAACTCCCATGTTTGCCGTGTGCTTCTTTGGATTTGGCTTGGGCAAAAAGCTGCAACAGAAGACCCCAGATGACGTCTTGACGTGAGTAATGAAATTGTTCAGACTATTTCAGGGATGCTCTCTTGAAGTTCTCCAATCTGTTCTTATTTTTCAAATATTACTCATTCCGTCATTGCAGCCAAAGTGAAGTTTTATTTTTCTTGGTTATAAATAGAGGGTGTTTTTTTTAATTACAAAAAATTAAATCTGGCAAATTTTAAAGTTCCTAAAAACGTGGGACTGATTACACGAGCTATAAACAGACATTCTGTGGGCTGTTTTTGTGTAGTTCTTTTCTCAGGCAAAACAGATGTCTGTTTAGGAGGTTTTTTACTTCAGTATGGTGTGTGGCATCCTAAAAAGCTCGTAACACTTTCTCTTAATTGTGATTCAGAACATAGGTAGATTTCATATAACAATGGTAATTGGAGTCGGAATTTATGTCCCTAAGCAACATGGTCATAAATGTGACGTCACATAACCATGCTGATTAGTAATGGAAATTCTGGCACTTTCAGTTGCTGTCATTAAGCAAATCATGGTGGGTCATTAAGTAAGGCTATCATGTGGTTACATTTATTCCTTCTGCGAGTTTCTTCATTAAATTTGCTTCTAGGAAGTACAAGGAATGTTGCAAATGGGGAATGCTGTGACCCAGTGGTGGGTTCTGGATCAGCATCGCCCACATGGACGCATGCGGCGCACATGTGCAAGATGCACGCATGCATCGTACCTGCCTGCGACGCCTCCGCAATCCTCCGCAACGCTTCAGCTGCTTGGCGGAGCTTTGCGCAGGTGCCGTATACACCATGCGCGGAAGTGCCAAAGGCTTAAAGGACAGGTTAGGAGCTCGGGCGGGCGAGCGGGCCCTCCGGAGCACCGTACCGGAATGGTACCCGGTGCTCCGGGCAGGCTCCGGTACGCCTGTACTGGAGCATACCGTCTGCAACCCACCACTGCTGTGACCATTGTAATGTATTATGATATATAATGTATTACACCACTCATTCAGCACGGATGGGCCAACTTACTACGGGATAATTTGCAGCGGGACAACTCTCCTCAAGACAATTCAACAAATACAAAAGTTAAATTAATTGCAATTGAACCGTAACCAATAATAATAATAAAGTCAATCCAGACATACAAGAGTTATAATAATTTTGATGAAAATGCGATCACTAATAATAAAAAAAATTGAATCTAACTAATGCAGCATTGAATTGTCCCGTGGCCAGTTGGCCGCAGCGAGGTGGCCGTAATGAGGTAGCCATAGAGAGTTGTGCTAGATCCCGTTCAGCACCATTGTTGGTTTGGCCAGTTGCTAAAGGAATGTTCATTAAGTGAGGACCACCTATATATAAATCTCATCTATATGCCATGATAACTATTCTGCAAGGCCCACTTTTGTGGTGTACATCACTCATCCTCGTAACATTACCCATCTTCCCAGCACATTTTCAATAGCCTCTTAACAACATCCAGGTCATAAGGAATTACCAGATTTTACAAAAATCCATTCTGCTTTGTCTTATACTTCCTTGCATACTTCCTTGAATATGAAGATTTTTTTAAAAGAGGTACTTCTGCACAAACATGTAGTTTTTAGGCAATTAAAAAAGTCTGATAATAGCAGTAGCTTTAGACATCTACTGCTTCATAGGGCTTTACAGCCCTCTCTAAGCAGTTTACAGAATCAGCATATTGCCCCCAACAATCTGGCTCCTAAAATGAGTAGGACTTGATTCTGAATGAATATGATTGTAGAAGCCACACTGTTCTCTGTGAGATGGCATTTTTGTGTAGCTGAAGTTTGATTAAGAAAGTTTGTAAATGTTTATAAAAACAAAGAGATACAACAATTTTGTTTGTCCTTCTCTCCCATCTAGATTTAAGAACTGTAGTTCAGGAGTAGCAAGATTTTGTCCATAGGAATCAGGGTGTTCCCAGATACTTCCCTTGCTATCCACCAGGTTTCACTGCCCTCACTTAATTTTCCCCCATAATTTATTTTTTCTTTTCTTTTCTTTAGTTTGTCAAACATGTAAAAGATAACGAGTATAAGTATAACCATAAAAATGAATACAGTAAATGGGTACGAATAAATGGGGACAGTAGGACAGGGACAGTAGGTACACTGGTGTGCTTATGCATGCCCCTTACAGACCTCTTAGGAATGGGATGAGGTCAACAATAGACAGTCTTAGGTTAAAATTATGTGGGTTTGGAAATGCAACAACAGAGTCAGGTAGTGAATTTCAGGCATTGACCATTCTGTTATTGAAGTTGTATTTTTTGCACTCGAGTTTGGAGCAGTTTACCTTGAGTTTGTATCTATTGTTTGCTCATGTATTATGGTGGTTGAAGCTGAAGTAGTCATTGACAGGTAGGATGTTGCATTGTATTGTATTGGGATGCTTTGACTTATTGCAAACATCAACTTCTACCATCTTATTTATTTGCAGCAATATCTTTCATTACTGTAAAATTCCTAAAGGTACCATAGCAGCAGTCTGGAGGGCTAGCTCATCCTCCAATTAACACAATACCCCATATTTCTTAATAATTTACTTCATGGTAGTCATGTGGATGCACTGCCCATGTTATCTGCAAATTCCAAAGGTGCCTTCACCTCAGTTAGATTGCCTACAGAAGCTTTAGAAAATAAAGCACATTCATATTTGTATTAGCTTCTGGAACAATATTTGCAGTATGCAGCATATGGTGTTTCAGTTTGCATGCTCATGTATTCATCAGCATATTCAAGAAACATGCAAAACCTTGAGATTACAAGATTATTACTTAGAAGTTTTCAGATTCTGTTACATGTATTAGAGTCAGATTCACTGCCTAAATCCCACAGATTAGGATTTACAACACTAACGTGTTTTTTTTTTCATTTATATTTGACATACGGTAAGTCCTGATTGTGACCATATTTCTGTTGTTTAAAAATAATCTGAATCTTGTTGGAGATCTCTATAGGTTCTATCTGTCTTGCTACTGAATCATGTTCTGTGTGGGAAACTCAAAGGAAAGCACAGTGATTTGGTTCAGATTTAAAGAAAAAAAGCAAAGTGACTTTTATCAAGTAGCTTTAAATAATTTTTATAAATAGCTTCGTTTGACTCTCCAGGGTATCCATAATCAGTCAGTACTTAACTACTCTGGCAATAAATACATTCTTAATCCTAGCTACCTGTCAGATAAGATTTTCACAGCTGCCCTTCCAACTTCACTCCTCAAATCCCTCCACTGCAGTTCTCACATCATTCAAGAATAGAAATCATGGTGAGGGTCCTTGTGTTGCCAAACTTAAGATCAATTCTCCATCCAATCGTCAATCTATTAAAGTTGATATACAGGTAGTTCCTGTACTTAGGGTCAGTTGCTTAGCAACTATTTGAAGTTACGACAGACCTCCCTTATAACTCAGATTCGAAGTTTTGATGTCCCCCCCCCCCATTGCAGTGACATGGCTGTACCTTTGGTGCTTTGCAACTGGCCCACATTTCTGAATGTCTGCAGCATCCTGCGGCCACATGACTGCATTTTACAATGGTTTTGTCGAAAACAAGCCTTTTCTTCTAGTTTTCAGCAGTACCTGACTCATAGCAAACCATTGGTTGGCTTAATGACATCAGCATTCACATAATGAGTGCCACAAAAAAGATAATAAAATTGGGTCAGTCACATAGATGACCCAATTTATGATTGTCACAAGTTATGACTGCGATGGGCTTATGGTTGCAATTTGAGGACTATTTTTAATGCCATATCTCATTTGCTTCTTTCTCTCCAACCACAATATATCTATATCTTTCTCCCTTTCTAGTCTACTAGCAGTAAACTATAGATAGATAGATAGATAGATAGATAGATAGATAGATAGATAGATAGATAGATAGATAGATAAGTTAAAGGTAAAGTTTCCCCTCGCACATATGTGCTAGTCGTTCCTGACTCTAGGGGGCGGAGCTCATCTCTATTTCAAAGCTAAAGAGCCAGAGCTGACCAAAGACGTCTCCATGGTCATGTGGCCGGCATGACTAAATGCTGACTAACTTGCATTTTTACGTGCTTTCGAACTGCTAGGTTGGCAGAAGCTGGGACAAGTAACGGGAGTTCACTCCATTACGTGGCGCTAGGGATTCGAACTGCTGAACTGCCAACGTTTCTGATTGAGCGTCTTAGCCACTGAGATAGATAAACAGGCAGGCAGTCAGGCAGCAATAGCAATAGCAACACAGACTCATATACTTCTTCATAGTGCTTTACAGCCCTCTCTAAGTGGTTTACAAAGTCAGTATATTCCCCCAACAATCTGTGTCCTCATTTTACCGACTTCAGAGGAATGGAAAGCTGAGTCAATCTTCAGGCAGTCAGAATCAAACTGCTTGCAATGGGCAGAGTCAGCCTGCAATATTGCATTCTAATTACAGTGTCACCATGGCTTCTAGATAGGCAGGCAATGTTAGGGTTTGATGCTGGATTGAATCATATTACCAAGCCACTAGTTCTAAAATAAACAATACTTGACAGTTCATAGATTACATACATGATAGTTTGTAAGTCATTGTGGCTTGAGTCACACAACATATGAATGCATATATATTCGGCAGTATGAATTAATGTAGTACATGAACCATTCTATTTTCTTCTTTCTTTCCTCAGTTTTATAAACGATAGTGCAGTGTATAAACAATAATATCATTCTCTTTAATTAAAGATCCATCACTAATGGATGAACCTTTCCAGTCTTTACTTTTATTTAGAAAATATAGTTTTTAAAAAAATCATTATTTTTATACCAAACATTGGATTTATTTTGCGAATGATTCTGCCTTGTTGGCTGCATTTGCCTGGATATGTGATATTGATACTTGAGGCAAAAATCTTGAGCCATAATATTTACTTGACCCATGACTGTTTTGGCTGAATTTGACCAGCTGGAGGAAATTAGAATTCTGAATACCTCTCCTTGGCTCTTTCTAAGGCATCTGTTGGGATATATATGGGAAAAAATTAATGGCATAATTAAATGTTGTTGAGAACATTGGTTTTCATGGCACATAATTGGAACTTTCGACTCTTAAGATTGGACTACCTTTACATTCATTTATTATGTAATTGTTGGTTGGGTTTTTTATTTCTAGAAAAGGAACTTTTTGGAAGGATAAATTATTCTTAAACTGTACGTGTAATGCATTTCTTATATTTAATCTATACCCCACATTGTATTGTCCACTATATAGATATCCTCAGCTGTTTGCAGCAGGAATGTTATCAGGGGTGTTTACCACTGCAATTATGGCACCAGGAGAAAGGATCAAGTGCCTACTACAGGTAAGAGGTGAAATTTTCCATGCTCCATCCCACAACTGAGCAACATCTTGCTATCCACATTATTTAGCTTTCTTTAGGATGAGCATATTCATAATTGTAATTTGGGGCTTCTTGAATGGGTAGAGCTACTAGAAGCCTGCTCTGGCTGCTTAAACAGCTTTTTGGGAGAAATGGCAGCTACGGGGTTTGTTTTTTATTTTCATTTTTTACCATTTTGGTGTATAATCAACAAACTCTGGATTGTATCTCATCTCATGGGGATTTCTTAGGAAAAGTTGAGATGCACAGACTCATTTCAAAAGTGGCTTAGATTTAGGAAGAGTGAGTTATTTAAGGAATGGTAGGTTATAATTGATGTGGCCATTTTTTTTTAACCCAATTAGATCCAAGCAGCCGCCGGTGAAAAAAAATACGCGGGCCCCTTGGACTGTGCCAAACAAATATATCGTGAAGCTGGCATTCGAGGCGTGTACAAAGGAACAGCGCTCACACTCATGAGAGGTAGTTGTGGAGAATTGTTCTTAAAATAATTAAACTATAAAAGCCTCCCCCCCAATTTTTTTTTAAACCCTGTTTACGTAGCACACTTGATAATTATAGAGTGGCGGTTAGCCTATCATACAAGTCTAATCCCTGCAGAGTTAGCTGGCTGAATTAAATCAGATTTTGAGTCGAAGATCTAAATTCATTTACCCAGTGAACTCTGCAGGAATTTGATTTAGCCCCAAATACAGTGGTGGGATTCAAATTTTTTTTACTACTGGTTCTGTGGGTGTGGCTTTGTGGGCGTGGCAAGGATACTGCAAAATCCCATTCCCTCACCACTCTCAAAATTTCCGCTACCGGTTCTCTAGAACTTGTCAGAACTGGCTGAATTGAAATACACCCAATCTCATTTTTTAAAAAAAAATTAAAATTATAAACACTTATACACCTTGACAAAAACATACACAACACTTAGAAATAACATCGGAACTACATGTTCTTTCTTACAGCAGATATCCATTGGTGCATCTATACAAACACAATTTCCCTCTCAATACATTCTAATTTAACACTTATAATCCTATTATTTCTTATTCTTTTGCTCATCTATTATTAGTCTATGTTTGGTTATTTGTATCAGACAGTCTTTGCTGTTCTTCTAGCCAATCCCATGTTTCTATAAGATCCCTTTTCTCCTGCTATTCTGACAAACTATAGACACATGGGGAGAAGGGTAAAAAATGAACAAAAATGGGAGGTAGGAAAATAGGGCCCTTCAGACCTGTCCATGGGGAGGTTGCTTGTGACCATGCCACCACATTTGTACAGGTAGTCCTCGATTTATAACCATCCATTTAGTGACTGTTTGAAGTTGCAGTGGCGCTGAAAAAGTGACACATGACCAGTTTTCATACTTATAACCATGGTCACATGATCAAAATTTGGGTGCTTGGCAACTGGCATGTATTTATGACAGTTGTACTGTCCTGGGATCATGTGATCACAATTTGTAACCTTCCCAGCTGGCTTCTGACAAGCAAAGTCAATGGAGCAAGCCAGATTCGCTTAATGACTGCATGATTTACTTACCAACTGCAGTCATTTGCTGAACAACTGAAAAAAAAGATTGTGAAATGGGGCAATACTGACTTGACAACTGCCTTGCTTAGCAACTTAAATTTTAGGCTCAGTTGTCATAAGTAAGGACTACCTGTATTTTCTTTCTTTAAAAAATTGCTCCCCTCAAAGAAACTGAGGCCTCCTTTTCACTAGCTACAAGGATGAAGATGATAATCGGTACATTAAAGAGTCCAATGTGGCTAACCTTTATGTCCAGTCAGCTAACTGTGAGAGGGAATGACAGAAATATTTCTGTTGTGTGAACAATGCTGCTGTATATTATCACAATGTTTATTTACAGTATTAAAAAAAAAGATTGTTGAATTCACACACGATGACTCCTGGTGGCTTACAACATTAAAAATATGTAGTATAAAATTCCTAACCCTTTCCCAGCCACATGATCGGCTCCGTATCAGTTTGGGTTTTCTAGGTCTGTTTGACAGAACCATACCTTCAGAGCCTTCTGGAAAAGTATCAGGTTGGGAGTCAAATGTATCTCTCGGGGAGGGGGCTGATATTGTGTAGAGAGGGAGCCACCAAAGAGAAGGCCCTTTTTCTCCATTTCGCTCCATCTTTCTCTAATTGGGTAGATGTAACTGGGAAGAGACAATCCTTCAAATCTTGTTTTCTCTGTCAATCAACTCAAGGTCTAAAGCAGCAAGTGGAGTGCATTGTTTATGCCATTATTATAATTCTACGTATAGAAAGCTGGCAGTTTTTATCCTTTTTGTCCTTGCCAATGTGGGCAGTTGTGTCTCTCATTTTTCTAAGTTGGCTTTGTTTATTGGACCAGATGTTCCAGCCAGTGGAATGTACTTCATGACTTATGAATGGCTGAAAAATATTTTGACACCTCAGGGGCAGAGGTAAGGAGAATGCTGGATTTCTCACAAAAACAACTAAGGAATTCTTTTTATTCTGAAATAAGAGCTTCATAATAATAGTTTGATGAGATAAATGATTATTTCTTTGAGTTGCTAGACACTGAAATGGGCGGCATATAAATTTAAGACATAAATAGTGAATAATATAATTTGACATTTATAAAATATGTTTTAGGGATCAAGTCAGTGCATCTTATAAGGAAAGCTAATGGAATCATCAGCATAATCTACCATGAACCATAATGTAGCATATATGGCAAAACTGCTGGATTTCTATATTGCAATAAGCCATGGGTTTGATTAAATATAATTTGTTGACTAAACCACTGTTAGCTATATTTCAGTACTTTTGTGCCAAACATTAGGCTTTAACTTGGAGATTATATGAAACTACATGCAGTTAGAAACTTTTATTCTAACAACAAATTGCAAAGGGACATTTTCTTCTTTTAGCACAGTACAGTTTGAAAGATATCAACGTGCTTCTTGTTGAATCTATAACCATTTGATTTAGACTGGCTAGTTCTGGCTATATAAGTCAGTTGTACTATAAATTAAGCTTGATGTGCCAGTAGTTGTAGCAATAACTTTTTTCTACAGAGATCTTCCGCTTGGGCAAATACAGGTATTCCTCTACTTAGGACAAAATTTCTCTTACTAAGCCAGACAGTTGTTAAGTGAGCTTTGCCCCATTTTACCATGTTTCTTGTCACAGTTGTTAAGTGAATCCCTGCATTTGTTAAATTAGTAATACGGCTGTTAAGTGAACCTAGCTTTCCCATTGGTTTTGCTTATCAGAAGGTCGCAAAAGGGGTTCAGATGACCCCAGGACATTGCAACCGTCATAAATACATGCCAGTTGCCAAGCATCTGAATTTTGATCATGTGACCATTGGGATACTGTAAAGATCATAAGTGTGAAAAATGGTCATGTCGCTTTTTTGAGTGCCGTGGATACTTCGAACGGTCACTAAATGAACTGTTGTTGCAATTTGTGGACTACCTGTACAGCCCATTTTGAAGTAAAACTGCTGATTTCCCCTGAAGGAAGTCCTTACTGTATAACTTTCGCCCCCCACCCTGTGAGTCTGAATGAGATGCACCCAATCTTTCTCTTCTATTTCATGGGTGTCAAACTCGCAGCGTCACCTTGTCCTCACGTGACATTTTGTGACTTTTTCCCCATCCGCAGAGCTGGCGTGGGCGTGACCTGCGCATGACATGTCTGTCCCATTGGGCCGCCAGTTTGACACCCCTATTCTATTTCTTTTTAGTAGCCATTTTGATGAATTCATGCTTGCCTTTTTCTGCCCGTCTCCTGCTTTCCATAGTGTCAGTGACCTCAGTGTACCCAGAATCCTCTTTGCTGGAGGCATGGCAGGGATCTTCAACTGGGCTGTAGGAATCCCTCCTGATGTGCTGAAGTCACGATTCCAGACAGGTGAGTTCACTGATGCTCTCCTAAAGTTTATAGAAGGCAGATTTAAAAGTACCGTAGGATTTGTGGAGAAAGGTTTTCAGTGGGTTTGTATACAAGTAGTCCTCCTTTAGCAATCGCCTTGTTTAGCAACCATTCTCAGTTATCAGCATAAGAGCCATGGTGGCACAGTGGTTAAGAGTGCAGCACTGCAGACTACTTCTGCTGACTGCTGGCTGCTTGCAATTTGGCAGTTCGAATCTCACCAGGCTCAAGGTTAACTCAGCTGTCCATCCTTCCGAGGTGGGTAAAATGAGGATCCAGATTGTTGGGAGAAATAGGCTGACTTTGTAAACCGCTTAGAGAGGGGCTGTAACGCATTGTAAAGCAATGTAGAAGTCTAAGTGCTATTGCTATTGCTACCACAGTGATGATGAATCCTTGCATTTATGACCTTTGCACCTCTGCAATGTAAAGGGAAGCTGAAGTAAGACAGCACAGTACAATCGCGGTTTCACTTAGCAACTGCTCTGCTTAATGACCTCCAAGTCCCAACTGTTGTTGTTAAATAAGGACTAGTTGTCAAAGGTGTTCAGAGCAGATCTTACTCCAAATATGTAATCCTTTTCTATTAAATCAGGCGAAAATAATTGAACTAGAACAATGTTCAAGCATCTTCTTTGCCTGCTATTTTATATATATATTGAAGTGTTGCTGGTGCTCTGTGAGCTTGCTTGTTTTCTTGCAAATGTCTGCAAGAAAACAAGCAAGCTCAGAGAGCACCAAGCTCCTTTATATTTAGAGTTATATAGAGGACTAATATCAACAATTCTCCTCCTTAGTCTCTCCATTTTCTGAACTGCGTTGTCATCCGATTATATTCCCATGAGAATGCACAGTTGAAGATTAGATCTTTTAGCATACATTTGCTCATACTATTTCCTGAAACTCTTCTGAAAATCATTCCTGGGCAACAGTCCATGACAGTCTCTGGTTTAATCTGGTGAGGTATTTGCATTTTCTTAGGTGTGCTGGCTAAATCTAATAGTGCAGAACACATTCTCATTGTTCTATTCCATTCCCGCCTCTCTTCTAATTGCTAGCTTTAATGTGTATAATTCTGGTCACCATGGAAATTGGAGTAGAAGGAGAGTACAGTACAGTCCTTGTTAGCGATCGTCTCAGTATCCGTTTGCTGTTACAATAGTGATTAAAATATATTTATGACCAGTCCTTGCATTTTAGGACATTTACAGACCCGTAAAGGAAAGGAAAGCCAAAGTAAAACCGTGAGCACAGTTGTGGTTTCACTTAGCAACCATTTCACTTACCAATTGTGGTCGCTAAAGGAGAACTACCTGCAATCCCATCTTGCATCATACATTAATCCTTTTCCAAAGCAGATATGAATCTGGTTCTTGCAATTGGGTTAAAGATTGAAAAATCACACTTCGCTCAGCTATGGTGAATATAGTTGCCTTCAGGCAAAGAATTTGAAAGTTCTATAAACTAGTATGACACCCCCCCCCCCCCCCAGTCCTAGCATCACATAGCTGAGAGCTAATGGAAACGAAATTGTGCTAAAACTTTTCTGGATTCTTTTGAAGATTAAGTGACATAAATGTGCTTTGCAATTTGGCAGCTCTTTTTGATAAATTTAGAAAGATTTTCTTAATTTACCCTTTCCCTCTGTGTGTGTTTGTGTGTCCTAGCTACAATATAATCAGTTACGGTAGTTTTTTCTCAAACTTGGCAGCTTAAAGATGTGTGGACTAACCAGCCTGCAGGGAATTCTGGAAGTTGAAGTCCATAAATTTTCAAACAGTTGAGGTTGAGAAAAACTGAGTTAAAGTCTTTGTGTTGACTAAACAGACAAGTGACTCGGAATACTATGCGGTATGGGAGAAACAATATGAATGGATAGACAATAGAAATAAGAAATGGAAATGTACATACGGTTAGAACATTTGGAAATAGAATATAATGGATACATACAAATATTGATTCTATATAATACAATATATTTATAAATTGTACAAATAATGCCGCAGATCTGTTAAATATGTCATAGAGACATTTAAAGAAAAATGTTCAATAAAAATAAATATTTAAAATAAATAAAAAACAGGCAAGTGACTAATTACAAGATAATTACAGATATACCTCGACGTACTACTGATTGCTTAGTGACTATATGAAGTTACCTGTGGACCCTTTAAAAGGTACTTATGCCCCAGTTTCATAGTTCGATGGTTGTCTCTCTTGGTCACATGACCACATTTGGGATGCTCGGCAACAGGCCTGCATTTATAGCTGTTTGCAGCATCCCACTGTCATAAGACCACAATTTACAATATTTTTGCCAAAAGCTTTTCTTTTCTTCCAGTTTTTGGCAAAAACTCCTGATAGTGAAGCATGGATTCACTTAACAACTGCTGCCAAAAAGGTCATAAAAACAGGTTGTTCACTTGATGACCCATCATGACTTACCACTGTATTTGACAGGCTCCATTATGGTCATAAGTCAAGGACTACCTGCAGTTGTGTCCAAAGTTCTTCACGCGAGAAATAATGCTTCATAGGATGGACATTAGTGACAACTTTCTTTCCTTTTCTTCTTTCATTCATTTTTACATTTATATTCTTTTGCTAGTTTTGATTATCTTCCTCTTTTACATTTGCAAAATAGGCCGTGTGCGTAATTGGCTGTTAAAATGTTTACCACAAAGGGTGTGTCTTACCTTTTTTTTTTTTTACTGATGAGAAGGGGAAGTTTCATGCTTCACAGCCTGCCTGGAACACAGGTTTCTAATCCCTTCTGCATTAAGAAAAAAATAAATTTCTATCAAATCGATTGGAAAAGAGACATGAGGCAACTTGTCATTTTGCCAGTCTCTTGGCTCCCACAGATTTGCACAGGAAGGAGTTGTTGGTTTTTTCCATCAGCAATTACCGAAATCAAGCAGGCCGTTGAAGAGGAAAGAGTTTTCAAACATTCTCAGTTAACCCTCTCATTTGCTTCCTAGAAATTCAGGCAGTGTTGATAAATCTAAGACTTCTCTAAGGGGTAGGGGCAGGGACTACTGCCTTGCTTTGGTTCTGCAGAAATGTGAAAATCTTCCCTCATGGTAATAGTGTAAGGTTTCCCCGCTCCTTCTCTTGCTATGGCAACATTGGGAGTTGACAAATAGTTTATTTTATTTATATTTGCTTATAAAATTTATTGACTGCTCAATTTACCAAACGGTAACTCTGGGCAGCTTACAGTCATAAAAATGTGTTTATGTTAAGATAATGATGATTTAATGGCTGGTCAGCTGCTGTAAACCAAGATGATGCAATGAGAATGAGTCAGCATGGTTAACACTTTAAGAGGCAGACTATATAAAGAGAGGCCCTGTGAGGGCATTTTCTCTCTCCATGTGTGCTTCTGTGTTGTAATTGAAGATTGATTGCTTGCCTGGTTTTGCCTATACATACATACATACGCCTTGTAGCAGAGGTGTGTTCCTGCCAGTTCTAACCTCTTCTAAGGAAGAGGTTCCACAAATCTACAGTGCCATTTAGAACCTGTCCAGCTCCCTCCCCCCACCCGTTCGCACATCATCAAGATGAAGAGTGAGAGGAGGAATTCTGGGAGTTGAAGTCCACAAGTCTTAAAGCTGTCAAGTTTGAACACCCCTGGGTTTTTTTTTCTAAAGGGAGCAAGCGTCTTGTAACTTTACAGCTTTAAGACTTTTGTGCTTGAAATGCCAGAGTTTCTGAGCCAACATTTTGGTTGCTAAGCAAGAGCATTGTTGAGTTTCACCACATTTTACAAGTTGGCCATGCCCACCCAGTCACATGGCTGGCAAGCCACTCCCACCCAGTCACATGGCGGCAATCCACTCCTACAAAGCAGGCCACACCTACAGAAGAGGTTCTAAAAAAATTTGAAACCCACCACTACCTTGTAGATCACTGTTTGAAAGACAAACCTCTGTATACTGTATTTTGCTCCTGGGTTGTCTCAAAATAGTAGTCACACAGTGCACACTCTGACAGTTTACACATCTACATTAAAACATAAATAAATTATAATCAAAGGAGACCCATGGGGAAGGCAGGGACAGAATGGGGGAGGGGAGGCGGGACCTGTTGTTACTCAATCAACCACCTCCATTGTGCTGTTCCTCCATTGGGGACCCAGGCCAATGGGCAGATCTAGGTCTTTAGGCTTTTATGAAAGGATATGAGGATTGGGGCCTACCTCACGTCGGGCGACAAGAGGTTCCAGAGGGCAGGAGCAACAGCAGAGAAGGCCCTTCTCCTGAACCCTGCCAGTTGGAATAATCAGGTGGATGGAACCCAGAGCAAGCCTCCTATATCGGCATGACTGGGATAGGCCAATCCTAGTGAGGTGAAATGGTCCCTCAGGTAACCTGGACCCATGCTATGAAGGGCTTTAAAGGTGATCACCAACACCTTGAATTGCACTTGGACGCAGACTGGCAACCAGTGCAGCTTGTGGAGCAGTGAGGTTACAGGAGCCATTCTTGCTCCCCCTAAAATTGTCTGCACTGCTGTACTCTGCACCAGGTTTAGCTTCCGAATGCTCTCCAAGGGTGGCCCCATGTCGAGCACATTACAATAGTCCAACTGTGAGATGATTAGGGACTGAAGCACTGAGCACAGAGAATCAATTAACTGTTGTTAATTGAGGAGCATTAGGGCAAGAGATAGAAAGAAAGAGGATTGGGAAAGAAAGAGGGAGTTTGATGAAAGCCTCTTGGGGGATGAGGTTCATGAAATGTGTTGTTGTTGTTAGTTGTGAAGTCCTGTCCAACCCATTGGGACCTCAGGGACAATGTTCCTCCAGGCCTTCTGTCCTCTACTATCCTCTGGAGTCCATTTAAGCTCACACCAACTGCTTCAGTGACTCCATCCAGCCATCTCATTCTCTGTTGTTCTGTTTTTCTTTTGCCCTCAATCATTCCCAGCATTAGGCTCTTCTCCAGTGAGTCCTTCCTTCTCATTAGGTGGCCAAAGTATTTGAGTTTCATCTTTAGGATCTGGCCTTCTAAAGAGCAGTCAGGGTTGAATTCCTCTAGAACTGAGCGGTTTGATCGCCCTGCAGTCCAAGGGACTCGCAGGAGTCTTCTCCAGAACCATAGTTCAAAGGCCTCCATTCTTTGGCGCTCAGCCTTTCTTATGGTCCAATGTTCACAGCCATACATTGCAACTGGGAAAACCATAGCCCTGACTATACACACTTTTTTTTGGCAGGGTGATGTCTCCGCTTTTTAGTATGCTGTCTAGATTGGCCATGACTTTCCTCCCATAAGGAAGCATCTTTTAATTTTTTGGCTGCAGTCCCCATGTGCTGTAATCTTGGAGCCCAGGAAAATAAAATCTGTCACTATGTCCATTTCATCCCCATCTATTTGCCAGGAATTGAGAGGGTCAGATGCCACGATCTTAGTTTTCTTAATGTTGAGTTTCAAGCCAACGTTTGCACTCTCCTTCTTCACCCGCGTCAAGAGTTTCTCTTCACTTTCATTAAATGTACTTTGCGTTTTTCTACAGCTCCTCCAGGGAAGTATCCCAATGGCTTCAGAGACGTCCTGCGAGAGCTTGTTCGAGAGGAAGGAGTGTTGTCTCTGTACAAGGGATTCAACGCTGTGATGATCAGAGCCTTTCCTGCCAATGCAGTAAGTGAATGCTACTTTTGACTTTTGGTTCATTTATTTATTTATTTATTAATAAATGTCAATAAATTTATTGACTGCCCATCTTACCCCAAGGTAACTCTGGGCGGTTTACAATACTGGTAAGTCCTTGACCTACAACAGTTTGTTTAGTTATCATTCAAAGTTGCAACGGCACTAGAAAATAGTGACTTATGACCTTTTTTCACACTTATGACCATTGCAGCATCTGCATGACTTTGCTGAAGAGGAATTCTCTTTAAAACTAAATAAAAGGAGCTTTATCGGGACAAGGAGTCAGCTTCGTGCTTTTGGGAAACCTAGGTTAGAACAGGTTGGAGCTGACCTCATTCCAGAGGTAATCTGTACCAAAAGGCAGGAGCAATGGCAGAGATGGCTCTTCTCCTCTTAAGAATTAAGGCAGAAATTAAGGAGCAAAGCCTCCCTCCAGATCCATTGCAAAACACTTAATTTTTTTATAAAGGTAAGGGTTTCCCCGCACATGCATGCTAGTTGTTTCTTGCGCTAGGGGTGGTGCTCATCTCCATTTCAAAGCCGAAGAGCCATGGCTAAATGCTGAAGGCGCACGGAACGCTGTTACCTTCCAACCAAAGGTGGTCTATTTTCTATTATTTAATATTCCCTATTTTTCTACTTGCATTTTTTACATGCTTTCGAACTGCTAGGTTGGCAGAAACTGGGACAAGTAACAGGAGCTCACTCCGTTATGTGGCACAAGGGATTCAAACCGCTGAACTGCTGGCCTTCTGATCAACGAACTCAGTGTCTTAGCCACTGAGCCAAAAGTATAGTACCTTTAGTTAGACTTCTGTATTGATTTATAGGTTTATTCAGTTCTATTAGTTGAATTTAGAAGCCATTTCAGTCATCCAAGCAACTGTAGCTGTTGTACAGCAACACAGGTAGTCCTTGACTTACAACAGTCCATTTAGTGACCGTTCAAAGTTAGCAACGATACTGAAAAATGTATGACTGTTTTTCACAGTTACAACCTTTCCAGCACCCTCATGTGTTAAAAAACCAGATGCTTGGTAACTGGTTCATATTTATGACAGTTGCTGTGTCCCAGGTTTTTGAGATCCCCTTTTACATCCTTCTGACAAGCAAAGTCCAAGGGGAAGCCAGTTTCAGATAACAACCGGGTTGCTAACTTATCAACTGCAGTGATTCACTTAACAACTGAGGCAAGAAAGGTCGTACAATGGGGCAACATTCACTTAACAAATGTCTTACTTCACAACAGAAATTTTTGGCTCAATTGTGGTCATAAGTCAAGGACTACTTGGACTAAAACAATAAAACAAATAGAAAACAGTAGTAAATCAACCACATGCTTAATACAGGTAGTCCTCATTTAGTGACCACAATTTGGACCCGCAGCCCGGTCATTAAGCAAAGTGGCTGCTGAAAAGACATAAGATCCAGTGGAAACTTCTTGCAGACAAGCTGGCTATTGTTAATTTTTCTACATATAATTCAGCATCACCGTGCATACTATTCCAGATGATTCCCCAGTCTTCCAAAGCAGCTTTTGGAGAAACAGATATTTTGTTTTCCTTCCTTTGTCTCTAGCAGGTCTCCTTTGAGCAATGTTCCACTTGACTGAATGCCTAGCTATTATATATGTTCATACAGTATATTTATTGGAGACATTTCAAAGGTTAATGTTGAAACAGCCCTGTTTTTGTAGGTCTTGTATCTATTAATTATGTAGAGCAATTCATGCTGTGAAACAGCACATTATTAATGAAAACTCTTCTATAGGAATATATATATATAGTAATGCGAACAATGTGAATTTATGCATATATTTTTTTCAGGCATGCTTCCTTGGCTTTGAAGTTGCCATGAAATTTCTTCACTGGATTGCGCCAGGTCTTTGATGACCGAAAAGTATTTTCCTAAAGGAAACCGAGGGCAAGGAAAATAACTGCATTGGAGGAGAAAAATCAGAATTATGAAATAAGCTATAAATTGACTCATTTTTTAATTAATCTTTTTGCCTTACGCTTTCTGGGTGGTGCCCTTTTGCCGTTCGGAATCTTGAGCCAAATCTCCTTCTGTGGAGAAATTCAAGAGGAATTCACAACAACACTCTTGCCTTCTCAATACAAAAGTACCATGCCGTTGATAGAAGACCTTGCCGCTATTAACAGGTATCGATGTTTAATCCCCGTCCCCCTCATTTTCCTGTGCTGAATAAAGGAAAATGATTTTAATTTCCCTTTTTATATTAATTAAAAAAATATGCATTTCTGGTTATAGTACCAAGGACATTCCTAGAACCATTATGGGATGTTTGGAACTGGCCATAATGCACTTAATTCTCAGGACAGAATTTAAGTAATAGATAAAACTGATATTAAAAAACATTTGATTGCACTTGCAGGTATTTGGTGCTATTTACCATGGTTTCTTCTTAGTTCCTGTGGAATGAATGGGAACATCTGAACAGTTTTGTATTTCTGTTCATGCCTTATTCATGCCCTATTAGTCCTTGCTTATACAACACAGTTGTAGTATGTATTGACTGTGTAAGCCTCATTTTATTGCCTTGTGGTCTCTGACCCAAAATCCATGGCATACAATTGCTTCTTTGACGTAATGAATATAAAAAGAAAGCCACTAAGAGAATAATGCAAAAATTAAAGAGCCTTAAAGTCACCAAATATAAATAAGTATTAAATTAGTGAAGACCTGCTATGTGTTTGTATATAATGAAAAACCTCAAATAGCAGAAACTGTGGGGTAAATCCCAATCACTTTGGCTGGAATGGACAGTCAGTTATAAAAAAGCCTTTCTCTAAATTCAGCTTTGGTCCTTTCTGGATAACTAATGATATCTTGAGAGGCAGCTTTACAAGAGGTGGACAATCTTCTTGTACATGGCATGCCAGATATTATGTATTTTGGTATTCCTGGTACCTAGGAATGTACTGCAGTGGTTCCAAAGCAATTTGTGTTCCATCCCAGCAAGCTCTAAAGTTGGAGGAGGATAACTTAACTACAATGCCATTCTGTTTTAATGTGATCCCCTTTCATACCCACTCATATATGGGTTTTTAAGTACATACCATGTACAAACAGTGTTTACAAAATGTTTCACTGGAACATGTTTAGAACTCAATAAAAGTTGTACATTGGTTTTCTTGTTTGTTTTGCATGTTGAAATAGCTATATCAGTACTTGAAACATACTTCTTTTTCATAGCATTCTGGCAATTTGAAGAAAAGAGCCTTTATCAATGGGAAGGGGCTGAGATGTTTGTTAAATTGTATGTGTGAGTGCAGCAACAAAAAAGTTGCACGTTGGAGCGTTCATAAAAATAATAATTCTTTTATCCATTTTAGAAGGATATTCAATGTGTTTCCAACTTAAATGGTCACTTTGGAGAATTACATCAATTTTCAGAAATATCTGTTGAGCTTTATTGAAATATGCAATTGTTTTGCTATGTAAAAACAATCAGATTCTCCAAATATTAAAAGAGAGTCATTGAATGCAATGAAGTTTGGTTCTATATTCAGTGAAGTATGGTTTGGTTAAGTTTGGTTCTACCATACATTATTGTATAATGGGATCATTTAGTGAAGGGAGAAATCTCTTAGTCAAAATCCCATTCTTTTGTAGCCCTTCCTTCAGACAGAAATGAAGGAATTGATGGAACATGAACTCCAATGGATCAGGACCAGGTCATTTAGGGTGGTACATTTTGTGTCAACTAATGCACTTTATGAGAGAAAAGTCTGGAGTTCTGATTCTTTCTACAAGGAGCATTTTGAAAGGAAGGGTACAAGGTTTATAGACGGGCCGCTATAAGTTGTCCCTGAGGATGCCTTTTCAAAGGATCCATTCTTGATTCTCTTGAAAATACAGGCTTAGATGCTGTATTTATTGTTGACTGAGAGACTCCTCTGTTTTGCCTGAGAGAGAATGGTTGTGTTAATATAGTTTGGATTATCTTTCATCTGCAGTTACATTAATTACCAGCATTGCTGTTAACCTCCTTGTTTTTTATGCTCAAGATAATCTGAAATCAGTTTTCTCAAAAACACGCCATCTACTGTGTCAAATAAGGAGAATGAAGTCTGCACTTCTGAATTTATGAAATGCCAATAGCTGGCTTTAAAATGCCATTCCTGTGTATAGTTTTTCAATGGGAGGGAGGGTTCTTTTAAAAAATGAACAAATTACCTCATGATGCCCAATATTCAGCCTAAGTTAGTCATTGTCTCAATTATGTAAGACGAAGTACTGAATTGCCTCTCTCTGCAATATACTGCATCATTCAATGTTCAGATCATCCAGAAAGATGAGTAATTCATTCCCTCCCACTTTAAGAACAGCAAATAGGAACTTCCTGGGGGTAGGCTGAAATCCAGCTCAAGTCTTAGAATATATCTTGAGTATCTTATTTTATTAGTTAGAAACCTGTGTGATACAGGATTTTATTAGTTTGATCTGGATTTATTGACCCTGAACAAAATATTTCTCTCTCTCTCTCTCTCTCTCTCCCTCCCTCCCTCCCTCCCTCCCTCCCTCCCTCCCTCTCTCTGTCCATTGGAAGAGTTTATTGAATGATAAGAATGCTCAAAGTTCGTATTCTATGCAGCTGAACCGAGCTGCCTTTTACATTGGCCACCATGCCTTTGACATAAAGCCATAAAGCACGTATTGCACAAAGCCATTTGTGGAATGTATTTGGTTTTAGACTAACATATTGTGTTAACTCTAACACTTGTGGTTTGTTCAATAACTATGGTTAAATAAAGCTTAGAATGCTGTGTGGACTCAGTCATTTAATCTAACAGGAGCTCCAAAGCAAATAAATTACCTAGCTCTTTTTAGCTTAGCAAGGTTTGGATTCAGCAGAAATCAATTAATCTTGGTGCAACTAAGCTAGTCTGCAATTCTATTCTTCACTCGGTTTAGAGCCTGCAGAGAAGAGCAACAAAGATGATTAGGGGACTGAAGGCTAAAACATATGAAGAACGGTTGCAGGAACTGGTTGTGTCTAGTTTAATAAAAAGAAGGACCAGGGGAGACATGATAGCAGTGTTCCAATATCTCAGGGGTTGCCACAAAGAAGAGGGAGTTCAAGCTATTCTCCAAAGCACCTGAAGGTAGAACAAGAAGCTATGGGTGGAAACTAATCAGCAACTTAGAACTGAGGAGAAATTTCCTGACAGCTAGAACAATTAATCAGTGGAATAACTTGCCTCCAAAAGTTGTGAATGCCCCAACACTGGAAGTCTTTAAGAAGATGTTGGATAACCATTTGTCTGAAGTGGTATAGGTTTCCTGCCTAGGCAGGTAGTTGGACTAGAAGACCTCCAAAGTCCCTTCCAACTATTCTATTCTATAGCAATAGCCATAACACTCATATAAATCAACTAACAACTCATATATTAATCCATTTAATTTACATGTTCTAATGCAACTATGGATGACAAGAAGTATAAAAATGGTTATACTTAGGTAGGTTGCATTTGTTATGAAAGTCATATAACACACACACACACATACACACAGTCTTTAATCTTTACTCCAAATGAACATATACTGGTACATTACTAAGCAAAGAGAATCAGATAGTCTTGTCAAACATGAAACAGAAGTTACAATTTCTTGATTTATCTTTTTTCCCCTCTTAGTTTTATTAAAATAAATCCTTTCATGTACAGCTCTGGGCAGTTAAAAATATGATGAAGAAAAAAAATGAAAAAAATTATATCAATCTAGTTGATGTTTAACAGTAGTTAAAGTTTTCTTAAATTTAAAACTTTCAACAGGGAAAACAATTTTCATCTTCTAAGATACGGAATAAGATTAAAGTAACATTCAGGCTGCTTTTTAATCTTGTTCCTGGGAAATCTAATGTTTTCTAGGGAAAAAAATGAAGTAAACCTGCATCTGCCTTATTTCTGCCTATCCTGAACTCTGCTGAGGTGAATGTTGTACATTCATGTTTCCCTACAATTTCCCTATGAATTATAGTGCTGTCTGTTAGGACTATGATGCTTTGACCAGCATGGGGATATGTAAATATAGTGGTAGCCGCAGTCAACAGTTCATTCCTTTTTCTGGAATTAAACAACAGCTATGTGATTCTAGGAAAATGAGTGGTTGTACCCCTGCATGCTTCTGCTTTCACATCCAAAGCCCTGTCTGCAACCACGCTAAATTAATGAGATGGACTGATAGAGATTGAAGAACACCATTTCGCCAAGTGCTGGAATGTTGCTATTCCATTCCACATGTCATTTATAGGCTCTTAATTGTAAGACTCAGCTAGGAAAACCAGTAAAATAGCCTTAAGCAGTACTGTCATAAAATAATGCCTTAAATGGCCGACATCTTGATGAGCAAATTGATTTGGGGCACAGTTGCTGAAAAGAAAAGCAGTTGTTTGAATGTAGAGGAAAGACCTGAAAGGCAACTTAACTTTGGCCCCTACCATTAATACAGTTAATTAGAAAGTTATCTACACCATCTGGTTTCCACAGGGTGTTGTGGCCCACCAGCAGAGTTGGCAGCATATTCAGACAGTGAAGACGTTGGGGAGGAACATGGGCCAGTCCCTGAGTCTGGGGAAGGCTCTTGACAAGTGCTTTGTGTCGGAGGCATAGATGGGAGCAGGGCCTTCCGACAGTTATCAGCTACCTTCGAAGTTGGACATCAGTGGGGCAGAAGAACAACTGGAGCCTGTTCCCAGTGTCCGCATGCGCAGAGCTGCCAGGAGAAGGGAACAGCTAAGGAACAAAGGCCGACTCAGGAGTAAAGGCACATGTGAACGGTGAATGGCCTCTCCCATACAAAATAAAGAGGAGCGAAAGAAGAGGGGAGTTTGCCAGAGACAATTCGTTCACTTCATTGGGGAAGGCTCTGATGAGGGCTTTATGTCTAAGAGCCGTATGCCAGTTATCAACTGCCTTCAGAGTCAGACAGTGAGGCAGACAAACAGCTGGAGCCCGTTCCCAGTGTGTGCATGCACAGAGTTGCCAGATGACGGAAATAACTAAAGAACAGGGGTCGACTGGGAGTAAGGCCATGAATGTCCCCTCCCATAGGAAATAAAAGACAAGCGAAAGGGAAGTGGAGTTTGTAGGAGACAATTAGTTCTCTTAATTGATTTGTGACTCTCCGAGACTCCTTGCCAAGTTTTGCAGATATCGGCCTGTCAGCTCTCCAAGCCAAATAAGGTCTGTGACTGTAAATCCTCTCTTAAAGACTTTGCGGGGTGTGAGTGAGCAGAATTCACAGTAAATTAATAAAAGGGGTTTTTGTCGGGACAAGGAGTTTGCTTCATCCTCTTGGGAAACCTAGGCCAGAACACCCGGTATGTCCTTGTGTATGTGTAACATTCAGCTTATTTCATCCCAGGACACTATGAGTGGTATCAACACTGTGAATGCAACTAGGTCAATAAAATATGAAATGGTTGACAAAAGTCTGCTATTTCCACATGCTGCCGTATTCATCATCTCTGGGCAAAAGAAGTTCTAGTTAAGGATGATAGGGCTGAACCTTGCAAAGGATCCAGTTTCAAAACGTTGCTATGCTGCACAGTCAGGAGGGGGATCAGTATCTCTTGTTGTGAGCTGAATCCAGCCCTATCTTCTAATTCCTGGAGCACTCCTTGATGGAAAGGCCAAATCTGTCCTTACTGTTTAAGGAAGACAGACAAAATTTGGTATGATGTGCATGCTCACCCTGTTGTCTCCATAGTAACAAAAAAAAATCCACAAAGAAGCTGAGAGTCATTGCTTAGCAACATGAGGCTGTTGACTCTTATCTGCTACTTCAGTTATTGAATAAGAATCTGCTGGCATCTTTGGACTCCACACTGGAATGTAGGATATAAAACGGTGAAGTCTAAGAAGACTACATATGGTGGAGGAGAAGTTTGCATTGTAGGTATGTCATGATTAAAAAATCCACCACAATTAAAAACTGTCCCATCAGTTGCTGATATTGTTCTCTAAAATCAATGTTAAATGTTGTATATCAGCTGCAATGGGTTTGGGCATGGCCAGCTCGATGTCAGTCGTGTCGGGGGTACCTGTAGTGGCCAAGTGCTAAGGCAGGACTTTCTTGAGATCCTCCCTCACTCTCATTATAACCTTCCTTCCTTTTCTTCTTTTCCCTCTTCATTATCCTTTCTTCTTACTTCCCCTTTTTTCTTATTTTTTCTTCCTTACTCTTTCCTCATCTTTCCTACTTTTTCTTTGTTATTCCTCTTTCCCTTTCTCCCTTCCTGTCCCTTCTTTCCCTTTCTCCTTTCTTGTTCCTTCCCAGCTCCATTTTTGCGGGAAGAGGGCTGCAGGAGCCTGTTGGGGCAAAAACGGGATGTGGGGGGCTGTGTGTGCCCTCCCAGCTCTGTTTTGCCCGGCAAAGGCACTGGGGTCTGGTCCTTTGTTGTTTCCACAGCGGCCCCATGGGCCAGATCTAAGCACCTCATGGGCCTGATCTGGCTCACGGGCCTTGAGTTTGACATCCCTGAGCTAGAAGGACTAACTGATTTGGCAATAACCTTGAATCAGATCATGCCTGTGCAGACTGTCTGTGTTTGTGGATCCTGGAGCTTCCCTGGTTTTTAGAAGAACTTTGAAATGAAACTTTGCAACTGATGCCTAAAGTGCTTCTGAAGAAAGACAAAGAGAAAAATTCAATCCCACCTTGGTGGGAAGTTTATTGAGAGGTTGGTTTGCTTCCCTGAAATATTATTTGGACCATTTTTTTTTCAGTCTGATTTCAGGTTGGGTTACAGTATTGATCAAGCTTGCGGATAATCTCTGGAGGATGAGAATGGGCCCCCTTTTTTGCCCCCCTGGATCTCCATACCATTCATCATGGTTTCCTTCTAGAATAGCTTATCAGGGATGTCAAACGGGTGGCCCGCAATGCATCACGCGCAGGCCATGCCCATCCCAGCTCCGCGAAGGGGAAGAACATTGCGATACGTCACGTGATGGCAGTGTGACGCGGCGAGTTTGACACCCGTGGCTTATGGGGTTAGGAAGAGAGGAAGGAATAAAGATTCTACTCCTTTTGGTGCCCGTTAGTGTTGATGGAGATGAGCAATCTAACCCCAAGATCCCAGAGTTTGGCATTCCCCTTGCTTCTATTTAACATATACATGAAGCTGCTGGGTGAGGTAACCTCTCAGGGTGAGGAAATGTCTAGACAAGCCAGCTCCTTTAGAAGGACACTCATGTTGTCGGCTCTATTTCAGGAGATGAAAGAGGTAGTTAAACTCCAGAAACATTTTTACCCCTGTTTGGACGACACTCCAATCAAGCAGGGTAAGTCAGGGGTGGGCTTCAAAAATTGCAGCAACGGGTTCGCTGCCCTGTTGCTGGTTGGGTGTGGCCTAGTTGGCCTCCTGCAACATGGTGGGGTAGGGCGCACTCCCCAGGCTCGAGAGGCTTTCCACGAGCCTCTGGGAGGGCAAAAACTGCTTTTATTGGGTTCCGGAGGCCCTCTGGAGGCTGGAAACAGGCCCGTTTCCAGACTTCCGGAACTTGCAGTAGGCCTCTTTTTCGCCCTCCCTGAGCCTCTGCGCTTACCTGGCATGATGAATGGGCTATGTGGAGTCTCCTGGGAGGGGTGGAATGGATAGAGCAGGGCAGGGTGGGTGTGGCCAGCCAGGGGTGGCATTTGGGGATTCGCCAAACAGGGCAGAATCCTAGCTAGCCCGAACCTGTGCAAACCCCCAGCAGCCCACCTCTGAGGTAGGTAGACATTTTGCCTGAAATTTCTTTATGGCTGTTTCAGACTCAAACTGCCTCTTCCCGGCCAGAAGACTTTCATGATTAGTTCACTGTGTTGAAGTATTGGCACAGGATTTATTTTTCATTAAATAAACTCTGAAGTTCTGAAAATGAAAAGGTTTCCTCAGAAATATATTATTTTGATATTGGATGTAACACAGATAGTTATGTCGACTCCCAAAGTTCATCTCGTGACGGTTTGACGTTACAACAGCACATCAAAGAAGTGACATGACCAATTTTCACACATATGGCCATTGCAGCATCCCCATGGTCACGTGATCAAAATTCAGGTGCTTGGCAGCTGACTCATATTTATGACGGTTGCAGCGTCTTAGGGGTCACGTGATCCCATTTTGCAACCTTCTGACAAGCAAAGTCAACCGGGAAGCCACTTAACAACCATGTTATTAACTAAACAGCGCCAAGGATTCACTTAACAACTGTGTCCCGAAAAGACAGAAACTGGGCCAAAAATTAATTAACAAATGTCTCACTTAACAACAGAAACGGGGTTCAATTCTGGTCATAAGTCGAGGACTACCTGTATTAAAGATGCTGTGGATCAGTAGTGGATTCCTACCGATTCGGACTGGTTCTGCTGAACCAGTAATGATTTGGTGGGCTGGGTCACTGGACCAGCAGCAACTCAGGCCTGCCACACCCCTGAATAAGTTTTCCTATGGCACCGCTATCTTGCACAAATTTATTTATTTTTTTCATTTTTTAATGTTTTGCACATGCACAGACCGTTTTATGTGCAAATGTGCACCGAACAGGCAGTAATGCTGGCAGCAACACACCCGGCAGCAACCCATTCCTGCTGTGAATTTAAAACATACGTTACTCACAAAAAACCCAACAACTTTGGGGTTTACTTGTTGATTTGTTTCCAGATTCAATTCAGTGGGCTTGTTTAACTGACTGTCATTCTCAAGATCCAGAGGAAACACCACAACCTGTGGGTAAGGTTAAACTGACATTCTTGAACAATCATACTAAGTACCTGATGAAAGAAGCAATGAGTGGTATCTTCCTGGGCTCCGGTCCAAGATTTGGGCTTAACATATGATTATCAAATTTGTGAGGAACACAGAGATAGCCTGCAGAGGACAACAAGCACTTTAGAGGTCAAGATCAAGTTCAGGAGGAAATTGCCAAACTGAAACTTTGGGCAAAACCCAGCAAATGAATCTCAACAGCGATAACAGAGTTGGAAAGGACCTTGGAGGTCTTCTAGATCAACCCCCTGCTCAAGCAGGAGACCCTCTACCATTTCAGACAAATGGCTATCAAATCTCTTCTTCAAAACCCCCTGTGAAGGAGGCAAAGTCCTACTGTTAATGAGAAAAAGACATGAGTCTCAGCTGAAGAGGCCTGTGGGTCTTGGTGGATTACAAGTTGAAATGAGCCAACTGTATACAGGTAGTCCTCAACTTGCAATCATTTGTTTGAAAAGATTGAAACAAAAGTGACTTACTGTATTTTTCAGAGTATAAGACACATCGGAGTATGAGACGCACTAAGGTTTTGAAGAGGCAACTTAAAAAACAAAAAATTTTGCACTCTGTAAACGTCCCCAAAAAGGCCCGTTTTCAGCAAAAATGGGCCGTTTTTTTTTTTCAAAAAAAAAAGAGCATGAATAGCCTTTTAGGAGGCTTGTAGAGTGCTCCTGGGGTGGTGTGCGCCCCAAAAATGAGCAGAAAATGGCCCATTTGTCAAAAAAAGGCATGGATAGCCTTTAGGAAGCTTATAGTGCTGCTGGGGCCTGGGGGGGGGACAAAATTGAGCAAAAACATACCATTTTTTGTTCATTTCTGCCCTCCCCTGCCCCCAAGAGCTTTCTGAAAGTCTCCTACAAGCTATGCACGGCCATTTTGGTGAAGGGGTGGGGTTTTGGGAGGCAAAAAACGCTGTATTCAGTGTATAAGACGCACCCAGATTTTCAGCCTCTTTTTTGAGGCAAAAAGGTGCGTCTTATATTCTGAAAAATACGGTATGAACGTTTTTCACACTTATGACCATTGTAGCATCCCCATAGTCACGTGATTTAATGACCAGCAGGGTAGGTCTGGCTGAGTGGTCGTGACTGGGTGGGCATGGCCAACTCGATACCACTCACGTGGGGCAAACCTCACTTCACACATTTCTCAGTTAGCAACATAAATTTTGGGCTCAATTGTGGTCATAAATTGAGGACTACCTGTAATGGGAGCTCAGGTCTTGAACCCAGGTTGCTAGCTTTCCAGCTGACAAGCTCAGCATCTTTAACCACTGAGACATTGCACCCCCTGTACAAGGGAATAAATTTCAACTGGACATCATGAACCAGTAAGAGATGCTCTACAGTAAAATAGATGGGCATGCAAAGTCATAGTATCTTGTTCGTTCAAAGTGATTTAACAAAAGCTATATGGTCAACTGTTGAAGATGCTTTGACAGCAATTCCTGCGCTGAACAACAGCTTGGAATAAATGATCTCCAAGATCCCTTCTTGACACAGTTGCTCATTGGCTAAGACGCTGAATTTGTCAATCAGAAAGATCGGCAATTTGACGTTTGAATTCCTAACGCCGTGTAATGCAATGAGTTCCCGTTATTTGTCCCTTCTTTTGGCAACCTAGCAGTTTGAAAGCACATAAAAATGCAAGTAGAAAAATAGAGACCACTTTGGTGGGAAGGTAACAGTGTTCCATGCGCCTTTGGCATTTAGTCATGCCGGTCACATGACGATGGAGACATCTTCGGACAGCGCTGGCTCTTCAGCTTTGAAACGGAGATGAGCACCGCTCCCTAGAGTAGGGAGCAACTAGCACATATGTACAAGGGGAACCTTTACCTTTTACCTTAAGATCCCTTCCAATCTTTATATTTTAGCACAGAGGTCCTCAATTCCTTGGGTTGCAGCCCAGTTGTGGGTCTGTTTGAAATTGGGTCATGTGAGAAATCGGCGAGTACGTGCACGTGAAGCTCCAGTCATGCGAGGAGCAAACCAGCGTGTGCATGTGCAGTGTGTGTGTGTGTGCCTGCCACTCACATGCCCCCCCATGTGCTGGGCCATCAAGATGGAAAGATTGAGGACAGCTGTTCTAGAATATGCTTTTATACCGCTACTGCTGCCTTATAGATTTTATTTATGTTACTTCCTCTTCCTGTTTTATTAGGCTTCTGTTTTAAGAATCCCAACTGTAAGTAGCCTATGTATTTCCCATTCTATAAAATTAGGATTGTTTATTTAGCAGCATTTCTATAACACTTAACTCTGAAAGAGATAAACCTTCCTTGGGCTCCAAATCACCTTGGTGGTTTTTAATACTACTTCATTAAAGAAAGAGAAAAGGGGAAGTGTTTGAACTTCCATTTCATCTAGTGTACAAAAGAAAACAGGAAAAGCCGGCTAATTAGTGAAGGAGGAGGGAGGCATTGGGCAGCATAGAAGAGAGAGATCACATTTTTCACTTAGACTGGATAGTGTTATGTGTTGTTTAGTGTAACAACAATGTGAATGGAAACCAATAGAGTTTATCCTTATCCAAACAGAAGGGATTGTGTAGGCGGAATGCACAATACAATATTTATTTATTGTAGTTATTTTTATCCCTCTTTTATTTTTATGAATAACTCAAGGTGGCAAATATACCTAATGCTTCTTCCTCCTCCTCCTTTTTCCCCATCATAACCTTGTCAGCTGGATATGGCTGAGTCGGGTGGAGTGACTGGCCCAAAGTCACCCAGCTGGGTTTCATGCCAAGAGAGGACTAGAACTCTCTGTCTTCTGGTTTCTAGTCTTGGGCCTTTACCACTAGACCAGTGATGGCTAACCTTTTTATCCTCGTGTGCCAAAATAGTATGTGCGTACTATTGAGTGCGCACATGCCCACACTCACAATGCAATGTGCCCCACCCCTTGCGCATGCGCATGCAAAACCCCTCCCTGCATGGCCTACTTAGCCTCCTGCACCATGCTGGAAGGGGGGGGCATTTTCACCCCATGCATGCACACGCGACCGCCCCCATCACTCTCCTTCCTTTCCTGCATGCATCTCCCAGCAGAAACCGAAAAATCAACTGGATGGCGGGAAGTGTGGTGGATCTGACCTGGCGACGGCTCATGTGCCATCGATTCGCCATCATGGCACTAAACCAAACTGGCTCTGTTAAATCTCTGATATATTAAAAAAATAATGCCACAATTGGGGGAGTCTAGCATGGGAAAATCATGACATTTGCAGTTCCCTTGTGAACAAAAGGGTATGCAATAAATATGAAAGTTGGGTGGGTAGGGCAATGCTTTAGTAAAGTCGACAGAAGAAAATATGAGGACCAAGCAGAGGTGGGTTGCTCCTGGTTCGGACCAGTTCAGCCAAACCGGTAGTGGAATTCAGGCCTGGGTTGCAGAACCAGCAGCGACCCAGGCCTACCACGCCCCCGAACTGGTTCCCTCGCCACTGCTGGGCCACTGCCATTTTGGTTTTTAGTGACTGCACGTGTACAGTTCACTGTAAATTGTTCTGTACATGCGTGAAGAACAATTTACATTGAATAGTGCATGTGGATGCAGCGTGTGCCTGGCATGAGCAAAATGAGCGTGCTTGCGGATTGCTTGCGGGTTGCGAACCGGAAGTAAAATTGGCAGCAACCCACCCCTGGGACCAAGGTAGGATAAATAACAATGTGCTTTAACAAAATTCTTTCAGGATGGACAGTAGGGTGCCAACAGAGTAGTGACTATACCATAAAAGCATGAGGAAGGGGGAAATGCATGGATTTATTTGTACATGTCTCTGTGGTACATAATGTACTTGCTTGACAAATCTGGAGATCAAAGTCCCTTATTAAATCTAAGTAGTGACCCCTATCTAGGCATCATTAAAAGCTTCCTATTCTAAAAGAACATCCAAAGGTCATAACTGGTGTGCCAGTTGCAACTCTTGCTAGAAGGGAAGGCTTTGTTTAGTCATTCACTCATACCTCTCAATTGGTCTATTGCAATGTGCTGTACATCAGTTGCCCTGGAAGAGCATTTGGAAGCTGCAGCTGATCCAGAATGCAGCTGCCTGATTAGTTATGGATGTCTTATCCCCCTCATATAACACAGCTATTGTTGAAGCTTTACTGATAACCTGTTGACTTCAGGGTGCAATTCAAGGCACCGGTTATGAAACTTAAACCCTTTAGGGTTCCAGATATTTATGGGACTGCCATCTCCCAATCAGATCTGCCCATCTAATTGCATCATGGAGAGTTAACCTGTCTTCCCATCCCCTAGCCTAGTTCAAAGAATGCCATTTGCAAGGGCTGCAGAACAATGCCTTCTCTATTGTTACTATCTTCCTGGGGAACAACATTCTGCTAGACATTCAAATAGCTCCCTTCACATTTAGAATATTCTGACCTAGCTATTTAGAGAGGCCCTGTGATCTGAATGATTGTGCTTTCTCTCTTGAGCTATCAAAGTTGCTAGCAAGGTATTTCCTAATTGGTATTTAATTCTTGGGTCATACAGAAGCAATTTTATTTATTTGACTTACCTTTGCCAATTCCAGCTGAAACCAGTGGTGCAATTCAGCCGGTTCTATCCGGTTCAGGCAAACCGGTAGTTGTGGTGGCGGGAGACTGCCCACCGGTCTGCCCCAGATGTCATCACATCCCATTTTTGACACTCTGCACATGCACGGAAGGTCCTGTGCATGCACGGAGGTGACATGTGCACTCACATTTGCGAACCGGTAGTGAAGGCAAGTTGATTTTACCACTGGCTGAAACCATCCTTAAGACTTCCCAATACAAGTGTATGTGATACATGCATGTATGCCTATATGTATTTTGTGCATATTTTGTGCATCAGGAGAGGGAAGAATTGGACAAAAACAGTAACAACTGTAATAATAATTGTTGCTCTCTCTCTCAGAAACACATATAATAAGTGCATTGTAAGATGGTTGGAAGTTAGTTGTTTTATATACCCAATATTTATTACACTTGCAATGCTACTGCAGTTTCATCCTTCACCTCCTGGTAATCCTTAAGTAGGCCATAGCTGTTGTCTTCTTATCTGAAACTAGAACTGTGGGCAGAAAAGCAATTAAAGTGTCCAGCATCTTAATGAATAAGGAAAATATTGGATTGCTTTTGCACAAATGTTGTTAACAAGAAAGTAATGCAGTACTTAAGAGGCTGTATTAGGAGCAGAAAAGCCCAGGCCAAAGAGGATCAAAGCCCCCTCCCCACTTTCTTTCAATCTAACCTGCACAAGGTTTATTACTTTGGGAAAAACTGGGAGAGGGAGTGCTATGTATGTTTACTTAGATCTATAGAGACCAGGTGAAATATAAACCCAACCAACAGTCTTCCTATAAATTAAAATGGTTGAATGGATTGGCGTATTTGTGTATGAGTTTTTCCTGTTTGTGGTTTTTTTTTTTTTTTTAAATTGGGAATGTAAATAAACATAATACAGTCACCCACCATTGTTCCTCCTAAGTAAAGGTTGCAACTATAAACATCAATGTTTTACACTCATTTTCCTTTTTGGGAAGATTGGTTCCTAAAGAGACAAGAAGATTTCCATTATAGAAGTCTGAGTAGGAGGTTTGACAGTTGATGAAGTTGTGGGGAAACATTGGCACTGTTGTGTTCTTGACTGCATTCAGCTTATGGTGATCTTGAGGAGGAACATTTACTTTGTCTGCTCGTGGAAAGAAATATTATTATTACCCATGATTTGTAGCTGCTTTAATAACCATGAAGGGATACAAGTTCATGGCTTGATTCTGTAAGGCACCTGAATGAGTCAGCTTTCAACCTAGCAGGACATAAATCAACTGGAGATTGACAGAGGTTTGAGAATACAGTCAATGAATTAGATATGGAAGATAATGAAGTATAAGCTATGGAAGATAAGTCTCAGAAGATTGGTTATTGGACCTTTTGCTTGCTCTCGTTGCCTTGTACAGGTAGATTTACAACAGTTTATTTAGTGACCGTTCAAAGTTATAATGGCACTGAAAAAGTGACTTACAACCATTTTCTACACTGTTGCAGCAACCCCATGGTCACATGGTTAAAAATATGATGCTTGCAAGTATTTATGATGGCTGCAGTGTCCAGGAATCATGTGTTCACCTTTTGTGACCTTCTGATAAGCAAAGTCAATGGGGGAGCCAGATCCACTTAACAACCATTTTACTAACTTAACAACTGCAACAAACTCCATTACCAACTGTGGCAACTAAGGTGGTAAAATGGGCAAAACTCACTTTACAAATATTTCACTTAGCAACAGAATTGTGGGCTCAGTTGTGGTCGTAAGTCAAGGAGCATCTGTGGTGGCTTGCCTAAGATCTTGGACGGCTCATAGGTGTGCACTAAAGTTTATCCCTGCTTTGTATCAGTCATTAAAAATGGAGAACCCATGGCTGTCTAGAAGGAAGATACTAGCTATATTTCAGAAATAGTTTGGCCATGAAAGGTTTCAAAATTCTGATTGAAACAACATTCTACAGTTAGAAATGTTTTTTTTCAACCAATATTAAAATAACCAAATGATCAATCCACAAGACAGATCAATCTGATGGAGATAACACCAGACAATGGCTGTGTTTTGCACAACATGACTAATCACAGATTTAGCTTGGCTAATGCTTTCAAATAGGAAAACACTTAAGACAACCTAAAAGCAATTCTAAAAGTTCCAGTTATTTCAATATCTTCCATAACCTTGCTGTTGCTTTAAAGCTTGAATGACCAGTAGGTTATACAGTAGGTGTGAGATGACTGTGTACACTTTGAAAATAATTAGGAAGAAATATTTCTGCAGGAGTCTGAAAAACACAGCAGCTTCTTTAAGAAATTGCAAAAGCTCAAGGGGGAAAAAAGAGGCTGTTTTGATAAAGAGTAGAGAGGTAATATGCTTGGCCAAATCTAAAGCATCCCTTCTGAATCATTTCTTCGCATAGTTGTAATAAGGAGGACCTGCTGTTCATGAAGATTTGCCTTCAAATTCCATTCATAAATTCATTTCTGAGATCTATCAAAATAGTGACTGCAAGATCTTTTTCTACAGTGGGCTCATTGCTTTGGGATATTAAATAAATACCTTATAACATCTTGTCTGCTTTTCACAATTAAAATGATTGTAAATAGGAACATAAAACACAGGATGCAAATAAAAGAGTTTTTTTAAGATTTCAAAACTTGATTGATCACCTTTATTTTAAACTGCTCACACTGAAGCAGACGAGAATTTTCAGTGTTGTGTGGGAGTTTAAAAAAAAAGTCAGTTTGAGTTTGCATTATTGAATTGTGTTGAATTTCTTGAATTGTGGAGATGGCCTTTTTTCCTCTTTGCTTTATGATTTCCTCCACGTTTGAGGGGATTAGATGATATTTAAATATTTAAAAGATAAGGTGATCATGGTAAGCCTTTTTGTGGAGCCAGAGATATAAATAAATTAATCAAATTTTCAGGCTATCATGGTCAACTGGCTGTACTTATTGCTATTCTGCTCCCTCTATTACACATTCTAATTAGATTTTAAACTCATGTAATTGAACAATTAGTTTTAGGGACTTGAGTTTGATTCAGGAAACCAGAAGCCTCACATCCCATTTCAATTCTGTGCAGCTATTTATTTACCTAAAATGCTCTTAATTCCTAATTATTCTAAAACCACAGCAGGTGATGGCTATTGGGAACACAGCCCCAGGGGAACATTTGCTAATATTCTGAGAAAAATGTTTATAATGATACCCAATTTGCTTAAATTATTTGTAAATTGAGCACCATGCTGTGCTACAAGCTTAATTAAAAAAGTACTAACAAATGTAATGGAGATCTTGTGGGGATTTTTAAAAGTGCATTGCAAAAATTGAGAGCATTTGATACATGAATTTCACCTTACAAAAGCTGTTTAAAACAAACACACATTAATTTTACAGAAATTAATCTTTAAGCTAAATGACACTAAACAGCTTGAGGTAAATGAACACATTAAAAGGCACTTTCAGGAGCTTGCCACAAAATAACTTTAACTTACACAAGAAAACTCTCTTCAGTAAAATGGAAACTAGAAGGTTATGTTGAGTCTAATTCTATAGTCAACCATAGTGTAATGTAAAGTTGATTTTTCCTGGCTCCCCATTTTTGCATTTCCCAAGTTAAAGTATTACGAAGAAACAGACTATATTCAAATACTGCTCTAGGCACACCATAAATTGTGTTAGCTATAGTTTATTTAGTAAACAGTCATTAAGCAAACCATGGCTTAGTTTATAGTATAATTGCAATTGCAGACAGGGAATGGAAATCTGGTCATTCCCTACTATTGGATCTGAAGATGCTGATGTGATGAGTTCCTTAGACATTCCCAATCAGGGGTGGGTTCCGGCAGCCACTACTGTGGTTTGCTGATGGGTGCGCATTGCACATTTGATGCATGCATCTGCAGCGCAATAAAAATTGTTCTGCACATGCACAGAAGCAAAAAACAAGATGGCGCTTAAGGTGCCACCCGGAGAACCATTGCAGGGGTGTGGCAGGCCTGGTTGCTGCTGGTTCCAGCGGCCCAGGCCATCAAACCACTACTGGTTCAGCCGAACCAGTCCAAACAGGTAGGAACCCACCACTGTTCCCAATGCTGCACATGCCACTGGAGCCAGTCACTGTTTAATCAGATCACTGCCTTTTTAAGCGTTGAGAACCAGCTGACCCAGACCAGTCTCCTTTAAAGAGCCTCAGAAATTGTGTGTGTGTGTGTGTGTGTGTGTGAGAGAGAGAGAGAGAGAGAGAGACAGACAGACAGACAGACAGACAGACTTATTATCTATGGATTCTAACCAGTGGTGGGTTCCTAACTGGTAGTGGTTTGGCAGTTTGGGTCGCTGGAACCAGCAGCGATCCAGGCCTACCACGCCCTTGATGCCATGCCTAGGGTGTCACCATCTTGTTTTTTGCTTCTGTGCATGCGCAGAACAATTTTTATTGCGCATGCGCGTACTGCGTGCCCACAAGTGAACCGGCAGTAGTATTTGCCAGAACCCATCCCTGATTCTAACACTTTCTATATTACTATTAGTCTCTGTTACGTTCAGTTGTAATGTTTTAGCATAGAAATCTTGATGGGTTCCTCTCTCCAAAGGGCAGGAACTGAATTTTATGGAATAATTATAATTTCCACAATAATCAAGTGATGCCTTCTTGACATGAGGTAAAAGGTAAACTGAGAATGTGCCCAGTTGTACACATTGGTATAATGAAAATTTGAGATCAGGTCTTTTGGTTTTATTGACAGGTTCCCTGTCAATAAAAGCCATGAAATTAGGCCTCAGCAGGAATGTTGATGTTCCACACTCTTGCTTTCTCAACAACTCCGTGAAGAATGCAGTACTGCAGGCTACTTCTGCTAACTGCTGGCTGCCTGCAATTTGGCAGTTCAAATTTCACCAGGTTCAAAGTTGACTCAGCATTCCATCCTTCCAAGGTGGGTAAAATGAGGACCCAGGTTGCTGGGGGCAATATGCTGGCTGTGGAAACTGCATAGAAGGGGGCTGTAGAGCACTATAGAGCAGTATGCAAGTCTAAGGGCTATTGCTAATACCACTTCAGCCAGGGAAGATATTGGGAAGCAGCATGGATGGTATTTTAACAGTATATCCAGCTCAGAAAGCATGTAAAAAGACAGAAAGCGAAATGAATGTCTTTTGCAGTCTTTCTAAAAGGCTACAGCAGGTGTACCACTCACTTTCCAGCCTGGATCCAGTATATCAGGAAACTTGTAAAAAAAAACCCTCTTCTGACATAGGAGAAATGTTTTATGATATGTAAATGGGACCTATGGTATGCATAGATTATTTATATAGGTTTATAAATAAATATTTCTATATTTTGTTTTTGCATGTGCATGGACTTTGTGGGAGTTGTTGTTGTTTTGTTACCAGCCTAGGACTTTGGGAAATGGTTGGTAAGTATGTATAGAAAGTAAACAAACCAACCACTAAAAATATTCACAGCACGATCTGTTTGGAAATGGAGCTAATTGGGGTTTATTCAGTGTACAATATTTAAGCTATGGATTTCCAGGATGGGAGAGGAGCAAAACAGTGATGGGGGAAGGAGAGGGGCTATGTTGCGTACCATGTGGGCCTCCCCATCTTATAGAAAACTGCCATTTAAGGTCAGTGAAAAACATTGCTCTATCAGCAGCCTGAAGTAAGAGTCAGCTGTAGGCAGCTTCTGTTCTTTCGGCCTTGGCAATAAAATTCTTGGAGCCAGTCTGCCCATAAGTTGCTTGGGAACTGAGAATTAAGCTGCTTTGAGTTCTCTGTAAAAGGCAGATAAAAGAACATTTTGGAATATGTGGGTTTTGCTTTGCGCTTAAGTAACCTTCAGAGATATTAACGGAATGTTTCTTGTTACACTTTGCTGTTTTACTGCTTATCATAGTTCCCTATATATGGGCATACCAACATCAAAACCAAACCCATTGAAATTCTTTGCAACTTTGTCAAAATGCATTAGCAACCCATCTTTCCCCCGTGCAAATAACTGGAATTGCATACAAAATACAAATAAACTGAAACCATCACTGATATGTCCAGCTGGAGGCAGAATGGATTAATGCCAAAGCAGAGGATGGCCCTTTGGCAGGCTGCTCACTAACAGCCTTGGAAAGACAAATTAGCTTTTTCTCTTTTCTACCCCTCACCCTTTAAGATTAAAGGTTCTCTGGCTCTGAATAGTGCTTCAAGCACATTCAGTTTAAAAATCAATTTTCAGAAAACTTCCAAGCAAGCACAATTAATATTTTGGGCAGGTTTTGCAAATGCTAACCTGAAATCAGTGAGAAACCTATAAATATGAACAATAAAATACCCTTTCACTAATTATTTTTGCCTTGATGTTTTATTTTGTGCATTTATCAGGCTAAACAGACTTAGTTATTTGGTTTGTGCTTTATCATAGCGTTGAATAGGGTGATGGCACACAGGTCTTGAACATTTGCAGTTACATTTACAAAACAATTGCCCCAAGCAATTCACTTTTGTTTAAAAAACAAAACATAATCAAATTTCACTGCCTTTGATTAAAGCCTGTAGTTGACATTATTATGGTTACTTCAGTACAGCCATGGTTTATAGAATAAATCACTTATTAGGATTCAGATAGTTTGCACAATTGACATTCAGACAAATCAGCTATCAACAGACACACAGAGGTAAATCACATTTACATACTATCCAAAAGAGACAATAAAAAAGCTAAGATGAAAACAAAAAGACACATCCTCTCCAACAGTCAAATCCAGTTAAGTAAGAATTAACACCAAGCAAATAAGCAGAAAACATCACATGAATCAAAGCACTACTGAGAAAAACAGCCCCTCCCAAATTCTGGCAAGGCAAACTACTGTATATAAAAAGGGATCAAACCTCACACTCACTAGCACTGATGTTATCTAGGTGGGAAATGAAATGTCTGCAAGCAAATAACCAAGCTCAGATGGTCCCAAGGTTTCCACAAATCAGTTAGCTTTAATTGAACATGGTTTACCATGTAAGTACACTTGCTGGATTTACTTCGTATGCTGAAGCAATAGTCAGGTATTATGTAAATTGGAGTAAAATTCAGCAAATAGCTGGTGATATCAAAGAAAAGGGTATTTACCTATACAGAGCAGCAATCTAGGCAGAAGACTATGTCTACACAGAAGTAAGTACATTGGAAGGTTTGGAATCAGGTGAAAGCTAGGACACCTATCACTTGCCCTACAAAGGCTTCTGCATGCCAGACATTTGCACTGTCTGGATACATAGATGTGTGCCATTTAGCTGATGTCACATGCCTGACTTATGAGGAAGTGGCAAAGGTAAAATTGTTTACTACTGCTGCTGCTTATATGGTTTTAGTACTTTTCACAATATCGGAATGTAGCTGCTCTGAATCTCTTAGTAATCAACTTCTTTGCCCAATATTAAACTACTGTGAGAACATTAGAGGTGGCACCTTTTTGTCCCACAGTATAAAATTCCCATTTTGAGAGCTGTAGGAAGTCCCATGGTGAAAACAGACCTTGTTAATATTGTTATTCATCTGCATTTCCCAGCACATTAATTCTTTTTGCCCTAGCTGTATTTGGGAAGAAAAATTATCCCCCAAATACTGGCAATTAAAATGAATTGGGGTGTATTGTAGCAGTGAGAACAGCATTTATAAGAAAATGTATAAGGTTTCCCATGATAAAGCATTCTCGCTGCTTCTTGATTGATATGTAAGACACATGGGGTATAACAAGCAATCCTAAAGAGAAAGTATTTACGGTATTTATTTGTATGCCACATTTCTAAATTTTGCTGTCCATATGTTAAAAGTCAAGATATTAGGTTTTTTTCTGTTTTCTTTGCTTGAAAAGGAGATGTAAATATTGATTTCAGAAGCAGAATCTTTGTATTTCATACAACTGTGCTTAAATGTTTTGTCCACTGCTGAGTTACCGTAAATGCCTACCTATCTCTACCAACCCTGTCTCTCTTCCAACTCTTCTTCTCATTAACTGCTGAATGGGGCTGTCCTGATTTTGGATGTGCAGCCAGTAACAAGTAAAATGATAGGTTGGTTTTTCTGGCTTTCCTTTCCCTCCTATTTTGCAGAGCAGGCTGGGAAAACACTCACCAATTGCAGACTGTAGCAGGAATAAAGTGGACTTTTCCATTGTTTTTTTTTATTTTGTTTGCTTTCCAGAGTTTCACTAGATAAATGGGTAGCCATATAAATGTCCTCAATAAATTAATAAACCATATCTAAACTTTCTGCTATGCCTCTCCTACCATAGCTTGAACTGAATTAAGTTAAAAAACAAACAGCAGGTTGGAATCACATAGAATTGAGTTGCAAGCAGCACATTCATTTAGGAATTTGTTCCCTTCCTTTCTGTTTGGTAGACATATATAAATGTCAGCCTTCAGATTCCTCTGTGCTCAGTTCTGGTGGTAACAGGGTGGAGGTCAGTCCCATTGTTCCTGTTTCTATTTCAACTTTGTGTGGAACTAATAAGGACCACAGATTTAAAACATATATGGGACTGTTGGCTGAGAGGTTTAGCACTATTGCACTGTTCTCATAAATTTATCACAGTGCTGTATTGTTTAGACAGACAACAGCAATTGACAGTAGATCAAGCTGAAGAAAAAGGGGTGTGTTCATATCAATCTGAAATCACTAATAAAACCCACCAAACTACTCAACATGCAACTTTGCCCTCCAACATCATGGATGTCAGAATGGAAGGTTTTGTATACTTTGCAAATGGATCTTGGCAGATGAGGGGGGAAAATGCTATTTTAACAGTGATATAGCTGAGGATTGTTTATGGTTCTCTCAGTCATGGTGTAGGGACAAGGTGAAAATTAAGTCATGGGGTGCGGCAAAAAAAAAGAAGATACAAATAGGAAAAAGCTCTAAGTTGCAAAAATATTGGTTTGTAAACAGTAGATTCTAGTTAGCAGTTGAATCATGAAATTCCACCCAACAAACATAATTTAGCTTCCGCTAATCTGATGTAATTGATAAAAAATGTTTACTCTAAACCAGGGATGTCAAACTGGTGGCCTGCAGGCTGGATGCGTCACGTGTAGGCCATGTCCACCCCACCTCCATGAAGGGGAAAATGTTGCGATATGCCATGTGATGGCAACGTGACGCAGTGAGTTTGACACCCGTGCCCTAAACTCTTAGGATGTTTTATTCTGAATAAAAAATTCCCAGACCTTGCTCACTTTCTCTGAGTGAGGTTGTCTTTAGGCTTGCTCTCTTTGACAACAACCGTGGACCAACTAATAACCTGAAGATTTACTTTCCCTCAGAAAGGAATTTATTTCCTTTGTATATTACATTGACCCCTGCACCCCTGTTCCCCCCATATTTATAAATGATCCATGAGATCACAAGAACAAAGCCATTTTTAAAATAATAATTAGAAAGTGCACATTACACAGAGCTACTAAAGCCTAGTGCAAGAGAACATAATGACAGAGGCAGTGACACCACTCAAGGCAAAATATTTGCCTAAAAGCTATTGTCAATTTTTCCTCAAATAATTTAAAATGGAAGAGTCATCTCCATTTTGCTAAAAGCATGCTGCACAATGTGATTTCCCAACTCGTCTGATCTTTCTTTTTTGAGGAAGATGTACAGGGTTTTCTCCCTTTGAAGTAAATTCAGTTCAGACACAACCAGATTTATGTGCTGGGGGCATGATCTGATGTTCAGTTAACTCTCTGTGTTAAACAGTTAAGAAATATTTGTTTCCAGAAAATGAGAAGGATTTGGGAATATTGATGGGACGTCTTGATAAGGGAATAATAAATATGCTGTAACTGACAAGCTCAGCCAAGGTCATAGTTTTGAGTGGAACTTAACAACTCAATTGCTTTCTTCCTCCTCTTGTCAGACCAAGAGCAACACAGACATATTTATAGTGACAACATACAATGGCGTCACCAATCAACAGCCTGTATATTACTGACGCGGAAACCTGACAATGGGTTTTAAGGACAGACAAGTGTCAAGTGCTGGTCTAGCTGCCAAGTTCTGTGTTTTTATTTAAAAGTACTAAACTTTATTTTTTGTGTGGGTTGCGAGTTGCCCCATACAAAAGTCAAAGCAGCCCAAAGTCAAAGCACAGATTTTGCAGACATATAGCTGTTACTCTAATCAGTGAACAAGGTTTCATTTGTAGAGAAAATGTACCGTATTCATAAAATATTTGCAAAGTTCATTTTCAAAGATATTGACTGCTTAACAACTGATATACTTTTTGCGCATGAGGAAAATATAGTGAGAATTTCTTATAATAATCTTCCACAAATTTAACTTTCTTTTCTTTTCTTTTTGTTCCTGTACATGCTGCATCTTTGTTTCATAATTCAAATCTCTCACGTTAACTGAATTTTTTAGAAATTTCATCCATTAGGGACAGGACACAAATGGAAGAGTATTGTATGTGGGGATGACTTGAAAGTCAGAAGAAAGAGCTGCAGACCAAAGAACCATCATGCAAAAGGTGCCTTGTAGCACTGATGGTATCTAGTTGAGTAATACAATGTTTGCAAGAAAACAACCAAGCTCAGGGAGCACCAAGAACTTCATAAAGGCATCTCAGCCCACAGAAGCAAAAGGAGCTTGGAAAGTATCTCAGAAGGGACACTCCCTAATTTTCTGGAAAGTAAAAGTGCTTTCAGACTTGCAACATTTTATCACTTTAATCTGACAATAAAGATAGGGTTGATACTCATGGTTTGTATGTCCTGTCTGGACTACTTCAAAGGGGTGACAAGTATGGATAACCTAGAAAAGTGATGGCGAACCCTTTTCACCTTGGGTGCCAAAAGCATGTGCACTGGGAGCACATGCTTTTGGAGCCTGGGCAGTGGTGAGTTTCAAAAATTGTTCGAACCTACTCTGTGGGTGTGGCCTCCTTTGTGGGAGTGGCTTGCCACCCATGTGACCGGATGGGAGTGGCTTGCCACCCATGTGACCGGATATGAAGATGCCCACGACATTTGTCAGAACCACCTTAAATTACCTCACACACAGCACTGGCATGCATAAGAATATGAAGTAAACTTGTTTTTTAAAAGGCATCTTTGGTTTGCGTTAAAAAAACTTCAACACACGCAATGTTCTGATTGCACCACAAATGCAGTAGTCATCCTTACCTTTCACAGAGGCACTAAGTTTTATAAATATGAGCATGATAGTGTAGAATAATCATATCCAAGGATCAGTAGTGGGTTTCAAAAACATTTGGAACCTCTTCTGTAGGTGTGGCCTGCTTTCTGGGTCCACTGGTGGAACCGCTTCTAACCGGTTTGGTAGGTTTGACGAACCGGTTCTATCGAATAGGTGTGAACTGGTAGGAACCCACCTCTGAGCCTGGGGAGGGCTAAAACACCCGCCCGCCCCCCAGAGGCTCTCTGGAGGCTGGAAACGGCCCATTTTCCGACTTGGTAGGTCTGTTTTTCACCCCACCCCCCCGGCTCCAGAGGCTTTTTAGAAGCCTGGGGAGGGCAAAAAATGGCCTGACACGCAAACCAGAAGTTCGGGAATGGACTTCCGGGTTGCCCATTGGGCCATTTTTCTCCGTCTGGAGGCTTCAGGGAAGACTCCAGAGGGTGAAAAACGGCCAAAAATCAAGGCCAAGAATTACCTGGCCAGGGCAACACCTTGTGTGCCCTCAGAAATGGCTCTGCATGCCACCTGTGGCACACATGCCATAGGTTTACCATCACGGACCTAGAACTATAGGGCTGGGGTTAGGAAAATGAAAGCTTAGAAAGCTGAAAGTAGCAAGAGATACAAAGATCAACAGATTTTTTTTAGTTATGTTCAAAACATAAAGAACGAGCATGCGAACTACTCAGTAGAGAAGGCTAAATGCTAATAGGTAATAAAGAAAAGCCAGATCTATCCAACTCTTATATTCAGTCTAAAAAAACCCAAACCCTTTCACTAGGAAAGCAGAATGAAGGGATAGAATTTAAGTTTGAAGTTAATAAACTTCTGGTCAGGGAATACCTCCTTACTTTGTTTAAATTTCTAGGATCTGATAAACTATACTTGGAAACCAGCTGAAGGACAGTTTCTGGGAAAACACATATATTATCCTTCGGAAATCCTCCAGTGAAGTACCAAATGACCAGCAAATGTTACTTCTGACCTTCCAAAAAGGAAAAATCCATGCTTGATGTTGATCCTGAGAAGATTCAGAGCACATTATAGATTAGTCTATAAACAACATGAAACAAATTCTATAATTATCCAGCCATGTACAAATCCTGCTAGGATTTGATGCTGGG